>NC_090288.1:49575172-50222672 GCF_037392515.1 Haliotis asinina
GTTAGTGGTGACTTTGGAGTACTGGCACTGTGTTTAGCGACCATGTCATTTCCAAGTGCATGGTTTAACTGGTTTCCATGTTGATGGAGGGAGTTGACCATCAGTTGGAACATGTCCAGCTCATGTTTCCTTTCTGCCTCTCTATGCTTACTATCAATCTCTTGTCTCTGCAGTTCAAACTGGAAATGCTGTTGCTGCTGTTTCTCATGAGAGGCTAGGAAACGGTCTTGCAAGTCTTTCTGAATTTGAGATACTTTGTTCAACATCAAATCAAATGTCTGCTCGAGTCGAGCTCTCTTTCTTCCCCCTCCTCCCCCTCTATGCAATCTCTGACCACGGCCCATGAAGGGGTGATAGTGGTGATGCATCATTCCAAAACCTCTATCAAACCCAAATCCTCCTCTCATACAGTCTCCCCGTCTTCTCATTGCCATTCGAGCAGCATTGAGTGGTCCTGTGTTCATCTGCTGCCAAAACGTGGCAGGATCATCTTTTGGCACACTGTCTGTTTTACTTGATGATGTAAATCTACCTGTCCCACTAGATCCTCCGTGCATATAGATATTACCACAGCTACCACCTCCTCCACTATCGTGCATTGGATTTGCTGTTTGTTGTGTTGCACTAGATGTCAGCTGAGCCTCACTATACTGAGATGACATTTCTTCATGGAGATAATCATCGTCTGAAAAATCGCCTTTCATGTAATCATACTCACTTTCAGAATCAGAATCACTTAACACGGTGCTATTGTTGTCATTGCTTACAACACTTGGGCTAAATCTTGACTTGTCAAATTCTTGAGGATAGTAATGCGACCCGTGCCCATTTGCCTGGTCGCTATGGTGAGGATGTGGGCGTGGCTGATGAGGCACATGCTGTTGGTACCCATCCCCTCCTTCTTCTATGTTGTCACCCAACACAGACCGAAGAATGTCATAAAACTTAAAACTACTCTTCCTGTAGCCCTTTTTCTCTCTTATTCTTCTGTACTTGAACTTAAGTTTCTTGATTTTATCTCGACAACTTATCGCTGATCGATTGATTCCAAGTGAAGCAAGTTGAGTGGAAATTTTCTCGTAGACTGGTAAGTTTTGATGCATGTTACCAAGCTCATTTTGAATATCCTTCTTCGACCATATGTTCAGTAAACTCTCAATTTCGTGGTTCTGCCAGTTGGCTGTTTCAGATAAATCAACACTCGTCATCTTTCCATGCAGATTAATTACAGGGTGTAGAATAAACAAACATCTTCTCGTGCAAGCGTCTGCACTTCCGGGACCAAACGCTTTTGCGCAGATGCAAAACTGCTCTAAACTGGTTCACCTGTTGGCACACGACTGAATTTCTCAGAGTGGTACTCCGCCTATCGCCTCCTCTATTAGTGGAGCGAAAAACCGCAAACACCCCAGGGCAGAAAACCCATCTACTGATTTATATAGACAGGACCCAGTCAATTAGTAATCTCTACAGGGTTATACGGAAACGCGTTTGTGACGACGAAGAAACCCGTTTCAGAATAATAGTACGGGTGTCAACGTCCAAAGACATGCTGACTAAGAGCTAGTTATGACCTCCATTGTCGGTCAGTTTTAAAGTGATATGCATGAATATCACGGAAAAAATATAAAAGCCACGATAGTATTTTGTGATCTTAAGATACTGATGTCTTAAGAATTTGTTCTCACTCACAAAATTAGCTGTGTTCCACAAGGCCGGCAAACAGTTGAAAGGAGAGATCACGTGATGTCAGGAGTGACGCGTGTGTACCAGCCCATATAAAGCTTGACAGATGGCACCTATTAGAGTGATATGGATCGAAACAGATGGTTTCAGTGAGGTCTACAGTGCGGTATTGGGGCCAATCAGGCTTGGTCAAAATTAATTTGCATTTGTGCTATATGTATGCAGTTATGTGGTGAACTTTCAAGATAAGCTATTCGTATTTCTCAGACCATATGACAAATGAACGAGTCATCATTTTAACCCCACCGTCACGGCTAAATCGAATTAAGTGTAAAGATAAACAGCTAGTTTACAGGAAAACAGGCATTCCGATGCATTGTATTCTCATTGCATGAGCACCTATTTATATTATCAACAGGTGTGTACTTCAAAGAAAGAACCTTTTGAGAATGAATACTGGTTTACGTCGCATTAGACAAAACTGCAATAATATCACGGTGTGGGGCACCAGAAACGTGCTTGAAACTAATCAGTCTTCCTCAAGGGATGCATGGAAGTGGATCTTCTCATGTTAGTATATATAATAGAAAGCGTGGAATCATCTCCGCAACTTTAACTTGACTAGAGGAGGTGACGTAGCCTATTGGCTTAAGTGTTCGCTCGTCACGCCGAAGACTCGGGTTCAATTCCCCACATGGTTTCAACGCGTGAAGCTTATTTCTAGTGTGCACTGCCGTGAAATTGCAGGAGTATATCTAAAACGGCGTAAAACCATATACAAGTACGTATACACTCATCAAGCAAGTTCCGTAATTTGATTCTGCTGGGTTGAAGTTTATTTGACACCTAAATATTCCAACTCCCGTGGAGAGTTATCGGAGCGTATAGCTTGGAGATATCGAGGATGATGGCACCTCTGCTGCTGGCGATGTATTATATATTGTAGGACAACAGGATTATGGTTGGTAACGGCTGAATTGATGTTGGTTTCTGATCTTCTGACAACATGGTGACAATGAATGAAAACACGGTATTTTTAAAAAGGTTCAAATAAAGATCCGAAATGCCGATGTGGCAACCTAGGTGAAAAATTACATATTTTTCAGAAAATGTCCATCGTTTAAAGTCCGTTTGAGAAGAGTTGATGCTCTCTTTATTGTATTCCGGCTTATAAGGGAGGGTAGCCGACTTGTCAAGGCGTTCCCTCATCACGCCGCAGATCCGGGTTTTATGCCTTATATTGGCACAATGTGTGAAGCTCATTTCAGGTGTCCCCGCTGCAATGTTGCTGAAATATTGTTATAAGCGACGTACAACCAAGCTCACTCAGATACGCTCTGTGATTTGACGTCTCAGATACGCTCTGTGATTTGACGTCTCAGATACGCTCTGTGATTTGACGTCTCAGATACACTCTGTGATTTGACGTATTTATTGTAAATTAGCATAAAAAATTTACGTGACTCTATGGAACAGTGCGTGGAAGAGCTCTTACCATCTACTCAGCATGTATTTAAACTAAAGTTATGACTGCATTTGTGCTTACCATCCACGTTCAGTAAAATGCGTCTAGGAGCAGGGTGTAGAGCTGTGGGTTGCACTTTATGGCCTGAACACATAGTTTAATGATGGTGAAGTAACAAGTTTTGTACCTTTATTGGCCAAGTTTGTCATCTACCAATGTAGGGTAACAGAAACATGGTGTAAGTTTAGAATGATTGAAAGTGGGTTTAAAATACAGTGTGAGTGAGTGAGTGAGTATGGTTTGACGCCCCTTTTGGCAATATCCCACCAATATCACGGCTGGAGACACCAGAAATGAGCTTCCCACATTGTACCACTGTAGGGAGGGGATCGAACCCGGATCATCAGCGAGACGAACGGACACTATAACTACCCGCCTCCCCGATGTAAGACGTTCATCATACTGGATTGAACACTGAAAGTATTTTGTGTATAAACATATATTCCCAGCCAAGGTGAAAACTGATGCTGTGAAATTCGATGAAAGCGATGAAAAGAGGAATGCGATTTTCGTTTTCCTTGACATTCCTTGACCCCCAGCACGAACTTCATTCTGATGAAACTGCCAGAACTGATGACAAATTGATTGCCGGACCGCACATACTGTATCAGAATATCAGAAGGAACGGGGTCAAATTCAGGTGTTGCTCCACGTTGTTGTGGGTGAGTGAGTGAGTTTACCACTCAGCAATATTCCAGCTTTATGGCGGCGCCTGTAAATCATCGAGCCTGGACCAGACAATTTAGTGAGCAACATCATGAACATCGATCTGCGCAAATGGGTACCCGTGACGTGTCAACCAAGTCAGCGAGCCTGACCACCCGATCCCGTTAGTCACCTCCTACGACTAGCATAGTCACCTTTCATGGCAAGCGTGTGTTGCTGAAGACTTATTCTACCTCGGATCTTCACGGTCCCGCTGTTGTGACTCGACACTGAGGACAACCGTATTCCACCGCCTCTCGCTTAATCTGGTATATCTGCGGCCCATTGTACAGCTTGAGCAGGATAAAACCCTTGAAGATCAGGGTTTTAACTGATCTTCAGTAGCCCATTCTTGTCGTAAGAGGTGACTGACGGGATCGGGTGGTCGAGCCCACTGACTTGGTTAACACGTCATTGTATCCCAGTTACGTGGATCGATGTTCATGTTGTTAATCATTGGAATGTCTGGTCCAAACTTGATTACCTACAGACTGCCGTAGGGAACAGGCAGTTGTCCAAATACAAGGAGGATACACTACAGAGATACCAAAGGTACACTAGATATCGGCTGCACCATGTTCCCAGGTTACAAAGAAACAAAACGTTTGCGTCTCATCACATCTTCATTCTTTTCCATTTGTGCGCGTGTGTGCCAGTGCGCGCGCCCGTGTGTACGAGTGTGTACGTGTGTGTACGTGTGTGTGTTTGCCTGTGTCAGTGTGTGTGTGCGTACGAGTTTTCGAGTGTGCGTGCTTGCGTGTGTGCGTGTGTGTATGTTTGCGTGCGTGTGTGTGCGGTGAGCATGGATGTATGCCCATTAGACTTGATATAGCAGTGATACACTGACAATGACTGTATGAAATGTCAGTTAATATGCAGACAGCTGTGATGTGATATTTGAATAACACAAGGGAGAACAGTGTGTGTTGACTGACCCTTATGTGCATAACGAACAGTAATATAAGAATGTATTATTAGAATGTATAACGCTATAGGGGAAACTACTTTCAGCAGTGTCTACTGTTTCAGGTGCAAATACTTAGTCAGCACATTTCTACAATGTTTCAGTTGCAAATGCGATATCAGCGTATGTGTTTAATATTTCATTGCTTATGTCTGATTACATAGGTGTCTAATCCCCTGTCAGCACATGTGTGTAATGTTTCGGGTTCAAATACTTAGTCAGTACATGTGTGTAATGTTTCGGGTGCATATGTTTAATAATATAGATGTCTAATGTTACGTGTGCAAGAACTTTCAGCAAATCCGTATATGTTACGGGCGTAATGGGTGAGTGAGTTAATTTGTAAAGTTGGTTACCATGACTTATTCGAGTTCAATACATCAGGTCGAAATGCTACAGTAACCAGTATGACCAATATATGTATATTTCCATCTGTAACTGTATCAACATTGAAACTTGTACAATCAGTTCATGGCAACAGATGACTAGGTAGACAATACCCGCTGCCATGACAACGGAGAAAGCACAGCTCGTACATGTATACTGATAAACAGAGTACATAGAAAATATTCCCTAAATATAAATATTCCCATAGAAGAGTTCCCTAAAAGACGTGTAAGACCAAACTCACTCACTCACTCACAGAGGGAACGTGCGCCCCGCTGGATCCGCCTATCTGTTATATACTAGCATATTACCTAAACGCTTTAACATTTTAAAAATAAAATTCTCTTTTGATCACAGAATGGGAATATTATATTGCGACGAAAGACTAAACTCACTCACTCACAGCTTAGAGTCAAGGTCAGTCAAAATATAGGACGGTCGTTAGTTAGGGTCATGTCTTGACTGTTAACATGGCGATTCCCCCCAGGACTATATCCACCACTGACATTATCTGTAGCATGAACTGATCGATTCTTTTTCACAGTTCTGATTTTTGAAGTCGTATTCCAAATTTGAAAAATAGTCTGGCTACAGATTGAAAATACTCACAGTTCAACTGCTGGGTACGTGTTTCATTCAAGCAATCCCCTGTCTTCCTGGTCTGCAAACATCAATGCTGCAGTGGTTGATTGCGGGCGATCAACGCTAGCGTCGACATTACACATGGACACATCCAAATGCAAAAAAACCAGTTTGGTGACAATTGTCGTGTTCACGGTTTATTATTATTATTCGTCTATTCAAAACCATCCAGCTCTTACAAACCCTTCATATCCTACGGGGAGTCTGGTTAATCCCGACAATGGCTGGCAATTATACCGGTCCAGCGGACATCTTATGCTACAAGCTTTTAAGTTCAGCCATACTTTTCATATATTTCTAATCATTCAGGTGTCTAATCCTACAGGTGTAAGAACCTGAACCGGAATTTAAGCAGGATGGACAGAATGAAACACAGGCACACTGTTGTAAAAACAGAGTTGTGCAACACGGGGAAAAATAGCCGGTTTTAAAGCGAGCGAAGGAAGACAGGTAATTTTTCTGTGTTGCACAACCCTATTTGCGCTACAGTTGGCCTATGGATGAAATCACTCAACATAACCGCCCGCACGTTTCTCTCCACCAATCAGAGATACAATATCCTATCACTGAAACACACATAATTGTACGTTCATTCCTTTTTCGTGTTATTTTCATAAAAATAGACAGTAAAGAGAATATTTCATTCATGATTATTTGGCCCATCTCATTATCAAATGCACTATGAAATGCACAGCAATTATCATACCCTGTCCTGGACATACATGAAACGCCGATCACACGTGGAACTTACAGGAACACACACATTCTTTTGCTTCATGAACCATTATAAGCGTTTATCATCGCCCTACATCTCTAGGACTCGATTGGAGTGAGTGAGTGAGTGAGTTTAGTTTTACGCCGCAGTCAGCAATATTACAGCTATATGGCGGCGGTCTGTAAATAATCGAGTCTTGACCAGACAATCCAGTGATCAACACATGAGCATCGATCTGCGCAATTGGGAACCGATGACATGTGTCAACCAAGTCAGCGAGCTTGACCACCCGATCCCGTTAGTCGCCTCTTACGACAAGCTGAGTCACCTTTTATGGCAAGCATGGGTTGCTGAAGGCCTATTCTACCCCGGGACCTTCACGGGCCAGGACTCGATTGGACTCGTACGTGTTTTGTTACTTGCACTGGTGCAACCCAATATATCACAGTGCGACCTAGTTATGAGTCTAACTTGCACAAGGAGCAACCAGTTTTCTTAGAAACACACCAGCAATATATGCTGAGGGGAAAAATCAGGGATCACGTGAAAGCACAACGGTTCCTTTATGTGCTTGCAGGTTTGTTTACTAGCCTTGTATCAAGCATCCTGTGAATAAACCTAGGAAAAAACAATAAGGGTACCCTTGTGCTTTGCCCGGTAGCCTAGTGGTCTAAGCGTTCACTTGTCACGCCAAAGACCCGAGTTCCACTCCGTACATGCATCATTATCTGTTGTCACCAGCTGTGATAAATTGCTACACGCGGCGTTAAACCATACTCACTCACTCATATATTTTCCCCTGAAGGTTCTAACAATTCACAAAATGTTTATCTATGCAGATAAAGAGTTCTTATCGCTTCGACCGACTATTGTCTAATTTGTGTTTGTAACTATTGCGATAGACGTACCACAAAACGCACTGGCGAACGAATCTCTGGTCATCTGCCAGCCATGCTAAGGGACGTAACTCTGCAGTGACGGTTTCATTCATGAGGAAATAGGCACAGCCACATCACACCGACGAACGATCTAATCAGCTGTGGGTCGACTATTGTGGTGAGAAAATGCTGTGTCGGTTCTTGTTGACAGTTGCGGGAATTGACGTGATCTAGGTCATCTAAGATAATGTACACTGGAGATACAGATATTGACGAGATGAGTCTTGAGGATACCTCAGAAACGACAAACTTAGTCGGCCGTTATCACCCGAATATGGACGTGGATGACGAAAAGCTCGCTAAATGCTCCTCAGATGGGCCCGAACAGCCTAAAACGACATTTTTTATATGGATTCTAGCAATTTTCTCAGCCATCGGGGGATTTTTGTTCGGTTATGACACTGGTGTTGTTTCGGGAGCTATGTTATTAGTCAAAAACGACTTCACATTGACATCTGTGGGAGAAGAAGTTGTCGTGAGTGTGACGATAGGCTCCGCTTTTGTGGCAGCGTTATGTGGTGGAGTTCTGAATGATAAATTTGGAAGAAAGTCAACAACTATTTTAGCTAGCTTCGTGTTCACTGTAGGTGGAGTGATTCTTGGAGCCGCACAGAACTTTGCCATGTTAGTGACTGGCAGGCTTATACTCGGGATTGGCATTGGTATGGTGATGATGATGATGATGATGATGATGATGATGACGACGATGAAACCTAATTCTTTGCTGCATTATTTAAATTGATGTTTGATTGCTGATAATAATAATGTGTATCACATGTGTATAACTATTTACTTTGTTGTACAGAGTACATAAAGCCCATTTTAAAAAAAAAAATAAATAAATAGATATCATCTCAGATAAACTGGGAAAAATGAATTAAAAAACCCCATCATATTTAAGTTTTAAATGATACAAATAATTATTACGTGTTATTTTAACTAACATTAACTTCAGCAAACGGTGATATGACCAGTGACAGTTCTGGTAATATTGCTGCATGCAAAGTCAAATTAATACTCAGATGATTTAGTCATAAAATCTGAAATTAGTTTCATTTTTCATTGTAAGAGGTCATAACATAAACTGTTTTGAAAACCTTGGTTTCATTCCTGGTGTACATACTACTTTAAAGAAGTGAAGGAACCAGTGATTCTTTCGTTTGACAGTAGTTAATCTGATAGGATTTTTAACAATTTGAAGTACATGTGATTCTTTCATATTACTCAGTTGACCTGCCAGGGCTGAAATGAATAATTAAAGATGACCTACTTCTTTCAAATTATTCTAGGTGATCCAGGTAGGCTCCAACAATACTGGACAAAATATTGGTATTTTTGTGATTGATATGTTATCAGTGTGTCAATAAATAAATATATCTGTCTTAATGATTTCGTATATCCCTAACTATTTTTGTCTGGTATAAGTTCAAGAACAAGCAGTTCTTTTATATTACTCAAGTTGACTTGCCAGGCCTCAAGTGAAGTGAAGTAAGACCCTGTTTAAGAAACTTACCTGCCCACAAAATATCTTCACAAAAATATCTATATTTTATCCCAAACTTTGCACAGGTGAGTTTGAGAATCTGACAGTCCATGCTGAAACTATACTGTCTTGGGCGATCAGGTGATTACGTTCCAAGTCAAAATGTCCATAATATTCCCAAACAGGAATCCTCAAATGCTCCCGTTCATTTTTTATGGTATTGACTGATGTTGTGATTCTGTAACATTGACTCAATTATATCACCAACAAATCTGAGCACAGTAATGATTCATTTTCCAAAAGTGCCTGCCAAGGGCACCAAATTTGGAATCCTGGGTAAATCCGTGAATACCAAGACTGATCAATGGTGAAGCCTCATGCTTAGAGCTGTTGAAGTAAAAGATTTATTTTTAATGAAACTGAGTGATGCTTGTGATATATGTAGGCTTGAAAATGATTTAAACATGAAAATCTTACAATAAAAAGCCCCTTAAATCATTTAAACCTTGAAGAATTCCTAATTGCCAATAATTTGCTGTGAAAAGGCCCACAATTTAGCAGAACTGGTCAAGTTATGATTTTTACAGAAAAGTGATAAATAAAACATACCTTTTAAAGATAATGTATGTTAGTTACTATCCATTTCAAAGCAAACCTTTCCACCACAGAAATGGAACTATACAAGTTAGTTACCTTTCATGGTCAGTCTCACATTCGACCAATATCATGATGTTCAACACCTTATGTTTTATATGTGTTTCTATAGGGCCAGAAATGTTTTTACTGGGCCTTGAGTAAGCCCAAAAGGCCCAACAATTGTTGGTTGTTAATTTGTATGAAGCATGTTATACCTGCGTAACGGCAGACAATGAACATCTCCCTAGGTCTAGCATCAATGACAGTGCCGATGTACATTGCTGAGTGTGCTCCTTCACATCTACGAGGTCGCCTGGTGACGGTCAATGTCCTTTTTATCACTGGAGGTCAGTTTGTTGCCAGTGTGATGGATGGTGCCTTCAGCTATGTGAAGAAGGATGGCTGGAGGTAGTCCATTTTCTTGTATTTCTTTGAAAAAGTGTTTCAGACTTCTTGTACTGCATGCCTGATAAAAGGTGATAGATCATACTCTTTTATTGTCCTAATAGATGACGAACAAGATCAGGTGGTTAGGCACACTGACTTGGATGATATGCATCATTGTATCCCAATCGCATAGATTGATTTCTTGCTATGGATCATAAGACATTGTCCTTTCCAGACTACATTATTAACTGACCACTGTCATCTAACTGGAATATTGTTGAGTCTGGCATTAGACAACAAGCCAAATCCTTGATATCATATGCCTCTCTCATTGTATTATTTGCAATTTGGAACCTGCATGTGTTCAAATTTTAACAGATTCATCCAGATCTGCTCAAAAGCTTGTGTGCAAACCCATGTCTTCAGGATCTGTCAGTTAGAGTAAAATTGAAATTGAAATGAAATATTTTATCGTTTATTGATTTATTCATTTTTTTTCGTGTTTGTATTCCCAGAATTATGTTTACAAATTTTACCTGAGTAATACAGTACAAGTAGCATCAGGGTACACTAGTACAGTGTTTACTTGATCACATTGTTCAAATATCATGCTGTTTGGGTCAAAGTAAGCACAGATATGCAGTGTTACATGTTATACAAGTCTGTTGATAAAGGTTTATATTATTATTGGCAAATAAACTATGGAAGGAAGACCAGAAGCTGAAAAAAAAACAACTGGCATAATAGCAATTAGAAAAAGCTTTCATTTTTCTTGCTTCATAGTATTATATTTTAAAATTTGTGCTGTAACAGCTGTTTTGACTCTGTTGGAGACTTTTGTATTATTCTGAAAACATCAAATGCAATTTAGAAAACACTGTGAATTCAGGAATGTATGAGGAGCAAAAAAATTCAGATTTTAAAGTCAATAAAGAGAATAGCTGTTTTTTCAACTTACGCCACTGGAACTGAATCAAGACAAATCCCGACCCTATATGGTGATGATATAAGATTGAAAAAAAGCCCTTAATTGCTTATAAGCATTTTCAAAATGATTACATTTTTGTCTGAATTTGTCTTTTACAGATACATGTTTGGTTTGGCAGCGGTGCCATCATTTGTTCAGATGATAGGCTTCATTTTCCTGCCAGAGTCTCCCCGCTGGCTGATGAAGAAGGGATACGAGGAGAAGGCGTACTCTGTGCTGGCCAGTATCCGTGGTACCAAGAATGTGGATGAGGAGGTTAAGGTTCTCAGACGTGTCTGTAACGAGGATGAGGAAATCAAACAGCAACAAGGTGTGATGGATGCTTGCACAAGTCGCTAATGCAATAATCATTAGTTTCATAATCTAGTTCAGGTTAGGTTTATAATTCCTTGATTAAATAAATGAGAAGAAGGAAATGACTTGCATTCTTACATGTTCTCGGGGTTTTAAATGTTTGACTGAAGAAATCTATTTCTGGTACCCTAAATCTTGAGTGTATTTCTCAAAGGAATTGAAACGCTGGTTAAAACTATGTCGCATGTAGCCTATGATATTGATTGACGTGAAAAATCCTGAAAAAAAATAAAGGAACACTTGTGCTTTCATGTGATCCCTTATTTTCTTCTTTCAGTATATCTAATATTCAAAGCAAATATGTGTCAACTCATTTTTCTTCTAAACTTTGAATTGCTAGGGCATAGAAACTTTGCTGTTCATGACAGGTGTTGCTTATGACAACTCTTGTAAAGAGCGATTAGCTGTCTCTGTCTTGTTATGTATATTACACCACAGATATATGTTTATGTGGACCGAAACCTCAGAAGTTTTTACACACTGCGTTGCAGCTGGAATTTGGCTGATGCAACTGCGTCTTTTTCTCAGCACCTGGTGCAAGTAGATTAACATCACTTAAATCGAGCCCTGACTCTCAATTTGTGTCCTCTTTGGCACACTGTCAAAATTACCGGGTTGGTGGGGTAGCCTAATGTTTAGAGTGTTTGCTTTCCTTGCCAAAAACATGGGTTTGATTCTTATATGGTTAATATGTGTCAAGCCCATTTCTTGTGTCCACCTTTGTGACATTGCTGGAATGTTACTAACTAACAAAAACTATACTCATTCAATCACTCACTATCTAAATTAGCATATCCATTCTCATTTCTGCATGTGAATAGGAGGCAATTTTCTGTAAATCTGGTAATGCCCTTAAAGAGAGTGATATGACTGTGCTGATCATGTTGATGATGATATTATTTAAATTGACTTTTATCCATGTTGCATCGATTAGTATGGGATGAATTATAATGCCACAAAAAATGCATTTGATAAGAGCAAATTTACTACCCAGGTACCTGAATCTTGTCTTGGTACCCGCTGGATTGGGTACCACTACAAACTGTCTGATAAGAGAATGTTTTACAGGGGCGATGGCAAAGTGTTTGTTGCTGTATGACTCACACAGTCTGATTATGCATACACTGAAGCTGGGACATTGCTCACACATAAAAGTAAAATATAATGCATAGCATATATAACATATATGTATAAATATGTATATTCAGAGGTACAGGTAAGCTGTGTATCTGCGCAAATTACGCTAACATCTATGTGAATCTTATTATGTCTATTGCATACAGGTACGTTTGAATTTTTGTAAATGCTTAATAAATTTGATCTTACATGTGTACACACATAATCGATAAAATAACTCAGGTAAATTTAGAGCTTCTGTTTCAGTACATGAACTTGGCAACTTGCAGTCTCTCATTGTTTCTTATATTACAAATCAAGTATAAATTTCAAACACATAAACCAGCATGACTTTATTATAAAAATTGTGTTTTTAAAATATATGGAAAATGATGAAATACCCATTTGAGTTTGAGTGAAGTGGGTATAATTTATTTGTTATTTAAAGGAAAATTGGGAAACCCAGTTGAGATGAACATGAACAAGTACATAACTCAGTGACCCAAAAAGTTATTGGTAGTTATCATACTGTTATATTAGACAGGTATGGGGAGTTCTTGGGTACCTGGACTGTATGACCCACCTGTCACGAGTACCTGAGTACCTGAAGTGACTGTATGCTGAAAAATGTTGAAAATGTTCCTTGACTGAATGATTTCTTCAGAAACATATTTACAAATGTTCTGTTATTTGAGATTCATGACACTGGTGGACTTTGGGTATTGAAGTGCTCAAACAAGGCAGATACGAAAGGGCAGTAGTCATATCAGGATCTGGAGTTCAACTGATACATGTTTAACAGGCTTCCAGCATGTTATGTTTGTGATTCAGCTCACTACATTACAGCTTTACAGGCCATACAGTTAGAGATGTAACAAAAATAATTTGCAAAAGGAAATTGAGCACTGTCAGTTAATGTATTGACAGGTTGAGTAACCAGCTGCTGTTGTTGGACAATAATATTAGTTCATGGGTATTCAAAATAACAGCATAAAATCATGAATTATGAGTCTCACAAGTCTCTCAAGCATTTAATGTTCTAATTTATTTAACTGAACTGTATATTCAACATATCATGTTCAAAATGATATCATATCCAAATGTGGTTCTGTATGTGTTCAGCTGAAACTAGGGGCATATAAGCAGAAAATGATATCATCTCCTGAATTGATTCTGTGCATAATGAGCAATCTGTCATAATGCAGCACCTGTATCTTATGGTCTGTCTCAGCTGGTAATGTATGTTTACGTGTTCTGTATTGATGTACACAGTGTAGTGGAGGGATGTAGTAGCTATTCTCAAATACTAGTGGCCAGAAAGCATGCTTACAGTCTGTTTGTAACTTGAAAACTAATTGACATAAAATATTCCATGAAATGCTGATCTTAATCAAAACATGTAACCATCACTGTGAGGTTTTTGCAGAATGTTTGTCGTAAAATTATAGAAAGTTTTTTAGCAAACTAAGATTGAAATATTGACACAGGTCACTATTTGTTACAAAGGTGGAGTGCACAGAAAGGGACAGCCATGTGTTCTAGAAGCATGTACACAAGTGCCCACAAAGTTATTGATTCCTGTGCTGTGTCGTCTCCATCCTTTCTTGCACACCTGGCTGTACTTTTGTTTGCTGCCCTCCCTCGTAAGAAATACTGACCACTCGACTACCCCACTGCCCCTCAGAATATAGAAGTGGTAACATGTTTTTACATACAGTGGAAACTGTCAAAACCGGTATCTGTCCAATCCGGCAAGTTGTCAACACTGGCACAAAATCTCAGTCCCATCGGTGGCTTGTACATTTTTCACCAGCTCTACAATCCAGCACATTGTCTAAACCGGATTATAACTTCAGTCCCAGTGAGTGCCGATTAGGACAGCTTCCACTGTAATTCTATAGCAATGTCATCAATATTCTACCACTGTGTTATTATTCATATGGGTAATCTTCTAAATCATTCAGCTTAAATTCAAACAACATCAAATTCAGGCTTTTTGAGTGGTTGCCATATTCTATGTTCTTGTACACTCTGGGATGGAGTTCAATGGAATTCTGTTGATAGTATATCTGGACTAAGACTTTATAAGTCAAAAACTTCAAAACTATAAATGAGATGGGTACATCCGTATTCAGATGATGGTGAAACATACTTTTGATCAAATGTAGCACTCTGTATATATGTATTTACCGTCAACTGAGCTCAGCTTTAGAGTGAGTGAGTTAGAATTTAATGTTGCATTTTCAATATTTCAGGGATAAAATAACAACAATTTATAAGTATTTTGATGATTTCTTACCTATTCAGGAAATTTTTGTTATTCAGGTGACCGCTCGACTATTGTCCGTCTGCTGACTACTCCGTCCACTCGGCGAGCTGTCACTGTGGGCTGCGGTCTTCAGCTCTTCCAACAACTCACAGGAATCAACACCATTATGTAAGTAACATAGCAGGATCATTGGTGTATCCTGTACACTCACTGAAATACTGCTTAAAAAAACTTTTGATAGGAATTGTTAAATAAATTCACAAATACACGTAATCAGAAAGGGAAACATGTTTCTTGTGTGTACTTACTGTTTATGTAATGTAGATGTTATAACTATGTTATTCCCCCTGTAACAGGAATTATAGAGGTTACAACTGTGTTATCTCCTTTGTAACAGGAATTATAGAAGTTACAACTGTGTTTTCCCCTCTGTAACAGGAATTATTATCCCCTCTGTAACAGGAATTATAAATGTTACAACTGTCATCCCCTCTGTAATAGAAATTATAGATGTTACAAATGTTATCCCCTCTGTAACAGGAATTATAGTTGTTACAACCATGTTATCTCCTCTGTAACAGGAATGATAGAAGTTACAACTTTTATCCCCTCTGTAACAGGAATTATAAATGTTACAACTATGTTATCCCCTCTGTAACTGGTATCATAGATGTTACAACTATGATATTCCCTCTGTTTCAAGTATTAAAGATGTTACAAATATGTAATTCCCTCTGTAACTGGCATCATATATGTTGCAACTATGCTATCCTCTCTGTAACAGGAATTATAGATGTTACAACTATGTTATCCCCTCTGTAACTTATATCATAGGTGTTACAACAATGATATTCCCTCTGTAATAGGTATTATAGTGCATCTGTGATCAAAATGTCTGGAATTTCTGACAAGCACGAAGCAATATGGCTCTCAGCTGCAACATCTTCATGTAACTTCATCTTCACAATCGTTGGTGTTTGGCTGGTGGAACGGATTGGAAGGAAGAAACTCCTTCTGGGAAGTCTAGTAGGTTGGCATCTCTCCATGTTGTGTTGTCTTATCTTGTACTTAGCATGTGCCGTGTTACAGGAGGGCTGGTGGGCTAGCTTGGTGATTAAGCCATTTGCTCAGCATGCCGAAGACCTGTGTTTGATGCCCCAGGTTGTTACAATGTGTGAAGCCGATTTCTTGTGTCTCCACTGATATTTCTGAAATATTGCTAAAAGTGGTGTTAAACTCACCCAAAAGCAACAGGAAGTCCAAGAAGCAAGTCTGGGAATGACCTAATCTGTCTTGAAGGAAACTTCCAAACGTGATGCCCACAATTGTGTTTGTCAGTTTGTTTTGTTTCTCCTCAAATGGTATGATGAGGATAACACTTGCTGGGGAAGTGTGAATTTTAGATCAGTTTGTAGGATTCTAAACATTTTTGGCAATCCTCTGATTAAAATGAAATAACATGTAAAGGAGTTTATTTTTGTGTTTGGCTGCTGCTGCTGCTGCTGACGATCATTTGATTTAGAGAATATTTATGCCCACTTTATAATATGATACAATATGTTGTCTCACATAGAAAAGGAATTATCTGTAACATAGAGGTCACTATTTCCAGGTCAAAAACAGGCAGTTAACAGCACACACAAACACTGGCTTAGATTTCATGCAGAGTTGTGTCCCTTATGTATGCAAGGCTCCTGTGGTTCATCTTCATTTTGATTCTTGGTTTGTCGGCATCATGTCTGAGCTCATGTGTTTCACGGTAATAAAAACGTGCCGCAGTTTCAGCTTTATCCCCACAATAAGCTGACATGTTGTGAAATAAATGTGATCACATTCAATGAACTCACTCACTAAGGGTGAAGTGTACTCTCTTACCAAGGTATGGTACCTATTGTGGTACAAAGCCTTCGGTTCAGTCTGTTTAGGTTTGGTATATCAGATATGATCATAATGCAAAAATTCGCAAGAGTGAAAACTTAAGAAATGCATAGATTCAGGCAAAATGATTCGAGCTCTAGTAGTTTTAGAAAAAGGTTTGAAAAGGTTAATGTAGTGATGATGTTAAAACTGAAAATACTGAATGTTTGGAATGCATTATGGTATACTTAACCGAAGGCAATATACTGCAGTATACCATTTCACTCACTCACTCTCTTATCCACTCGACCCATGAAGGTCCCGGGGTAGAATAGGCCTTCAGCAACCCATGCTTACCACAAAAGGTGACTATGCTTGTCGTAAGAGGCGACTAACGGGATTGGGTGGTCAGGCTCGCTGACTTGGTTGACACATGTCATCGGTTCCCAATTGCGCAGATCGATGCTCATGTTGTTGATCACTGGATTGTTTGGTCCAGACTCGATTATTTACAGACCGCTGCCATATAGCTGGAATATTGCTGAGTGTGGCATAAAACTAAACTCACTCCCTCGCTCACTCTTATTCACTCACTCACCCGCCCACGTATCCACTCACTGGCTGTTAATCATTAAGTCGTCATTGTTTTCTTTCATCAGGTGTGATCCTGAGTCTAACATTCCTTGCTATAGGATTCCAGCTGGCAGCCTTCAACTCTCCACCTGTGATCTTAACTGAAAGGGGAGATAACTCATCATGTTCTTCCTTCAGGTGAGTTGCTGCAATTAAGCTTATTCATGCATCACTGTTATGTACTCCAAGGCTAGTTTCACGTGATACATGTTATGTGCCCCAGGTGGTGTGAAGCTTGTATCGAGGATCTGAGCTGCGGCTTCTGCTACAACTACACAAGCAACAACACCGTTGAAGGGTCATGTGTGTCCACCTTCAGCAGCTCGGATACATCACATGCTGCCTTAGGCCCCTGTAATGAGACAGAACCAAAGGGCCATATTTGGGCAGATAACTTCTGCCCTACATTCTATGCCTGGATGTCTACGCTTGGATTGGCCCTATACCTCATGTTCTTTGCTCCAGGTGTGTATCAGAGGATGTTTGTGTATATGTTTTCTCTCAAGTATATGTCAAACAATTTAGTCATTGGTAATTTATCATACATTACATTTTATCAATGAACCATTGTGTGGTAGTAGATTAGAACAGCTAATTTTCAGAATAATGAACACATTTTAAGCTTGTTCTTGTTGTTCAGTGTGAAACTGGCAGAAGATGGGAGTGATGCTACTTTTTGTTGTCTTTTTTGTCAAATATGAGACAATCCCCTCTTGTGTCTTTTTGAAAACAATGGAAAACAGGACAGAAGAACAGTTCCGGTGTGTGTATATTCATCTTTATGACAAATATGTCCCAAAATTTTAGAATCTTTGTATGCTTTTCTCCTTTGAGGTGATGTCACATTAGGTCAGGTGCACACTTCAAATGCTCTTTAGGTGAACAAGACACATGAATTAGGAACTGACACAGCATCTGAACACATACCTCTTGTTAAGCTTGTGTGTATTATGCATCTGATGCAGGTATGGGTCCAATGCCATGGACCATCAACTCTGAGATTTACCCACTATGGGCACGAAGCACCGGCAACTCTCTGTCGGCAGCTACCAACTGGATCTGCAACCTGCTGGTGTCCATGACCTTCCTCACCATGACTGAAACACTCACCAAATATGGTAAGGCTGACCAAATATAGTAAGGATGTATACAGTTAGATGGCAATGTGCAGTCTGTGGGCAAAATTATGAAGCTCTGCAGCATTATCACGAATCTGTGAGCAGATATGCTGATCAGCATTTCAAAGGATACACTTAAATTCAAGATGGCTGACACAACAGACATCTTGGCATCCAGATTGAATACAATTATTGACTATGTTAACAGGGTACTCTGATATATCCAAGTTTGCATTTTTAGATGCATAGCTTTGGTGATGCCTTGAATTCTGTAACTTAATCAATTTATCAACTTTTGTATGATCATTGTGAACATGAATATAATCCACTATGCCTCAATAGTTTTAAGAGTTTGATATTAGACACTAACCCTCACTTTGTTGAACAGTTAGGGACCAAGCATTTGAGGGTTTGGGGAGTGATGTTTGTCAGAGACAGTATTCTCAGTTGCCGTTTCAGAACCTAAGATATACTCTCTCCATGAAGGAATCAAACAGTTTGGAAGGCATGACACATTTTTCAGTTTAAATGTGACGAAAAACAATTTATCTGTGTCAATTGAGGGAAAGAGGTTTGTGATATCCAAATCTTAGCCATGTCTGTTGTTTTCTGCTTTGGTGGTGTAGCCTTATGATATATATGTTACACCAAAGACCTTGGTTCGATTTTTGATATGGGAACATTGTGTGAGGCCTGTATCTGGTGTCCCCTGTCATGATATTACCTAAATATTGCTGAAAGCAGCATAAAACTAAACTCAATCACCTTGTTTTTTTCAGGAACATATTGGTTGTTTGTGGTGATTGCAGTCTTGGCACTCATCTTTTTCATCGTGTTCCTGCCAGAGACAAAAGGCAAAAGCCTGGAGGATGTGGAGAGACTGTTTTCGCAGCCATGGTGCTCCTGTGGATCGAGAGACAGCTTTAATGTCAACTCTCACGACTGAACAGATTATGGGACATTGTACTGACAAGGAAGGATGGGTGGTTGTCAGTGTGTTAGGACGCTCTGGAGAGGACCTGAGTATGCATGTACACAATGGTACCAGTGTATGAAACTCCTTAAAAAATAGTCAGGAAGCCCACAGGGCTGATGACTAAAAAATGTTGCCGGCCCTGTTAATAAGTAACCAGCCCTGTATTAAGAATAGGAAATTGAGATTTGGTTTTAAAATAAAGTAATTAATGAATTACTTGTAGTGAGGTAAACTATAACATGTGAAAAAGCAAATCAAATTTGGTGGTCACTGTTGATGTTTTTTGTGTCAATGCCATCTGAATCAGAAAAGCAGAAAAGAGAGACATTATTCATTGGCTGAAAGCATTCTCTAGACCAGTCACATTAAAGGGGCACTGATGCGGAGCGAATAATGTTTCTCGCCAACGGTCTAATTACGAAACCAAACCGCAATTTGGTCAGCGCTCGCTCCTTCGACCGTGACGGACAAAGGAACTGGGCTCCTGTCCATATCAGCAGAATTTTTTCACCTAAACAGTCAGGAGGCTGGATGCCCATCATATGCCATTTGTTTAAAAATATCCATGGTATCCCTTGTCCGATCGTAACCAAATATTCCAGCAGTGTAGTACTTTTCGGATGCTTGGATGGTATAGTTACTGATCCTATTTCTGCGTTTTTAACCTCGATATTTAATCATGTTACATGAAAATATGATGTCTACAGGTAGTTTTGAGTGTTGGTTGAGCTGTGATAGCAAATATCATACGTAAATTTTGGTAGCTATGGTAGTTACAATGGTTTCTTATTTATGATAATAAAAACACACAATTGATTTATTTGAATTCGTAAACAAAAAACGATGACTTTGCCTTTGGTAGAGAAATCTGAAAATTTTCTTATGTAAAAAAGCCCTTATTTCACCTATTTACCAAAGTACACAGCAAATTCCAGTGTGTATTCCTTATGTAACGAAATTCCGTTGTTATCCTCAAAACAGTTTCGGCCCATAAGTGCATGCGACACAGAGATTACATCTTCCTTGCTGTAACTCGCGCTTGCATGCGATACAGAGATTACATTTTCCTTGTTGTAACTCGCGCTTGATGGTGTAAATACACGTGTTATTTGTCATCATTCCCTGGATGGTCAATTAATGATTTTTTAACAGGTATAATTAGTAGTAACACCACTTTGGTTACTCAACAAAGGTTCCCATTTGGCATTTCTCCTGTCTGGAGTAAATACTCAACATTATAAATTAAGGTCTGTAATGGCAAATGTATTGTATGTTATGTAATATGTGCATGTAGGTGATGCAAGAGCTTTTATCAGCTGAGTCGATCAAAGGATTAACCGATAACACACTGATTGATTAATTACTTTTATCTTCTAGTGGATTTGTCAAAGGGCAGAGTGTGTAGATGACAACACCCTGTCGTAAAGTGTGAGTGCAAAAACAACATCCTCTCTTCAAAGAATTAACCACCCGGTGCGTTGATTGATTGATTGCTCATTATTGGATAACTAAATTACTTAGAATAGTGGACATCATACAATTAGTTGCCAGGTGTGCTATCTTGGGAGACCAATGAGAGTTTTATCTGGTTTTCACCAACGAAAGACGTGAAACGATGTGTTACTTTTTCGCAAATGAGACAGTTGTAAGACACGCGACACAGAGCAGGATTATTTACCAGCTGCAGATGAATGGAATACGATTTCTTTTACGTGGATATTGATGGATACACTCCTGAACAAGGTAGTAGCCTGACATTGTTGCTATAAAATTAGTCTGTTTTACATTCATTATTTGCATTTTGTTTTAATTTATTTGTTGTAGCATTCAGCAGAATCTGTATGACAGAAAACAGACACTAGATCGCGTATGTGTGTGAAATAGGATCCACATTGGCAATCTATACAATGTATAAATGTTGCTGTTATGTTAGAAATTTACTATGAGTATAAGCAGATCGTGTGTTCTTTTATTAATTTTCAGAATCATACAAATATGACAATAAACTAATTAGGGTTATGAGGCAAAATATAGAGGCTTCGTTATTTTTCCGTCCTAATAGTTTTTTACCATTTCTACCACTGGCAGATGATTAACCTTCAAAGTGTTTCATTTGTTTTCATAATACATTTGTAATGAAGTAAAAAATGACTTCACCTCAGTTGATCTGTCTATAATTAAACTATCAGTTGCGCCTATGGACTGCGCAACAGAGGTCACTAACCAGTCACAAATTCTGGGATATCATCCGGGTACTCACGGGAGAAAAACAATAACAAAAGTTTACACCAGTCCACGGAAATTGCTCCGCATTAGTGCCCCTTTAAGTGTAAGATAAATGGGTTGGTTGATCTGTGGAAGTTAAGAGTGTCATCTATCATGAACTATTCTGACATCATCTTGTAAACTATTTTCGAAATATGTCCCGTAGTCAATGACATGGTTAAATATATACCCCTGCAAAATGTATTGGCGCACAAGGCCGGCTATAAAATAAAGTTGTAAGCCCATCTTAAAACTAGCAAGCAGCGGGCCGCCGGGCAGGTGCTATTTCATGCACTGATTGTACACATGAACATTTTGGAGTGCATTGCCTCAGGACTTTACATACCAACATACACGTCATCTCACTGTCTCAGGTAGAACAGGCCCAGTAAGCCTTACAACTGTGCCTGTGAAATCTGTGCCTTTAAACAAGCCACTTATAAGTTAATCAGAGTTATCTGTGATCTATGGAAAGCATGCTTGATTTCATCGGTGAATGGCCACAGGTTGTATCTTCTGGTGACAGTTTATAATAGAAATATCATTCCAGTTAGGTGTATGATAATGTTTTCCAGCAATATTTATAAACTGGGCCCACTTTAACCAGTAGTGTTTCTTCCAGACAATATATCAGTTGTATACTTTGTTAGCAGTTTACTGATAAGCCTTAGTGTAGAGGTGTGGCGATACAGAAAATTTACGATATGATACGTATCGCAGTATCTTGGAACGATACGATTCGATTTGATTCACTTCATGATATGCAATTTTTAGTTATTTTCTTTAAAAACATATGTTTTTATATCAAGTAACAGTGTAAATGTTCACATCATGGTCAATTTGTAGTGAAAATGAACAATTTCAAGGTCTGCGATATGTATCACGATACGAAAATAGTATCAATACATTTATCATCTGATAAAGATCCACAATTATGGATGCTGCGATATATCGTCACAGCTCTACCTCAGTTTGCAGTTTTACATATTGTTACATGTGAATGTTGTACATTTTGGTAACAATTTGATTAAAACAGCACTGACAAGAAGTATGTTGTAGCCTTTGAATCAAACTCATTCAGGTTCGAAATTCTTTTGGTCTATGTGACTCAGAAAAATCCAATCGTTTCATATTGTTGCTGTATTTAAAGTGTCTGCGGACCACCCAATTCTTTATATTACTGTCAGGGCTCGATTTAAAGGGGCACTGATGCGGAGCAATTTCCGTGGACTGGTGTAAACTTTTGTTATTGTTTTTCTCCCGTGAGTACCCGGATGATATCCCAGAATTCGTGACTGGTTCGTGACCTCTGCTGCGCATTCCGTAAGAGCAATTGATAGTTTAATTATAGACAGATCAACTTAGGTGAAGTCATTTTTACTTCATAACAAATGTATTATGAAAACAAATGAAACACTTTGAAGGTTCATCATCTGCCAGTGGTAGAAATGGTAAAAAACTATTAGGACGGAAAAATAACGAAGCCAATGTACGTCTCTATATTAAACCCTAATTAGTTTGTCATATTTGTATGATTCTGAAAATTAATAAAAGAACACACGATCTGCTTATACTCATAGTAAATTTCTAACAACAGCAACATTTATACATTGTATAGATTGCCAATGTGGATCCTATTTCACACACATACGCGATCTAGTGTGTGTTTTCTGTCATACAGATTCTGCTGAATGTTACAACAAATAAATTAAAACAAAATGCAAATAATGAATGTAAAACAGACTAATTTTATAGCAACAATGTCAGGCTACTACCTTGTTCAGGAATGTATCCATCAATATCCACGTAAAAGAAATCGTATTCCATTCATCTGCAGCTGGTAAATAATCCTGCTCTATGGCGCGTGTCTTACAACTGTCTAGTTTGCGAAAAAGTAACACATCGTTTCACGTCTTTTGTTGGTGAAAACCAGATAAACCTCTCATTGGTCTCCCAAGATAGCACACCTGGCAAACTAATTGTATGATGTCCACTATTCTAAGTAATTTAGTTAACCAATAATGAGCAATCAATCAATCAACGCAAGGGTGGTTAATTCTTTGAAGAGGGGTTGTTGTTTTTGCATTCACTCTTTACTGCCTTTTGACAAATCCGCTAGAAGATAAAAGTAATTAATCAATCAGTGTGTTATCGGTTAATCCTTTGATCGATGTTTGTTTTTGTAACTCAGCTGATAAACCCTCTTGCATCACTTACATGCACATATTACATAACATACAATACATTTGCCATTACAGACCTTAATTTATAATGTTGAGTATTTACTCCAGACAGGAGAAATGCCAAATGGGAACCTTTGTTGAGTAACCGAAGTGGTGTTACTACTAATTATACCTGTTATAAATTCATTAATTGACCATCCAGAGAATGATGACAAATAACACCATCAAACGCGAGTTACAGCAAGGAGGATGTATTCTCTGTGTCGCATTCAGCCTGAAAACACTTATGGGCCGAAACTGTTTTGAGGATACCAGCAGAATTTCGTTACATAAGGAATACACACGGGCATTTGCTGTGTACTTGGGTAAATATGTGAAATAAGGGTTTTTTTACGTAAGAAAATTTTCGGATTTCTATACCAAAGGTAAAGTCATCGTTTTTTGTTTACGAATTCAAATAAATCAACTGTGTGTTTTTATTATCATAAATAATAAACCATTGTAGCTACCATAGCTACCAAAATTTACGTATGATATTTGCTATCACAGCTGAACCAACACTCAAAACTACCTATATATATAAAGCTTTGCAATCTTCCATACTGAAACAAATGGCTTGCTACGTGCCTGTAGACATCATATTTTCATGTAACATGATTAAATATCGAGGTTAAAAACACAGAAATAGGATCAAATTGGATCAGTAACTATACCATACAAGCATGCGAAAAGAACTACACTGCTGAGATATTTGGTTACGATCAGACAAGGAATACCATGGATATTTTTAAATAATGGCATATGATGGGCATCCGGCCTCCTGACTGTTTAGGTGAAGAAATTCTGCTAATATGGACAGGAGCCCAGTTCCTTTGTCCGTCACGGTCGAAGGAGCGGGCGCTGACCAATTTGCGGTTTGGTTTCGTAATTCGACCGTTGGCGAGAAACATTCGCTCTGCATCAGTGCCCCTTTAAGGATAGTTAATCTGCTTGCTCTAAGTGCAACCTTACAATAAAACCTGGTTGCAACATCCAAATTCCAGTTGCAATGTAGGTTGTTAAAACGTCAGAGTTTTCATTGCATGTAAACATATTTCCGTGATGTAGTACCCATGAAACCATAGCAATGCATAGACAAAGATGGTCCTATTTACAAGAGCTGTCGTACACTATGAATAGCAATGTTTCAGTGCCATAGCTATTCAACATTTAGAATAGAAATGAGCTGACATATTTATGCTCATATTGGTAGATATTTTGTTGATTTCTTTCTCCTTAAGTGACCTGCTCCTTGTGCAAGTTAGACTAATAACTAAGTTGCACTTTGAAAAATTGTGTTGCACCTGTGCAAGCAAAGATCACTTAAACAGGCACTGATTGTAGTTAATCTGTCTAAGGACCTCATGATTCTTTTGTATCTCTATTGTTAATATCCAGACATGTTATCTGCAGAAATAGTACAGAATAGGATGGTCTCTCTCCAGTCTACAGAAAATAAATTCAAAAGATAGTCTAACTCAAGTCAATAACCATTAAGCAAGTCTAGATTGACTCAGCTCTGTAATTAAGTATTGTGGGGTCCATTTCCATTATACAATGGAAGCTGTCTAGGCTGACAGTCACTGGAACTGAAGAAATAATCCAATTTAGACAACATACCAGATTGTAGAGCTGATGATAAATGTACAAGCCACAGACGGGGTTGAGATTTTATGCGAGTGATGACAACTTGCTGGATTGGACAGATGTCAGTGTTGACACTGTACATTTTTGTTTGTGACATGTATGTTGCTGTTATATGTATTAATACATGTATTAGTATACGTATAAGTAACATTATTATGTTTCTAGACTCAGTATCAGTATCAGTACGCAGTATCAGTCTTACGATGGTCCATAACCTTTTACAAGTGGTGTATATTTTTATGAGAAACTATCTACAATTTTGTTCAGAACATTTCTCCATCTAAAATTGAGACCATATGTATATGAGGTTATTTATATTATACACAGTATATTTTAATATGCTACTTTTTTACCTTAAACACTGTGCATCATGATGAAATATAGTTTTATATTATGCTCTTAAACCGATTATTCATGTATATTTTAAACGTGTTATTTTTATGTTATACTCTGGCATATGACTGGAACACCTCAACACAATTCATGTTCCTGTTGACTTCTATTGCAGGCATAATATATGTAATTTCAACATTTCATGTGAGAGAGTTTCGTTTAGTTTTACGCCGCTTTTAGCAATATTTTAGCAGTACCAAGGTGAGGGACACCAGAAATGGGCTTCACACATTGTACCATCATGGGATTTGAAACTGGGTCTTTGGTGTGACAAGTGAACACTTTAACCAGTAGGCTACCCCATCACCCCACAGGGTCATGAGGATACTGTGCACACTGAACCACTTACTGAAGTACAAATGTAATACTTTCAGTATGCTGTTGGGTTTTGGTGTCAAACAAATGTACTCCTTGCTGAAAAGACCGATTATTACAAATATGGTGGATGGGAAGAATTACTAGTAATTATCAATATGAAAAGTGTCATCGATATCCTACATAAACTATTGAGATGAAAAACTACTGGCATTGTCTTCACACATAAAATTCAAGCTTATGTCTATATTCAATATCAACTCCTGAAGTAAGTGAGTGAATTTAATTTTACTCTGCTTTTAACAATATTCCAGCAATATCATGGCTGGTGACACCAGAAATGGGCTTCACATATTGTACCAACAAGCAATATCATGGCTGGTGACACCAGAAATGGGCTTCACATATTGTACCAAGAAGCAATATCATGGCTGGTGACACCAGAAATGGGCTTCACATATTGTACCAACTAACAATATCATGGCTGGTGACACCAGAAATGGGCTTCACATATTGTACCAAGAAGCAATATCATGGCTGGTGACACCAGAAATGGGCTTCACATATTGTACCAAGAAGCAATATCATGGCTGGTGACACCAGAAATGGGCTTCACATATTGTACCAAGAAGCAATATCATGGCTGGTGACACCAGAAATGGGCTTCACATATTGTACCAACTAGCAATATCATGGCTGGTGTCACCAGAAATGGGCTTCACACATTGTACCAAGAAGCAATATCATTGCTGGTGACACCAGAAATGGGCTTCACATATTGTACCAACTAGCAATATCATGGCTGTTGACACCAGAAGTGGGCTTCACATATTGTACTTATTAGCAATATCATGGCTGGTGACACCAGAAATGGGCTTCACATATTGTACTTACTAGCAATATCATGGCTGTTGACACCAGAAGTGGGCTTCACATATTGTACTTATTAGCAATATCATGGCTGTTGACACCAGAAATGGGCTTCACATATTGTACTTACTAGCAATATCATGGCTGTTGACACCAGAAATGGGCTTCACATATTGTACCAAGAAGCAATATCATGGCTGTTGACACCAGAAGTGGGCTTCACATATTGTACTTATTAGCAATATCATGGCTGGTGACACCAGAAATGGGCTTCACATATTGTACTTACTAGCAATATCATGGCTGTTGACACCAGAAATGGGCTTCACATATTGTACCAACTAACAATATCATGGCTGTTGACACCAGAAGTGGGCTTCACATATTGTACCAACTAACAATATCATGGCTGGTGACACCAGAAATGGGCTTCACATATTGTACCAACTAACAATATCATGGCTGGTGACACCAGAAATGGGCTTCACATATTGTACCAACTAGCAATATCATGGCTTGTGACACCAGAAATGGGCTTCACATATTGTACCAACTAACAATATCATGGCTGTTGACACCAGAAATGGGCTTCACACATTGTACCAACTAGCAATATCATGGCTGTTGACACCAGAAGTGGGCTTCACACATTGTACCAACTAACAATATCATGGCTGTTGACACCAGAAGTGGGCTTCACATATTGTACCAACAAGCAATATCATGGCTGGTGACACCAGAAATGGGCTTCACATATTGTACCAACTAGCAATATCATGGCTGTTGACACCAGAAATGGGCTTCACATATTGTACCAACTAGCAATATCATGGCTGTTGACACCAGAAGTGGGCTTCACATATTGTACCAACTAACAATATCATGGCTGTTGACACCAGAAGTGGGCTTCACATATTGTACCAACAAGCAATATCATGGCTGGTGACACCAGAAATGGGCTTCACATATTGTACCAACTAACAATATCATGGCTGGTGACACCAGAAATGGGCTTCACATATTGTACCAACTAGCAATATCATGGCTGGTGACACCAGAAGTGGGCTTCACATATTGTACCAACAAGCAATATCATGGCTGTTGACACCAGAAATGGGCTTCACACATTGTACCAACTAGCAATATCATGGCTGGTGACACCAGAAGTGGGCTTCACATATTGTACCAAGAAGCAATATCATGGCTGTTGACACCAGAAGTGGGCTTCACATATTGTACTTATTAGCAATATCATTGCTGGTGACACCAGAAATGGGCTTCACATATTGTACCAACTAGCAATATCATGGCTGGTGACACCAGAAATGGGCTTCACATATTGTACCAACTCCTGAAGTAGGTTAAGGAGGCTGTTATTGTTGGCGATCCATGCAAATCTGTATCAACACTCGCCAGTGATTTGAAATATCTTGATTTGTTTACTTACACATTCTGAGTAGTAAAGCGAGTGAGTGTGATTTTCCTCCGCTTTTTGTAGGGAAACTCTAACGATTACTTCTAGCAATATTCAATCATTATCACAGCGGGGCGGCGAGGGATAAAAAAAATGGAAAAAAGTGGGAATCGAACCCGGGTCTGTGGCAAGATGAGTGAACGATCTGACCACTAGACTAGGTATTACATTTAAGACGCTTTTAAGGGGTAAACGTATGATTTATTAGCAATAAAAATTAATTCCGCAAAACAATCCCATGCTTTTACATCCCCTGTACAGTGACACGTGGATAGACACACCAGGGTGTTAGGGTTAAAATATGACTAGTCACTATTAGACATACACTTGTCAACTTGTCATAAGTATTAAAGACTATACATATAAAAAATCACTTTCTGACTTACATTTTGCCCGGTATGTTGCAGTATTATGTAATGCAGTTTCAGATCTTTAAAGAAAGTGTCAAAATTACAATCATTTCCAGCAGGGAGCCTGTACAGAGGCTGTTGTCGAGTATGCCTGCATGCTTCCAGTGACTTTAAAGCGATACACTACACATATTTAGCAAACACCAACACATGATTAAATAATTTGCAGTGTTCAGAGTCTTCTTTAAAGATGTATACTACAACATCGCTGTTATTTGGATATACCTAATCGTCAGTATTTGCATTTCCCCATTATATTTACGAAAGCCAGAATGGCAAAACTTGAGAGCAATCTAAGTGATTCTAACTGGAGTCAGTAATTGTTGATTATCCCTGGAGCAATAAAACATGTAATGTCTGATAATGTTAATATTACCACAGTGTCCACACAGCTTCATTGAACTTGTGATGATATCAGACTACGAAACTGCCCTCCTTAGAAATGCATATAGGATATAAGAGCTAGCGCCCATGTCATACTATGTTAATTTACTATACGATTTTTGGTCTTACCCGATCGAAGCCGTGGAATATATATCCTAAACATTGTGTAATATGGGCACGAATATAATATTCATTTTATTACCGAAACCCTTAAATTGAGGAACATAAATCTCGTTTTCAATACGCTGGCTACCCGCTGTCGACTCGGTAATTCCCGCTCTATCTTTGCTGCTAAAAATAGGTACACGTAACACTCCCTAGAACAAGTAGTCACTCGTAAGTAGAACCACTTCTCTTTCTGTGCAAATTCTCACGTTTTGACGATCTGCAATCAGTTGGTATAGGTGCATTTGAAACAGCAACATCTAGTGTGAACATATGTACGCATATTACGGTGTGACAACTGACAAACGCTGCAAAATCAAGCTGATTAATAGCTCAGGGGGATTTATGCTAGATTGACCTAGTTTGCGGATACCCAGGGCAACCTCGATTGCATTTTACATAAGATACACTTTTTTCGCTTCCAAACTATTCGTGTTACTTTCAGGAACAGACCCACGACATCCTCTTATGTGCTGAATATGGATCAGTGCAAGGAGCTCGTATAATGATAGTTGTTGACTATCTGACGAGGCGAAGCTCAGGGTCGGGCTTTGTATTGCTGAAAATGATACCAACAAGTTATTCATATGCAGACAGTTAGAGCGAAAGAGCGTAATGTATCTGTAGATGACTATCAGTAAACGAGTGTTGCACTAACCAGAGGTCTACATGTGGAAACATTGCCTCGTAAATATTCCGTACATATACACCGTAAAATGAAATTATTTTGAGTTTTAAATTTTGAAATACTAGTAATACGTCGATTATCATGCAACGTGTTGGCAGAAACTCGTAAGTGTGCACTAGTTATTGCAAATACGTGCTCAGACTCGCATATAAACTTCAGTCACTCTATGGCACTCACAACGGCAACTCGATCTGTATAAATTATCTCTGGACGCGGAAGTAAACCGTTATCTAGAGCGACCGTTTACAATAGAAGTTTTTTGAACGTTCAAACTCGCTCTCATGTTTACCAAATACGGATTCGAATTTGCAAATACTCCGTACACACACTTATTGTTCACACAGGATGCATTCAGAGGACTCAGTACAGATATCAATTTATAAGCGGGAATGACGCAGTGAGGTTGGTCTATAAATAGACACGTATCTATATATATAGCGCTGATTGGTTGAACGGTTTAATCACAATAGGAAATTGCAAAACTTGAGTATTTAATCCATCTCATTCCACAGGCACAACATTATTCTGAAAATAATAATAGAAATAATTAATAGAAAAAAATAACACACACACACGTAGTATATATGTGTGTGTTTGTATCTATATGCTTGCGCGTGTGTGTATTGTTTTTCAGAGTACATGTCACCAGATACGTCACACATTTTCTCCCGTTACTAAGCACTCCGAAAATAAACACGCTTCATAATAACATCAACATATACTTGGATACATTTTATGTAAACAGATTTTCTATAAATTCTGGTTACATAAAGTACAATTCATAAAATGATTTTTATATGAAATATATTTATGTTTGTACTGCTTAGTATTGAGTAAAAATGTGCAACGCGTTTATGGAAAGGTAACACAATTGCCGACTGACTTCTGATTGTATTGGGTACTTATATCGAATCAATGTTTACAAATAATGCTTACTATCAATAATTTCTTGGACAGTCAATTAAATCTGTGCAAGTTTTCGGAACTAGAGTTTCTGGTCTTGGTCTATTTTTTTAAGCCACCCATGGCTATCCAAAAAGATTACTAATGGAAATCCAATTGTGTCATATCTTTTTCAGACAGACGCTATATCTGAACATGACGAAATCGAGATCTTTCGTCGGTGAACTGATATGTCAGACACAAAACTGGTGAGTTTACTACTGTGGAACTGTTTCGAGATCAGTTTCAGTTCCAGTTCATTTAGACAGTGGGATATGTCTACTGATGTTATCGGGGCTGGATATAGGATCCGCCCTGATACTGCTGGAATATTGCTAAAAGCGGTGTAAAACCCAACTCTCTGTATTTTGGAAATTTACACTATTCATTGTAAAATGCGAACATACGATCCTATGCAATCTTTTTAGTAATGGCTCTTTCTTGTGGGACTCAATATACTGAACAACAAAAGAATCGCAGGTTTCGAAAATATGAAATCTCATAAGACTAAGTGTTCATGTTTAAGTCATCTATTTACAAACTTAACAGAAAGCCAGAGTTGCGTTTCTTTTGTCGTTCAGTATGCTTGTGAAAGAGTATGGTTTTACACGTTTTGACGATCTGAAGATGATAATTTTGTGTAGGTGTTACTATCTGTACCACATATTCAAAGGCATACTGTCAACATACTGTCTCAATGTTGAGATCAGCTGATCATTGCCATCTGCTTCTAACAAGGAAGACTATCTTGAACAGTAATAAGAGCATGTACTATTCTGTCATTTGAATCTTACCACGTGAGTATTCGTTCGCTCGTACCGCTGATGACGATACACTACATGGTTGCAATGTGCAAAGCCCATTTCAGGTGTCTCCCGCCGTAATGTTGCGAGAATATTATTAAAAGCGGCGAAAAAACCACACTCACTCACTCGAGTATTTAATCCATCTCATTCCACAGGCACAACAATATTCTGGATACTATAGCAGGTGCTTTTGAAAAGGAAATACCTTGACAGCTCTGGCCACCCTATCTCGTTAGTGGTCTCTAGAGACTGGAATGTGTTGCTGAAGGCCAATTCTAACCCGTATCTTACAACCGAGTTAGGACCACATAATCGAATGATTGAAACAACTATTCTGATGACTTATAGGTGCGTGCGCGGTATGTATTCGGGTATCAGAGTGTTGCTTTCATTGTCTAACACCGACCAATATGAATATGTTGCTGACTAAAAGCAGTAAAATGGGAATTTTTCCATGGTTGGCTTTACCACGACCCGCTGTACCTCTACCCCATTTTCCCTAGAATCGAAGCTGGATATACCTCCAATGACGAGGAATGGTACAAGTGAGGTCCCTCGTGTTCTACGCTTCCCGCCACGGATACGGGAACAGTTACCACATTAAGTGTTGTTTTCAGAACTTAAGTAAATAAATCCTCTCTTCACACCTCTATTTACACAAGCGTGTAAGTAATACATAGAAAACATGTTAGTTTCTGTTTGTTTATTTGAAGCAAATGAACAACTCTATTCAAATGGTTAAAAAGGTCCGCCTGAGACTCGACATCTTGATATTGAATTGAATATTGCATCATAGTGACGGCTGCTGCTGCTGATTATGATGATTTAACATGCGCTTTTCCTACATACTGCGTATGACAGATTGGTGTCTGAGATGGATATGGGTCAGGGGCTGAGAGTTGGGCCCATTAGAAACGCTCTGAGAGAATGAGGTCTCAGTGAGTTCGTACGCGATTAAGTGAAAACCACGCCGAAAGGTCGCCACTTCCTGGAAAACCGGTCTTTCGCGGAATTACACTTTCGCTTTGGCCTTGTCACATACTCTTTTAGACTGACAAAGGGATCAGAACAGAGGTTGTTCGTGCTAAAGATGACAAAGTGACCTGAAATGGCAATGACTTCTTCGGAGATAGAGACTCGCTCTTCGTTAAAGACATCCCAATTAGGTAAAGACCCATCTTTCAGACCACTGGTCTACGCGAAAGCTGACCAGTGAAAGTTCCTCTGAACGCCTTTGGTGATCGTTAACAGCAACGCTCAGCAAATTATTCTTTTTTCTATCGTTATGTTTGTGTTAATTACTCTCTGTGTTTATATACTCAGATACTTAACTAATATTGATATTTATAATTCATATGAGCTCATGAGCGTGAGAGCGTAGTGCGAACAGCGCACCGGAAGGCAGGAATACGAACATCGGGGTTGTTCCAAGAAAGTGGGAATTCCCGTTATTTTGTGATCGCTACTGATGAATTATACCCCCGAAGTCATGCCTACGTGTTGGTATGTTCGATACCAGTGTGAGGTATCCTAGATATTTTAGGTAGTCCTAAGCTCGTAAGTAACTTATACATGAATTGTTTCGATTAATGTTTATGAAAGATATACTAAGAAATAACAGAGTGGGTTGCTGTAGATATTTATGTACACATTAAATACCGCAGATGCCTCTTTAAATGTAAGTAACATATATGCATTGTTAGATTTCGTTCTATGAAGGGTAACTCGGAAATAACATGGAAGTATACCGTAGATGGTCCTATATACGTAAGTGACTTACATATGAATTGGTGCATGGATGTTCGAAAACGGGAATCGACACTGACCATTTACATTGTGATGTCAGTAGAGTCACTTATGGGCTAATCATTTTTATCTTTTTTTTATTATTAGTCATTCTTATCTTCTAGCCTGGTTCCATTATCAGGTGTCTGCGGATCATTTTCCCGACCTTAATGAAGACGCTATGAAAAAATAGTTTAGTCACTGAAACTGTAATTTGTCAAGTATGTTTTTTTAACCGAAAAGGAACATTTAATATTAAAAAAAGAATATATAGTATTGATTAGATTGAGATATATTGACCGATGCTCTTCGTGCGATATCATATTTCAAACCTCTTACACTTAAAGAAATACTACTCAAAAGATAAAAGCTACTCTGTTTTCAATTTTGGGGTTCTTTATTGTTCATTTAAGACCGCTAAATGTAATTTAAAAACCCTGGCACTGTCTATGTTTCCCACAAAAAAATCTGCCATGTCAGGACTTGTCTTAATTGTGAATAGTACCGTAGTTATTTAAAATAACTTCTGTGAATCAAGTTAGCAAAACCTAATGAATTGGGTCGAGTCGATTGTTATACAGCAGGGAGACTGATAATTCGCTTGAGAAAAATTACATAGCTGTACTTGCTTGCAGTATAAACTTGTTTTGTTTTAACCTGTTTATGTTACTTGTTTCAAATACACGCATATTTATATAATGCATTCATGGTGTTGAAAATGCCTTGTTGAAAACAGAGTAGCTTTATCTTCTCATTTAAGTACGATTTTCAGCTCCTAGCCAATCAGAATCTAAATTTAGTATTTCACGATGTCATGCTAGAATGTTGTTTAACGTCTGTAGTATTCCAGCGGCATGACGTCCATTGAAACCAGTGATTGATATCATGAATGACGTCACGCCGGATAGACACGCTATCAACCAAGCCAGGCCACCGATCTGTTAGGGCACAACATAAGAAAACTGGTTTCTAGGGACAATGTCGATTACTTTTAGTCTACATATCTGTATCTCCGATGGGTCACACAACATAATGGGAACATTTTGACAATGAAAGGACGTGTATTCATACAGTGATTTAATTTCGTACAATTTACCATGATGTCATCTGTGCCACTACTCTGTTAGGAAAATTATCCCGTTTCACGACGAAGCTTTAATGACAGTCGTAGTTTAAACCGGGATATAGTTTTGGCCAGGGTTTTCCAAGTCATATCAGTCTGCAGATCCTTGTAGAAGACAAATTTGGCTGGGAAATCACCGGCCATGATGATACTGAATCAGATGTTTGCGATATACATATCCGGTAGAACTTATTCTGCCCCAACAGAAAAATACTATTACGAGTTAATAAATATACTGTACCAACAGAACAGAACACATTGACGCAAAATATACTCAGACGACACAGAACACACTGACACATGACATACTGAGAAGACACAGAACACACTTACACACAGCACACCAGACCAATTGTTGGTATGTAACGTATCAGTTTCCTTCCATGTTGTTTACTGTAATAATACCAGTGGATGAATACGAAGTACCACATGGCCAATATTGACCATCACGTGTGGTGTTCGATAACCGTTGTGCCCTGAGCATTAGCTGGAATGTAGCGGCATAGCCTCGCCCGCTGACCCGCCAATATGCAAAATTATTGTGTATATGCTTTTCATTAACCTTTTTCAAAGTTATGCCCCCCCCCCCCGCCCCCCCTCTCTCTCCTTACTCTGTGTCCATCTGTCTGTAACTTCAACTCGCTGGCTCTCTCTTTCTTATTGTCCCTCAGAGTTCCTATCCTCACTCACTAAATCGGTCTCTCTCCCTGTCTCCTGTGTCTAATAACTCTCTCTCTCTCTCTCCCTCTCTCTCTCTCTCTCTCTCTCTCTCTCTCTCGTGTCTCAGACCCTTCTCTCTCTGGATATCCCCCACTCTCACCGCGTGACTGTCTTTACCTTTGTCTCTCCGTGACCATGTTGCTTAACTGTTTCAGTCTGTGACATAACAGCAGTGGAAATGCTATGTAATGTTTTCTGTGGAAAGAAAAACAACTACACATATATATCAAAAGGAAGATCAGTTGGGAACAGGGTCGTCCTGCGACGTGTATATAGGGTTACAGAAGGTAAGTCCACTTGTCACGTATTTAATAATGTATTTGTAGAAAACCTGAGTTGTTCGTGTGGGAAAGTGTATGCCGAAAACAGGAAGACTAACACCAACTTTCCCGTCGTATTTTTAAAATCAATTATGTTATGAACAGAAGTGAAATAAAAGGCAGGTGTTTTTGAATTTTGAATACCTTTATCAGCAATTAAATATCTCATCAACAACTCTTTTTCAGTTGAAATTCCATCATGTGATAAACCAATCTGAGACGTACTTCGTTTATCGGTTTAGTTTAGACATGGTATAGCAGCAGGTATATGCTCTCAGTGAAGACCTTTAGGGTTTTGGACAGAACATGTCTCTATGACTTACAAGTCGTCTGTAATGAGATCCGGATTGTTATAAAATGTGGATCGGTTGATTGTGTGGATCTGTTGTGACACCCTGGTCTGCCCGAATCAGCTCAGATCTGTACAGTTTGCTGCGATACCCCTGTGATATATTTATATATTTAAAATTATGCTGATGGCAGGGTACAGGGGAACAACACGCTTTGAAAATATTTAAAGACGCTCAGTGGGCACGATCAGAAGAACGCCGACGCGAAGTAGCTGCTCTTCAAAAACTGAACCACCACAATATCATCAAGTTCTTCGGAGAGGAGGAAGAGGTAAGTGGCCATGGTATCGCCCTTAAACACTTGCCACATCTCCGGGACTGCATTAGGTTTAATTGCTTCAATGATGTTATGACAGACTAATGTATTATTTGAGATAGGACAGCGGTCACATTTTCAAAAATCACGTCTTACCTCTCAGAATACCAGAACAATTTTCTGGTACTAGGTATTTCATGATATCCAGAGAGCATTTGTTTTCTGTGAAATCTTAAGAAGTGTTATCGGTTTGCTGTTTTTCTAGAACAATTATGTTTTTCAATCTTGTCCAAATCAATACCAAAAACCTATCAGTGTTGGCGTGTGGTGTATTTTACGTCAAACCCGTGAAGATTCGGGTTAGAATTGTCTTCAACATTGTTTAGATCGATGCTCACGTTGCTTATCACGGGATTGTGTGGTTCAGACTAAATTATTCAGAGACCGACGCCATATAACTGGAATACTGAGTGCGGGTAAAGCAACACACACAACTTAAATCAAGAATGATTCGGCATGTCTTGATTTCTTCTCCTGAAGTTAAGCATTGTTCACATCATACTTTTTAGTTTGTAATTGTAGATTATTAATTAATATAATTATATTTCCAAACAAAATGTTTCCATGATGTTGCAGGCAAGTACAGGGTTGACGTTGTTGGTGTTGGAGCTGTGTCAGGAAAGCCTTCACAGCTTCCTCCAGGAACCCCCACAGTCCCGGGGGTTGGGGGACTCGGAGACCCTGCTGTTGGCAGAGCATCTCAGTAAGTAGATCTGGGCTTGGCTGATCAATTGTGAGTGAGTGAGTGAGTGAGTGAGTGAGTCTTTTTAGCAATTTTGTAGCACTATCACGTCGGCGGACACACATCGGCGGGAATCGAACTCAAGTCCTCGGCGTGACGAGCGAACACTTTTACCATTGGGCTACATCACGGAGGGCGCGTCATCTTCTGCGTTGCAGTCTACTGGGCAGAACTGTATCTCCTCGGTCTGTCAGAAATGTGTGATTGTGCATTATGATCCCGGATCGGTGGTCAGACTCGCAGAGTTGGTGACATATGTCATCGCAACCCAATTGTGTAGATCGATGCCCATGTTGTTGATCACTGGAACGTCTGGTCCAGACTTGATTATTTACAGACCACTGCTGGAATGGTTTGATGCTGCGTATAACAACAGACACACAGACATGAGGACTCTTTACGTGATTGCAACTAAAACACAGTTCAATTCCATTGGTAATGCGTTAATTACATGTCTTCCAATGACCTGGTATATTCTGTGTCCGTGACTATCTGTGATGCATAAGCATTATAACGATGAGGGACGACATATGTGATGAGGTTGTAATTGTGGTTGCCATGGTGAAGTGAGTATGACATTGTGTGTCAGGAATTGTCCACATTTATATTCCGTTGATTTGTGTTCCAGGTTCGGCAGTTCACTATCTCCACAGACAGAAGTACGTGCACAGGGACATCAAACCCGGCAACATTCTGCGCCGCATCGACCACGACGGAAGGTGAGCATTTCCATATACACCTTATCATGGCAGTGTAATTACTTCCGCTGTGGTGAGGTTATATTGACCCTTGATCTTCACAAGAGTTTAGTGGAGAGTGTTTCTCGTCCGGACTTAGCGGATCGGGGTCAGTGGGTAGAATCACAAGCGTCTGATGCAATTCCATCCGGAATTGGTTGGGAGACTGTTGTGACGTACATTGCTCATCCTTTCGGTCACTCATCTGTCCTGCCAAGAGTTGATTATTGAGCACGCTGCCATGATATCGCTCAGAATACTGATGGTTGTGGCTAGCCATCTCATGCAGGTGTGATACCAATAACAATATCGTAAATGAAAGGGTGTCCTCCCTGGAGAGGATTGTTCATACCCTTTGTGTCTTTAGTGTCACTAAATAGGGAGGCTCCAGGGGCGGATGAAGCGTTCTGAGAAAGGGGGTGGGATTGTGTGCTCACTATTGAGCAATGCCGGGTGCACACTTAATTTCACCCCACTTACAATGGTCATATAGCAGTTATAAGTAAACATTAGGCAAGCCTTTTAAAACTCATGTTCTTGTTTGGTCGTTGGGTTAACCTAATGGTCAAAGTGCTTCCTCCTCGCATATTTGATTCCAGGTTTGATTCCAAACATGTATAGTTTGCACATTTCTTGTGTACCCCGTGAAAAGATTCAAAGATTCTTGGAATATGTTAAAAAGCAAAGTTATCAATCATCTTGCAGCTGCACATACAAGCTGTCCGACTTCGGCGCTAGTCGGTTTATAGAGGAGGGAGATTTGTTCATGTCCTTGGCTGGAACAGAAGAATATCTGGTAATATACTAACACTTCATATCATCAACACTTTGAACTGCACTAGAGTTGCATTTGCTAAAGTCTGAACTATTACGCTGACAATATACATGTCAGTACAATACATAGAGCACTCAAACAGAAAGATATAACACAAATTTACCCCTCAAGGTCCCTGTTATATTTGGTCTGCTGCAATTCATGAGGACTAAGAGGCGAATAATGGGATCGGATGGTCAGACTTGCTGACTTGATTGATGAAGGTCATCATATACCAGTTGCTTCGGTTGGTGGCTATGGTACCATGCGGCCATGATACCATGCCATCAGTGGGTTGTCTGATTCGGGCCCGGGTTATCACACACCATCATCATTTTAACTGAAGGATGGTGAGTGCGGCTTTGGAAAAACCCCAAAATAATCACTGGAACTAACTACAGACGTTGTCAGGTCCTTTACAAAATGCAGGCTACAGGTCCAGCACGGTGCATATAGTAATAGCACTGTCCAAGGATTGAAATAGATGTGTTTTTTTTTAAAAATACAGTGCTACATTAAATTATGGGGTCGATGAGTAGCCAAGTGGTTAAAGCGTTCACTCTTCACGCCGAAGACCCGGGTTCGATTCCCCTCACGCCCTAACAATGTGTGGAGTTCATTCTGGTGTCCCTGCAATGATATTGCTGGAATAAAGCTTATCAGAGTAAAACCATGCATCACACGGAACTTTACCCGTATATCAAAACTTGCATTTCAAATTATATGAGCAGGGATTGATTTCCAAATTATGTTTCAGTGTTCATGATAAGCTCTATCATTTATGCAATTGTGTCTGTTCTGGCTCAGCACCCCAAAGTGTACGAGAAGGCGTTCGTGGACCGTGGTGCCGTCATCTGTTTCGACTCATCTGTAGACCTTTGGAGCGTGGGTTGCACCCTATACCAGGCTGTCACGTGTCAGATCCCCTTCCGGCCCCACGGGGGAGTCCGGTCCAACAGAACTACAATGTCAGTTACGTTCCTGGGAAAAACTGTGGTCCACTCCTGCTTTTCCACCTCCGCATACTACTACTACTACTACTACTACTACTACTACTACCACTACCACTACCACTACCACTACCACTACCACTACCACTGCTACTACTACTACTAGGCTCACTGACTTGCTTGACATGTCAGAATTTGGCAACTGGGTAGGCCCCCGCCATATAGCTGGAATATTGAGGAGTACGGGGTAAAACGTAACTCACTCACTACTACTACTACTACTACTACTACTACTACTACTACTACTACTACTACTACTACTACTACTACTACTACTACTACTACTACTACTACTACATCCATGTTCTGCCAGCTGCGACCGACGTCAGGGAATCGTTTCTGTCTGCATTATACCAGTGCTTGGCTTTCCCCCATTACATTATTAGTCTCAAGACGTTTCGCCTTCAAAATACAGACAGGCCCTGATATACATGTAACTGAAATTCTATTGACAGAGATGGGTGCGAAAGCCAGCAGGCTCATTGCAACTAGCATAACGATACCATAAAAATCTACTTAGAAAGTGAAACAAATTCGATAGAAGTATGGAAAAGGTTATTCTTTAATTCACATGCGGTCAGGATCCATCTTTTGATATATTTTCCTCCTGGCAGGTTTCAGATGATTGCTGAGAAACCATCTGGTGCCATTTCTGGATACCAAGCAACGGAATATGGGCAGATCTTATGGGAAAGACACATACCAAGCACGTGCAAGCTGTCACAGTAAGTGTTCTTGAACACAGAGCATTACCGAGCTTCCTCCCTCACGATTCCTTGTTCCTGGATTCACTCCATATAACATAGATAGTGATATACTCAAATGTCGCAACGACGAAAACGTTTACAGATATATATTTTGACCTCAGCGGTAAACGGTTAGACATGTTTTAATACGGCACTCTCCTCCCCCAAATACTAAAATACCGCTCAAAGGTGCATGAAGTGCGTATTGCTCGCAAATATATGAACCGTTTGCTACATCCCTGTTTCTGACCACATTGTGAGATGAGATTGGCCGTGAAGAAGCCCAGTGGTTGCAGCGTTTGTTCGTAACGTGAAAGACCCCAGTTCGATTGCCTTCATTGGTAAGATATGTGAAGCTCATTCCTGGTGTCAGCCGCCATGGTGTAGCATGGATATTGCTAAATGCGGCGTAAAAGTAAACTCACTCACTCTAACCACATGCTAGCAGAAACATCGAAACTTCTTTTTACAGTTATTTGCGTTTTTCACAACATCCTCCCTTTTTTGAACCGTAACCACCGTAACAATGACCTCAGGAGACCACTAATTTTAGTTTTCCGTGACATTGTACTGGTTAAGGTGTCAACTGGTTGTGGTTTCGTGAGGATGCATAGTGTTGTGTTTCGTTTTCCACGAGGAACGCATTAGTCAAGGTTTCGATGACTTTATAAACCGTATATATGTTAGGTGACATGGGGGGAGGTGGGGGGAGAGGGATACTAGAACATCTATCAACGTACGTTAATGCGTAGTGATGAATACGTTTAGGTGTTCAGGTGGAGATACGTATTATCCTGGGGTTATCTTTGGGTGCTCAAGACCTAGCGAGGATACCTGTGATTATTGCACTGGCGCAGCCAACGTGTGTAACCATGGGTAGCCCAGTGGTTAAAGTGCTCTCTGTTCACTTCACGCCGAGGATACGGGTTGGATTCCCCACTAGTCAATATCTGGTGTCCCCGTGGTATTGCTGGAATATTGCTAATTGCGGCCTTAAAAGCTTACTTACTCACTAACGTCTTGCGGAGGGTTCAAAGGACAGCTGATTATAAACTATGATAGGATGGGTAGCATATTAGCCTCAGCTGTACTGGCACACAGTGCATACACTGCGATTGGGGCAGTTGGGTAGTCTATGCCAAGACTCCCGATTTGAGGTTCTGGCTCCGAATAAGTGTACCCTGTGTGACGCCCAACTAATGACGTGGTGTTGCAGGTATATTAAAATATAAAAACCACATAAAACAATTATCCCTTACTTGCCTTTTCTTTATATCTTTTGTCTTTTATTTAAGACCACTGAGAGAGAAACTGAGGACATTGATTGCCCAGCTGTTAGAGAAGGACCAGGCCCACCTCTTTTCACATGACCAGTTCTACCAGCAGGTGAAGGTCATCACGTCCTACGTCATGGTCGTCGTCTTCAACGCCGAAGACGTCACATACGTCATCATCTACATCAAACCAGACTCTAGGTAGGTACGAGATGAATGAAGTCTTCTCCGTCTTGTACGGCGAGTGACTTTAGTTATATGCTGCTTTTAGCAGGATTCAGTCATTATTGCAGCAATGAGCTTAAAACATTGTACTCAGTTGGGGAATTGAACCAGACTTCTGTGGTGAACACAACTGAAGCTTGGGCGTGACAAATGAACGCCTTAACCGGCAGACTCCCTCACCGCGCCAATTTGTTTGGGAATTTCATGATGGTAAAGGCGGCGAAGTATTGACGTACCATGACTTTGGTGAAGACTGTCATGGCGGTCTGCTTCCTTTGCTCATGACTGTGTCGTATGGTCAGTCATCGTGTTTGTTAATGAGTTTTGTGTTTTGGTGCACTTGTATTGCATTTAAATTACTGGGTCCGGGTCGTCGCTGACTTCGTCGACACATATCCTCAGATCTTAATTACTTATATCGATGCCAATGCTGTTGATCACTGGATTGTCTGGTCCAGACCCGACCATTTACAGACTGCCAGCATGTAGCTGGAATATTGCAGAGTGTATTGTTAAACAGGAAACCACCTAAATCCAAAACAAACCAACGAGTCTGGATAACATGCTTCTAACCATGGGTCATAATCAGCACTGTTCTGGGATTCAAGTCAACCTATCCGGGTAATTCTAGGACGCAACGTTTCACAGCAAATATCCCCGCTTGACATCGCAGTATTCCTTTTCGTACAACGTATTTGCTTAAGCCTATGATTATAAATCAGTAAATCCTGTACTGATTTCTGTGTCTACAGCTTGGCGGAGTTTAAAGACGACGTGGCTGGGAGGACGGACATCATGGCGGGGGATCAACTGCTCTTTCATAGGGGCCTCAGCTTGACAGATCTCATCGTTGATGACGTCACCGTCGCTTGTTTGTCATGTGACTTCCGGGAACCAGTCATTTTGATTTCGAGGAACGAGACAGACTGCGTGATCAGAGAGCCGAAACCTTTGGGTACCATCTTATTTCTAATACATTTTGCACCTGTTTATTAGCATTCATATTATTTATCCGGAAAAAGCGTGTTAAATATGAACAGCAATATATATTGTTGTTAAGTGTAGTTTTACAACGCATTTCTTACTATAAATTTATTATGTCAGACCTGAAGCGTGTATAAATTACGACAACGGGCATGTTAATATCCCGATGATATAAAGATGACGTCATGGGAGGCGACAGAGGTTGAGATAACATCACTGGTCGATTTGCAAACAGTACGGGGAAACTTGACTCGATGTTATTTTGAAGATACGACCAGTATATTTATGTTTCCTCCAGAATCAGCGCCCACGTTCCCGCCAGACTCAATCCTGGAGAAGGACATCCACGTGGCACACAAGATGGCGGTTTTTCTGTCAGGGGTGAAGGACGGGATAGCGTCATTCATCGATACTGAAGAATCCATGGGAAAGGCTGACGCATGCATGAGGTGAATTTATACCCAATTCCAAGTATTTCGCTCAAAGTTTGTTCATGCATTTGTTTCTGTGTTTTCGGTAAGTGTGATTTAACGCTGGTTTCAAACAAAAAAATATAAATGATGCAGATTTTAGAGTGCTTGAGTTGGGGTAAACGCTGCTATAAACAGTGACGCAGTCAAATCTTAGTCAAATCAAAGCTTAATCTTCAAGGATTGACCTTGCCTTTGGCAAGTGTGTGTGATTGGCATCTTCCATTCGTTACTGCTTCTTGGGAGTGGTGGGCAGTAACCATCAACACTCAAACTGTATCATTGCTTAACAGTGTATAAATAATGTGTGATTAACTTTCAAGCCGCTTTTAGCAGTATTCAAGCATATCACACCAAAATGGGCATCACACATTGTTCCAATGTGGGGAATCGCACCGGATTTTCAGTGGGAACACTTTAACCACTAGGGTGCCCCACTCCGATAAAAATGGAGTACAGACCAAGCAAACCCACCACTGACTGCTTGACACAGTATATTTCTGACATGACACACCATCATCTAGTTCACATAACGCCTGCTTTCTATTAGGCGTTTGTTGGAAGATGAAGAGATTCAAGCCTGAACTGGGAGGGGAGCTCAATCAAAGGGCGTTCTGTAGTTAATACCTACGATAATTTGGAATTTAATCGGGAAGACCTCTGATGTTCAACCAACCATTTTTAAGAATTTGTCCAATAGGATTGTATCATCTTTGGCCATAATAAGGACCGACAAAGATTATCCCCTGATTTTCTTTCTTTGCTGGAATTCAAGCTGGAAGGAAAGCTCAAAGAAAAGCTGACGTTACGGCGTTCAGTAGCAGCGACGATTAGGAATTTAATTGGGAATAATTCTGATTTTCTGTCACAAGTTGCCAAATGTATTGTTTATCACTTTTTATAATAATTAATTATCTCAATCATGCATGCCTGCCACTGGACGTTCTGCGTACTTGCAGTGACTACCTAAAGAAATACCAGTCTAACCTGGAGCGGGCTACAAGTAAGATGAGCGCCAAGTTACAGACCACGAGGGGCAAACTGGAACTCCTGCTGGACATGGAGAAGAAGCGGGTGCAAGTGACCTCTGAACACAACTCGTCAATATCCCACAGGTGCAGTCGGGTCCGAAGCTCCATACCGAAGGTTAGACTGCATGGCATTACCAGATTGAGTTCCTGAAGGAGGGGAGAGCACTCGTACTTCAAATTAATGAAAGGACGTCATATATCATCATTTTCGCTGCTTAACGACAGAGCCGTGAAGATCCAGACTAGAACTGATCTTCAGCAACCGTGCTTGTTGTAGGAGACGACTATCGGGTGGTCAGACTCGCTGTCTTGGCAGACACGTGTCATCATATCCCATTTCTCAGAATCGGGCACCTATACGCCAGCACACTCAGCCACCACGGCTTCCGCAAAACATGCAGTCGGACAAGGGTTCAACATGGAATTTGTGTAACCTATTGACGAGTCTTAATTGGCATGGGTGAAAATGATATATTTAATGTTTTACTTGTGTTCCAGCTCAACGAACAACTCATGAAGGTGACCAAGGAATTGGCCAGTTGCAAACAGCAGACTCCTAACCTTATCATGCCAATGGCTAGCCACAAGTGTTCGCCTAAATGGTGAGGCTTCGTGCTAACGCAGCGCGTGTGCTAGTGTCGTTTCTTATCTATGCATTTGTTCGGGACGATGACTCTGTGCCGCCTTGAGTGGAGCTTCAGAGGTCTGCCTCATCCATAGCTATTGTCTGACCTTTCTCGAAGACACATCTCGCACATGACGAACAGATTAATAACGTTGAAGTTCCTTCAGTCAAAATTGTAAATTTTGTTAAAATTTTGTAACAAATAAACCCAATATTATGTGTGACAAATGTACAAATTGTTGTCCTACCTTACACCTATTGCCATCTTCCTATTTAATGCTTCTATCGGAAATGAAATTCAAAAAAAACTTTGCATTTGGAAACTTTCTTGTTCGAAATACACAAGGTAATTGGCATTTCCGACTTCTTTACTTTATGCGAGGTGTTGTCATGACAACAACCAACCTGACATCAAAAGAACCAGGGGTTCCGTATGTGTAATATGAGGTGTCTTGTGGTCAGAATCGGTGGCTTGTCACAGACCTCGCGAGAAGCGCTTCAGATTTGCTGTACAGTACGTTTATTGTTATATATATCTTGTTCTTTTTAAGTATATGCGAACCAGTGAATATTCGGAATAGAAATAGTCTTCACCAAACCATGGTGAGGCGGCTAACGGGATCGAGTGATCATGCTCACACTCACTGGACTCATGTAATTGTATCTCACTTGCGTACTGCCGGTAGATCGATGCTCGTGATGTTATCACTGGATTGTGTGGTCCAAACTCAATTATTTACAGACCGCCGCTATGTGTATGGAATGTTGCTGAAAGGAAAAAAACGAACCCTGCTCCGCCCCCTCCCCCCTCTCCAAACGAAACAAGTCAACAAACAAACAACGTTTCTGCATGTTTCAGTGTGGAGAAAGCATCGGTTCTGTCGACCAAAGGACGGGATATTTGGCGGGGGATGTACCGAAGGAAGAAATGTCAGCCATTGTCAGAATTTCAGAAGCTGCAACACACTCGAGACAGGTAAGGTCAAGGTCAAGGCTGTCTCCGTCAGGTCAAAGAGAGGTGACGGATGAAATGTTAGAAAAAATCAGTTTTCAGATGTTTGTGTAATACGAACGATGTGTTAACAGCTGATTTAGTCGTATTTACTTAATATGCTCTGGCCAATTACCATGGTTGAAACCATAGATAGGTCCGAAGGATCATTACACCCTCTGTTTTGTTATTGTTTTGTTCTCTCTGCGAGAGGTTTCAAACAGATGTTACATTGTTATCTGAAACTTAAGGTCTTTGAACGTAAGTTCTGAAGATTAAGCCTATAGCTAAGAACGTTTCGATAAGCCATACCCAGCCATACCTTCAGTTTTAATTCCTTGTCACCTTAGATCATTTCCTTTTTGTACATTTGTAAATATCAAGAAGATTTAGTTATTGCCCCGACCATAACCATCAATATTTATTGTTATTATTTTATAAACAGAAATGTATATTTAAATATACAATGTATGTGACTTAGTAATGGTTTCGTTCTGCAGGACGACCCTGACCGATGTATGCGTTTCTTGCACGTCACTGTATCAAGATCATTGCCTTCCCAGCATGAAGCAACAAATGGCTGCTTTTGGAAAACACATCCAGTAGGTATATTTGTGACATGTCTGTGGCTATATCTAGTCCGTTCCTTTCAAACTTGGAGAAGCGCATGGATTTGTAAACCAGTCAGTGTTAACTTATTTCAAATGTTTTATACTGGAAAATTATCATAAACAGGAATATCTACTTGAGGCCCAGTTTTCCACTTTCAATTTTTTGCTCTAGTATGGAAATTTATAGCCTTGTGTAAAACAGGCCAGTATGGAAATTTATGGCCATGTGTAAAACAGGCCAGTATGGAAATTTATGGCCTTGTGTAAAACAGGCCAACTGTTGCTCAGCTAACCTGTACAATGAATCCGGTTGCCTCGATCGTTCTTCATATGTGATTATTATAGAATTGTTGCCAAAACATATAGTCGATTTACATTATAACGTACTTTAGAGACATTTTGGTGATAAAAACCTTAAAATAAAAATAAGTCACAAAATTAGCGAACAATACTTCTTGCCCATACATCTTTTCATGTAAGCCTGATAGGTTGCACAGCTTTATATGTAGATAATATTGAGGCCTTGAACTATTTTCATAGCCAAGAACGTGTAAGCCCAGGCGTTTTTTTTCATAATGGTAGGTAAGTCCCCTGCCATATCCTGTTTATGTCACTTGCCATATACTGTCCGAGGCAAGAAAAGAGAAAAGGATGACCTTTAAGTACTCTCAAAACGCTTTTAAACACAGGTAGCACTCGTTTTGAGGTAGAATACTGTGTTGAAATGGAGATCTTAATGTTTGAAAGGAAACGAACTCAGCAGAATGGAGATATTCTACCGTTGATAGCCGAGGATGATAGGTTTCAGTAAATGTTTATAGAAACTTGAATTAAACAATCGAATGACACCGGATTGTTGTTTTCTCTGTGAGGATGTTCCACAGTGTGCAGATGATCCTGATGGACATGAGGAAGACCCTGTCCTATGTCAAAGAGCAAATCGATGACCTGGATGCTACCCTTATTGAGGTGAGCTAAGTGGCAAATGCGATTGCAGCGTTTAAAGAGTGGTGCCTCAGGCGTGTAAATATCAAAGACTTCACTGGAACCATCTCGTGGTCTTGTGGATAGATCTGCTCTGAGTAAGTGGTCTTATGCTGCTTTTAGCACATTCCAGCAATATCACTGTAGGGGCACTATAAATGGGCGCACACTTTGTACCCATGTGGGGAATCGATGACGAACCTTCAGCGTGATGAACGAACTCTTTAACAACTAACACACTGCTCTTTAATGTGATTGTAAAGATGGTTAACTTCTAAACCAGCAGTATGTAAAACAATTAGTACTTTCGGTTCCAGGTCGGAGCTTTCAGCGGGCGTGCATGGAGTGGCGTCACGAGTCAGATCAACAGTCTTCGTCACGGGTAATTATGATGTTCCGATGCTTTCCTTCGGTTGTCACAGACAAGACCTGTCTTGCCTTTTAATGTGTCTAGTGTCGTAACAGTAAACCAATCCTACTATGGATCACTGGATATCCGGGTCTGCCTAAGCCTCTGTTGGCCGTCATACGGGTTCGGGTGGTCAGGTTCGCTGATGCGTGTCACCCCTTCCCAGTTGCGGAGATCGATGATTTTTTCAATCAATGGCTTGTCTTGTCGATTATTTAGGGAAAGGCGACTAGTGTGGAACATGTTTAAATGCGACGTTAAACTATCGAACAAACAAATACAGCTGTCTGCGGCCGGGACCAGTCCAGTGGACTCAGAACTGATATGGCACAACTGAAAGGGATGTTTGCTGATGTTGGCATATCTCATCAAGATTGAATTGTTTGCAGAATGTTGTGTTACTACAGAGAAATTGGTCTTCAGTGAAACGAACAGAGCAGTACCTTATCTCCACTCCCTGGTTCTATGCCGGTAACGCCAGTCACTGGTTTGTCAGACTTAAATGATTTTGAGCAACGTTCGGGCAAACAAACAAAATTTCGTCAAGAAAGAAACATAATTGTCATGTTTGTCTTCCAGTGTCCCATCTGATGACGGAAGCGCTTCACTTCGAGTCATGAAGGAATCTGATGAAAACAGGAACAGGTATGATCAGTGCTTATCTTCACTTAATGTCCAATCGATTAGTTGGTGGAAGGAAGACACTATATACACTACACTATATATGGTACAAATTGACCTAACCGAATCAGCCTTAGAATCTAAACTACTCACATTGTACGCTACAACAAAGTCCTCGAAAGAGGGGAAATGCTTCCCATACAATAATGTGTCTCTCTGACCTCAAGCCTCCATCTTTAATGTCTGTAAAATTCCAAATGGAAATAGTGTTTGTTTCATGAGCACTATACTTTGTTGTTCATACATTAGAATGCTAACCAACTGCTTTTATGCTAGAAGGTATGGTTCAATGTTTGTCCAGTTGTGTTTATTCCTAATTTTGGTGGGGAAATATGTATGTATAAATAAAGCCGTTCCGCATCGCTGTTGTTTTAAAAAGAAAACAAACCAAGTCATCCCGCCTCTCTTTTCAAAAAGATAACATTTGTTTGTTAAATGTGCAGATCGACCTGCAAAGACAAGGATAATCGTAACTAAGATAAAGTAAAGATAAAGTTAAAGTACTGTAATATAGGCTTGGCAGTCGAAACGCTCAGGGAACTGTGTCACATGTGACTACATTGTTACATGAATGTAACCTAGCGTTGATAAACTACAAAATTAGTTCGAGTTATCCGAGGTTCGACAGAACCGTAGTACACAAACCAAAGGTTTCTGTCGAGAGTACCTTAAGTCCGACTCCACGGTATTTGTCTGTAAACAGGTTTATTTTACATGTTAATTAATATGGGTAATTCATATGTTGGTTTGATTTATTTTCCAGCATGGAAAAGCTTCTGAAAACCATGCCCGAGTTAAAAGCTGTGCCCGATATGTTCAACAAATTTGAAAACGGCTGAAGAAGTTGTTTTTCTACGAACAGGCGAAGGATGTCTCCACATCACATGAGGCATGAACGTACAAAGACACTGTCACGTGTTCCCAGATTGTAATCTACACGAGTGTTTATATAGCTTATAGCAATTGTGCCCACTGTCAGCGTCTGGCCTATAGTTGTCTTGTACTCAGCGTTAGTGTCGTCTATCCCTGTTATTTCAATATAGTACCTTTACTGTGAATCACGATGATATGAGATATCACAAAGCGTAACCCCATTCCTGAGAATTAGAATTATATGATTACATCTAATCTTGCTGATACTAAACGGGTGTTCGTGCTGAGCAATAACGTCACTGCGAAAAGCTGCAAAATTGCTGATGCAGTCCAAAACCATTTGCTTACTCATCAGTTCAGTGATGTCAAAAAGTACGCTGGTGTCACATACTAGAACGTTTACATGAACGTCATCATCACTGTTGATACTATATCCACATTTGTAAACTTAACACATATAAACTGACGAACAAAATAAAGTACACGTTATGTTTCTTCCAATAACATGAAAATAACAAAAGGTTTTGATGAAATGGAAAGTGTATATTGAAATGCACTATAATACACTTATTATATCAGCAAAAATGACATTTTCCTACGGTTCCTACGTTGCTGGGAGGTCAAAGCCATTCGCCGCAGCGGCCAGTAGGCCTATATGCAAGCGCCACGAAGACATTTTGTCACTGTGAATCGGCTCATGCGATGACCCAATGGTGTGGCTGCTTATGATGTCACCGGTTGCGTTTGTGAATAACTCGCAGATAGCGATCTTCTTGGGAGGCTGTGACTCTGTGACGTCCAATTCTGGATCGATCACGTTTGGCCTGTCATATTTAACCGGTTGAACAGCCAAATTATGTTTTGTCTTGTGCAATCCAATGTTCTTGCAATGTGATGGTTGGAAGCACTCATTTATGACATTTCCATTTTCGTTGCGCCGACGTCTACCTTGACATTACGATCTCCACGAAAATTGCTCATGGACAGGGTAATAATCACAATTTTGCAAAAAGTCATGCTAAACACGTACACATGTTCTGGTTGCAATTTGGCAAATGTAACGTGATGGTTGCGTAATTTTACTTGTTAGAACGCAAATTGTGGATTGCAACAACAATTACACATGTGTACTTTCTTTTGCTCGTCAGTTTAGTAAAATGCACATTGTAAGGTACAGAGATCAAAAGTTCCTTTTCAACATTTATTTCCTTATTTTGAACGTTTTCAAAACGAAAGGAATATTTCAGTAAATAGTACTTTCAGGCTGGTGTCTGATGACGTGGACAATTCTACTTGTGGGGATATACAAGCCCTCTTGTTTTCTTCCTCTTTAGTCTTTGAGATCACTGCAACACTAAAAAATAAACCAAACAACAACCACCTTACATCAAACTGTATATTATGATTATTATGATTATTATTCAATATTGACTGATACACAGTAAACTACTATTCACCTCAAGGGGCAGTGCGGACACCAGGTGGTTAAAGCGTTCGCCAGTCTCGCCGAAGACGCTGTTCGATTACCCATATCGATGATAGTTTGAAGCTCATTTCTGGTGTTCTCCGCCATGATATTACTGAAATATTGTATAAAGCGGCGTGGAACCATATACATGTACAGAAATCCCACATAATAACGTCTCAAGTGATGACATGATGAACATGCTATGAGAAGGTGTTGATTTGATGAATTATTTGATTAATCTGGTGTGTTTTATTACCGTGTTAGACGTGGGAGAAATGCTATTTATGGCAGTAGAGACGTACATACTTCCCAATAATGACACACATAGTAACATTTTTTATCCATTTGCCACTGGAAGGGTCCACTTTCTTCTTTCTGAAACAGTATTTAGTGCAGGCCTCACTTAAACAGACACGAACTGTGGGCTTATCTCAAGCGTAGGCTGGATAATGCATGTTTCTATAATGTCAAAAATGATCGGAAAACAATGGGACAACCTGGTTTATTGTTATATAGCGTTTACATATTCTTGTCAGCACATCCTGATCAATGTTTCACCGGTTTTAGAGTGTAAATACCTCTCGCTCCTGCTAAGCTGAGGAAACAAATCCTCACAATACCGGCGTTGAAATCGTGAGGTGCCAGATTGCAGGTGGTTGGCGTGTTTGTTGTTTGGTATGTGTCATAGCTTCAGTGACGGTCTTCGTATGGTCTGTTTGTCTTGAACAGGTAGTTCGAACGGGGGCTTGGGGTTGCTATCACAGCAATAAAACCGTATAATAAAAGATTATTTGGTGTTTTTTTGGTTTAAAAATAGAGGAAAAACAGTTTGTGACAAGACATGTTGGAGTTGCAGTAGCTATAAATGTTCCTTGTTGTCATGGCCTAGTGGTCTAAGTGTTCACTCGTTCACATGTCTGGGTTCAATTCCCAACATGGGTTCAAGGTTCAAGCTAAACGTGCATATTAGTGCTGCCCCAGGCTAATTGTCAATCCTGAGTACCCCCACCCTCAGTACTTTAAAGCGGGGCAAGTTCCAAGCCAGTTGTCAGTGCTGGGATCTGCGTCAGTTCTTGAAAGGGGTCTAGATCACCGTCAATTGGCAGACCCAAATTTTGATATACCACACAAAACAGTCGATATCATCATGGGATGCTGTGTGCATTAGATATGGATGAACTATTACATCCCGTGTATGGTACTGTATGCACAACCATTGCAGAATCTTGATGAAGACCGTGGTGACATTTGTCATCATGTGGTGCATGTGGAACATAGAACAGCATTTGTAGATGTTGTTCGTGGGATTAGTGCTGTGCATGCTTATTTTCCACATAAAACCTCCAGTTGGACCATTACAATTGACACTTGAAATTCAATAATAGCAAGACGTCAAATGAGCATGACAGGGGAAGAGTTCATGCTTTGCTTCAAGATGGTCAAACTCAGAGATATGAATATGAGAGCGCCATTGGGAGGTTATGACAACGGTTTCGTGTCACTAGAACGCTGAACAATCGGCCACATTCTGGCAAGCCTCCAGCAACAAGTTTTAGAGAAGACCAATACCTGACAAATATGCACCCATCGGGTATCGTGGCTTGGGGTGCGTTTTCCATTCATCAAAGGACTCCTCTGTGTGTCAATAATGGTAACCTGACCGGAAATCGCTATCTACGGGATATGATCAGACACATTGTTTTACCATGTTTACTACGGATCCATGTTCCACGATGATGCCCGATCACTGTATGTCCAGGTCGTGACGTTGGACAGAATGATGTTCAGCACATGGAATGACCGGCATATTCAGCGGATTTAAGCCCCATTGAACATGCTTGGGATGAGTTAGAACGGCAAACACACGCAAACAAATAAAGCAAAGCCTTCTTGTGGAACTTATCTCAAAATCGAGAAGAAGCATTTTCACAGCGGAGCATTTTCTTAATGGGCAGGTCAGTATTCAAGCTAGGTTTAATTACTTATTAACATAGTAAGTATAAATACAACCCATGCGTGCTGAACACAAACTGGCTGTAACCGTACAATATGCGTTCAATGAGCGGATACAGCTTTTGGATCCGCCTATATATAATGCACACAATCCTATGTTATATACACGTAAGTGACAAAGCTATTTCCAGTGGTACCTGAAATTATGATCCTACCATGAGAGTGATAAATGCCTTATTTTGATATACATCTGGATCGCCGGTTACACCTTTGATATGTTCTGTGTTCTTATTAAGAGTATTTCTGGAACATACAATGTGATTGATACAATCCTTACCAGACCCCCAAACGTTTCTTAGGGGCCTAGACTCGTTTTGAGATTTCCACGATTTTCGTTTGTCAGAGCACCCTGTGCGACATAGCAATCAGTGTAGTGTTGCAGTCAATATACAAGTGATTAGATGTATCAGATAATGCTGATTAATATATGTAATATATCCAGCTGAATGAGTTGTACAAATTTGTACGTGAGGACGGGACTCAGTCACAGGACACAGAAACTGTTGTGTAATCAATACTTTTTCTTGCAAATCAGGATTAAGTAAAACATACCAGCTATCGTGTCATGTCTGCCATCTGTCCCAAGTTTGACAGACTCGCATTTGGTAAAATGACGGTTCCCCTGGAGTGTTACTGTTTTCAAAGAGTATGCACTAGTAAGTCATCACGTTAATAGTGAACATAATTACAGATGGTCGCTGGTTTAGTGCAACATAGCACTATAATGGTGAACAGCTGAACCGACGTATGAAAGAAGTACACACCTGATTTTTTCGTGAAGTGTTTTCCTAACAAAAGCGTTAAAATTAGAAAAGTGTTTTGCTAGTGACTCACAAGTAACAAGCACTGTGTACGTGTTCCAATAACGCCATAGATATGGTAGCCAATTACCACCTTCCTAGGTAAAATATGTGTCTGTTTGGGAATAGTCTCGATACACTAGGTGTGTACTTTCTTTAGTACGTCAGCATATTGTGGCAGCCATGAACAAAGAACAGTAACGGGAGTTTAGCTATGACGGATATGGGGATTGAGACAGTCTTTGTGGATATGTATTACTATTACTGGGTAGCTCTTTCAAACAAACTCGTAGATACTTACAAATTATAACAACATGAATAAAATGCTGTTAAAGTTTATATGAGAAGTATATTCATTTTGCGTTGTCACAATTTATACAATGGAGTCTGTTTTGTTGATTTCTAAGACGACTTGGTTGAATGCGAGTTTGCAACAGGTTGCGCAGAAATGAAATAGTCTATAGATCGTGAACTGGATCTGTGATTCCTTTTCGGGATATTCTGAGGTAGCTGGACTGTTTATCTCCGAAAGGGGTCCATTTTCGTCTAACTGTAGAGTTAGGTATTTCGTGTTTACCAACATACCCTCGTAACGTGTGGAGCTGGAGTCTCAATATTAAACAATACTAACATAAAAAGTGTTCTGAGTCCAAATAAGACAAGAAGCGCTCAATATACAAAGTAACACATTGGCGTTCTGTTTTTGATATATAGAATAAGCTGCATTGTATCTACATGTGCATTCCCTAATATTTATAACATCGATGGTGTGTAGTGTCCATCACAGAAGAACGATGCTAGGTGTCGATAATAGGTGTACCGCCCATAAGCAACCTTACACGTTGTAAACGTGATCAACTGTAAAAAGCAGTGCATTAATGGACTAAACCTTTCGTAACTGAAGCATTAACTTTCTGTGTTGGTCTGTTTGAAATTAAACAAGCCATTGAATACCAATTTGCCCCATGTTCTATAGAGACAAATAATGTGTTGTGTATCCCCTGTAGCATAAACATAACATTGTACGTTCCATCTTTCAAAGAAACATGGTGTATATTTTGAAGCACAAAACTATAACTCATCTCTGACAAAAAATACCTTCCCCTCCCCTCACATCAAATGATCGGTGTACATGTGTATATAATATTACAACATTTATAGAATTTAGTTGTGGGTGCTAAATCCACTCTCTCTTCCGCTGTAGCTCTTCAATGTAGTTCAACAGCAGATTCGCCTTTGCGATGTTAATCCCCATTCCATAATGTTCAGAATCAAAACTGCTCATTCCGTCTGTTAAATTATACGTTCTGAGTATCGGGACTGACCACTGTTTAAGAAACGGCTCCATCTCTGTATTAAACCTGTTTACCTTCTCCCTGCCTTCAACCAGATTCCAAGGAGTCTTCATTAAACCTGGGGCGTGTTGATCCACCCACAGCAGCTTAGGCCATGTCAAGGATCTATTCCTCATCGCCTTCAGAACGGGACTGAGGAAGCCTCTTTTAACTGCGGCGGAATTATGGGCGTCGTGGGTTGCTATTCCCATCACTAGCATCGTCCGCGACGTCTTTAGCTCCCGCAACGTCTCGTCCTTCAGCCGCATGCCTCTCCCGCTGTTGAAATAGTACTTCATGACGACGCGCACTTTCCCCCCGCAGCCGACGTAGTTGTAGTTGAGATGATGTCGGCAAGTCCTCTCTGTGAACATGTACCAGCCGGAGCACTTGCCAAGGACATCTGGCAAGTGAAGTACAGGATACCCAGTGAACAATGAATCACTAACAGAGTCGGGATTCGAATCCTGGATGCTATTCTCACCAAACTCTATAAAAAGTAACCCTATGCTATGTGATCCTATAGCATAAGTTATATTTATATCTGGCATAACCTGAAGTTTTATTTCAGAGAAATTTCTTCACCAAAGCATACTGAAAGAATTGTACTGCCTCTCATTTAGGAGATGAAAATCACGTGTTGGCCAATTTCCGCGTGTTATCGAGTATTGGGGAATTCATTTGGTACCGACGGTTCTAGCCGGAGGTTTCAAATGAAATATTCCCTTGCTTCAAATAGTCAATAACATCCGGAAATGGGTCAACACATGATGTTTATCGACATTGTAAGCACTGTGACAAAAGGCTGACATGGGTTTAGGTGTCTGCACTCACTGACATCGGGTACGGGTACGGCAGTGAAGTGTCATCAGCTGGCCGTTTCAGCTGGTTCCCATGGTAGCATCTGGAACTGCTCATTTGTGACGTCATTCTGACTTTAGTTTACACTGTGATTTGAATGACGTCACCACTGACGACGCAGCAATTCTATTATGTTTGATACCTGTACGTGTCAATACGCAGTGAAAGTCTTGCAGTTTCCGGGAATCGAATACCATTCGATCATGTGTTTCAACCAGATTAAACACTACTGTGACTTTTGGTTTACGAGTCAGTTTGAAAAGGGGTCAACACTGTAAGAGATACATACAAAATATCTTACTTTGTAAACGCACGTTTCACTGATTTGTTGGGAACAAACTGCTCAAAGGGACGGTTATGTCTTTACCATATAACGTCATTCTAACAATGTTGCACACCGGGAAACTGAGTCTATTGATCTAAACGTATTCTGGACTTTTGTCGCTAAATCAGCAAGCTATCACTGCATCGATGCACGGACGTTAAAACAAACTTGGGATATAAAGGAAGAATATAAATATAAGGATGAACAAGTTCACTAAAATAAAGAAGATGTTCATAACTATATCCTGGTATATATTGGTATCCTTCTTTGAAAACCCGAATATTTGTCTGATCGTGATACAAAGTTTTGTTCTTAGAGCATCAACAACAAGCATTCTTCCATCATATATGAACGTACCCGTGTGTACACCCTTGTTGAGGGCACCTGTCTGGAGGTTCCCGCTCAACAGCAGCAGCATCGCTGTGTGGAGATGCCGAATAAAGGAGTCGCCTACAAAGTGAAGGACACTTCCGGTCAGCAGTCGACAAGCTTCCTGGGCGGAATAGGTCTTGTACTTACACCGCGGGTTCGAGGGCACCCACGTGGAGAACTCAGCATGTTTCTCCTGTCGAACGTCAATGCAGTTCGGACACAAACATTCATGGATGGGTTTCTCCTCACAGTGATTGTCGTAACAGCATGGCGTCTGGCCGAGAGGGTTGCACAGAGCTCGGATCCACGGTACATATTTGTGATTTTCGTAAGACACATTGCCACATTTGCCATCCACGCGCTGGTACAAGGGGGGGAAACGATACCGTGTCTCCGGGTGGGTTAGGAAAACAAGAATTGCGTTGCTTTCCTTCCTCGTGAGATAGAACGTCCGCCATCTTCCTTGGGTCATGTGACGTAGTACATCCGGGCAGTGTGTAATGTGTGTCGGCTTCGGATGTGTTCGTTTTATTGGCGGCAGTACCACAGTCCTGCCTTTGGAGGTAACAATGAACCTGTGCTTGTGTGTTAGTTGTCCCGTGGGCCCTGGCGATGAGGTCCGGCTTTCAGGGGTCGTTGCAAGCACGTCCATGATGGCCCATCGTTGCTGTGAGAGGGCTGCCATTAAGGACACTATGGTGACGGCCAAACATGCAAATATGACTGACCGTCGATTCCGGACAATGGCTACTGCGAAACCCATCTGCTCTAAAAGGCTCTAAAAAGGAAAATATGTCATCATGTCTAGCTCCTGTTCGCAAACATCTTTGCTAAATTTATATATCATTAATATCACCCCCGCCAACACAAAAGGCCCTGGTGCTCCCCCACAATCATCCACTAACCACGTTCACGTCCACACCGATTCTGTCACACACCACACGTGGTCGTAGTTAGGTCGGTTTGTAGGCAGAGACCCGGGTGTCATTATATACGCATTGTTTAACTAATACATTGCTTTTTGGATTTTACGAAATGTACTTACTTACTAAAGAAAGTACACACACGGTGGTTTGAGGGTATGTGTCCAAATATATAGACCCGTTGGGTTCAAGACATGCCCCGATGCAGCTGATGCAGTGACCCAGTGCTGTTGATGCTGATGGCGGCACTGTGAGCATCCGGTTGCGAAGATGGGGGAGGCGCAGGTGAAGGATGGTCACTTTGCGGAAGTGTCACCCTAGGTTTTCAATTTCTGGGGCTGTCACATGTCTAAACAGTCTGGTTGACGCGCCTCATAAGTCACATGATTGCCTGCCACGTGTACAGCCGATGGCTCTGACAATAAGGCTGTTAGAAGCCCCTCTCTGCGACATCCCAACAGCTCGCCAGCATATTCCACTCACAGCGTTGTGCACAATGTGTACATGTGAAGCCACTTTCTAGCGCCCCACTCCGCGATATTACTGGAATATTACTAAATGCGGCATAAAACTCATTCATTCACTCACTCACAGCGCTGTGAAGGATTTGTGGTGTTGAGGCAGAATGTACATAATGTTTGTAACTTGTAAGTCAAACGTAAATCATTTGTGAAAATGTTCACTATATTCTTTTGAAAGAACCCCAAACACCACTTGTGTGTTTTCGTATGTACGTTACTTTATCAAATACAGATATTGATACCGAGTTCATATCTCACAGCTTGCCATACAAAAGAAATAAACAGTGGGAAGCTGTTTCATGTCACAATCGTATCAATAATGATCCTCTGAAAGATATTTATCTGTATATACTATTCCATTATGATAATACGTCTCGGCAACAAGCTGACTCAATGACGATTTCGACTTTGTGGTAAACAGGCTGGTATTTATGAATAATGACACCAGCTGTTCACGAATAGGTTGACGTATCCAGCGCCCCCCCCCCCCCCCCCCCCCCCCGGTGGCAACCGTTATGAACACATGCAAAGGCAAGACAAGGTGAAATACATGCTGCAAGTAAAAGTTGGGTATTGCAACCTGTTAGTATTTGATAGTCTAGGGTGTTTTTTTGCATAACGACATCTTGGGGTTTACCAAGGAATGGATGGTGGCTAGTACAAACGGTGCAACTCATAGCAGCAAATTGATGGTGGCAAGTACAAATGGTGCAGCTCATACCAACCAGAAGATGGTGGCTAGTATGAACGGTGCAGCGCATAGCAAGGAATGGATGATGGCTAGTACAAACGGTCCAGCGCATAGCAACTAATGAATAGTGGCTAGTACAAATTTTGCAGTTCATAGCAAATGTTGGATATTGCATAGTAAGCAGTGCAGTACATAGCGACCACTGAATGTCTGATAGAAAAGTGGTGCAATGATGATTTTTCACATCACATACACGAAGCAAAAACTCAACTCAACAGCAGTCAGTCACACGTTTATCGCTGAAAACCCGCAAAACCCAAAATGGACGTAAAATCAAAATCAAGACCTACCTTTGCAGTCTACTATGTAGATCCACTGACGTGTCTCCTCGACTCTTAAGAGTTGGGATACGGCATGTAAGTTGATGTGTGTGATTTAGGGTGTTTACCGTGGGCAAGACCTTGCTCGCACACGCCATTGACACCCACACGGTCATTAAACAGTTAGTGACTCACGTACGTTTAAATTTTCTGTATACATTCAACAGAATTTTGTTCAGAATAAATCGCGGTAGCAATCGATCCATTTAGGTTGTCGAGAACCAATATTTGTCAATTCTGTGGTGACAAGTGTCCTCAAATATTGTTGGCTGATGTCTTTATGGTTCACAAGCTGACTTTGTTTCCCGAATTGATTTAGCTTATCACCTTGAATTTGTAAACCTTTCCTGTGGTACATGTCCTTTGATTTTTTATTTGAGTAATAAATGACAATAATATGTCCGATGTAGCTAAACGTAGGTCCGCACCCCTCTTAAAAATTGGGATACGATAACAACCTCATAAACTATCTCACTGGAACGTTTCGACGGAAGCGTATTATCACCGTGGCCCTACTATGCTTCCGTACATTTCAGCCTTTTAGGAAGGAAAACGCACAGAACATGTTTCTACGTTTAACACAAAGTCTCTAAACTAACATCCGACACAGACTGGTCGTCGCTGACCGAGTTGCCCAGTTCAGTGTTAAAGTGAATGAGTGTGTGAGTTTATTTGTACGCCGATTGTAGCTTCTATATTCCACCAACATAACTGTGGAAGACACCAGAAATATACATAACGTACCATGTGGGAAATCCGACCTGACCTTCGGCGTGGCGAGTGAACGTTTTAATCTCCAGGCTACCAGACTCAAGTTCTGCATACATTATAGCTATATAAAACTGCTGTTTGTAATAGCTTGGACTGGAACATGGGTTTTAACGTTTCTTTTGGCTGTTGTGTAATAATATATCTATATATCTATATATCTATCTATATCAAATATATATATATATATACACACACACACACAAATATATCTATCTATCTCTCTCTCTCTCTCTCTCTCTCTCTCTATATATATATATATAATCAACCCATATATTTTAGACTGTGGCACTAGTACGCTCCAGAAAGTCCAATGGTGTCACTTGTGGAAAGGTACAGTACCAAACAGGCTCTTTCACATTAAAAACATGAATTGGAGAGAACCGACGTTTGCGGTTACGAAATCGGGTGCAAAACGCAACATAATCCAAGAGGGGTAACTGATGTAGTGAATCGTCTGTAAAATATCGGCAGTGGATCATTCGCCTCGTCAGAGAGAGAGAGAGAGAGAGAGAGAGAGAGAGAGAGGGAGAGAGGGGGGAGAAATTGGTACAGTACAGTATGTTTATTAACTCATAATAGTATTTTTCCGTTGGGGCAGAATAAGTTTTGCCGGATATGTATATGGCAAACATCTAATTCAGTATTATCATGGCCGGTGATTTCCCAGCCAAATTTGAGAGAGGCATAACGTTGAATATAGTTAAAACGGTACAGCGCATACCAACCAATGAATGACGGCTAGTACATGCGGTGCAGCTCATAGCAACCAATAGAAGGTGGCTAGTACAAACGGTGCAGCTCATAGCAACCAGTAGATGGTGGCTTAATGAAAAGCATATACACATTTGCATATTAGCGGATCAGTGGACGAGCCTATGCCGCCACGTTCCAGCTAATGGTCAGGGCACAACGGTTATCGAACACCACACGTGATGGTCAATACTGTTCATGTGGTATTTCGTATTCACCCACTGGTATTATTACAGTAAACAACATGGAAGGAAACTGATACGTTACATACCAATAATTGGTCTGGTATGCTGTGTGTAAGTGTGTTCTGTGTCTTCTCAGTATGCCATGTGTCAGTGTGTTCTGTCGTCTGAGAATATTTTGTGTCAATGTGCTCTGTCTCTTCTGGAATGCCTTGTGTCAATGTGGTCTGTGTCTATTGTGTATGTCCTGTGTCAGTATGTTTTGTGTTTGCTGGGTATGTCATGTGTCAGTGTGTTCTGTGTCGTCTGAGTATATTTTGCGTCAATGTGTTCTGTGTCTTCTGCGTATGCTCTGAAAGAAATTCGTTATTTTCGATTTTCGTGCCGTCATTTTAAAAACCTTTTTATAGTTTTTTTCTAAAATGTCTAGAAATCGAATTATGCTGTCCGAATGTATGCATCACTAGACGGCCGCCATTTTCCCGGAAGTTGTCTACTTAGATCTGCAGGTCAGCGAGACATTGATGCCTGGGTTCATTTTTCACTTACTTCAAATGAAATTATTTGTCCAATCGTGTTACACCTTCTGTATCTGCGTACATTACGTAAACATATCAGTAGCATTAATGATGAGTTGTTACATGTTGTAGGTATAAAATTCCCACTGGCTTATCCTATACGACTGGTAGAATACGTTAGACTGTAGAATAAATGCAAAAAATGATCTGATATATTAAAACAATGGGAAGTCTGTCTTCCACATGAACTAACGTGTTGTGTTTGAGCATCTGACTCAAGCATGGTGCTGGTTGTGTTCAGCACCCTTGTTTTTATCTGTTTCTGACACTGTTTCACTTCATTCAAACTAAACGAATATTGAATCAGTTACATCACTACACGTTCTGACATGTCGTTTAAAGAGCTCATTTACGCACACAAAAGTTACGTTTACCTAGAGTTACATTTACCTATACATAGAGTATAAATGACCTCAACACTCTTCGGTATATGTGGCTATCATATTTTAGCGTTCCCGTACCACTTTTTGTACTATATATAAGCAAAACAGATGGAGATGTCGTTAGCCATCAAGGGCAAGTTTGTCCACTGGAACCAAGAACATACTTGTGTTCTTGAAAAAAACCCATGAACATCCCTGGTGATCCGCCACGTAGTTCAATAATTCTTAATACGTTTGTGAGGATCACTTGCCATTTGCTTTCCAATTCTTATGTGTCGTGTTTTTTCTTTATCTATTTAACATAATTTATGTAATGTACAGTTTACATGTACAGTTTTGTTCATTCAAAATAACAAAGATTATGATTATGTTTTAACATGTTATTGAACTACGTAAGGTTTAGTTTGGCTGTTGTCAATTATAACAACTTAATAATTATGCTGTGTGCATTATGATCATATATACCGAACCATAACGGAAGTTCCATGGTAGAATAGGCCTTCAGCAACCCATGCTTGCCATTGAAGGCGACTATGCTTGTCACGGGAGGCGACTAACGGGATCGGGTGGTCAGACTCGCTGACTTGGTTGACACATGTCATCGGTTCCCAGTTACGTAGATCGATGCTCATGCTGTTGATTACTGGATTGTCCGGTCCACGATTATTTACAGAACGCCGCCATGTAGCTGGAATATTGCTAAGTGCGGCGTAAATCTAAACTCACCCACTCACCAAAACGGACCGAACCGAAGGCCTTGTACCGCAATACGTACCGTATCTTGGTGTGAGTGTTCCGTTTCACCCCTAGTCCTATGTCCGTGCGCTCTGTGTCTCTCTGGGCCAGACTAAGCAGAATGAACTAACACCCCTAACGAAGGGTCCCTGATGGTCAAGACGTCTTCTTCGCCCCAATTTGCTGCACTGTAATTCCTCTTTTTCCTGGGTTTCACTGGTAGATATCTGACCTAGTGACTTCTGACTTTTCTCTGATATCAAACTCACACTCAGAGTTATCTGAAATTCTTTCCCCAGGAGCGTGAAGCACAATGACTCACTCTACCCACCGCCAGGGAATGTACATCATCTTTGACCAGACATCTAATCGTGAGACGGCGCTCTACTGGCGGGGTAGGCTTTCTACAACCGGTAATATGATTAATCAGGATCATTACCGATCAATATGCATAGTTATATCATCTAGAGGATTTTCGGACCAGTCTTCTGAGTGTGTCATAAATATGAATTGGAGGCACAAATATGATTTCCCTCTCCAATTCTATATTGAGGTTCTATCTTTGAAACAGAAATAAAAGTTAAATAGGAGCGAATTTGACGAAATGAATGCTGGTTTCAGGCTTCTGAGATAGATCTTTCACGTTGTCAGGACCCAAATGTCTCTGTGGTGTATTTGTGATTTTTTTTGTTTGTGTCTGTACTGATATAACGATTCCCCGAATTAGGGGAAGGATGCGGAAAAAACACGTCCCATCAAAAATGTTTACACAATTCTCGAAATACACAGCACTTTAAGAAATCGTTTTGAAAGTACGACTCTCCGTATTTTGTTAGTGCTTTCCATCTTCCCCCTGCCCTAAATTTTAATCGCGACATGAAATTTTAAGAAAGTATCTGATTTCAAATTTCCCCAACGCTCTGATTATACCTTTAACACTATAATGTGCATGCAAAAATGCTCCTTGCTCCCCACGCTCAGTAACAGCTGTATTAATAAATGTACGTCTGTATTACAATAACAAAAAAGGTTAAAAAGAAAATACCCCCCCCAAAAAAAAACCCCCCACAAAACCCCAAAACATATAAAAAATCAAACAAACAACACGCGCGCGCAGACACACACGCACGCACGCACCACACACACACACACACACCAAAATACGGGTACTTAAAGGGGGCCCCATTCGTTATCACTTACGTTACTCTACAATTCCACATGTTTGTAGGGTAAAATGTTCACGCAAAGTTGGAATTTTACTCCCACAAAGCTTGTTTCAAACAGGACCCGTGAAGGTTCCCGGGTAGAATAGGCCTTCAACAATCAATGCTTGCCATTGAAGGCGAATATGCTTGTCGTACGAGGCGACTAAAGGGATCGGGTGGTCAGGCTTGCTGACTTGGTTGACACATGTCATCGGTTCCCAATTGCGCAGATCGATGCTCATGTTGTTGATCACTGGATTGTCTGGTCCAGACTCGATTATTTACAGACCGCTGCCATATGACTGGAATATTGCTGAGTGCGGCGTAAAGCTAAACTCACTCACTTGTTTCAAACAGGATCCCTTTCGGAACGACATATTACGGACTATTACGTACGCTTCACAAACGACTTGTGTTTCAATCAAACGTTGAGATTTGGTTTGATTGTTTGTTGTATAAAGCCGACGTATTTACTGGTGGCGGTCTGTAAATAGTCTAGTCTGGACCAGACAAACCAGTAATCGACATTATGAGTATCTCTTACACAATTTAGGATACGATGAAGTGTATCAACCAAGTCAATGAGTCTGACCACCCGATTCCATTAGTCGCGTGTTGCACTGGTAGCTGAAGATCAGTTCTAGCCCGGATCTTCACGGGGAAACAAACATGGGTTGCTGAAAATCAGTTCTAGCCCGGATCTTGATGGGGCAGTGGTTGAGAAGCCGTTGTCATTTACTCGCCAGTGTAATGGGCAGTGTATTATTGATAGACACTCAGGCAGTTCTCCATGTCTTAGCAGCCGCTTAATAGTATTCGACGTTATGGGTTCAGTGTCAAAGATTCAGATTCGCAATAATTTGTCACAAGAGCTATGGTTCTAGAGCTAATTTGTCTATATCAAGCAAAAGTCACCACGGACGGAATGCACGTGAAAGCATCTATGTACCCGATACATTTCCGGCGGCATTCATCAACATTCACTCGCCAGCAACCTTCTCTTACTTAGGAATATCTACAGATATGATTGTCATGGCAAGCTATGAATAACCTTGTAATGTCTGAGGTTATTGTCAGAGAAATTTGTGTTTCTCAGTTACTCACGTACATTATTGCTGGATGTATGATTTCTGGTAACCAAAACAAAACCTTTTCCGTGTTCATAAGTGTGATCTGTCATAAACAGAGACAGGTGCACAGTTCGTGAGCTCTAGTTCCAGGTTCCGTTTCACAAAGCTCTGTAAGTCTAAGACTCCGTATTTTGTCTCGTCGCATTCGTACCTACAAAACTATAACATAGGGAGCGCAAATGCTACGATACAAGTCATAGGCTTGCGAGAGCTTTGTGAAGCGGTGCCCAGGGCCTAGATTTTAAGCTCTTTTAGCGCAAAGATAGTCGTAAGGGCCATACATTGACATTACGTAACGACTATCTTAGCTCTAGGGGAGCTTTGAAAATCTAGGCCCTTCACAACACACTAATATGATCGTAAGTCACTAAGGTAACGGTGGTGTAATGTTAAAGAATAGGAGTTATGGTCAACCTTAGTAAAGGTTGCGTCGTGAAAGGAGACCCTGGTTCTTAACACTGCAACTGTCTTAGGTCAACGTTAAGATATTTGGAGTTGAGATGACCGCAAAGTTGCGGTCGCTATGTATAATGGTACCCAGGGCACCTATTCGCGAAACGTTCGTACCCTTAAGAGTTCTTAACTTTGATTGTAGCCAGTGTGTTAAGAATGGGCTTAAGAAGTTCGTAGGGCCACGAACGTTTCGAGAATAGCAAGCCTGAATCGCCAGACGTTTGCCAAATGTGGAGCTTCTGCTGTACAACTTTCACAAACACATGCAAAACCAAGTCAATTGCTCACCTTAAATGTCCATAGTTAATTCCAATGGGCGTTGTGTTGGTCAAGACCTGAGTCAAATACGCAATATATGAATAACGTTCCATATAACATCCATATAACGTTTCGAAAAGTGCTGAATCCTTGCGTGTATTAAATTTAATTCAACATCCACAGATGAAATGTCTTATGCCACTCTTGTTAGAAAGAACATGTTTAATTGTACCTCAAAAGTTGTGAAATATTAACACCAAACGACAGACCTCTTGGAGAATCGCTAACATGTCTTGTGGAGAATTGTGTTTCACTTATTTTGGCATAGATCTAAATATGAAACAGATGAGGCGCTCTCGCTGATCTTATTTATGTTATGTTCAGGTAGGTAGACAGTGGAGGGGAATTAGCTTTTTGTGATTCAACAACATCACGCTGTCGATATGCCTGAATCTTGAGCTAAATATTATCTTCGTCAGTCCGAACACATACATTGACAAATCAGCTGGAAAAGGAGCACACATGTAGGGATGACTGCATTAACTATCATTATTCTACCATGTTGTTATTGATATCACTGAGGAAGTCTTCCATATCGCATATGATTTTCTAAATATTGGTTTTTGACTGATTGTCCTGAATCAGTAAAACTATATACACCAAACCATATATACCGTCCTGAAAGGTGCACGAATTTTGCCTCCGCACTGACGCGCAGTTCGTCGTGGCAATGCGTGTAATTTATGATGATACGCATGAAAGCGTTAAGTCTAGTTTACGCACTGTTTGCGCCCTGTTTTAGCATAGGTTGCGCACTCGGCCCGTAAGGCGTGACCGAAAATGGTGCGCTATCACACGACTTCTTTACGTCTAGGTAGGGCGCATTGTTTACGTCTAGTGTAAGGCGCATTGTTTAGGTCTAGTGTAAGGAACGATACGCACGACGCATGCGTGAAGTAGTCGTGGTTATTTTCCGGTCCCGCTTGGTCCTGCTTAACGCCACACCATACAAATAGCCGGCATTAGCCCCAGTGTTATGCATTGCCGTGGACCTACAAGATGTGAAACATCTTAAAACAAACTCTTCGCTTCCTAGCCACTGGTACTTCTTATGTAAGTCTGCGGTACAGCTTCAGAGTTGTAGTACATTCTGTAAGTTCTTACTACAGGTCTTCAAATCCATCACTGAGGTCCACAGGCACGAAGTACTCGGGTGCCCCCAAACTGACGAGGAGTGGGGGGATGTTGTTGAAGTTATTTGTCGCAGATGGAACTTCCAAAACTGTCTGGGGGCTGCGCATTGCTATGAAGAAGCCACCCAAAGCTGGATCACTCTATTACAGTAATGTAGACTTCAACAGCATTGTACTCATGACCCATGTAGACGCTGGATACAGGTTCTTGTATGTTGATTTCGGGGCAGAGAGTGGTGCTTCAGATGGAACATGGGAATGACACGTCACATATTTTTTATCAAATATTTAATGAAGCGTTGCCTTCACGTAATGCTTACGTCATCTGAGGCCTTGTCAGAGTAACTAAAACCTACAAACTAAAGATTTTTTATAACCACTGTCTTTGTAGAACCCCCTCGACACTAACTTAACCCACTTTGAAACAGGGTTCCTCTTGTTTTTATTCATTCTTCCTCAACAGTATTGATCTTGCTTGTCGAAAATGGCGACTGATAGGATCATGTGGTCAGGTTCGCTGACTGCATCGTATCCCAATTGTTTCGATGCTCATACTGTTGATCACTGAATAGTCTGGCCCAGACTCGACCATTACGCACCGCCGCTGGGAAATTTGCTGTGTGCGGTGTTTGATCTACACGAAGTTCTGACAAAGGATCTTATTATGACAAAGCCGCCAGTGATTATATGACAACACGTCGGTATGGTTGGTGTGATGAGTGTTGGCAGCCATGGGTGTCAAGTATCACTGGAATGTCGTCACACAGACAGAAATAACGCTGGTCTAAGTAGAGAACCTTGACGGGACATCATAAACCATTTGCCTGTTTATTATTAATGAGCCTGCAGTGCAAATTACCTTGTTTACACTGTTAGTGTTTACACGCGTCTGTTTCGCGACGGCAATAAACGCGACTTACACATGATGAATAATGACACCTCAGCAGCGACGTTAATCCCACGATGTACAGGAGCTACTGGTATCAGAGGCCGGTGAAAGTGGGGCAAGTGAGGATTCACCGTTATGGCGGTGTAGCGTCTGATGATAAGGGCAGCACATATTTCATTGTATTTGAGACCCGTTCCAACGAAGTAGGGCGGTAGTGTTGACTGGTAGTTAGAACGTGTGCTCGTCACACCGAAGATCAGGGTTCCATTCCCAAATTGGGCAAAATTTTCTGCATTCCAGCATTTTCTTAGTGATATTGTTGGAATATTGCTAAAAGCGACGTAAACCCATGCTCACTCACCAACTCTAGCGATGTTGAATCTCGGTCAACAAGTGGATGTTGTTTTGCGCCGCCGCTTCTAAGGGTTACATCAAGAGATGCCTTCAGACGATGGTAACGCCGAGATTTAGTGGAGTGGGTCAAGTTAGATTTCAACAGTTATGAAATATACACAAGTTTACCTGTCGACACTGGTAAAGTATTCTCACCATCTGAACCTTCAGACGATTCAAACCATAAACAAAGGGTATCAGGAGTCCCACAGGGTGGGTCATATATAGCTGTTGGACTGTTTCTGCTGGGACTTGAGTGTCGAGTAAGTGAGTGAGTCAGGTGTTAAGCTTCTGTGTGCAATATTCCAGCAATATCACGGCGGATGACATCAGAAATAGGCTTCGAACCCATATAAGGAATCGAGCCAAGCTCTTCATGACCGAAGGCTTTGAGCACTAGACTACCTCATCGCCCACTCGGGCACCTAAACACATACTTGTTGAAAGGCCGTATGTAATACTACGTATTATGAAAATAAAATCACACACTATTCAAAAATATATACAGAGCCTTTGTTATCACCCGGTCGTCAGATTGTTTACGTCAGCCGTTCTGATAAAGAAATTCAGAATGTGAAGCAGATTTGCGCATTTCTTGATCTCAGGCAAACAACGTATTGGTTCAAATCATCGGACTTTTATTTGGTTCGTTGGATGGCCCGTATTTACAGAAGCTGGTCAAGAAGAGCAGAACGCTGGTGAAGAAGCACCGGTAGATGCACTGAGTGTATGACCACTAGCTGGCCGGCCTGGTGTGCCATCATACCATTGGATCTCTTTTTTCGCTGCCCCTGATAACACGTGACAGGCGCCTTTGATATCTTTTATTCATGCCCGCCACTGTGAATTAGATGAAATCAATTTAAAATCTATTCATCACACGTGAAGATCCGGGTTAGAATTGGCCTTCAGCAACATATGTTTGACATAGAAGCGGTGAGTGAGTAAGTGAGTGAGTGAGTGTAGTTTTACGCCGGACTCAGCAATATTCCAGCTATATGGCGGCGGTCTGTAAATAATCGAGTCTGGAATCGACAATCCAGTGACCAACAACATGAGCATCGATCTGTGCAATTGGGAACCGATGACATGTGTCAACCAAGTCAGCGAGCCTGACCACCCGATCCCGTTAATCGCCTCTCACGACATGCATAGTCGCCTTTTATGGCAAGCATGGGTTGCTGAAGGCCTATTCTACCCCGGGACCTTCACGGGTTGACATAGAAGCGACTAAAGGAATCGGAGTGTCATGCTCCCGGACACCGGAGATCAAGTTCGTTATTTAATCACTGTACTGTATGGTCCAAACTCGATTACGTACAAACTGCCGCCAAATATAGAGTAGCCCTTGAGTCAGACCTTGAAAATATGCCGTTGACTACCAAACTGAGTGACAGGTTAGACTTACGTAGAGCACTCACTATATGTTATGCATATGTTTATGGTTACATCGAAGATGAATTTCTCTACTAACTTAGGAGATAAATTTCTCCACTAACTTGGAGGAACCAACTGCAAACCATATGCTGATGAATTGCTTGAGGATCATGCATCAGATTGCTGAAAAGCACGTGCAGATATGGTGAGAACAGCTGCGTTTTGGAGTAAAGATTTTTGTGAGGGTACCTTCCCTCTGTGGTACTTGTCTCTTACACACATCACCGATTTTATAGGCCACAGCGGGAGATTTCAACTAGATCACTTAAAATCTCACAGGCCACAGAGGGAAGTGCAACAGAGATAGTAAACTAATGACAATAATCTTTTCAAAGTTACGAATTTTGTTTACAATACTCGGGGTGGTCAGGCTCCCTGACTTGGTTGACATATGTCATCGGTTCCCAATTGCACAAATCGATGCTCATGTTTTTGATCACCGGACTGTGTGGTCCACTATTTACGGACTACCGCTATATAGCTGTAGTATCGCTGAGTGCGGCGTAAAACTACACACACTCACTCACCCAGTTCGTAAGCATAACAATGGGTTCTTAAGGGTGCCTACTGTGTGAGCTGTGCTGCATCTTTGTTAGGCTGTCATACCCGTGAATATATAGCTGTAATATCACTGAGTGCGGCGTAAAACTACACTCACTCACCCAGTTCGTAAGCATAACAATGGGGTCTTAAGGGTGCCTATTGTGTGAGCTCTGCTGCATCTTTATTAGGTTGTCATACCCGTGAAGATATAGCTGTAATATCGCTGAGTGCGGCGTAAAACGTAACTCACTCACTCCCCAATAGAAAGAAAGTACACTGGTGTAATTGTTCCCAAATATACGTTCTAACTAGTAAAATTATTGAAGAACATTGATTGTATAGAACACAACCATCACGTACGTAAAAACATTTGAACGTGTTTTATACGTAGTTTGGCAAAATTGTAATTATTGTTCCATGCACGACAATGTTTGTGCAGAGGTTATAAAACATGTTTGTCGTGAAGACTGAACAATCACTTGACGAAAATTTCAAGTGGAACTGAAACGAGAACGGGCCACAGGAATGTCACAAGTGGGTGTTTCCAACAGTCATATTGCAAGGACATTGGGCTGCACAAGACAAACCATAATTCGACAGTATAACTGTTTCATCATGACAGGCCTCATATGTGATCGACCCAGAAGTGGACGTCGCAGAGTCACAACACCTCCAGAGGATCGTTATTAGCGGGTTATTCATCTACACAATCGGATGCTGGCGGTGACGTCATCAGCTGCCACATCATTGGGTCGTCGCGTGAACCGATTCACAGTGACCAGACGACTTCGTGCTGTTGGCGTATGGACCAGCCGACCTCTGTGTGGAATGACCTTGACCTTCTAGCATCGCACATACCGTCTGCAGTGGTCATCAAAAAGACACTGTTTATTTTTAGTATGTAATTTTACTGATAAATCACGTGTATTGCAGTGTGCTTCAACATACATTTTTCATTTCATCAAAAGGTGATGTTATTTATATCTTAATGGAAGAAACACAATCTGTGTACTTTCTTTTGCTCGTCAGTTTACTTCACGTTCCACTGACAGTCAATATCAAGATTATCATTTTATCATTTACTGTTGATACCCGTTGGTTTTAGTTCCGGAAAGTGTTATTGAAATTTTATATAGTCACTGCTTTATTCACTGCAAACACGTAGGCTTTATATGAAGTACAGTGTGTTTGAGGTTGGTACTCTCTTGAAGTCAGCTCTCCCAGATTAATTTTAGCCCAGTTAGTATCATTTCTGAACATAACGTGCCTGTCGAATATTTTTTACTTTGGTGTGAAACTTAAGGACAAATTAAGGATATTTTCGGGAACAGATTATATTTGTCGACTCAAATGCGAAACAAATGAATTTACCGTAGAATGGTCTGTCACAGCATACATGTAAGAGGAATTCTTACCACGGTAAACTGTTGAAATGTATAATATTCGACAAGCTGACTGCTCTCTATTGCAAATATGAGCATATCAAACACGGAAGCAGGAAACTCCAATTGTGATAAGTTCAGCTGATATGTACACGTGTGACCCACGTAAAAAATGGACGTGCATGTCAATCGTTGAACTTGTCCGAAAGCTGATATGTAGTGTTCATTACCAGAGGCAACATATGGCGGGAGTACATGATGCAGGTTTTGTTTTAACCTTTGCAGCGGCAAGTGTGTTATAGTGAGCACATGAAACATCAGCAGTGGCAAGCTGTGTTCTGTGTCAGCGTTGTCTGTGGGGTAGCTTAGTGGGTAAAACGCTCGCTACTCACGCAGAAGACATCGGTTCGATTTTTCATACTACTACTACTACTACTACTACTACTACTACTACTACTACTACTACTACTACTACTACTACTACTACTACTACTACTACCACCACTACCACTACCACTACCACTACCACCACCACCACCACTACCACTACCACCACCAACCACTACTACTACTACTACTACTACTACTACTACTACTACTACTACTACTACTACTACTACTACTACTACTACTACTACTACTACTACTACTACTACTACTACTACTACTACTACCACTACCACTACCCCCCCCCCCCCCCCACCACCACTACCACTACCACTACCACTACCACTACCACTACTACTACTACTGTCCCAATTGCGTAGATCGATGCTCATGCTGTTGATTACCGGATTGTCTGGTCGAGACTCGATCATTTACAAACCGACGTCATATAGCTGGAATATTGTGGAGTGCGGCGTAAAACTAAAATCACTCACTACAGGGGCGGTGAGGTAGCCTAGTGGTTTGAACGTTCGCTCGTCCCGCAGAAATCACGAGTTCGATTACCCACAATGTGCTAAGCCCATATCTAGGTGTCCCCACTGTGATATTTCTGGAATACTGATAAAAGCGGCGTAAAATTAAACTCGCTCACTCACTCACAACTAATGCTACCACAACAACAACAACCACTACTACTGTGGCTACTGCTACAACTCCTACTACTGCCGCAACCACTACAACAAGTAGTAGTCCTCACGTCGTGCCCAAAGGTTTGAGCTATCAGCCGGCACAGATTTGATTACTTGCAAACCGGCCTCGGAGGTATAGTTGTAACATTGTTATCCGTCAAACCAGGGTCCACTAACGCTACTTTCAGGAAAGAACTGCCCATTTGAACACAAGCATTTCTGTCCTACAGGACCTACGATACAGCCAACACATGTACATCAATGTGAACGCACTAATCTGTCCTTCCGGTTGTTCCATCCGCGAGTTTGTTTCTGAAACACCCGTGAAGGTCCGGAGTAGAATAGCTCTTCAACAAACCATGGTTGCCAGAAAAGGTGACTATGCTTGTCGTCAGAATTGACTAACGGGATCGGGTGGTCAGACTTTGTGACTTGGTTGACAAATCTCATCAGTTCTCCACTGCGCAGATCGATGCTCATGTTGTTGATCACTGTTATTGGTCAAGACTGGATTATTTACAGACCATCGCCATACAGCTAAAAACTGCGGTGTAAAACTAACCTCACTTACTGTTTCTGAAACATAATCAGGAGGTTGGTCCCATTGTCATTAGACGTACCATTCCAAGATTGACTGACCACAATACGAAGAAAGCTGACGGCATACTTTTATTCTTTTTAGTTTCTGTAATATTTATGATAGACGATATATATTACGTATTTTGGGGCGAAAATACTTGCCACGCTTTTACATGTTCACGTGACTAAGGATTGAGGGATCTTTGCGGAAAATTATATACACATGCCGTGGCTTAGGACAGCTTGAAGAAATACTTGTTGTGGTTCTGTTGCGACAATCAGCGATGATATTGCTGAAGAGCGGAGTAAAACAATACTCACTCAGTGTATAGAAGGAAACCATAAATTTGTACACGTGCCGAGATAAATTGGTAAAACGGCCTCTGTTGAAGGTTTGAGAGAAGGCGCCACGGGTGGGAGAGGCAGTACACTTTTTCGCGAACATATGGTGTTATCGCTCTTTCATAGTAAAGAACACCTGCTCGTAAGGGGAGGGGGTAACACAGTGTTTAGAGCGTTCGCTCTATCACTGTGCGACCCGGGTCAGACTCCCCCCATGTGTACAATGTGTGAAACCCATTTCTACTGACCCCCACCTGGATATTGCTGGAATTATCACCAAAAGCGGCGTAAAACTCAGTTCACTCAGCCACCTGCTCCTGATGCAGTCAAAACAGTCCAACTGACTTTTTTCAGATACTTTTAGCGAATATGGATAGTGTGTTATTCGCTACAAATATGTAAATTATCTTTTATTCATCAGCCAAGCCAAACTACACATTCCACATTACAGGACGATAGCAGGACATAGTTGTTCTGTATAACGCACAGTAGGAACCGTCAGTTTTTAAACTTGTATAATTCATCTAACGAAGGAGTAAATGTATATACTCCGAAACATTGTGTTCCTCATAATAAAGAACTTGACTTCCCTCTGTACCACGTCTAAATGCCTTTCAAAGACATGTTACATAATATCGGTCACAAACAGATTTATGTGGTATATACATGAATGTACTTCTCAGGTGATGATTTTGACTGCAAATATTGACCTTATTGATCTTATGCTTGACCTCGGCCACAAGCCTAACTAACTACCTCTGAGATTTTATCAGTTTTTGTATTTTTCTGTGGGAAACTAATAGTTGGACTAAGACCTGAACTGGACACACGTCACAAACAAATGAATGTTTTAAAACTCATCCACTTTTATTGCCTTCAGCACTGACCTCATATTAATTTATCGACAAATTCAAGGAGCACGCATTCACACCGAATGAAAAGTTGACATCAGTAAAACTTAAAGTTTCCTTTCTTCTGTAAATTCAAATGAAGCAATCGTTTCATATGGTGTGTTCGTTAAAAATACAGTTCAATTTCGTATGTGTGTTTATTATTCCAAGAAGAAATGCTGTACATCCGGTCACGTGGTTAATGTTTCTCGATTTAGGAAGGGCAAACAATCGAAAGTTGAATTAATTATTGAAAAAATGTAAAACTACATTTTAATCTGACTTAGGCTGTTACTAATCCCCGCCTGAGGACATAAACTTCGGATTACCTATACATGTATATACGTAATCACATGATGTCAGTGTTTATTATTCGATTACTTGTTCACGAGCGCGTTTCAACCTGTAAGCAGTGTTACTGTCGGCAAACTGTTTTCAAGTCGACGCCATAGAGACGGGAGGACCTATTGTGTCTATATATGTAAAACTGGTAGACTTAGGGGATTAAGCCTGAGGAATAATAGCAAACGTTTTAGAGATTACGTTGTGTGACAAATACATGGCTAATCCCAGTACACCGTGTTGACGCTTAGCACATCAAACGTAGACCAGTGACAGAAGTTGGGGCGTCTTCCCCCAGGGTCCCTCAGTGGGGGTCGGGGCGGGATGGCTACCACTCCCCAGGGCCAGCAGACCTATTCATCTCCCATCATAAGAAACGAATCTGATTCACACGCATCTGAAATACCTACATCAATAAATGACAAACAAAAAAACCCAAATAAAACTAGAATACATGTGTGCGACAATGTCGCTTTTTATCTCTGTTCTTTTTAGTTTACGAGGAATTTTCTCAGGTTTTGAGTGCGAAAAACAACGCATTTTGCACGGTCATAAATTAGTGTTACAGAGTAACAGGAATATAAAATTCAATACGTGGTGTTTCACCAACAACCCACCATAACTGTAACAACAATCAGATCTCATTACAACAGTATATCGTGTTCAATGACAACAATATACCATGTCCTATAACAGAGCAATTACAATAGACAGCTTCCACCGTATACATCATGTCCAATAACTGCTCAATTAGGGTTATATTGACACCATTGCTGCAGAAATTCTGCGAACGAAATTATTGAATTTTGTTTGAATGCTCTGTCCCGATGTCCCGACTAGCTTTACAAGCTCTGGTTATGGGCTACATAGAGGTGAGTTGACCCAATGCTGCCACATGGTATAAACCAAAATATTCAATGACTTAATGCTGATCAAAGCCGCATGGTCTGAAAAATAGCAATTACTTCATGTTGTAAACAAATGGTCTAAACAAGCAAAATCTTTGACTTTAAATGGAACGATGTTTATGAGAGGCGCTATGTGCGTATACGTGACACGAGTTATAATCATCGCTTTTAAATCTTAAATAAGAATTCCTGATGACTGGACGAATTTGATTCAGGTTCAGAATTACTAGTGCACATTTTCACAAACCTAGCGCTTGGTGTCGCAACTAATATACAGAGGGAAGAAAATAAGGGATCACATGAAAGTGCAAGTTTTCTTTTACTTTTTCCAGGTTTCTTCACAAGCTTTCATGTGCTCCATAATATTTCCCTCTCAGTATATTTAACATAGTGTTACGACTGTCGCAGCACCAAGAATGTTAATGAAACTTGGTCAGGCTCTGTGACCTGCTTGATGCGTACTATCCTATACCTAATTTGTGGATCGTTGTTCATAATATCAATCACTGGATTATATAGTCCAGGATCTGATATACATGCCTTATTGTGAATACAACGAGCCGAGACAACATACATAGGATTACATAGAATACGGTTCAGTCTCATTTATACTTCTTTGAGGGACATGTAGAAGTTGGGGCAGTGAGGAAGCATAACAATATGTGGATGACCAACTTCTTTATAACAGGAATTGCCACATTCCGGTGTAGGGCTGCCTGACAGGGGCGTTAGAACCTGCACCGAAAAGGCTCCTGATTTAACAACGACGCTGTTCTTCCATTTGTTGTTACTCCTCATCTTCGAAAGGAAATTAGCTAACAAACTCACTGGTTGTTTAAAATAAAACCAACAGTACACGGTTATTCTATGGTTGTGTATGCGATCTATGTATGATGGGGGATATCACACATTCCATAACCATGGGAATCTCAGTACACGGTTATTCTATGGTTGTGTATGCGATCTATGTATGATGGGGGATATGAGACATTCCAAAACCATGGGAATATCAGTACACGGTTATTCTATGGTTGTGTATGCGATCTATGTATGATGGGAGATATCAGACATTCCATAACCATGGGAATCTCAGTACACGGTTATTCTATGTTTGTGTATGCGATCTATGTATGATGGGGGATATCAGACATTCCATAACCATGGGAATCTCAGTACACGGTTATTCTATGGTTGTGTATGCGATCTATGTATGATGGGAGATATCAGACATTCCATAACCATGGGAATCTCAGTACACGGTTATTCTATGGTTGTGTATGCGATCTATGTATGATGGGAGATATCAGACATTCCATAACCATGGGAATATCAGTACACGGTTATTCTATGGTTGTGTATGCGATCTATGTATGATGGGGGATATCACACATTCCATAACCATGGGAATCTCAGTACACGGTTATTCTATGTTTGTGTATGCGATCTATGTATGATGGGGGATATGAGACATTCCATAACCATGGGAATATCAGTACACGGTTATTCTATGGTTGTGTATGCGATCTATGTATGATGGGGGATATCAGACATTCCATAACCATGGGAATATCAGTACACGGTTATTCTATGTTTGTGTATGCGATCTATGTATGATGGGGGATATGAGACATTCCATAACCATGGGAATCTCGGTACACGGTTATTCTATGTTTGTGTATGCGATCTATGTATGATGGGGGATATCAGACATTCCATAACCATGGGAATATCAGTACACGGTTATTCTATGGTTGTGTATGCGATCTATGTATGATGGGGGATATGAGACATTCCATAACCATGGGAATATCAGTACACGGTTATTCTATGTTTGTGTATGCGATCTATGTATGATGGGGGATATGAGACATTCCATAACCATGGGAATCTCGGTACACGGTTATTCTATGTTTGTGTATGCGATCTATGTATGATGGGGGATATCAGACATTCCATAACCATGGGAATATCAGTACACGGTTATTCTATGGTTGTGTATGCGATCTATGTATGATGGGGGATATCACACATTCCATAACCATGGGAATCTCAGTACACGCGCACTTGACGTCTAAAATATAAATTATACATTGTTTTTTGTGGAATACAGAAACACTTGGGCACTTTCCTGATTCATCTCCGATTCAATGCTACTCATATCGCAAACTGTGACAGAATATATTCAAAATATTCTAAACAGAAAATTGCAATGCAGGTATACTTGTTTGTTTGATGTCATTTCTAATGCTGTGCATAAGGCTTATACCGTCACAGAAATGTTTGCAATGTGTTCATGTAGTCCATGACGTTTGACAGTCGTCATGTTACGTGTATACGTGAAAAAGCGCTTTTATAAACATCATACTTTGAATCTTGTAAGAAAGTATGATGAAGACATTATATTACTAATTTCTACTCTCTACATCAACGACTTTACAACTCTCAGTGGGAGCAAAATGACACGTTTCATTGCTACATTAATGACCTATATCTTCTGAGTTACAACACAATTACGTACTTTTATTCTCCTATCTGCTTGTCACGACAGTTATATGACAGTTCAAATCAAAAAGACATTAATGAAAGATGCGAGCCGTCTTTCTATGGCATCAAGCAATGTCATGGTGTGTTCGATTAGACACTACAGTGGTGTGTTCGGTCAGGTGAAACTGCGCTTGGTTTTGACACGGTTTTAAGTCGGACCAAACCGGTTGGCACAAATGACCAAATTGTCTGAAATCCTGCATACCATTGGCACAGTTGAATGATCAGACTCAAGCGAATTATTGGCTGAATAGAACTAAATACGCTATTCAAAGCCTGGGTGACCATCGCTATTCTATTAGGCTTGACCCCTAGGGCTGTTATGTAACCGGCCTGCTATAAATCCAGGCAATTGCTTCAACTGGCAGAACCGGTCAAGGGGGTTGTACCGACAACGTTGACCTGGTCATTTTTGAAATCTGGACTCGAGCTGACCACAAGCTGACGAGAACATGTCATGATGGTTACAAGATTACGCACTGGTCAGACACAGTCAAACATGGACGCTAATCGCCATCACTAACCTGAAACGTCATGAACGTCGTTTTTACCAACACGAAGGTCAGTACATTACAGTTTTGAAAATTATGTGACAATGCCCGCATAATTCGATTTTTTTTAGCAAATTATATATTTCCATTTTATTTTAATGTGTCTGTTGCCATATTAGCATTGTGACAGATGTCGGAGAGGGCTGTGTATACTATGGAATCACTCGAGGCATTGTACCGACCTCGACAAGCGGACGTACGTAGGTAGATGTGGCATGTGGAACTATACATGATAGCATCACAGCTGTGCCCATGGTTATCACCATGGTTATCTAAACTATAGCTATATTAAAATAAATGATGCAGATAAAAGCACTAACTGTTCTCCAACATTGTCGTGTAGCCGTAGGTATAATTGGAAATTGTAAAATGTCTGGGAATATTTATCACGTTGGACGGTGCATATGTATACGGCACGTGGCCTTTTTCGTCGTGGTCCCTTTAAACAGTGTCACGTGGTTCACAGTTAATCATGTTTGGAAACGACATGTCGTTATTGGTATTCGATATTTTCCCATGCTATCGATGTAATATATATTGTCAATTTGGACACTGATTCAGATGCTTTTAAAAATAATTATTATTAAAATAAATACCGAATGTTATTATTACATTTTTATTTTTAAATTCGTACTTAGGAAAATTATATTCAGCTTTTCTTTCAGTAATATACTTTATGAAAACAGGTGAAAACCATGGTAACTGCATATTCTATAAGTAACAAATATTCAGTTTCCTTTGGCCTACTTTGGACTTCGGTCAGTGAGAGTATCGAATTTCTTGCATAGATCGATAGATATTCTTTCATGTCATCAATAACAGCAGATATGTAAATAAATACTGCAGTCATTAAGGCAGGTCCAGATAACACCCTTTCCGATATGCTTGTGATTATTTCAGCTGGAATAACTGGTGTGATTGTAGGGTGTAAAGTTTATGCACCAGCTGTGTCGGCCTGCTTATCTCTCTGTGTTACTACCGCCTGTTTGGGCATACCATAAACCCACTGAAGCAAATATTTACAGATAAATATCTCGAAACTCGTACCTCGCTCTGTCCTAAGGGCAGTGAAAGATAACAGTCGTTTTTACTCACTTTTGATGACATGTATATTGTGGCGTTATGTGATAACTTTGATAACTTTGGTTGTAACAGTTATGGAGAGATGGCGTTCATAGCCCACAAAGAAAATCCATATTACTGCCAGTTCGTGTTAGTTGTACAAAAGGAACAGTTTCTAATCCGATTTGTCAATCACGTGTACTTGTTTACTGTGTATTAAACAACGCATCGGTAAGAGGCAAATGCATGTACCACATGGTAATTACAATAAGAAATGACGTAAATGACGTTTAATGTGGCATATAGACGTTGCGACGTACAAAACACAACAATATTATATGGATAACAACTTCTTTAATTGCGTGAGTGCGACGTTTTGATACAGATTCTTGTACCGTTGTCAAGCAAGAGTGTTTTGTTTTTTTTTAAACAGCGTTTGTTTATGTTGCTATCTCGTCTTATGACTTAATCGTGTTAAAAGAGGCAGGACAGTAAACCCGGTTATAACGCACTCATGGGGAGTACTCATTTCAGTTCGACTTTAATATACTGCAGTAATATACGGATACGAAAGTTCGTTAGATCCATCAGTTCATGACAAGCGAGAACGTATTTTTCTGAAGATTGTTTTCGGATGGACTTCAAAGACCTGGAATAAGTTTATTTCAGGTGTCGTATACTAGTACATGTGTTTTATTTTATTATCTAAAACACGGCCTGATCTTGTGAAAATGAATGGCATAACATATTTTCAAAAATAATACATGTTTGAAATCAATGAAGTCCCCGTATGGAGCACGGTAAGCACGTTCACAAGGCTATGACGTCACGTCACGCGCGGGTCGTGCAATGTACAAGGTCCCAAATCGTTGGCTGTCAAGAGAGGTTTCACACCCTGACTTCTCCTGCCTCTGTCATCTCGAGTAAGGTAAAGTTATGAATTATCAGAACATAATTAGTTTATATTTACAACGCACTATAATTAATAAGCACGCGATGAAATCCCATTCCTGTTGTAACAAGTAGGTATATTTCTCCCTTATCGGCGTATTCAAACCGTTAAACGTTAGGTTCCGAAAATGAAATGATTATCAAACCTATACTGAAGTCATGTCGGGCTAGTGTTATGGTCTACAAATATATGCATATTAAGACAAAAAAAGGTGAAACATGTGGTGTTTGCTTGTCATGCTTAGACATGAGAAAGCAATTCAATATCGATGACAGTTGAACACCTGGGATCTATTTCCCCGCAAGGGTATAATGTGTGAACCCTGTGATATTATTGGAATATTGCTAAACTCGTCACTCACTCACCCCTTGGCAGTTGTGTGCTTTTTTTCGTTTGCTCTGTAAAAGTTATATTCTGCTTGTTCTCTGTGCCAGTAATCTCAGACTCGTCACCTGATCATGTAACGTTAGATATTCAAATAATATACACATAATAATAATATATGATATATATAATATATAATAATATACAAATAATATACACACATGAAACGTCAACTGCCAGGTCATTGCCCCTTGTAATTGTCTTCCATCAGCCTGTACGTTTCTTTTCGTTTCCACTCGATTCAACTTTCACACGCAACCCAAACGGAAGACCAAGGATTACTGACACCGCAATCAACAGCCATTAACATCATACTATCAAACTCAATAGGGAATGTTTTAATACCAAACACAATGTCCCTTACGCAATAACAAGAATACACCTGTATACCCTGAGGTTAGCTCCCTTGGTTCACGGCCGACGATAGAAAGTCGCAAACAATACCTGTTAATGCAACGTCCAAATACTTTTTCTAAGGTAGCACAAACGGATGGGATTAATGAATTGCCTGCGGGGTGTATATCCTTTCATGTAACCCATAATCCCCCGAGGCGTTTTCTACGGACTTATTAACGCTCTGTCGATGCAATTAACTTGAAATAAGGCTTTGATTACGGTGGCTGTGCTTCGCGGATTAGCCATTGTGCTGTGGCCTGTGTTACGTAATCAGCGCTACCCCCGACTGACCACTAATGTCGGAGCGACGGATGCGGCTTTGTGGGACTTACGACTACCTACCTGACAGGTTATTGCGTTGCAGGTAGCCTGGATCAGATGGTCAGTTACTAACACGCAGTATCGACTGGCCACTGGTCACTCCTCTCGTTACGACAGGCTGGGCGAGGCAGACTTGACAGCGCTCATGTAAGTGGATGTTTCTTATATTTAATTTTACTTGATTAGGAAGTTATGAAAACTAAGATCTACCCTTTAAAAGGTATAAGGCATTTGACCTATTGATTTCAGCATTTAGTTATTGTTCATAAACTTAATTCACACTGAACCATTAAACAAGTTGAGGTCAACGAGTCAACACCGTCTTACGATACTACAGTTTTTAACTGCCACTTGGATTTAGACGCTTATTGGCAATATGATGAATCGTTTGCAATAATCCTCGCTAAATAATGTAATTCAAGTCGAAACGTTTTTCTTCCTAAACATTATAAAAGCTGATCGATCTGTTCATTAAATATCTCATAATACTCAAAAATGTTATCCACCGATCGCACACAGAAAACAGATAGCCTTAGTAGAGTAATAATTTGTTTTTAAACCATTACCTATAGTAAACCATTCTGTTTTTCAATATCTGATAAGCAAATGAACGCTAAAATGTCAGGCAGAAAATCGTTATTTCTTCTTGGCGAGTTGAGTACATACATATAGTGATATTCTAACAACATTTGTCATTTCCGCTATCGGATATCAGTAACATTTCTTCACTTTAGGGACTGATTTCTCTTCGCGGTCCGAAACATGGCGTTTACGTCTCTCCCACTTTTGCATTTAAGAACGTTCACATTGGCACTAAAATCAGAATGATTTGTTGTTCAGCGTGTTGCCCGTAGCATCGGCCTTCGTAAGACTTTGACGTGTTATAATTGACGGCGTTATGCAACACCTGGCGAGCAGTATCGATCACACACACCTACAGTACACAGGTGACTGCTCCATGTAATTGGATAGCATATGGACGCCATCTTTGATTTTGTGGAATTGGCAGGGTAGGGTGTGTTGAGTGTTAGGCAGTGGACAGGAGTTGAGGTATAGTGATAGGAGGTTTTGAATGTGTTTGATGTAAGTACGTAACTCAAATTTTAGGAAAAATTGTTTAATATTTATGTGTACACAGGGAAGCTTCAGCCACAGGGTTTGAGATTTTCTGGATCTGGCAGGGCGTGACTTGTAATATCATGCACTGGACATTACCTTAAGTACAACCTGGATTTTTAAAAAGCGTTGATGTAAGTCCGCAATGTAAGATTTTACTAGGAATTGTTTGTTTACATGTAAACGGACATGTTTCAGATGCAAGTTTTGAGAATTTGATTTGAGGCGTCTTTATAAAATATTCTATGATGGTCAAGGCAGTATTTCAATGTGAGAAACGCCCATAAAGTATCTCGATTTGGCTTTATCTTGGGCACAACAAATAACGGCGTTGGGCATGTGGGTGCATGCTGGTGGGTGACAAGGCGATGCTGTCAACGGGGGATAACGTCTTGTTGACGTACACGAAATTATCACGTTTAATATTTTTGTCTAACGTGTACGTTTTTTATATTGAAAAATCCGTTTATTACTAAATTGTGATGACAGTTGTTATTATTCGTCATTTATTACTACGCCTGACCAGAAGACACCTCATTAGTCTCCTCCCCAAATGTCAGTGTGGAATACATTTGAATAGAATCAGGTTTATTTGGATTTATTTTATCCGGGGATATAATTCAACACCACCAACCTACGGTGATGCTGCAACCGGATGTGGCACCACCTGTCGACCAGCACGCCCATCCGGGTAACTCTAGTTACTCGAGGACACTAATAAAGGCCAGCGAGTGATGACGACAGATAACATTCACGCTTCACCACAATCAACGGATCGATAAACAGTAGCATTGCCAGCACCATAGACCTCACCCACTAGCTTCTCTCCACCCCCACTAGGGCCATCGTTCACGTTACCGTAGTCAGTGTGATTGTGGTATTGATTTGGGCTCTGTGCGTTTTGTACGGATCCATGTACAATGCATTCTTTCACTGATTTGTTTAATATCCGTATTCGAAAATACAATTGATAACTTTGGTTTTATCGGAATGAATACCTCAGTAGGATTTGTTGTATGATGGACAGGCGTAAAGGGACGTAACTCTAGAGCGATTGTCATTGCACTGTTCTCTTGAAGTGCTAGATACCATTTTACGTTATTTAAGAAAATCTGATTGAGGTGGTCTCACCTGCAGTATAGTCAAGTGTTGTGAATGGCACTGGTAGAATTCACGGGCTCAATGCATACCCGTGGTCCTCTAGTACCATGCATAACGCTGGACACACCGTCCAGGGTGAGACAAAGGTCAAGGTCACTGACCCAACTTCCATCACCCGCCTCTACTGACAACCAGGGTATTCAAGCCATCTTGCCTGTAAATCTATTTGTTTTGATTCACATTGCTGGTGCTCAAAAGAAGACGCACGTTTATGAATCGCCAGACACTAACGATGACCTTTCAGAAGGCGCTGCGTAAAACAATGCCGTTAAAGGTGTCCATTTTTTTCTGCCTCAAGAACTGATGAGACCGGCAAACTGCGGGGATGGGGAAAGACCCTGACAACACGGTCCCATTCAACAGCCTGAAGGTACATAGGAAAAATACGTATTTTTTGTTTTAATGCTGTTCTACGCTTATCTGCCGTGGAACTAGTGCGTACGTCTCGCTTGGATAACTGATCCAATATACATCAGACACAGTGTATTTATTTTTCATTTCCAATACACAGCTGGCGGGCATATTAAGTTGTCATCTATGTTACCGGCTGAAGTACATCTGTCACGTTCTGATGACACGGGCTGTACTCAATATCAGGTGTAGAATATAGTACACGCCCGTGTGTGACGCTGTTTAAAAACTCGCAAGGTAGCTATGCCAGTGTCCCATTTTGTGAAATAGAGCGTGTCCCAGCAGAACATATATCGATTATCACTAACTACAAAACTGCAGGGTCGACTGTAAATAGTCTCCGGTCCGGCTTCTATGGGACCAGTACACGAGTCGATCGCGTTAGGCCACCACTTATCCACTTCACAACCAACAGCGAGAGAGGACGACGCATAGGCGGACTCGGGAATATGTCAGCCCGTTGTTTTCTTCGCATGAGTGAAGTCGAGCTAGCGTTCCCACCAAGGCTAGTCAGACCGGTGTTCCTCCACGCCTCGCATCACTTCACTTTACTTCCCTCGTTCGCCATATTGTTTTGCAGTGTAATTGCCTTGGTGAGTAGGAGAAGGCGACATGACGTTTGGCGGGAGATGAAGCGAGCTGGACAGGATGTCGTCTGCTTGGAGATATTCAGGAGGCTTGACTGCTCTTGGCACTGGTAGAATTCACTGATGTACATTTCTTCTCAGTGGTTCTGCAGTCCCAAACTCGGTGAGCCTGTATTATCGTCTGCTTAGCTCTGCCAATGTGTCGTCTGCTTCAAAGATTCATCCGAGGCCGCCATCACGGCATTGACCAAAACTACCTGTTGGATTCTATTGTCTGACCCACAACAGGTATGTCCGTATTCTCCTCAGTAGGGTACACTATACTAAATACATACGCCACTTAAGTCTCTTTACTTAGAAATCAATATGCTTGGTGCCCTGTTTCAACAGGTGTCGGGAATTGCCTCACGTTTTGTACTTCTGAGTTAAGCGGTGTAGTATCTCTGTTGATGTTTCATTGTCCAGGTTTTCTTTGTAGTTCACGTAAAACCAAACAGTCGTTACCATTTAGTTCTAGGTCAAGGAGCCTGATTTGCCTTGAAGTAGCTATAATTTGTCACCGGTCAACACGGACGAAATGCAGCATGAACTATTTCAAGCATGTAGGCGTCATCCCATTTCAGTCCCAGTGCACGATGGAGCGAAGAAATAAAAGATTTTGGATAAAGAAACGTGCGTTAATTTCTTTTTATTTCGTGTCAAGACCAACCAAGGCTTCCTTTTATGTTCTCATACGCATCGCGTGCTAGGCCATCCTTCTAGAATCAAATTGCTATTCTTATCGATCGCATTAAGGTCTGAGGCAGTCTATTGTGGCGAATATTCCCGTGTTGGGTTCGTGCAATTGCTTTGGAGTCCATCTTCTACAGTGAAATGTCAAGGTACATGTGATGGCAGACAGGTGTAGAAACAACATACGAAGATCTGCCTGGTTGCCGTAGGAATACATCACTAAGTTTTTAGCGACTGCCCCGGTGTATACAATAATGCAGTGGCGATGCTTGGCTTCAGAGCAACTGGCAAAATAGAAAAAAAACTCGAAGCGGAATAAAGGGGAGGTTTTGATTTCGTACGTGAACTCTATAAGCGTGCATGTGCTGATCGATTCAGTCCTTAACTTCTAAACATGAGATCGGAATGCAACATGGTGTACACCTGGGGGATAGGAAGACAATACAGTAACATTGTCCGGACAAAAGATCTTGATCTGGATTGTTTATGAAATACACTGTATATTTTGAAAACGGGTTTGTGGTGGTTTTACATCTTGCTAGAAACACGCTGTTACAAATGTTGATATCTACTGGTACTGTATCAAGTGCCTTTATTGACAATTGGTGATATTGCTCGGTTTGAAGTGGATCGGAAGTTGTGCTTTACCTTTGTTGCTATAAACGCAGGGTGGTGGGTACAGGAAGTGCTTTAACTCTAACAGATTTAATAAAATACCCATGGTCTGCCTCATATATTCATAATTTGACGTTAACTAAATGTATAATGGAACATGCATAATACATCCTGCAAAATTACAGGACCGAATTAACTATAGACCGCCCTTTTCATCTGAGCAGCAAGGTAATTCTTGACACTAGGAGAGGCGTCTTCAATGGGGTACTAGTGATTTGTTGAAAGGGATGTCGTCTTCAGTGGGGCAGGGCGGTGGGGGTAGTGTAGTGGTTACTGCGTTTGCTCACACCGACGACCCAGGCTCGATTCCCCACACGGGTACAATGTGCGAAGCTCATTTCTGGAGTCTGGAGTCATTTCCGTGACATTGCTGGAATATTGCTAAAAGCATTGTTAAACCAAACTCACTCACATGAGTGGGACAACAGGTTAACTAGTAACAGATTGGAGCCGTCTTCAGTATAACAAGTAATTAACTGTTAACGGGTTGGATCTGTCCTCAGTTGGGCAACAGGTGAGCTGTTGACGTGTTTAAAGCCGTCAACAAGTTAACTGTAAACAGCAGAGTTCCGTCTTCAATTAGAACAGCTGTTTAAATTGACTTGATTGTTCGAAGAGAAGTATTAGTTAGCAATATTACAAGAGTCTACAAGCAAGCATTCCGTGCCCGCAAGAACTATTAGAAAACGCCACAGTTAAAACCCCCACCACATCCCAAAAGCTGATCCAACAGACAAACAATCCCTTTAGTCAATTATTTTGGAGTCTGCATCGATTAGCCTGTTCCTGCTTCGGATGCATCCACAGTGTGTTCCATTGGCTTTAGGGGAACTATCTGTCATCAAAATTGAGATCTAATGTCTGGTTGCGTGCCAAACACAACGAAACGCCTTCGAGACAAACTCCAATCCTGTATGGTCAGCAATAAACTGAACATGATCGGAAGCAGAGTATATTATCTATTGAAGGCTTAATACCTTTTATCATTGTCAAGTTCTTTCAACGTTAGTGGAAACATCTAAATTTCCGCTGTCGCTTTAAATGTGAAGTAAGGATTCAGTTTTGTCGTTTTACAGCCTTTAGTTTTCATTGCTAGACACTTCCTGGCTCCAAGTAGATTAACTTAAATGATGCCTTACAGATAATGACCAAAGTGTATTACTCTGAAATGATATATTTTGGTTCTTTGATACCATTATTTCAGTTGTGTTATCTACTTCCCATCAAAGGTTAAGCTGTGTTGTACAAATTTACTTCAGTCAGCCTTTCTAAACTAGATGTTGCAACATATTTCATACTATTAAAAAGTATTGTTTTACACAGGAACACATGCTTTCTGAAACAAATTCGTAACGTTGAAAAGATTGTCACGAGTTCATCAAATGGTGAAAATTGGCGAATCCTTAACAAAACTTTACACCAAATTGCAGCTGTTCACATACACGCACGATATTGGCATATGCTTTTCACCCATTTGATCCTCCTGCAAGTCATCTGCGCAAAGTTTGCAGTTGGATTCCCCAAATGGTGGAGAAATTCATTTTCGATGTGACCATATATACATACATAACATATAGTAAGTGCTTCAAGTGAGTCTAAACTTTTGATGGGCGGTATAGTTTGAGCTGAAGAAATGCAACCTTCCTCAATCCATCAGGGAAGAAGGTTCATTCATAGAACAACTCGCATGCCATCGTGCACTAAAATACATGTAATATGGGACTCAACTTCTGATAAGGATTAGAAATATTCTCCGAACAAATACACGTGGCTCATTTGAATAAAATTTTGTATTTCGTCAAAGGAAAACATTTCCTACTTGAAGCTTGAATAGTCTGTACATTTTGCAATATATTCAAAATATAACTTGAAAGATGTCCTTCACAGATGATTAACGATGTACCGGAAGTATACACAGTTCTCTCCCTTTAACACGTCCATTAGCCATATCCCGTCGCCACTTACCAGCTGTTGAGAAACTATTTGCATGAGAAAGCATAATCCCTTTCACGTTTTTTAATGAAATCAACGATGGCATAATGGCTTCTGTTTAACTGAATAATCAAAATGCAGTCTGAATAAACAAACACGTACGATGACCCCTACCATCGCACTGCAAACCCGATAAGGTTCGAAGATGTGTGTGCTTAAAATATCAAATTTCGAGCAGGCCAAATTAGGACTTCCATTACGCCGCGTTCACTCTGGACCAATAAATCACCATGAAGCAACCTTACAGCGGCCACGATGAATGGCAGCGTCAGATATGAATCAGTGGTCAAGAGAACCTGCCAATAGTCTTAAGTCGGCGACACCTGAATGTCAGTGGTCAGTGTGTCTTGTAGACTTCCATCAATCACCACGAGATGCCTTTGGTTGGGGAGACACAATGGTGCAAATAATGCTCATTATTGTACCGGTGTTGATGGAAATAGTACCACGTAGAATTCAATCCTATACCCTTTTAAAACACGTTCAAGACTATTGTGATTTATTTAAACGGTATATAGAAAGAAAAAATCAACATATTTTAATTAAAGTTGTGGCCAAATTGACATTAAACAGTGACTAAAATGTTTAATTTTTATAACTAAAAATGTTTTTTCTCTTCTTCTCACGATGTAATTAATCTTTCACTTTCACAGAGCAGCCTTTCGACCTCACCAGTATGATCACTGTTTTCTGTTGTAGATGTTTATCCCATGATTACAATTCAGTGCCCAACTGTAAATCACGCGCCTTAGTCACGATTGCCTGTTCATATCATTCACAATAGACCAATAACCCTAGGAAGTTATTTAAATTATTGTTAGTCTGCGTCAAACACAAGACCCCATTGACCTGGCGTTAGACCAGCATTCGATATCACCGGGAAAACACCGATATACTGTTTCTTTCCCACAAGATCCGCCCAGTAGCATGCCCGAGAAGACAGTACACAGTGCTACCCACCACGGATGATGAAAACGCGCGATGAGGGCTGCGTGGCTAGGCGCTCCAGCCCGGAACGTGTGTCTGGTTTCTCCGAGTGTGGTCCCACGGTATTCAGTTTGCAGGTAATCTGTACCTTCGCGCAGTGGGGTCCTTTGTTCGCCGTACATGACAAGGCAGCGTTCCTCGAGAAGAAAGGGGATTCAGTTGTTACGCCTGGGTGACTTGACATGGGGCCCCCGGGTGTCATGGCGACGGTGACAGGGTCTGACTGACAGCTACAAGCCATTGTGCGATGGCTGAGAACGCTGGCTACTGTTGGAAGGAGCTGGAGGGTGGTCGTAGCTGAGGGGGAGGGGTGCTGGTGGGGTAGGGGTGCTGATGGGGTGGGGGCACTACAGTGAAAACGGGAAAAGACAACGGCAGAGAGGGTGGACGCTGGTTCATGGGTGGGAAAGACAGAGCGTTTATGGGATACTGACCGATAGGTCAGTGGGAGAGAGATGTTGATACCGTAGAATGGTATGGGCTGGTGTTGCAGGTTACTTGCTTGTATATGTGCAAGAAGGGTAAACAGTGGACGCAGGTGTGATATGCGTTAGTAATGCAGGCGGAGTTGTGATGTGCGTTGGTAGGAAAGACGCAGGTGTGATATCCGTTGATATGGTAGACGAAGGTATGATATGCGTTGGTAGGAGGGACGCAGGAGTGATATGCATATGTAGGGTAGACACAGGTGCAATGTGCATTGGGTGGGTAGACGCAGGTGTGATATGCGTTGGTGGGATAGACGCAGGTGTGATATGCGTTGGTGGGATAGACGCAGGTGTGGCATACGTTGGTGGGATATACGCAGGTATGATATGCATTTGTAGGGTAGACGTAGGTGTGATATGCGTTAGTAGGATAGACGCAGGTGTGATATGCGTTAGTAGGATAGACGCAGGTGTGATATGCGTTGGTGGGATATACGCAGGTATGATATGCATTTGTCGGGTAGACGTAGGTGTGATATGCGTTAGTAGGATAGACGCAGGTGTGATGTGTGTTGGTGGGATATACGCAGGTATGATGTGTGTTGGTGGGATATACGCAGGTGTGATGTGTGTTGGTGGGATATACGCAGGTGTGATGTGTGTTGGTGGGATATACGCAGGTATGATGTGTGTTGGTAGGGTAGACGCAGGTTTGATATGCGTTGACATGGTAAATGCGGGTTTGATATGCGTGGGAAGGATAGACGCAGGTGTGATATGCGTTAGTAGGATAGACGCAGGTGTGATATGCGTTAGTGGGATAGACGCAGTTGTGATATGCGTTAGTAGGATAGACGCAGGTGTGATATGCGTTAGTAGGATAGACGCAGGTGTGATGTGTGTTGGTGGGATATACGCAGGTGTGATGTGTGTTGGTGGGATTTACGCAGGTGTGATGTGTGTTGGTGGGATATACGCAGGTATGATATGCGTTGGTAGATTAGACGCAGGTGTGATATGCGTTGGTAGATTAGACGCAGGTGTGTCGTGCACCGGTATGGTAGACACACGTGTGATATGCGTTGGTAGGGTAAACGGGGTGAGGGGATGCGAGATGGTGTATGTCAATTTAAATATTGAAGAAAATTGAGATTGGAGCCGTTGCTTGTATCCAAGAACAAATTAACTTTCCACATCAAGAGTGAGTTTGGAGATCCTAAGAATATTGATAGAAAACCGCAAATGCATCATGGGCAGTAAAATGGAGAAGAGAAGGGATTACAGTGCAGGTAAAGATTGATGTTGACATAAAATGAAACGAAGTAGCCTAAGCGATTTGAGATCCAGATCGGACAAGCGGCATGTATGTTAACTGTAAGGAAGATGGAATTTGAATAACAGGTGCGCGATGCAAGAATTACAGGGCGAGTGGCGACTTAAGGGCTAAAGCTAATTGATGTAATGTTCAATAGATTTCAGGGTAAATAGGGTGCGCTGCACAACTTAAAAGAGTTCAAAAACACTCGATTCTTTCATGCTATTGTGATGAAGCATGAACAATACCCGTCACGGTCGAAACAGGATCATTGACGAACAATCTAATACAGATTAGAAAGGAAGACATTTGTTTTGGGTAAAAATAGCGATCCGCTGCTACTGGTGAAGGACACTGCCAGTACACGGTAGGGTTAAGGAAGATCCATATAGCTGAAAAAGTCTCACTAAATACGAATGATGTTTGTGGTAGAATTAGGGTTAATAAACAAAAATACTTTGATAGGGTAAAAGTAAGATTAAAGAAGGTCCATTCTGTAGTGGGCGATGGGATAAAGGAAGGGTTAAAGACGAACAATACCTGCATTTTCTGAAAGTTAAGTCATGACGATATCTGATTTAAGTAAAGTAGAAGCAGTTGGGTACTGTGTTACCGAGACAGATACAATAGTGGGGTACTGTATTAAAGAGACAGGTACAATAGTGGGGTACTGTATTAAAGAGACAGGTACAATAGTGGGGTACTGTGTTAAAGAGACAGGTACAATAGTGGGGTACTGTATTATCGAGATGGTCTTGTACTGTGTTATTGAGACCGGTACAATAATGAGGTATAGTGTCACATAGACAGGTACAAAAGTGGGGCACTGTATTATTGAGACCTGTACAATAGTGGGGTGCTGTGTTATTGGGAGGGGTGTGATAGTCGGTTACTGTGTTACTGGGTCCGGTACAATAGTGAGGTATAGTGCCATGTAGACAGGTACAAAAGTGGGGTACTGTATTATTGAGACAGGCACAATAGTGGGGTACTGTACTCGTGACACGGGTGCAATAGTCGGGTACTGTAATATCGAAAAATGTGCATTAGCTTGGTACTGCTTTATTGAGACAGGTGCAATAATGGGGTGCTGTGTTATTGAGAGAGAGGTGATAGTTATGTAATGTGTTATTGAGACAGGTCGAAAGAGGTGTGATAATTAGGTTCTGTGTTAGTGACAGGTACAGTAGTGGGGTAGAGTATTATCCAGACTGGTACAATAGTCGGGTACTGTGTTATTGAGAGTGGTGTGATAGCCAGGTGCTGTATTATCGAGACAGGTACAATAGCAGGGTACCGTATTATCGAGAGAGGTACAATATTTGAATACTGTATTATTGAGACAGGTGTAGTAGTCACATACTGTATGTACAATAGCCAGAGTTCGACCGTGTATTGTCGGCGGGGAAGGGTAATAAATAGTCCTGTACTATTATCTCTTAATGAGGGACGCCAGAAGGACTTTCTCTGTCATAACGTGATGCCGGAAGAGAAGGAGCTACAACTGACGGATGATGAATTATTCATTGATGCCTTGTTTTGAAGTTTAGGAAGGCTCAAAAGAAGAGACGCCACCATTGATTGACCACTGACTATAACGCGTCTCTATGGGCGTTGGCGGGAACGAGAAGTGCCATTGTGTGGAAGAATGACATGTACACATAGATTCCAGTAGAAACGGTCCGTGAAGACGAGGATGTATATAATGGGGGCATGTTCAATAACCTTGACCCTCGCTGTTGCTATCGACAAAAGGTGACTATAGCAACAGAGGATTAAACGAAGTAGTTCATGCGTTGTCTCGGGGCTGCGGTTGTGTGTTATGTACGTGACCACTGCAAGGGGTCCTTGTTCCCATTACTGTCGTCTACGAATGTGATAACACGGAAACATGATAATCGATTAAAAAGTAGTTTTCTGTCGTATCGGATCATAGATTATTCATATCATGTACCTAATATATATATATATATACAGAACCAGGGCCCTTTGTCTTCACCAAACAGGCGCTGGTCAGACACTTCTATAATAAGTGAATCGATATTTTATGGTGATATGTTTTCATACAAAGTCGATACTTGTGTGAAATAGATTTTTTCAAATACGATATCATGTTGCTGTAAACGTCTTTATAGGTGAAAGTTATGCAGTGAACCACTTGCTAATGAGAGAAAGCTTTTGAATGCCACTTTACTTCTTCCGATTAAGGAGTAATAATGGGTGAGTGTAGTTTTACGCCGCTTTTAGCAGTATCACGGCGGGGGATACCAGAAATGGGCATCACACCTTATACCCCTGTGGGGAATCAAACCAGGGTCTTCGACATGAGGAGCGAACGATTTAACAATTTGGCTACCTCATCGCCCGAAGGAGTATTAAGATACTCTTTAACGTTCTCTTCCTTATGACACGGAAGTCTACATCACCACATTTCCTCGTTGTACGTGTCACTTCTAAGTGCCATTTCAAGATTATGAACTAATTGACATGGTAAATCTGACATAGTGATGTCGACTTTTGAAGCCGTATATCTCGAACGGAGTTGACCTTTTTAAGTTCTGAATATTACCCTCTGGACATATTGTTACGTCTCAAATTCTAATTTGAAACATGACTTAACCTTGGAATATATATGTGATAGCATTCAGGGTCAAATGAACAAATAAAGAAAAATGCTTTAAATCAGTAATTGTATTATAAAATTAATTACAATACAGAACAAACTTTATGGATAACAAAGCTATGTTTTGATACAGATTCTTGAACCGTTGTATATCATACAATACCAGCGATGTCGATGATAATATTCACCATGGTAAAACCTTCCAAAATTGGCCTAGGGAATGAGTTTTACTCAACCCCATAAGTACTAGAACTTGTAAAGTACTAGAATTTGTAAAGCACTAGAATTTGTAAAGTACCAGAATTTGTAAAGTACTAGAATTTGTACTTTACTAAAACAAGTGAGATCCCAAATATGCCATATGCTGAGGTCTATCTAGGTCTATGACGTTTACAGCTAGTGCTGGAACCGTTAACCCGGATATCCAGGGCCTACTTTCATAAGGCACTAAGGTGATCGTAAGTCACTAAGGTAACCTTAGTACAATGTTAAGGAATTGGAATTAAGGTTAACCTTAGTAAAAGTTGCTTCGTGAAGGCAACCCCAGGAGGGGTGGGTAATACGTTGGATCCGGGCTCGGGCGGGTCATGTGACTAATAGATTTAATAACGTGATATGCTGTTCTTTCATGGCTGAAAGGCTGCATTGTCTTTGATGATTTACATATGTAGGCATAATTTACTGTCACCTGATTTGAATATAATACATGATTCAGAGATGGAAAAAACTCGAAATTGCACTCCCCAAGCTGTTGAAATTATTGCCATTTCTTACAAATTTGATATCAGGAATTAAACATAACGGGTATCCCTGTATGGTAGGGTGACATGAGGGTCGAGTACCCGAGAAGAAAATTTGGACCCGTCCCAGACCAATTTACAACCGATCTTGAAGCCATACGGGCGCATGCTACAACCTTGAAAACCTTCTAGAATGTTCCACACTAAACCAGATTAATCTGTGTTGTTCTAGCAGATTCCAGACCACCCTTGCCTCCCCCCAGAGCGTCTAAATATAACAACTTTCACACCACTGCGTGTATCAGATAATACTACATTCCTGACAACTAACTCTGGTTAAAAAAAAACGGTGGTACGAACTTCTGTAGAATATTACAAAAACTTTAAAAAATACAATAGCCTCTATAAATAATTATCAAGTGAGTGTGGTTTAACGCCACATTTAGCCATATCCCAGTCACATAGGGTGACACCAGAAATAAGCATAACTGTCATATAAAATATACTGCAGCAATAACAATACCCCACCACAAGAACCCGCTTACCTCGTTCGTCCATTGCCAAAACGACCATGGATTTGAACCAAGTTCAAAACGCCTGAAAACTTCATTGCTTCGGGATTTTCTCTCACGTAAAGCTTGAACGTCATGATGTTACCCTTCAAAGCGGCGTTAGAGCAGTCAAACTTTGACACCTCCGTTATTGACTATTGCTTAATATTAAAAATAATTTCAAACTTAACTTTAAATTTTCATTCGGAAACGGGGTATGATGGTTAGCTTGGTGGTTAAAGTGTTCGCTCGTTACGCTGAATTTTCGGGTTCGATTTCCCATTTGGGTACAATGTGTGAAGCCTTGTTCTCCTTGCCATGATATTCCTGGAATATCGTAAACCATATTCACTCACTCACTCACTCACGCACTCACTCATTATGCCGTAAAGGCTTTTAATATTACCTACTTAATATTAACCTGCAAGAATAAATAAATCAAATGAAACGAACCTATTTGTGAAACCAAATGTGAAAAAGAAATATGTAAAACAGGGACTGGAAGTCCCGAAATGACAAAACAACTCACACGGCATGGGTACCCTCGACTTAAGCAGTACTATTCGAGATGCACATAACTATTCGACGTGTCGGCGTAACCCATTGCTCTGCATGTCTATTCACGACTATAAGACTCTATGCTACCGTAATATTTATCGTCAACAAAACATCTTGTTGTAAAAACAGCTGATGCTCATAATACACTATCACATCAATGAATATTCCGATAAGTAACTGTTTCTATTTGTGAGTGAGATCGTTGGTGTGACTCGACGGCTAGACAAGCCTGGTAAACAACCAGGGGCTATACCAACTCAGACATATTGCAAGTAAATGATCTATACATCCAAACCCTATACATATTGATGTAATGGTGCAAGGAGCGTCCATTTCACCTACCGTTGTCATGACAACACGGACGCCGATGATAATAGTGCGAGATGTAGTTACAAAAGTAACAGCCAAATGATCGATGTTTATCGGAAGAATGGTAATACTGAAATGGAGAATGGTCGATTTTCATACCATTTGAATCTGGTTTGGTGTCCATTTGGATTGAAAGTCGCTAGAGCCGAACTAATTTGTATGTGTTGTAAATGACACCTAACATCGAGTCTTTGATGTAACGAATCTATATGGGTATACTTGCTCAACAACAAAAACACTCATCCAAGTTTCATTGCTTTGATTATACACAGCGTGTTACCAGCATACGTGTTGCCGGCGTGAGTTACCAAATGGTTTAAGAATGGGGCAGGTCACCTTGCAGACTTATGTCCCTTATTTACGTCAGGATCCGATGGCCATGGGTTCGAATCCAATATACTTCGGATTATATTCATATTCCTATGTCCGCTTGTGAAACACGTTACTGTTCTGTCCAAGTTATATTGAAAAAAACCCCCAACAAAAACAAACACTACAACAAAAGAAGAAAGAACCGAGTCGCCGTTCCAACTTCACTAAAAAGTGTCAGATCTTATACATGCTCTGCGATGTTTTTTCACTTTCACTTTCATTGTCAGCTCTCAGTGTTACCCTTTATTTTGGGAAGTCCTGAGTCTCTCCAGTTGTAGACGTTTTTCTTTTTCACTAGGGGCGGTTGGGTTAGAGCGTTTGTTCGTCACGCCGAAGGCCCGAGGTCGTTTCCCCGCCGTTGGAATATTGCTAAAAGAGGTGTAAAAGTATACTCACTCACTACAGTAATTGAACAGAATTTAGTCAAGAAGTTCCAGAAGTCTAGTTTTGAGATTTCGAATCCACGATTCCATGTTACAGGGTATGTCTCCACCATAACCATGCAGTCGGGTTCCACAATGTGGTAAACGTACAAGTTCTGTCTTACTTCGGGCATTCCTCACACATCAAACTTACTGTTCAAAGTCACGTTATAACCAGAAATAACCCCTCTCTCTCTAATATTAATGCAATAAAGTTTCGACTCCTTATATGGGCACCTTGCCATAAAAGGCGACTGTCCTTGTCGTAAGAGGCGACTAACGGGATCGAGTGGTCAGACTCGCTGACTTGGTTGACACGTCATCGGTTCCCAATTGCGCAGATCGATGCTCATGGTGTTGATCACTGGATTGTCTGGTCCAGACTTGATTATTTACAGACCGCCGCCATATAGCTGGAATATTGCTGAGTGCGGCGTAAATCTGAACTCACTCACTCACTTACATGGGGCACAATGTGCGCAGCCAATTCTAGTGTTGGCCTTGATATTAACGGAATGTTGCTGGCATAAGACGATACTCATTTTACTAATTCTCTTGGATGCTACTAATTTCAAAATACTGTTCTCAGAAATTTTTCACCACCCACGGGCATAAATAACTAATATTTCAGTATAACTTCCCACAGAACTCTATCAAAACGCATACGCATTCATGCACGCACAGTTTCACTGCGACAAAAACTTTGAAAACAGTATTTACAATGAACAGTGCTTTTCTCCAATCTATTTCAAGGCACTGCAGTCAAGTATATATATTATATGCTTGTTATTTAACATGAAACCCTTTTCTTACTGAGTCATGTTCGCAAACGATTCACCATGTCAAATATTGCTGTAATACTGGGTTTGTATTCAATACAAAAATCCAGCGAATGTACGATGCAAGAATCATCCGAGCGCATGTTTCATATGTTCGCTTGCAGCCGGTTCCTGACACGAAGTATAGGGTTTTTTTTAAAGTCTTCACATGTCATGGAATCTTCATCTTCTGTGTAAACATAATTCTGGTTCTGTCTTTGCGTGGCTCCCGGCGTCACGCATACACTTGCTGAACAAACAGATGCATCACTGGTTCGAACTTCCAGCGATTAATAGGACAATTAGAGTTGTCTCCCCGGACCAAAAGGATAATCAGACAGAGTTGTCTCCCTGTACGACTATTCTTCTCTTCCGGCTCGTATCTTCAACACTCGTCGATATATATTGCTGTGTTTAGTCTTGGATGAGTGGGTGAAGAACGGGAAGCACCAGTTTGTTTGACGTTTATGGTTTCTGAGCAACTTGGACAAAAATTAAATTGACATGCTTGGTGGCCTGACAAAAACGGAAAAATGTGTTATCTGAACAGTAAACCAAAGAATATTCTTTAACAAAAAACACCCACAATCCCAAACTATGTTACGGCAGTCGCTAAAGCGTTTTAATTAATCCTGAATTAGGAACCCATGTTGTTTTATTACATTTCCCTAATGATTTGAGCAGGACTTACGGCGACGTAGCTGTTCGTTAACTGCATGAACTGTCTGCATCACTATTTAACTGCGATATCCTTCTTGTTCTATTGAATGTACTACCTTTTTCGTAAAGCTGTTCGGGCCAGACAAGTGTTCCTTTATTCTTTTCCAGTTGTCTTTACAAGGTATGCGTTACAAAGCTTGTGAAGAAACCTAGACATAAATATAAGAAAACTTGTGCTTTCATGTGATCTCTTCTTTTATTCCCTCGGACTATTTCATTTATATGTTTTAAATGATGACGGTAACTTTACAGTAATTGACGCCAACTCTTTCAACTTACGAAGTGAACATTACATGTTGACGCCGGGTACCTTATATACTGAGCCCAAAAAGTGTGAGGTCGTAAAAAGTTCAGACAATGTGTTTTGTAATGAGGTCGAGGGACACAAACTTATCCTTCTAAATAGTCACGATGTCTGAGCCAGTACATGATGATGATGGGTATTTATGAAGCGTCTGTTCCAAGCACCGGTCTGAATATGTCCTCTATATATTGATACCTGATATGTATCGGATATAGACCGCGGTTGTGGAATTTACAAAGCAGCATTATACACCACGGCATTGTTTAAAGAAAGAAGCATTTATACGACGTGTTGGTTGTCTGTTCATGTTCGACTGCTCAAATGGTTCAGTGTGTTGCACCCGAACACATCCAGTCGTCATACTAATTCACTCTTAGTGGTATATCCATTGGTTTTCCCCCTGAATCTGTAGCTCATTTGAAGTATAGTAACAACGGCATCAGTACATCTACCTACAGTGGACTTTGCCTACACTAGTAAAGCTCCTGCCGACAGTGCTGCTCTGATCAGTGTGGAATGGGTCTAGTCAAATATAAATAATACACACATGATATATCAAAACTGCAGAATGACTTGACGTACGCGTGTCGCAGTGGGCATAAGACGTGTATTTTTTGTCACTGTCATTGTTGTATGACTTTCACATTGCTCTGCTGTATGGGACTTGTCTTTAAAGACGTATATCGACCCGAATAATCACAGTCTATCCTGTGACGTTTTGTCCAAGGTAACGTTATAACCAGAGTGGCATGACCAAGGTGAAGTTATGTCCAAGGTAACGTTATAACCAGAGTGACGTTATGACGGGTGACGTTGTAGCAAGGGTGACGTTATAACCAGGGTGACGTTATTACCAGAGTGACGTTATGACTAAGGTGATGTTATAACCAGAGTGACGTTATGACCAGGGTGAAGTTATGACTAAGGTGACGTTGTAACCAGAGTGACGATATAACCATGATGACGTTATAACCAGAGTGACGTTATGAGCAGGGTGACGTTATGACTAAGGTAACGTTATGTCCAAGTTAACGTTATAGCCAGAGTGACGTTATGACCAAGATGACGTCATGATAGGAGTGACGTTATGAAAAGTAAAGTTCACAACTGGAATGATTCCAGGTGGAAACTGCTGGAATTATTATAAGACTTTCAAAATATTCTTCTTTTATTTCACCATATCATGCAACTGCTTCGGAAATTCCTCCAGACAGTAGTGCAAGAAATATATATGTCTCTATTTTAAATTGTGCTTATCTCATGTAAATAGAAATAATTCTTCGGTGCATAGGATCGAGGATTTATTGTCATTTAAGAAACTCGGAATATTTCCTAGTCCAAAAAATGAATAAATGTTTCACTTGAGTCGTGACGAACCGATTACAGAGCAATGGATCCTTGAAAGTAAACTTGCAAAATTCAAATCTAGCATGAAAGCATCCAATTCCCAATCTCCAGAGTACTTTTCTTCCGCTATAGGAAACCTTAATGCACTACGTACGCAAGTATACTGGGCAAAATAGGTTAGGGATATCGTCTCTTCTCATAACTGATATTTCATCAGTGTGTCAATGAGAAAACAGAACATTATTTCAAAATTTGCACATATCTCTAACCTTCATCCAGTATATATCCGCCATCAGTTTAAACTACAGATCCATCCTGCACATGTGGTAACCCATGCTAACATGCTCATCATTATTTCCTATCGTTAATTACACAAACAGCCTCGAACAATCAGGTTTAAGGCTATTCATGCTGATTGTGGCAGTATTTCTGGGATCACATTATGTTTTTTGAAAGACACTGCAGGCGTAACTAATCATGAGAAATTCTAAAAACGTTTAAAGAATTAGCCTCTTGTCAGAAACAAATCGAAACTGTTCCAGTTATTTTCTTCCTTTGTATTTTTGTCTTACACTATATCCTTTACAACGTAAATGGAGCTGTGGGATAGCTTAACGGTTAAAGCGTTCGAAGACCCGAATTCGATTCCCTACATGGGCACAATGTTCACATAAATCGTGCATGAAGTCTAAAGTTTCGGGGAAACGCTCCTCGTTACAATTATCTTTTCGATGGAGAAGAGGATCCGCCCCTGAACCTGTTGCTGTAAGTATGCTTTGAGGGGTTTATAAGCTGCAAGAACTTCTCCCCGACCCCCTACAGTAAACTAAACGAGGTTTTGTAATGGTTAACGTGACTAAATATTTTAATGATGTGTCATCCGTTCTGACAACATTGGGCGTTTTAATCTGGCGTTCTGTCTAGGGAAGACTGCAGGTAAGTAAAACATAAAGGTTCATAGTTTTGATTAAAAAACAACTGTTTTCGTTGCTGTAGCTGAGAAAAAGTATGTATTGCCCATAAAAATATCATCCCCTCGAATATAAAATGCTCGGTCCCTAAATATCTTTGCATAATGTGCTTGTTTTGTAGAATCGATACACCAATAGGGGCGATTAATTAAATTTCACTGTTGATTTTAATTTAAATTTTGACAGATTTCAAAAGATTCTACAAACACTTTAGATTTTGCGCAGGGAGAGCACTCGAGATTAAAAGTGCTGTTACGGTTTATTCAGTGGCATTCAATGTCGATATTGTTCCTGTTCCCAGGCTGTGTCCCGTTGTTTTCCACAAATGATTGACTGAAAACCAAATCCCTAGCTTGCAGAATTCCTGCAACCTTTCATATATACGGTCCCAGATAAATATCTCATTAACGTTCAGCAACATAACAGCAGAAGTGAGGTTCTTGAGAGGCATTTAGAAGTTGGTATTCTAATATAAGACAAAACATCCACCTGAGGAAGGGGCAAGGAACAGCCCAGAAACGTTGTGTAAATGATAAAGAAGACGTTGACATCCATAACGTTTGGTCTTATAACAGCAGAAGTGTTCATATTTACACCTGCCGCCATATAACTCACTCACTCACTCACTCATATTCATATATTGAAATACACAGACATACAGAGAGACATACACACACATATAGAAAGGCGTCTCATTTCTCGTGGTTCCTATGGATAATAGAATAATACCACAAACAATGCAATACTTACTGTATGAATGCTTGTTTTAATGAAGAGCACCCTCCTGTAACATCTGCATCTATCAGCTGATGGATCCACCAAGTGTACTACCACTATAGAACCCCGTGTCAAATAATGCCACCCGCCAATGAAGGCATTATATTTCTCCCATTCTCGTGGTATAACGAGGAAGTCATGTTATTGAAGGTGTAGAAGAGCAATCCTACCGAAAAAAGTTGATATGCCGAAGCTGGTATAAACTCACCAATATCCGTGACACTGCAAGATTTTGATTACTTGCAGACTTGGGTCACCTCCAAGTTACCTTTTGGCAAAGTAAACCTCGGCAACGTCTCGGCGATTTCGGCTGAAAACCTGTTTACCGCACGTACGCACGCAAGCATGCACGCACGCAGACATATCCGGAAGCCATTGATATGGTGTAGTGCATTCTAATGTAAGTGGTCTCATAACAAAACAACGGCAACGTGTTGAATATGCATCCATACCTTGTATATATTTGCAGAGAATATGTTTTAGGGAAACCTTTATTATTTTATTATGAGTTATGAAACTTCATATCACCAAAACATACATGCGCTGAATGCAGTGACGAATAAAGACAAGTGTCGATTATGCTTGATAAAACGCAATGATACAAAATAACAGGGTCATGCTTTTGTCTTTTATATTTCGAAAAGTTCTCTTGGTTCATTGATAAGTGTAACAGCGACATGATGTTTATGTTGCTGAAGATAGTAAAATTAATGAAAATATAGATAAAGGACGTTGTTGATAATATTTTTGTAAATATGGACAAAGGACGTAACCGATGATGGTAATGTAAGTGTAAATACAAATATTAATAGAGAACGTAGTTAATCATATTTATGTAATCTGTATAAGAAAACGTAACAATTATATTTATGTCAATATAAATGACAAAGAACAGAGAAAGCATTCAAGATCGCAGATTCAACGCCTTATTGAAGTAACTTAGGAATAATTTCACCCAAGTGCAAAGCCGTCTTAGGAAAATGTTTGACAAGGCTTCATATTTTTTAGCAACAACCCCACCAAAGCCTTAATTTCCAGTACTGGACAACCAGCAAGCCGTTAATACCAGCAATGTTGATCATTATGCAACAGTCTCGCAGTGATGTTTACCTTGGGTTTGATCACAGAAACCTTATATTACCTGTGTCACCTGAATGTGTACAAACCAATGTTGATCCATCGACGGCTTAATGAAGTACAAAGACATACATGTAATTTTGTTGACAGGCCACACCGTGGTGTGAGTGTTGAGACGCCAAACCCCTCCAAAGAAGTGATGGTGTGGAATCACAGCGTTAATTGCTGTTTACACCTGAGAGTCCACACCTGGCCCTGGATGTGTGCGTGACACGTAGTTGCCTTGTCCAGTTGCACTGGGGCAAAATGAGGGGAAGTGTGATCTGACGCCACCTGTACTGTTACATTGTCGATGCCACGCGCCCTACCGTTGAATACAGTTCTTACTATGAGAGTCCACGTGTCTGGCGATACACTGTATATGAGTATATATCTGATTGGTGATACGGTGTATCTGTATACATCCGATTGGTGTATATGAGTATATATCTGATTAGTGATACGGTGTATATGAGTATATATCTGATTAGTGATACAGTGTATATCAGTATATAACTGTAACCGGAAGTGATGTCAATTGAGACATGACAGATTATATTGTTGTTAGGTGAAGGTGTTTTATGTAATTATAAAATCATGCAAATAAAAAGTATAAATTGCTAAATTCCAAAAATATGTTTAAAAGTTTCTTTGGTGAAGGGTTATTCAATAAACATTGTGGTTATTTGAAATTTGATGTTCAAAACTCATAAGAGGTTTTGTTGAGGGTGTGGTAGAAAATTCTATGTGGTTGAGGTGCATCTAAATTATGCCCCTTTGTGGAACATTTATATCACTAAGGAAGTGAGGTGGTTCATTCTGGCCTCAGTTTCATATTGTGTGTAATGTGACCAGAGATTAAGTCTCTGATTGGGTACGATCTAATTTTTGGGATATTAATACACTGAGTGTCCAAGCACATGGCACTTAGTATCCAGCAACAGAACAGCACAGAAACAACAGTGCTACATGCCACAGGTTAGTTTAATTTGATATTCTTTTATTCAAATACACTAAAATGTTATCATTTACACTGTTTAAATATAATTTAAGAAATATTACAAATAATTAGCAAATTATTTTCCACATAACAAGTACTTAAATTATTTCAATTATTGTATGCCTTGCAGTGGTATGAATTTGGCAAATGTTATTTGCAGGTGCCAAACAGGGTAAATTAAACTGCCATTCCTTTCCACACATGGGTAAGGTTTGTTTTCTTAAATATACAATTTATTTTTTCTCGCTGCATTGTGTGAATATTGTAACCCAGTGTACTGCAATACATGATTATTTTAATTCAGTTTATGCAACCTGAATGTTAATCCATGTCATACAACATTTTCAAGAATACTTTGATGTTTATACTGATATCATCACATGTTGCAGGATGTTTTTGTTTTGTTGGTGGAATCCATGTGGATTCGAAACTGAGTAATAAAACGTCCTCACCCCTACCAGCGTTGGTTGTCCTATAAAGAGCTGGTCACATATCTGATTGGTGATACGGTGTATATGTGTATATATCTGATTGGTGATACAGTGAATATGGGTATATACCTGATCGTGGTACAGTGTATATGGAACTGTTTGAAGCATGGGTATCGGATCGTACACTTCAGCCAAAATGTGTGAATCAAACGATTCAAATCTTGCATCTTACTGTTTTCCCCCGCAGGTATTGTCTAAGTAAAATCGCCGCGGTGTAATTCTCCTTCTTAATATTCACAGGGACTAAATTTGAACGTTTTGTCAAATCTATTTATTGGAATGCGAGGCAGATCCTTTCGTAGCCATCACTTGCTTTTGCGACGACACAAGAAAAACGAATTTAGAATTATCTCTCCCCCGTCGATTTGCATTCGCAAGACATCGGAAATTTCCGTGTTTCCGTGTTATTCGGGATAAACAAGCACTACAACAGTACCGAACGAGTTGCCATTGGCAGCGGGGTACGTTGCAAAGTACCTCGCTTGTAAGTAGGGCACACTGAAAATTATAGAAGAGTGCTTAGCCAGTCAGGAAACGGCATTTATGAGTGAGGTAAGATAAGAGTATATATCTGATTGGTGGTACGGTTTATGTGTGATTTTGTCTGTCTGTTGGTAGTTTGCATACATTTGGACTGAAGTGCAGATTACCTCGGTTCATATCCCAGTGTTTAAACAACAGACAAATCCAAGTACAGGCGGGTTCCACATTGTCAGATTATTTCCACCATGAACAGGACGTCCCTAAAGGCAGCATCCTGTCTGGCCCCATTTTAGGATCAAAATCAACATCCTCACTCACATCTTGAACATTTGTTTTCATAGGTCCCGTTTCGTGGATGATTCCAATATGTCATGCCAAGGTGAGAATATCGACACAATAGACAGGAGGCTACAAACTCCGCCTTAACAAAATAAAAAATGGACCCATGAAAATGCGCGTGTGTTAGTATGTGTCTTGTGATACGGTGCATATCTATATATATATATATCTGATTGGTGATACCGTGTATATGTGATTATACTGGTGACACATATATATTTTTGTATCTGTCTGGTGACACAGTGTATGCAAGTTTACATCTGTGCGGTGTGTATGTGTGCGTACATGCGTGCGTGCGTGCGAGTATGTGTGTATGTGCGTGTGATGTGTGTGTGATCTGTACCTGGGTGAATGTTGGTGTATACACCAAGTTATACTGTGAACTGTGCGTGCGCATCTGTTAACTGATGTGGCGGTGTAAAATACGTGTGCACATGTCTCGTTGATAACGACTGACTGACTGACTGACTAGACAACAAGTAAACGAACAGAGCAAACAAATACTATTGACGCTAGTGTGACTGCTGCTGCTGCTGCTGTCACAACCACCTGTTCACTCCTGCTAAGCGGCACAAATCCGGTTTAGAACCAACACTCAATCTTCATGGACCGCCGTCGTCATTAATTAGCGTGCTGTTGAAAAACAAAGCTACAACTACCCCAACTACAACAACCCCAACTACAACAACCAAGACGGGACCATTACTACCATCTGAACTACAACCATATCCACGACTTCTTTCACAACCATTACTGCTTCCACAACCACAACCACAACAACCACCACTACCATGACCACGACTTCCACACAACCGCCACTATCACAACATCTACCACAACTACTTCAACAACAACAACAACAACAGCAACAACACTATTACAGCTACAACCACCACTAACAGAAAGGCGAATATTAGTTTTACCTCAACCACGAGCACAGCCACGAGAACTACTTGAACACCTGTACATCTAAGACCACCACGATTGCTACCTACAACCGCAACACATCCGACTCTGTGTTTAGGTTCGACGCAATGTAAGAGGAACATATTTTACTTCTGTGTTTCTCATCACCCAACAACTTGGCCGCCGACAAAAAATTCTATTTCTGACCGACTCCAACTCAGAACCTACCACCCGCATATTTCATTGCATCCTTCCGTTGTCAGTGCTTGAATGAAAGCTACAGGTGAAGGACAAATCACAAAATGGCTGAGGGTTTGGTGTTAATATTCATCTTTCTTTGCATTTCATTTATTAATACACTATCGGATATCATAGAGTTACAAAACTTTTTAATGACAGAGGTGTCTAACTGTGTGAGATTAACGTCTGATTCAGACTCGTTTGACGTTCTTTGTAGCTTCTCTTTGTTGTTCTCAAGTGTTCCTGCTTGCAGTCTGCTTTATGGCTAAAACTATCTGCAAATTCTACAAAAAATATTTTTTACTGCACATATTTGTATTTCCAGGATACGAACGAAGATAAAATATATTTCTACCAGAAGACAGATCTTTCCTCCTTTTCTGGGAACATCATTCCCACACCAACTTCTACACAGACAAGACCCTTTTTTTCAGTATTACGCATTGAGCAAACAAGAGCAAGATGCAAAGATTCACAATAGAGGTTTCTAGTACAATGCAACTGAGTCAAATCTAAAGTAATGGGTCACAAATATAATATCAACTCACAAAAGTCTTGGTTTACAGTGAGAAACTGTTATATTGAATGTTACACGGCGAGCTGTCAGGCAGCGGTCATGTAGGTCAAGCGTTGACGAAGAGGCAGGCAGATGCAGGTAAGCCGAATGATGTGCTCCAGTTATTCCAAGAGTGGTCCGTGTGTGAATCAGTGTGTGTGTAAACACAATAACCAGACACAGTCTCTGATTCCTGAATATTCGAACACTTTGCGACCACATCGCCACCAACTTAGAACTTTCTTGCATAGCCCCGGAAGTAAACACAACACAACTAGTCAAGGGAGGCAGCTCTAGAGCACTGCCTTAAAGGCCTGCAGGTAAAATACTACTAGCACTGAACATTTATGATACGAAATGTGACCCCTAATAATTATCACTCAAAGCTCTAAACATTGTGACCCAATAATAATTATCACTTAATCAATAATACAAGTTACAAAAATACACTCTCGTAACACACTGACTTGACTGTCCCGACATATCCCGATTGTGTAGGTCGATGTTCATGCTATTGATCACTGGATTGTCCATATCCGATATTTACATAATTTCATATAGCTGTAATATGGCTGAGTTGCGGCGTTAAACAACAAGCGAAGAAACTACTGAACAAGTTCGAGAACGCTGAGACTTTGACAAAGGGTAGTTTTGTCTGATGCAGAATGCAGCGTTAAATACCGAACAAACCAACCTAAACGAGAAAAATAAAATATTTTTGCATTAAATCTAACGAACAATCAGCCCAACTGTGCCAAGGTTAAAAAATGGAACTTGCTTACTGTTCCAATGGTTATAAACTCCATTTAATGTTTTCTTACCACCCCTGGCAAACGGTAATTCAAGGGTGGCTTGACCAACAGTAGCCGAATACAATCGTTTATAGGTCCGCCCATATGACAGGGTATGACCAAAGTCATAGGATGGAGGCGCAAACTCATCGTTGCCTCCAACCTTTTAAATGGCTTTTATTATTGCGTATGATTTAACACCGCTTTTAAAAAATATTCCAGCAATATCTCTACGGGGAATACCAGAAATGGATTTCACATAATTGGGTTACGAGAACAACGAGCTCTTCTCTCGGGGCATCAGGGCAATGATCCTTGGTGTCTTGATACGAGGACAACGATCCATGCTTTAGAGATATGAGGACAACGATCCATGCTTTAGAGATACGAGGACAATGATCCATGCTCTAGGCATACGAGACCAACCATCAATACTCTATGAGTACGAGTACAACGATCTTTGCTGCAGAGGTACGAGGACAATAATCCAGTCTGTATGGATACGAGGACAACGGTCTATGCTGTAGATGTACGAGTACAACGATCTATAGATATTCTAGGGATACGAGGACAACGATCTATAGATATTCTAGGGATACGAGGACAACGATCCATGCTTTAGAGATATGAGGACAACGGGCTATGCTGTAAGGATACGAGGACCACGATCAACACACTAGGGATACCAGGGCAACGATCAACATTTTAGGGATACCAGGGCAACGATCAGCATTTTAGAGATACGAGGACAACGATCAACACTCTAGGGATACCAGGACAACGATCAACACACTAGCGATACGAGGACAACGAGCCGTGCTGCATGGACACGAGGACAACGATCTGCACTCTAGGGATACGAGGACAACGATCAACACTCTGGGGATATGAGGAAAACGACCAACACTCTAGGGGTACGAGGACAACGATCCAGACTCTACGAGCACAGGCAATGAACTTTACTTAGCAAGACTCTCCGATCTCATTTGGTGAGGTTGTTACGGCAATGACAAGACACAGGAGTCCCGGCGTGATGAGGATGCTACACAGAGTTCTTTACTGACCTTCTCATATCAGGGGTCCCACAATCCCGGACCCCTGGCCTCTGACCTCCAAGATGACTGACCGCCAACCTCGGTCATGTTTTCTTTTCTTGAACGTTGACAGTGAGTCTTTACGCTAGTTACGGAACAACAATGCGCGGGCAAGGTCCATTGCTATCGATTGGGTGAACATTCTTCTCTGAGGTGGAAAGCGGGATAGCATTGATGGATGTACACACTGGCTGTGTCATGAATATTTTATACAAAATATTATATGTATCCCCAATTGTAACAAATGTAATCAACATTCTCCACCCATCAAACAATTGGGAATCTGTAGTCTGCACCAACCACCTGTTCAACAAGTCGTTTGTTAAAATTGCAAACCTGACAGATGGCACATACAATGCGCTGTTGCATTAAACTAAACATGTAAATATTGTTCGTCAAAATAACTTAAAAATGAGGTACTGTATTTTTTTATACCTAGTATCGCTGGGTAAGGTGGAAAACTGGATATAGGAAGGATTACATTACAAATTACACATGACATGAATGCAACAGAGGGTGCTGGTAACCACAGGATAGTCAGGGCCCTTACCCCCTCAACACCCAGCTCAGACAGCGAATTCTGTGGAGCGCAATAGTGCAGTGGTAAGGCGTTTGCCTAGCACGCGGAAGGTTCCGGGCTCGATCCCAGATGGAGGGTCCTAGGTTCGCATCCCGAGGGGGCACATTTGATCCATAGACAGGATACATAAACCCACATTGTCTCAGTTCAACCAGCTGTAAAATGAGGATGTGCCGGCGATGTGATTGTTTAGTTCATTGCGTCTCCCAAGAGAGTTGAAAAAAGTATCGGAAAACATGATAGTGACCCATGATCGGGTATAATAATTTATATAGAGAACCTATAAGCGGACTTTGTTATTACGAACATTTCTGCTAGGATGTGATGCCTTGTCTAGCCCACCAAGAACTTTTCGAAGGATTTGTAGACTCCCTGAATTATCCAGAGTGTGTCTGTTCCGGGCAGGAAAGAGACGGATACCTCTAATGTCAGTCAGACGAATGCAAGGTACTGAATTTAAGGAACCAAAAACATTGTGGTGTCGGACAAGCTGGTACTTTCGATGACATTTAATTAGTAAGCACCGTACACATATTTGCCATGTTTCCCATGAATATTACCAATTACATTTGTCTCAGGAGGGATAGAAAATGAAATGATATAAACTCTTTCATCACAGCACTGACCCGAGTAGCAAAGAGAAAGCCTTATGTTTCACTTTTCAGCCCAGCCCTATTCTGCGTAGCAAAGTACTCAACATTAGGTTTTTATCTGTTGAAGGGTATGCATTACTGTATGTGTTATTGACTAGCGCTGTATAGAAGTAAGACTTTTCAAAGATAAGTTAATCTTACAATGTTATATAATAGAACGCTCGTCAGTCAGCTCCTTGATATTTTCCCAAACATTCAATATCTAAAAAATATTAATAACTGATAAAATGACAAAAAAATAGATGAATTCAGGTAGTCTCATATATTATTTTGGTTTTGTCTCTGTGTACATTTTGTAATAATGTTTTGATAATCTGCCGAGATGTATTGATTAACAAGTTATAATTTGAATACAGAGATCAGACAAAACCAAATATGAAAATAATTTCATTTTCGCTTCTTTGCTTGCTTTATACATACACACATGCACATTCATAACGCTCTATTTTCGTGCAGGCTCAAAATAGTCGACACAAGAAGATTAAAGCTAAATGTCATACGCACCTGGTCTATGGTTACGTCTGTGCTCGGAATGTATGGCCACCATATTGTGAAATTGTTGAGGAAGGATATATGCAGGATTCCATTTTGCCACTTTATTGACGCATCTGTGCCAAATTGACGAGCTTATGAAACTAGTGATATTGATATTTGTTCCAAAAACAAATCAGCTTGCACGTCTTGAACAAATATAATTGCGCAGCCATTGACAACTCGACAAGGCATTACAATATTGTTGGTGTAGATATTGATTCATCAATGGAGGATATATAATATGACTGTTTTGTGAGACATTTTATAAAATGTCACATTTTATGTGAGACATATTATGAAAACATAGTGTAAAACACAGTCAGAAAATGTTAACATTAAGCGTTTATCAAATGAATATGTATTGTTCATACTAATATTATTTGTCGATCGGTAACCTCACCACCTGAAATGTATTTGGAATGTCTGTCTGCCTGTCCATCTGTCTGTCTGTGTCTGTTTATGCCTCTCTCTCTCTGTGTGCGTGTGCGTGCGCGTGTGTGTGCGTGCGTGCGTGCCCGAGAAGGTCCCGGAATAGAATAAACGTTCAGCAACCCATGATTGTCGTAAGAGGAGATTGACGGGATCGGGTGGTCAGACTCGATGACTTGGTTGACACATGTCATCGGTTCCCAATTGCGCACATCGATGCTCATGTTGTTGATCACTGGATTATCTGGTCCACACTCGATTACTTATAGACCGCAGCCATATAGCTGTAATATTGCTGAGTGCGGCGTAAAACTAAACTCACCCACTCACTATGTGTGTGTGTGTCTGGGATGGCATACAATCACAGGAACAATACATGTCTAACTACACACGTAATGTACGAACAGTAGATAGGCTCCGTACGACACACATAATACGACAAAAATGACATACAGTTATCGTAACAGTACGTATCGTAACTGCACACGTAAATACTTATGTACGCCACGTAAATGCGAGATTCGTGACATGACATCATACGCGCCAGTGTTGCTGTAGTTGTTCATATAATTAAACTACGCCCCTTGAAAATAGCACGCCACATCGTACGTAGTAACGGTACATCTAGCTTTATCTCTGAGCGCCTAACGCCCAATCCCAGTCAATATGCCACGCCCAGCAGCTCTAACCCAACACGTCGCAGATGCCCCAGATTGCCTGAGGATGTGACACACGTTAGGTTAGAGTCACCCTGTCACGTACAATCGATGCTTTTGAGGCAGCCGGTTAAGCGCGTACGTCACGTGATTACTTGTGAGCATCCGAATCAATATGTAACCAGTGCTGTTTATACTGCAAGCACTTCTTATTTCCCCTTTCATACCACGTGTTTTCTATGCGATATGCTCTTAATTAACCCTGTATGAAAAGCGATACTTATAAAAGGACAACAGTAGGCTGTTTGAGTCTGTACTACCGTACAGTGGGAAACTCGTACAGCGGGATAACGAGTCGTAATATGCATGCTTGTCATGGGCTCCAAACAGAACCACGTGGCCATTCTCAGGCACTTCGTACAGGTGGAAGGTGTGGGGATTTTATTTTCATTAACCTCTCCCAGCTGTTGCTGAGTGTTGGGTCCCGACAAGATGACGAATGGTGGTGGTCCCATCGTTAAAACCAGCTTGATTCCAGGTGGCGAGGCACGCAGAGGTGGGACTACAGGCGTTTTTGTATTTTTATTAATTAATTTTAAAAAAATTGAACCATTGCATAAAATATTTGAACGAAACCTGATGATTCAGCTGATGTATTATAAATAAACAAATACAGAAACAACGCAGATGAAATATTAAATAGAATACAAATATTACTAAATTATTAATATTAGTAATATTTCTTTAACCGGTTTAACCCTCAATCGCATATTGATTGTTATTTGCACAACATGTGGCCATATCCTGTATGTAACCACTCAATATGAAAATCTGTGATGTTAATCATTAAATTTTATGGGACATGAAATACGCTTATATTCTGGTTTTGAAATTATCGAGATCTCGTTTTAACGATTTGGGGAAGTTTTTTTGTTGGAATGGTGATTCGGCGCTCCTGCTTAATTGTTAAAGTACATTGAAGTTTCAGGTGACGGATTGTGTGCTTAACCCTGATAAATCCTATGTCATAATTTGCTAAGAGTTTTGTATAATACATGGATGTTAATAGGCTTCTAGTTCTTTTAGGGGCGGTGGTGCAGTCAAGCGGTTATACGGTCGAAAACCCGGGGTTCGATTTCTGGTGTCCCCCATCGTGCTATTGGTGGAATATTGCTAAGAGCGGCGTAAAACCATACTCACTCACTCACCATGTATTTCCTAGCTTGGGTCCTGTCTTATTCCAGGCTGACATGTCGCCATGAAAGCGGAAAGAATGGCTTGAACATCAAGCGACAACACAACACAACACAACGCAATTCTAAGAACGTTCAAAAACGGAACTGTAAACTGTTTTCAGACAGGGTAACTGAAGTATACACACCATGTGCAGGCATCACTAGAGAATAACCAGTCGCGATAATCAGACGACTGAGACGACAAAATTAAATGTGAAAGTAGACGAATGAGGTTAGTTTAGCATGGTTTTGACTTCTCAGTTATATCTATCGAACTTGAGGTGTTTTAGTGAAACCAGGCACTCTGACCGCTCGCTCCACACCTACCGCCACCCCCAGACACACGCACACAGGCACACAGGCACACAGAGACACACAGACACACCCACCCCGACACACCGAGACACACACAGACACACAGCCACACAGACACAGACAGGCACACAGACAGGCACACACACAGAGACACACAGACACAGACAGACAGACACACAGACACATACATGCACCACGACAGACAGAAAGTCTGTACTCTAGGTGATTTTTAATTTTCTGTCAACAACAACCATATCAGATTGTCATTGATGTATGTACACGTATCTGTTTCCGGAAATCGATATGAGTAAGCATTGAGTTCGTGTATACTGTTTCAACCTTGCGTTCTGGTCTCTGTGTAGGATCATCTCTAGAAAGGACGCTATTCCTCTGATTTGTGCAAGTTCTTCTGTAAAAAGGGCTCTGTTTTCCTGATCTGTGCATTTATAAACTCTATAACGGATCTTGTCCCACTGTTTGTGCAGGACATGGTGCCGGTTCCTCAAAGCGTTCGTAGCGCTTCAGGCGTAAAGGTTTGGGAGTTATGATCATCTTACCGCTGCGATCGTTTGGAACGACGGGACCCAGCTCTAGAAAGGACACTGATGCCTTGATCTGAGCAGGATCAGTACAATAACGGAGGCTGGTCCTCTGATCTTTGTGCAGGATCAGCTCTTGAAAAAGACGCTGGTTCCCTGATCTGCATGCTGGATCAGTTCTGGAAAGGACGCTGGTTCCCTGATCTGCGTGTTGGATCAATTCTGGAAAGGACACTGGTGCCCCGATCTGCTTGGTGGGTCATTTCTGGAAAGGACGCTGGTAGCCTGAATTGCGTACAGGATCAGCTCTAGGAAGTACACTGGTCCCCTGATCTGCGCATGATCAGCTCTGAAAAACGATACTGGTCACAGGATATGCACAGGATCAACTCTATAAAAGGACGATGGTGCCCCTATCCGCGCAGGATCAGGTTTAGAAAGGAAGCTGTGCATAAATGGAAGGATTCCATGCCAAGTCGTCTACAACGTGGCTAGAGATTGAATGGCGCTTCCCCTACTTCCAGCCGACAGCGTTGAATCAATACTTTTTTTTTCCGTCGACGTATGCAGCAGGAGTGACTTATTGACGATTTACACAACACGAGTCAATTATGAGACCCGTCGTATTCGGATCCAGGTACTCATAGCCTAACGTTGATGAATAATGGATGTGTGTTGTGTAAACGACATGCAGTGATAACGATACCCCGCGTTGTGTGAACAGCCCTAAATAAAATATTGCATGATGATAATGCATCAAATGAAGCGATTGCAGTTAAAGCTTTGAAGTTTGAGGCGCTTTCTATTAGTATTAAACACCGCCACTAAGTGTTCACCAGACCATGGCATAGTCACCAGAGTTTCACATAACAATAATATTGACGTCAGTGTTGACGTAACGTTGAGTTTATCACTGTGTTCGTGTAGAATGAGGGACGGCGGGGTGGCCCAGTCGCTAAAACGTTCGCCCGTCACGTCGAAGATACAGGTTCGATTCTCCACATGGATAAATTGTGTGAGCTCATTTACGGTGTCCCACGCCGTGGTTAACGTTGGAATATTGCTAAAAGCGGCGTAAAACCATACCCACTCACTAATGTGACGTTGGTAAAAGGGCCATATTCCCCTACTAAGGCATTGTTTGGTTGCAGGAATTACAGACGTCAGTGACGTAATCGATTACGTGACTCTTTGCTGTTGGACGTTCCATAAATTTGTACATGAGGCATGTGCAACATGAAAGCTTTTAGATAAAATATTTTCGGTGAAAGTTACATCTTCAGACTTGATATAGTCTTTGAGATACATATATCTAACAGCTGTGTCATGCTGACATAAAGCAGTACGTGAACTCAATCTTCAGTAAACGGTATCACATCTTCACGCATCTCCATCTTACATAATGGTTCAGTGTTTTGGACAATTATGTCTCTCCTTACCCCAACTGCAAGTTAAAACCTACATCACCTGGAACTGATCTTATGTGCATTGTCTCAGAAGTACAGGGATAAGAATTGCCATAGAAGGCGACTGTGCTTGTCGCAAGAGGCGACTAACGGGATCGAGTGGTCAGGCTCGCTGACTTGGTTGACACGTCATCGGTTCCCAATTGCGCAGATCGATGCTCATGTTGTTGATCACTGGATTGTCTGGTCTACACTCGATTATTTACAGACCGCCATATAGCTGGAATATTGCTGAATGCGGCGTAAAACTAAACTCACTCACTCAAAGGGATAAGGAGACAGTATACAGGCACACCGACAGGCTACATTTACTGGTCATTTACGTGATATCAAAACTATACTGGACAAAATAAGTTAGGGATATTGCCTTTTTCATGACTGATATTTTATCAGTGTGTCAATGACTGGATAGATAATTATTCATAATTTTAGAGTATACATATATCCCTAACTATTTTTGTCCAGTAGAGATGATTACGTAGCACTCATAACGACATCCGGTGTTTATGTAACGGCAACACTGTGATCGGACACGTGTTGGGTTCACAAGCTCGAAATTTGGGCGTCATCGGTCCCTTGGATTCATAAGTCCCAAAACATTCAAGGCAAATTTCCTTCAACACCATTTAATCGTACAATAAATGCTATGTCAGTTTGTGGATAAATTTGTCCACAATCGCCAGTGGTTGATTCACCAGTGGGTGTTGGTATGAAACAAGCTTGGGTCTGTGCAGGTAGCTAGCAAAGGTATTGTAAAAGAACCAGACCATTTGGAGACAGATGCTTCGCCACACCCGGACCTAGTCTGTGGAACAGTCTGCCATCCAGCTTGAGGTCACATTATGACCTGTCAACGTTCAAAGTAAATCTACAGTCCTACCTCTTCCTAAAGGCGTATGAAGACCCGTAGCAAGTTTTCAACTGAGAGTTCCTACAACGGTTTTGAGTGGTTCATAAAGGTCCTAGCGCTCTAAGAGTATTTCCATAGAGAGATAGGTGTACACGTAACGATTGTATTGACAGTTGTATTGAAACTAGGTTTACTCGTAACAATAGTATTCTCTTTACAGTTGTATTGGCACTAGGTTTACTCGTAACAATAGTATTCTCTTTACAGTTGTATTGGCACTAGGTTTACATGTAACAATAGTATTCTCTTTACAGTTGTATTGACACTAGGTGTACTCACGGTAGTTTTAGATGTGTAAATAATTGATATAAACATTGTCTACATGATTAAGAGTTAGTCTTGACAACATTCATCTAGTGGTATGGCATTGACGTAATGTAAACATGTACAGTAAAATAGATCATACTATTTGGATAAAATATAACATCTTATTCTTATTTCACCACCATCTAGCAGACTATATTTACAAACAAAAATCCATAATCTATACAAATACAAGAGTGGTAACACTGACAACGAAATCGCAAAGTTAAAAATCAATTCTCGCACCAACGAGATTGCAGTACAAGGGAGATAACTCTACCATTCCCGTGGCCCGAGGATGTTGGGTATTGATCAGTGCAGCGGAATTTACGGAAATACCCAGCTGAGTCTCTTCTGAAATGTAATGTGTAAAGATATAAGCCGATTTTGTTCTCAACAGGGGGCTCTGACAACACAGAGGAGAGGAGTTGTCACCGGTAGTTCTGAACATACTCACATCAAAACATGCGTGTTTTCTTTCTTCATCTATATCGATCGTCCTCCCTCCTGTCCCGATCAAGATTAACTCAATGTAGTAAAAGGGCCAGTTACTGAAACGGAAAGAAGTTTGTTTTGACATTTTAATTACACTCGTAAACATTTTACTGCCTTTTGATATTTTTTAAGCCTTTTCGTCTGTGTCCTTGAATGATGGGTTTAAGGAAACATAGATTTCTCATAAAAAACTTAAATTCACTGAGACATCAAGTGCGTGAGATCAAGCAGTTTCTCACGGACGATATTGCTACAAGGAAACTGCATCACAATGCCTTGGAGGTCAGTTTGACGGCATCGGTTATCTTGACATAGCAGATGGTATTTTAAACTTTTTGTTGAGGTTGTTTACAAACTGAAAACAGCTGGAGGAAATATTTTACATGAGGTTCATAGTTACAAACATTATTAAATTTATATTAATATTTAATATATATTAATATTTAAAGAAACTTGGGGTTAGTTTCACTCTGTGTCATGACTGAGCGAGACCACGGCTTCGCCCCCATCTCGTATGAACGAGATTTTAAACGTTACTTTTGTTGCATGCGTGCGTGTCTCTTACTGCAGAGATGTGTGAGCTGGACTGAACATGTTTGACAGTATTCCAGCTTACCGTGGGAAGGAAGCATGAGTTGATGCAGATCGTAGACGTTTACAATTTTGGCAAAACCTTTGCGGGTCTGGTGGGTGTCAAAAGTTACTAGCCTTACGGTGTGAAACTTGTAAAGATCCGCGTTAAACTGGATCTTCAGCAACCCCTGCTGGCCGTAAGAGTCACCCACTGGGATCGGGTGGTCAGGCTCGCTCGACCCCCGACTGGGTCACACCATAAAGTGCGCATTCGGTTTTAAATAAAATTTAGAGCTGTTCTTATTTCCTTGTATACCTCTGATATTTCAACACAATATGTTTATCTCCTGAAATTTCCTGGTTTCAAATTTCCCTTGAACGGTAATTGAGAAACTGTCTAGTAGTTCTGAAACTGTCAGAAATGTTAACTGGCTACAAATACTTTTCTGAAGCATATCCACGGACTGAATGGGGAGTAACTGTTCTTCACGGCACATCACGGTAAGTCGACCTGGATATCAGGGTTAAATTTTACATGTTGCGCTGCACATACGAAAGGAAGCTACTCCAAAGTCACAATAGTTTCAATGTGACCAAGGGAAGCCATTCACGTTTACTTTATTAACATATGAACAAATAAAAAAACCCAACTTATTTCGTGACCTGGATTCAAATCGTCCACTTTCACATGGGAGCTGGGGTAAGTGTGGCATATGTGTGAGATAGCTTTTTCGGGTAGATCTGGATCGATGAAAATCGTATTATTTATGTTTCATTATTTGTTTGGTATATTTTCTGTGTTTTGGTGTTTTGTCCTATCGAATCTGTATTACAGATACAGAGTATTTATTCGCGCGTTTATTTTCAGTTGTAGCGCGCAAGTGCATGTTACAGTCGCAGAGGAAAAACAAATCGACACATCATCATTTAGAAACTAGTTATTTCAATCAACATTAGTGGGACACAGAGTGCAATACAAAACTGGATATTTTTTTTCAAATTCTTTCTCTACTGAATTGGAGGTGAATAATTATTTTACCTGAATGGACTTTGGTACCCGCATGGGGCATATTTGAAGCAATTAGCAGTACTGTGTTACTATACCATCACACTGATTTATTCGTGTATTTATTCTGTACTACCGTAACTAACAAACTTTTTAAAAACATATCAGATTACAGGATTCACACTAACAGATTCCCACTAAACCAAATAATTTATTTCAAATTTATTTCATAGTATCTTCAAACAATAACAATACATTTTTGCAAATTCTCATTATATTGCGTGCAATATAATGATTGATAGAAAGTTTTTTCTCACATTAGTCTGGCATGATAACATGAATGGCAACAATCACAGCTGGATCAATCACATTTTGTCATAGGTATTTCCCCTCACACATTATCCTAGCTAGTCTCTTACCTATGCATGATTCTTTTTCAAATTCCCAACCCACTCTTTCAAAACAGGATGCAAAATTTCATTTTCATCAGTTATTAATTAGACAACAGCAAGTGAGTTTCATCTACAACCTTGTTATTACTGAAGACCTTTCTATTATGAGGGTAAATCCATCAATGTGTGTGTACTACAGCTGTCTGTTACAGCAATCTTTTTTCATCCATCATTTACACAACACAAAAGCACCAAACAAATTCAATTCATTTCCATTCAATTGCTGTGTTGTTTGGCAAGGTATTTCACAAAACCAGGGAAGATATTCAATACATGAAAGATTTCCAGCTAATCAGTGCCAGTGTTGGAAATGAAAGAATAATGTAAAATGTTCAGTCAGCTTTTATCATTATACATGACTTTTCAAACTAAGTTTTCTGTTCAGTTCTTCTATCGTTTCCTTGTGTTGCCTCCCCTGTTCATGTAATTTGTGACCCGTGAAGGTCCCGGGGTAGAATAGGCCTTCAGCAACCCATGCTTGCCATAAAAGGCGACTCAGCTTGTCGTAAGAGGCGACTAACGGGATCGGGTGGTCAGGCTCGCTGACTTGGTTGACGCGTGTCATCGGTTCCCAATTGCGCAGATCGATGCTCATGTTGTTGATCACTGGATTGTCTGGTCCAGACTCGATTATTTACAGACCGCCGCCATATAGCTGTAATATTGCTGAGTGCGGCGTAAAACTAAACTCACTCACTCACTCATGTAATTTGTGATGGAGTTGTTCTGTGTAGGACTGGGGGTCAATGGCTGCTGTATCACTCTCTGTTTTACTGTAAAATAAGCATTGTAAAGCATCACTATAACTGCTTTGGCCACACAAAGAACAACAAAGAAGTCCCTGGAATTACAATATATATCAAGGTATGGAAGATAACATTATATCATATTTTGACAGTATGGGCAATCAGTATTCTTAATGTAAATAACATAGCACATATAGGTTAAAGTTACCAATGTGGGATTCGAGCCCGCGGCTTTGGAGTGACGAGTAAATGCTTTAACCATCGGACTACCCCACCGCCTCCTTAGGAAAGTCACCGCACCAGCCCACACAGCAGCTGATAGCCATGCCCAATGACATAGCTGATAGCCATGTCCAGCTGAGAACTATGGCAAGGTGCAGAATTTAACCCAAGAACCTTTCCTCGTAAAGTTAAGAATTTCATGCTAGCTGGATCCCAGTATGCGACTTCCATCCTGTTTCAAAAATTGAACTGGTTTTGGCTCGTGGATGCAAAATGTAGAGAAATAAGTCAAAATCAAATAGGTATTGTGGGTAAGAAATAGAATATCGCATTCTTTCTCGTTACTTACCAATGGAACCACATTATACACACAGTGGCAGTGATGATGTCCGTACATTTACATTGCTTACCGTGACAATTCTGTATAAGTACAGAATCACTGTACATATCTGTACATTTACCCCGATTATTGTAATATATCTGTACAATTACACCGACGATCGTGATATATCTGTACAATTACACCGACTATTGTGATATATCTGTACATTTACACCAATTATTGTGATAAATCTGCATATTTACAGCGGTCACCCTTATATATTTGTACATTTACAATAATTACTGTGATATATCTGCATATTTACCATGGTCACCGTGATATATATGTGCATTTACACTGGTCATCCTGAGATATCTATACACTGACATTGGTCACCATGATATATCTGTACATTTACACCGGTCACCATGATATATCTGTACATTTGCACTGGTCACTGTGATATGTCTGTACATCAGAAAAGGTAACACGTGTTGGCATCGAAATAATATTTTACGGACAATAGTGTATGACTGGTCGTTATTTGGCGCTGCAGTCACTGATATTAGCCGGATAAGTGTAAGAAAATGACATCGCGATCAAGAGAACGCGGTAAGTTTCGGCGTTCGCGGGTTAGAGTAATGCATACTTCATGGTTATATAATAAAATTTGACTATATGGCATTTTGCGTTCTTTTCAGACTCTATTTGCAGTTGAAGATTTGATACTTGATAATTTAAATTTGTTTAAAATTTACAACTATAACTTTGAAAGGTTTCAATTTCCGATTCTTCGGTACAATACTGCCTTTGAAATTAAGTAAATACGAAATAATTAAATAATGAATTATGCAAATCGATATGGTGTAACTCCAAGCTGAAATTTAACCAGACCTCAGTGTCCTTAAATGATATTTGCATTCCCACTAGATCAAAACCTTTATAATCAAAACCCGCCGGTGACATGTACCTAACACTGACCTCACTACTGGCGTTCACTGGAGAGCGGCACCCCGGTGACATTAATGCCTAAAGCTGCGGGATTTACCTGTAAGACTGATTACAGGTATATACAGGTGTGGAGCTCCTCCTTGCTCGCACACCAGCCAGGCAATCCACACAGGTAATATACAGATAAAGTATATTTATTGAACGGGATACGAGTACACAGTGTGAGGGAGGCACATTGACAGGACTGAGGCAAGGTGACGTTGAGAGCAGGCCGCAACAACCAAAACAAGATTGGTCGTAATTGACGTAAACAGGTTTGTCTAGATAATGATTGCTTTTAATTATGCTCACCCCGAATTAAATTGAACTGCAACATTTCTGACAATCTATGAAGTGTAAACCTTGTAAAAGGGATAACCTAAACAGTTTGTAAGTTACGTAACTCTAAATGATACGTTTTAACATCTTGACTATTTGCTTTTTAATTCCTTTGCAAACATTTTGTCATTGTTTCCAATTTTCACTACGCATTCGTGTCACTGACTGAACACGTATCTCAACAGAGGATCATTCTTGGCAATTGAAATTTCAGGCCTCGTTAAACTGAATTAAAGAGGATCATCGATACCCAACGCTGTGAATGATGAAGGTTTCATGGAATCAAGTGTCTCTGTTGATTTGCAATTTAAATATTTACCTGTCATGACAAACCGACCCAAATTTGAGTGATTACTGGTAACACAAGCCATAGTGACTTCCTCATGAACGTTGCCGGCTGATTTACAACGTCGGCTGACACAAACTGTCGGAGAAATACTGTGAGCGATATATTTCACGGGTGCGATGGGAACAGGTTGACTTGTGTATTACACAATAGCAAACATTAGTTAAATACTTACTTTCAACACCAGCCATAGTGACTTCCTCATCAACGTACTGAACGTTGCCGACTGATTTACAACGTCGGCTGACACAAACTGTTGGAGAAATACTGTGAGCGATATCTTTAACAGTGCAATGGGAACAGGTTCACTTGTGTATTGCACAATAGCCAACATTGGTCAAATATAAGAGTGTACCGCTTTAAACATATGTATCTAGCTTCCATAACATAACGTGTTTTCCACCAGAATGTTGAAACGTCTAAATCAGACAGCAAACACTGCGGAAAGTTTAGGAGCCTAATTGCTTTCTCGGTAAACAGCCAACCCTGGGAACTGCCCACCTGTGTCCGTCTTTGAATCAGATGGCCAATTCCAGCCCAAACTTTGTGCGTCGTACCAGGATGCCATCGGTCGATTCTGTGCTAGGCACGTGCGGAGCAGACGACAATCGCAGACAAGATCAACGTGCCGTTAGACGACACGCTTATTCAGACCCAGATGTGCATTTACCGGCTGGGAAGATAAAAACCGAGGAGGGGGCTAACTTCCGGTCTATCGTCAGTCATCTGCTGCGCAGGCGTAGCACAAATGTTTCCGTCCTTTCCAATGAGGAGACGGAGAACCCAGCAACACTCAGGGCGGTGATGGAGAAAATATATAATCATGGAGAAAAAACAACGCCAAACAAAATGATTGAGCCTCGACGTCGCCTTTCTTTTGCTGACGTCATCTACTCGCAGTCAACATATCAGCGTGCACTGGAGAAAAGACGAGCAAGACTGACACTCATGAAGAAAGCGAATAACAAGGTTGGTATCATGCCGTTTTGATATCCATCTGAGGGGTGTGTGTATGTGTTGTTTGAACCGCGGTTACCAATATTTCAGGACCCGTTTGAATTAGCTTTCAGCAACCCATGCTTGGTGTAAGAAGCGACTTAAGGGGTCGAGTGGTCAGGCAAGCTGACTTGGTTGCCACATGTCATCGCATCCCAGTTTTGTAGATCGATGCTCACGATGTTGATCACTGGATTGTCTGGTGCAATTTCAATTATTTACAGTCCGCCGCCACATAGCTGGAGCATTGCTGGGTGCGGCATAAAACAAAATGAAATCGCAAACAAACTCAACAGTTGGCTGGGAATAACGAAGGGTGAATAAGCATGGTTTAACGCAGCTTTTACCAGTTCTACGGAGGGGACACAGGAAAGAGATTTTCGGGGGAACGATTTAACCACAGGCCCCTACGTCAGTAATACACATCCAGATAACGAGAGTACATGCATATATAGATGGATGGTTATTGAACTACTTTACATCCGCCAGTACGGATCAAAAGGACCACTGTGTCATTTCTATAATGACGTTTATGATGCGCACTTGTACATATTTCTATGTCATCGGTAAAAATGCTGGAAATCGTCGATCGATTATTCAAACAAAATTGTTAACGATCACCGGAATTAACACATTTTCTGAGTAGGAAATTTGGACGGAGGTAAGCCAGGTGCTGAAAAGTGTAAATTCCCTATAACGAAAATAAACCACTAAAGCATATCAACACTTCATCGCTTTGTAGGAAGTCCCGCAAATGCCATACCGTTAAGCCAAATATTCCTTCGTAGCCTTACGCGCATGACAGAAGTACGGACACGTGATCAAACTGTTTCCTGTAAACTCAAATGACAACAACTGCTACAATGGTCTTAAAGGTACGCCTAATCCATCACAATCTCTAATCTGTAAGTTAAACAAATTTACCTCGTGAAATACCCCAAAAGATAAAAAAGAAAATATTTAAGGAAACTATGTTCAAACAACCAAGAACATATACGCTTAATGGCTGACTTCAAGTGGTGCCTTAGTTCTGGGTTTGTGACGTGCGGTGGGGCGTGATGAAAACGAGAGGAATGTAATTGTGCACTGTAATATGGGTTCTAATTGGGAATGCGATCAGAGAAACCACGTCGGCGAAGAAAACCGCCATCAGCATGGTGAGTGTTGTGTGTGAACATTATTTCGATTGTGGGGTGGGGGTCTGAGTTATAATTGTTTTGTTGTTCAGTCTTACTGATGACATTAATTATTAATGCCTGGAAGACGCTGTTCATACATTAAAATCTGCCTCAACGGCTCTGAAAGAGACACTGTTTTCATGTTTGTAAAGCAAGGTTTCTCGGGACAGAACTAACTAACAAACACACCAAATCACATTGTGTTGAAATGTTGAAATGTCTCTCATTATGTCGCGTGTACATGCTTGCACTACATGTGGACACCTGTGTCATGACTGACTTTCAGTTATCCGTTCTCTGTACGTTCGTCGGTATTTTGCCTCTGCGGACACTGCAGTCTGTCCGGGTTGATAATCGAGACCCGTGTTGTGGTTATATATTACAGTGTTTGCATTGTTTTCAAGAAACTTGCATACTTTTTCCTGTAGTATACCCTTATGAAGATTTGAATCCAGAGAAAACGTTATGTAGAAATAAGTTCCTCAGCAATGGCTAATTTGTAACATATACTGACGGACAAAAGAAACTTTCTCCTCGTTCAGTCTGATCTCACTAAAAGGGCAACGACAAGAAATCGAAGTCTGCAACTTATTACTTGTGAAACAATGACATAGGCACGTGCTAAATACAAACGTTCTTAACAGGACTGATAACTTATTGGACAGGTTATGGTCAAACTAGAGAATTCACTATTCGGGGGCCCATTCGAGAAACACAACAACGCATGAACAGAAGGCTCTAACAGCGAATATGTCCACCTCTGAGTAGAATACATGCAAGCACACGTCTTCTGACGTTGTGGTCGTCATTTGTGGGTCGTCTCAACATCAGCTGGGATTCGCCTCCATTCTCGGGCAAGAGCTTGAGTGATCTTCTGTATTGTAACTGATGGATTTTGTGTCCGTGGAATAACTCTATCAAGGTGGTCCCAAAATGTTTGGTTGGCCCTGTCTGAGGTCTGACCAGTCTGTTGGTAACGTCGGTCATGACGGCGTTGGTTCATAACGGTCATGACGGGTCAGTTGACGGTTCTTACAACGTGACCCTCTGTAGCGCCCATTTGCAACATTCCTATTGCCCGATTGCCCTGAAGTTAACCTCGGCATTGTAAACTGGTTTTCTGCCGACGTACAATCTGCTCTTTACTGTGAGGTGGTTTTATATCATGCATGCGCGTGCATTTTACTCTTACTTGCAAAACAGGTGCATTTTGCTCTTTTCGATGCAAAGTTGTCAAGAGGTGCGTTGAGGTACTACTGTTGGTCAGAATCGAACTCTTGTTGTTGGGGCAATTTGCATTTGATTGTATTTTCTTATGAAAGATTTTGCAACTGAAAGTTTTGTTTTGCCCATCAGTATATATGTTAAATGTGCTCAACGATTCACATATGAGAAATCGTGAAAACTATGGTTGTGCATATCTTGAAAATAACATTTACCATCTTTGTGGCAGTTTTAGAAGTTGGGGAGTCAGAGAAAAGTACAGATTCTTGTATATTTGTCAAACAGGCAAGCTTATCATAACTGCACGAGAAAGATACAAAGATCTGTATCAGAACGTGGCATCACTTCAATAAAAAAGCTGTTCATCCATAAGGCTACATAAAGAAATAAATGTTTCTCTTCTCAGGCATTTTGTTTTCAAACGTGACGAGGGCGGTAGAATACAAAAAAGGTGACGATGGCGGAAAACATTTTTTCTCTCAGAAATACTGCTTGGAAAGTGTATAAGCTAGTGTTAATGAGATTCAGTCACACTCGTTCTCACAGACACTCACTATTATGGTGGACAAATGGATGATAGGGACGTGGCATGGTCAAATAAATGGCAATAACAAATTGTTACGCTCACAAATAAAGTGACGCGCCTACGCCTGATAAACATTTCACCTGTTTTATTTAGCCTAAAGTTTGTCCTTAACATTTTAACCTTTTATCTTTACGCAAGTGTTTCGGTTCTTATATGTCATGCGAGGCGGTGAGGTGGCCTAGTAGACTAGTAGGGTCGTCACGCTGGAGGCCCGGGTTCAATTCTCCACATGATGTGTGACGTCTATTTCTGGCGTCCACCACAATGATTAATGAAAATATTGATAAAAGCGGCGTAAAAACATAGTTACTCTCACGCTCATATCCTTATATCAAATAAAACTTCATTCCTCAGTTAAATGAAACAGGGCCTCTCCCATTTCACTCTTGCAAACGCCAGGTCATCGCAAATGAATTATTTGTCTTCAAATGTGAAATGCTTAAAACCGTGTTTGCTTGCACGCTAAAATAAAATAATTTACCGTCCTATCATTAACAAATATGCTTATTAAGTCTGTCCATAACAGTAAAGAACAATACATAGTCAGTAGGTGAAAACCGCCACATTAACAATGAATTATAGGGATTTCTTAATAGTCTGTTCGTGACGCATTTCTCCGTTAAAAGGTCACTTTTGATACAAATCAGAGTAAATCAGATGTATGAACAATGTAGTGTGACCTACTCCTTGTTGTATTGGTCCTCGTGTTAGAGGCTGGGAGAACGAACTTGGACACCACGAGACTATACCTTCAGCTCCTAAATCCCTTTGAATTCCCGTTAGTTGTCAGTTACCCTGATAATTTTACCCAGTTGTCAAATACGTCATTTGTCAGATGCCCTAACTTGCGCCAGATACCGCAGTCGCCAGAGACAGATTTATGCATGTATTATGTGAGTAAATCTAACATGAAACGTACAAAGTGAGGGACAGGTGAGGCCTGAAAAGGAAATGACGTCACACCATACATTATGACGTCATGAAGTCTGTATAGGCAAGCCATAGGGTATTACAAGAACGGATTAGTTTCTCAGGTAGCTAGATTTGAGTAATGACAGTTATGTTCTTAATTACTTTAATTTATTTGTTAAATTGGTGGGAATATATTCACTACTTACTGTTAACTAGCAACAGTTATTTCAACTCTTATCTGCTTCCTCTGGGTCCATGGGTCGATTCCCCTGCCAACATGTCGAACAATGTTAGTTTCGTTCATAACCGATTTAATTTCTTAGTTTCTGACTTGTTCAGTGAATAATAGTAATTATGTTTTTGGTTAAAATTATATCCTGGCTTCTTTGCCTCTTGTTTACTCTTTAAAGAGACCAGCAACCCGAATTTTAATTGTCGCTATGTTAGTTGAGTCATATTTTAACAAGTCACCGTGCAGGATGTATGCAATATAATAAGTAGGGCTGTGACGATCGACACATCGAACTGTCGATAATTAATCGGTGGTTGAAACAAAAAACTATCGATGCATTATCAATAGTATGAACGACTGTCGATAGTTTAGTAAGGTGCCTTCCGCTGACAGGTGCGCTGCGTCGAATACAGGAAGTACCAAATTCATTCACTTTGATTTAGAGTTATCCGCCCCTGTTACGTTTTAACTTTTTTTCAAGTTAATTGTGAGCTATCAAAAGAGAATGAAACTACATCAGCTTGCTTTTGATTCATGAGTGAGTTAGTTTAGTTTTACGTCGCACTTAGCAATATTCCAGCTATATGGCGACCTTTTGTTTCCTATAACCTATACATTCATGTGGGAATTGTCTTCAAAAGTGAGAATTAAAGGAGAATTATCTTTATTGCAGTAGTATTGTAACATACGATTGCCATCGCAATGTTACTTGTCTCCCTTTCAGTAGTCCCTGATAACAAGTCAGTTGTCCTACACTGCCTACAGCATCATTCCACAGGCGGGAGTTATCGTGCAAAAGCTTGCTTACTGGTAAACACATATAAGATGATCCACGACCTGACCCCAATTTGCATATTGGGAACGCCCCAAAGAACGATCCACTTGAAACAAGAGGGAGACAGGTTGTCTGATAAATATGGAGATGTTCATTTTCCCTGTGCGTTTCACGCATGAATTGTTATAGCACACTCGATTTGGGAACAGGTACAATCCCAACGAATTGAATCAACACCATATACTGAGCAAATATGTTTAGGACCACTGATCCATTTCACGAAGCAAATGACATTTTCCTTCTTTTTTTAAACAAAATTGTTGAATATCTAAAATGATTGTCAATGCCCCAATCATCTATTTGTCTTCGTTTCAACTAAAGGTTAGCGTGGAATATCAGTATCTTATGCCAGAAATTGCAGTCTTATCATTCGAAGGAATATGCGGTGTTGTTTTAATGGGTAAAGTTGACTTTTCGTCTGCTAAATATGAAATAGATAATAACTACATATAATTAATTGTGCTTCATTTAACTTTTTAATATGTTAAAAGTTATCTGTTACTGAATGGTGGTGGCTAAATCAGAGTAGCAAGGGGGAAATATTTTTATCCCATAATTTTGTTCCTATTTCTCTGTACGGGCTGATATTCGTCCATAATTCCGCTGGTGATCGACCGGGAATACATGTCTCGGGAATTTATATAAAGGGTTCCAGAGAAATGGTTAGTATTCAAACACTATTTCCAAATTTCTGCCATATTTTTATTATGGTCACCAAAATTGTGTACAGAAAACTGAAAAATACCTTTTGACATTGATAAGTCAGTGAGAAATATCTTTGTACACAAATTTGTCGGTTTGGGGATTACTCAGTACCAGACTCAGTAGATTTATCAGTGACTAAAAAAATATAAAACACAGACAACTCACCAAAGATTACTCTTTTTTATGCCAAAGTATGGGAACAGTAAAAACCTGATATAGTATGTGTCAATTATTATACAAGACACAACAATGCTGGAAAATTAGGCGGACTTACTGATTTATGCTTTAATTATCACTCTCTGAGTCAGTCTCGGTGTCTGAATCACTTGCAAGTCCTAAGTCAATCACTAGTCTGTCAATTTCCCTTTCTACTGCGATTCCGCGTTGCCAGGAACCATCTTCAATTGCTTTAACATGTTTACAACATTCCGACCATTCTTTTGCACCGATTGCAGACATCCTTTCATTTATGGCAACTCTTAAGGAACTTTTTGTGAACTGCAAGTTTTGTGAAGCGACATAATTTTTCACGTTTGCCCAAATTAACTCAATCGGGTTTAGTTCTGCGTGGTATGGAGGGAGACGTAGTACATCATGCCCATGTTGTTTCAACATCGTGTCTACTCTGTAGACAGGGCCCGACATGTTGGATTTTGCAAGAAACAATACTTCGGCTTTAAGCATTTTCTCATCAAATGAGATATTGTGCCTTTGTAGCCACGCTTTTATGTCACCTTTTCTGTTGTCGGCTGTCGGACATTTGTCCACTTGCTTGCTATGATGTGGTGCATTATGCATAACGATGACAGAATGCAGTGGAAGGTTTGGGATCAACGTTTCCTGGAGCCATTTGGAAAAATTATCCAAGTTCATCTCGTCATGATAGTCTGCTGATTTCAGTTTGGAATCAAAAACAAGCAAAGCATTTGGAACAAAACCGTTTTCACCCCCTGCATAAACCAGAATAAGCCGAGGTCCGGTGCCCGACGGAGGTTGAACCCCAATTATTACGACTTCATCCTCAAGTTGCCAACACTTTGGGACAATGTGGTGTACATGCAACCACGCTTCATCGATAAAGATGAGTGTTCGATTTTCTTCTCTGTATTTCTTTATTGCACGCAAGTATTGCAAACGCTTGGAAACAATGTCTTTACGTTCCATTTTAAGTTTACGGTTTAACTGCGTTTTTCGCCACCTAAACCCCATGTCTTTGAGATTTTAAACTTTCTCAGAACCCTTGTAGTTAAACTGGCACTTTGCCATATCATACATCGTATCCAGAGTGAGTAGTTGTTTTTTTACGCCATATAAACTTTGTACAAATTGACGGATTGCACACCGGTCGAAATCATCAAGTTTGTAACTGCAAATTTTGGGTTTGCGCAACTTGGTGGGACTGATAAATGTAGGTCCACTCGCACTCCTACCACCTTCTGCCTTAATGCGCTTTAAAGTTGCCGTTGAGAGTCCAGTAGCAAGGCTACTTTGTAAAAGAGAATCTGCTTTGGTTGCACAATGTTTGTCCATATACATGATAACATTGTATGCTATCACCCTTCCCTGAGAATGAACTATTTGCCCATGTTTTCCTAACTTGGACATTTTTACTACAACTGAAATCTGTTTAACAGTATTGAGACAGGTGTAAAACAGTAGCGAGACGGGTGTTACACAGTAGCGAGACAGGTGTTAATCGGTAGCGGTGTTGATTTCATGTGACGGATGTATTGCACGTGCATAATCGTCAAGCTACCTGTAGCAGCCAAGTGTACTCGCCCAGTTCGTTGTACCGCCAAGTCACAAATGCGTTTAGTGCGCAGGATCATCTAATATGTGTCTAGCAGTAGTTGCACCCTTACTTCGCATGTCTGTCCTACTCTAGTTAAAAAGCTTCTACCGTTTTCCATCGTTCCATAAGTATTAGTTACCCGGCGTACTTTGCGTGTATGCGTTTGAAGTTACCGCAACAGTGCCAGGTCCGATCAGTTTTGTAATCTGTCAAAATATCAGGTATCAGCGTTGCATTCATACATGAAAACAGTGTCTCTTTCACACATTTCATCGCGTTTCTGTTTAGTTGAGAAACCCACTTTATCTATCCTTCTCTACCCTCCACCCCTACATACACATTGACACGCACACGTACACATGCAAACAGAACGCGCGCGCACTCATGCACACACTCACGCACGCACGAAAACCACTCACAGACAGACATGCATACAAGCTGACATCAGACAGACATTCTGAACTAAATGCCGGACAAGTTCTATCCACTGACTGGCACACACCAAAGGTATCTCTGTATGCTCTACGCGCACGGTAATCCTAAAATCAATTTGAAAGGCTATAGGCAATAAGTCTTCGGTTTTATCAGTCGATAGCATTGATCGTTTGTTATTCATAGAACTCCTATGATCAAACATGTATTATATCCCGTCTCAAGCAACTGATACCCGTACAGTGCACCACGGGGAAGACGTATGCGCGTAAGTTAGGTGAAATATTCAACAAAGGTATTTCTTTCAGTGTAAATGTGAGATATGTCTTTATGTCTTTTTAACCAAAAAATTGTGTGTTTTTTGCAATTAATATTACATTTCTGAGCCACTGTTACATGCGGAATAGTGCTTGGCCCAGCTTATATAAGGAAAGATAGGCATCGTTAAAAGAAACAAGCAAGATAATATCGGTGTTGAAAGGCAATATTTATACATAATAGTTCTGTCAGTGAGATTCATATTGAGGTCTGATGTTATGGATTGAGATATTTGTTTTTAATTTTTAAAAAAACCCAACAACCCCAAAACAAACAAACAAACGAGAAAAACCCAACACACACACACACGCACGCATGCACACACACACACACACGGAGAAACATAAATTTAGGCAGTCAAACTGTACTCATATATCTACCGCGTGAATATGGTTAAATGTAATATTCCAGCAATATCACGGCGGGGGACACAAAACCGGGCTTCACAGACTGTACCCACACGGGGAATCAAACTCGGGTCTTCGGCTTGTCGAGCAAACGCCTTAACTGGTAGGCCACCCGACAGCGCCAATCCACTTGTAACCCTGTATGTGTATAGCAATGACTCCCATCTGTGTGGGTCAAGGGGAACGATACATACCGTGTCAAAGTGGTTATCTCTGGTAACAGTGTTAATATTATCACCATAATATATTTGTTTCGATTTGGTGGTGTAACAAAGTTAATAGCGACAAGCTAAGCTAGTACAACAGACCACGGGGCAACCAGATAAGGCCACGGAGGAGATTTAAATGCCGCTCGTGTCACGGCTTTGCTAGGATAACATGAAGTCACTCCACCAAGAGAGACCGAGAAACACGCGTGTCGGTGTGAAAACTCGTGTAGAAGGTTTTGAAAGCATTAATACTTTAACTTAATTTGTCCTTGTGTGGACAAAATATTCCGGATGGATACAGTTTCTATTGATTCATAATTCCATGTAGACTGATTTCAGACACTGAGAGCAACATAGTGATCATTTTTGGGTAAATAGAATGAAAACACAACTTGGTTTCCACAGAGGGGTTAGTATATTCTTTATTAAAGACAACTATCACCTCTTCCACAAACTGGGCGGCGGTATAGCATAAGCTTTTGCTCATCACGCCGAACACCCGGGTTCGATTCCCCATATAGGTACAATGTGTGAAGCCCGTTTTTGGTGTCCCCTGCCGTGATATTGCTGGAATATTGCTGAGTATGGTAATCTTAAGCTCTTTCACTTTTCAACATACTTTCAACTTTTTTTATCGAACATTGTTGTATATCAGAGGGTGAGTGAACGCCAGACACTTGTCTATGTTTTGACAGAGACTGCTGCGCCGGAAGTTCCAGAGAGTCGCGAAGATAACCATTTTCTGCATACGCGAGTGCCACGCCCATTGTCTCAGGTAACAAGACTCTTTTGACTTAAGATATTGCAAGAATTGTTTTTAAACAAAACATACCTTTATCCGTAATTCATCCTGAGAATTTTATTTCCTTCAGGTGTAGGTTTTGAATCTGTCAACAGTCTTCCAGAAAATTTGAACCAGCGTTCCCTCCCTTAGATCCAACAGAACACGCCGCAGTTATGAGGTGTAATGCATAATAAACATTGCAAAATGCCCCAGAAAACAAACACACGCACGCACGTATGCACGCACGCACGCACGCTCGCACGCACACACACACATTAGGTTCTCGAATGTCATCACGTACATATATTTCAGGAACAACGACGACGATGAGTTATCTCCCTTCGTAAAGCCACTGAACTTCCGGGACTACCCTGCAATGGCGGGCGTAGAACTTATGTTTGACCCGTCAAAGTTCAAGGCCAATAAGCAGGTGAACATTGCCGCGCGTACTGCTGCATGCTCTTGAAATACACTTCTGTTTCTTAATCATAGGGTCATTTCAGATGAACACTTAATCTAAAAACAACAATGAAAAATCAGTTAAGAGCTATGTGGAGTAATGATCATTGACTCTGAGAGAACAATCTGTCCCAAATTGTGAAACTCGCGTTGTATACGCTTCTGGTATCAGTGACAATAATGACGTTCCATGACATTCTCTGTGTTGACATTTTCAGTTGAATAGTTGACTTGTCTTTGCATGTGTTAATGACGGGTGATTATGACATCTCGAAAAGACCATTTTGGTGATATGGTATGTTGTCGTATCATGGTTGATCACAACACTGTTTCTTTGTATTTGTAAGGGCGACAATGCGACAGCGCCACGATGTCCCTTGTAAGATTCCATAAGAAGTCCTTATCTAGATTTATTGGGAACATGCTCGTCCTTGGGCATCGATCTATGGACCGTATATATATGCATATATATGTATATTATATGCATAGCGTACCGTCTGTCACTTGTTATGATATTGTGTGATGCAGACGAGAATATCAGACGACATCAGACGCATCCTGAGCAAACCACCTTCCGACAGAACGGATCAAGAGCTGTACACGGTAAGGGTTGTAAACACGTATAGACTTTATACAGACTGTGAATTTCCGCATATTCATAATCACTTATCACCACGTTTGAACTGGTCTTTATCAGCCTATGCTTGTATAAGGCGTCTAACTGGGCTTTCCGGTCAGACTCGCTTACTTGCCTAGTGTGTTCCATTTGCGTAGATACGTAACAAGTGTCAATCACTGGATAGTGCACTCTTTACTAATGTACCGCTTGGTGTAAAGCAACACAAAAAAACCACCAACAACAAATAAAGAAACAAACAAACAAAAAACAAACAGCAAAATACATGTACATATTTTCAGTGTCTGATATATATTTCTGTAAATTAATGGGTTCTGTATCAGATAATGCCATTCTCGAAATAATGACTGTCGATGTCATTATTTCGGAAAGAGTTGCGGTATGATTTGAAACGGTACTTACCTAAAAAAAGGAAACATTTATATACTGAGTCAAAAAAAGAAACTTCACATTCTTTCTTCAGGGCACTATAAAAGAACAAGAGATGGTAAGATGGTTAAATTGTTATTATTTCATTGCTGAGATCTGTGTGATGTACTCGATACTCTGACAGTGCCACAATCAGTTCCATTAGGCTACACCGCCGTTCCAAAACATGGGTATAGAGAATGTCAAGTCACAAGAATAAAAAGTCGAAATTTCTCAGTTCAATATTGTGTATTGGCGCCCCGCGCATTCACCACTGCCAAACACCGTCATCGACTGCCTGATGCTTGTGAACACGTGGTTGGGGATTCTGTGCTATTACTCTTGCAAGGCAGCGCCAAGTTCCTGCAAAGTCTGAGGTTGGTTCCTAAGACCAAGAAGCCTTCTCCCAAGTGCATCCTAAACGTGCCCTATTGGATTAAGATCAGGGGACCTCGATGACCAGTCCATGACGTTGATTCCAGCGTTTTGAAGGAAATTTCGTGTCAACATCGTGGTATGCGCCCGAGCATTTTCATCCTGGAACTGTAGACCTGGGTCTTGAGCCACCATGAAGGAACGAGTTCAGGGGTGAGCACCTGGTCGCGGTAAGCAGCAGCTGTGAGGTTTCCACGGATGACCAGAAGTCGGGAACGGTTGTTCCCACAGAAAGCACCCCACACCATGCAACTTCCGCCCCAGAATCTGTCAACTTCCTATACACAACATTGGGCATACCGTTCACGACGTCGTCTCCAGACTCTATGCCTGCCGTCCGCGAATCTGTGGTTAATCCTGGATTCATCGCTCCAGTCCAGTCTTTCTGGGTCCATCTAAGGTGACGTTGGGCCCTCAGCAGACGTTGACGTTGATGAAACGCCCCACGATATGGACGTCGATAGACGTTGGAGATTGGCAGCCCGCAGCCGATTTGGAATAGTCTGTGAGGACAGTCAACCTCTAAACATCTCAGCCCTGGTTCGTGTAGCTGGCAGAAATCTGTCACGTCGGTGACGTATGGACGATTTCACGGTCTTCTGCTCGTGACGTCACATGTGGACGACCCGACCTTGGGCGATCAGAAGTGGTGCCAGTTTGTTATAGACGACCTCGCAAGTCATACACAGTACGACGGCTGCATCCCATTGATCTTGCAATTGCGACGTCAATAACTGATCTACGTGCTTGCAACATACCACCGGCACGTTCACGTTGCACATTTGATAATCGTGGATATTTAAAGTATCATTAGAACTGTGGTTTAAAAGGGTATTTTTTCAATTCAGTTTTCAAGGCCAATGCAAACGCGTGCAAATGAAGAAAACGTCGATGCGAAGATCACGTGATCGACTGATTGATTTGGAACTAACTTCATTTTAACGACGAATGGATGGGTTTGAGTGGGGTTTGCTAACGTTTTTCTAGAGTGGAAAGATAGGGATCCCATTTCGGATACATAGATGTATTATCAGAGAAAAAGTATTCATCATTTTTAAAAAATACATTTTGTGAAGTTTCTTTGTTGACTCAGTATGTTTCCGTATTTGGATATACAAAACACAATTATTTGTATGAGCGTTGCAAACGTTTGAACATAAACACTGATGAGAAAATATTATTGTTTTGTGTCTAACTAGGCTCAGATAGCAATGCGGAATATCAAGTGTTTTCAAGAATACCCAGCCCGGATGCAGCGCCTCCTAGCAGCAGTTGGCATTTATGAAAGGTTAGAGAGATGTGGAATTGAACATAAAATCATTCATGAGGCGGAGCACGAGTGAGACAGGATAAAACGTAATATGAATCATGTCACGGGTACGAGTGATGAGGGATTGAACGTAACATCATGTCACGGGTACGAGTGATGAGGGATTGAACGTAACATCATGTCACGGGTACGAGTGATGAACGGGTACTAGTACGAGTGATGAAGGACTGAACGTAGCATCATTCATGTGACGGGTACGAGTGATACATGACTGAGCGTAACATCAAATATGTATTTGGTACGAGTGATACAGGATTGAAGGTAACATCATTCATGTCACGGGTACGAGTGATACATGATTGAACGTAACATCAAACATGTCACTGTACGAGTGATGCAACATTGAACATAACACCGATCATGTCAGGGGTACGAGTGACGATGGATTGAATATAACATCAGTTAAGTCACGGGTACAAGTGATACAGGATTGGTCGTAACATCATTCATGTCTCGGGTACGCGTGGTACAGCACTGAAGGTAACAGCATTCATGTTCCGGTACGAGTGATTCAAGTTGAAACGTAACATCGTTCATGTCACGTGTACGAGTGATACTGAATTGAATGTAGCATTATTCATTCCATTCAAACCCCAAAGTGATATGACAGTTTTGAACGCCACAAACATTGCTAACATAACACGTAATACGACATCTATGTCAATACCACAAACGAAAAAAAAAACCCCAAAAAGGTGCAGTCGGAATCAAAATATTCATCTGTTTCATTGATGTGAGGGGTTGGTGGGGTAGCCTAGTGGTTAAAGCGTTCGCTCGTCACACCGAACACCCGGGTCTGATTCCCCAAATGGGTATAATGTGTGAAGCCCATTTCAGTTGTAACCCGCCGGTATTGAGTAAAGCATTCACCTTCTCTTCATTTGACGCCAATATTCCAGCTTACGATTATGAGGAAATAAGGGCCATGGCGACCGTAACCTTACTTTGGAACTTCGGATATAACGAATTCCTAACTTAACAGTACGTGTTGGAGTGTATCATGTTCACATCGCTACCGTTGCTCAAACGTAAAAGTACATGTTGGAGTGTATCATGTTCACATCGCTACCGTTGCTCAAACTTAACATTACGTGTTGGAGTGTATTGTGATCACATCGCTACCGTTGCTCAAACTTAACAGTACGTGTTGGAGTGTATCATGATCACATCGCTACCGTTGCCCAAACTTAACAACAGTACGTGTTGGAGTATATCATGATCCCATTGCTACCGTTGCTCAAACGTAACATTACGTGTTGGAGTGTATCATGATCACATTGGTACCGTTGCTCAAACTTAACAGTACGTTTTGGAGTGTATGATGATCACATCCCTACCGTTGCTCAAACGTAACAGTACGTGTTGGAGTGTATCATGATCACATCGCTACCGTTGCTCAAACTTAACAGTACGTTTTGGAGTGTATCATGATCAAATCGTTTGTCATTTGCCGACGTGAATTGTAAACCTATATAAATGGCATCTGGCATTTATGTCCCACCAGTAGTTCTTTTGATGACAGTCATTACAGATGTGATCTAGACAGATACATGTTGATATTTACAAAACAAGGGAATTTATCGAAGTTCCATTTTCCTTTCATAGGATTACATACAGCAAATTGAACCCAGTGATGAACCTTCAGTCTAGACCACACAAAGGTCTAAATACAAAATGTCAGGTAGTTCCAGGAATATTCCTCAACGCTGCGTTGTCTCAGATTACCAAAGTGTGGTATTTAGGGAAGCGCGGGTAGAGTGTCCAGACCTTCTGGCTTCACACTGTATTGAAGCATCCCAGACTAATCAAATCTTCATACTATGCAACATTAATATTAATATCATGTTGAATAGCTATCATTACATAGCTGAAGAACGCGTGTCGCAAACCGTTCTCGCAATTCCATATTTAATAAGTAGCATTGTTGAAGAACGTATGTAAAAAACCATTGTCGTAAAAGCTGCAATTTCATTTAATGTATAGTATTACATTGTCGAGGAATGTGTGCCGCAGACCATTGTCGTAAACGTTGTAAACAGGCTGTGACGTTAAGACATGTGATACATAAGTAATGAGGATTATGAAAGAAACAGGGGATTCAGATTAGCCCAGCATTTTCTGGTGATCACACGTCATGAAATGCATTACTAGCCCTATATACTGTTCATGTCGACCATTGATAAAATAGCAGCAGCAGCTGCAAGAGTGCATGGAAATCCAACGATGAAGCTGTGCGTCAAGTAATGTGCTCGGCTGGACATAACAAACACAACAATACTTAACTGCATTTTACATGATTTTCATGAAGGATTATCAGAGGAAGGGACAAATTGACATCGTTACCTTGATTTATCTTCACGGATCGTTCCTCTTCAATCGAAATTCTCCTTCTGGCAACAGAGCACACATTCTTGAAATCCGTTACGCCGATGATACACTGATAAAGAATTATGCACTGATCTAGTCTAATTTTGATATGTTGTTAAAGGTACAACTACCAATTTTGATTTATGCTGGTCAAGAAATGACTTCGTCCAAAAGAGTGTAACTGATACTTTTATTACCTGTTATGCTGCAAGGCATGTTATCGTAAAATTGCTTTTGTTCTAACAACTTGATTAAACACAATTTCTGCGGGAGTTCTTGGAGAATTCTAGCTTTTATTTTATCACTCATAGCCGATGAACGCTATGGAAACGTAGGACTGATTAATTAGAATTTCTCAAGCAATTTCCTCTTTCTTCCGGAAGGTTTGAGGCAAGGCGAGTGCTTGTCCGGCAAGGTCATCCCGCTTCGTCCTTCTATTTCATCCTGTCAGGAACAGGTAGGTGATCTGAAGACGTTCCTTCCATTTGACGAGTGAACAAGTGAGAGAGTGTGTTGGGTTTACGTAGCTTTTAGCAATATCCAAGCAGTATCACGGCGGGGGACCTGCGGTATCATGACAGGGGACCAGCAATATCATGGCGGGGGACCAGCAGTATCATGGCGGGGGACCAGCAGTATCATGGCGGGGGACCAGCGGTATCATGGCGGAGGACCAGCGGTATCATGGCGGAGGACCAGCAGTATCACGGCGGGGGACCAGCGGTATCATGGCGGAGGACCAGCAGTATCACGGCGGGGGACCAGCAGTATCATGGCGGGGGACCAGCAGTATCATGGCGGGGGACCTGCGGTATCATGGCGGAGGACCAGCAGTATCATGGCGGGGGACCAGCTGTATCATGGCGGAGGACCAGCAGTATCACGGCGGGGGACCAGCGGTATCATGGCGGGGGACCAGCGGTATCATGGCGGAGGACCAGCAGTATCACGGCGGGGGACCTGCGGTATCATGGCGGAGGACCAGCAGTATCACGGCGGGGGACCAGCGGTATCATGGCGGAGGACCAGCAGTATCACGGCGGGGGACCAGCAGTATCATGGCGGGGGACCAGCAGTATCATGGCGGGGGACCTGCGGTATCATGGCAGGGGACCAGCAGTATCATGGCGGAGGACCAGCAGTATCATGGCAGGGGACCAGCAGTATCATGGCAGGGGACCAGCAGTATCATGGCGGGGGACCTGCGGTGTCATGGCGGGGGACCAGCGGTATCATGGCGGAGGACCAGCAGTATCACGGCGGGGGACCAGCAGTATCATGGCGGGGGACCAGCAGTATCATGGCGGGGGACCTGCGGTATCATGGCAGGGGACCTGCGGTGTCATGGCGGGGGACCAGCAGTATCATGGCGGAGGACCAGCAGTATCATGGCGGGGGACCAGCAGTATCATGGCGGAGGACCAGCAGTATCATGGCGGGGGACCAGCAGTATCATGGCGGAGGACCAGCAGTATCATGGCGGGGGACCAGCAGTATCATGGCAGGGGACCAGCAGTATCATGGCGGGGGACCAGCAGTATCATGGCGGGGGACCAGCAGTGTCATGGCGGGGGACCAGCAGTATCATGGCGGAGGACCAGCAGTATCATGGCGGGGGACCAGCAGTATCATGGCGGAGGACCAGCAGTATCACGGCGGGGGACACCAGAAATGGGCATCACACATTGTGCACATGTGGGGAATCGAAGCCGGGTCTTCGGCGTGACGACGTGACCCCCCTTTAGGTTTTTGATGATCGAATCTGGACCAAAAAAATCCGATGAACATCGATCTAATCCATTGGGTACAAATACACGTATCAAAGAAGTAAACAAGCCTTATCACCTGAGCCCGTTAGTCGCCTCTTATGACAAGCATTGGTTACTGAAGATCAGTTGTAACCCGGATCTTCACGGGCCTCTCTGTCCAATAGTCCATTTACTGGAGACGGGAGGCAACTATGTTTGATGCAGATCTCAGGTGTTTACAATTCTGGAGAAACCCAGGAACAGATCTGTGCGGTGCTGACAACCAAAAAGAATAATCAGGGCCTAGATTTTCGAAGCTCTCTTAGCGCTAAGATAGTCGTAAGTGCCATGCATTAACACTAAATTACAACTATCTTAGCACTGAGAGAGCTTCGGAAATGCAAGCCCTGGTTTTTCTAATTTTCTGGGGTTGAAACTCACGACCATCGGTTTCTTGCATCCCAATATTTATGTAACCGATAAATATCACTTTTGACTGACAATGTTTATCACACGCAGTTGTTGTCATGGTGATGGATTGCGACCGGAAGTACGCTCGACCAGTGGCCTATCTGTACAAGGGACAGACGTTTGGGGTAAGGAGTTACATTTGATTCAGCAAACGCATCATTCATTAGGTAATCAGGTAGTTGTGAGTCGATTTAATTGATCTGTAACATGTTTTCTGTTCACTCTGAGGGTAACCTAATTAAAATCAGTTTCAATTCAGTATCCTGTCACCTAAGCTTATGTCAGGAGAATTGTCCATCAGCTGAACAGAGGATCTAAATATGCGAGCGAACCATAACAGAGTAACGTATCTCGAAAACGAACATAATCGAGCAAGTCCGAATGTAAAGTGCATACTGTGAGTAGATTTCGCTGCTGTATATATCGGATAGTGTATACACCGTCTCGTTCTTAGCTCCATTCATTGTTCGATTATGTTTTTCTTTTTTTTTCTCAAAATTGCCATAAATCGTTATAGAAAAGCTGAAACTGAGCCTAAAGAACCCATGGACTCCCTAGTGCGTAATCCAGGATATGCCCTCTGCTGCCTCTGAAAGAGGTGTAATCAGACGGTCAAAGGGTTAGAGGGTTGTTGCATTTGTTATCGTTTTAGAGATATTAATTTCCCGTTAAAAATATAAATAAATTCTTTAATCATATTCCACCGTCAACTAGCATGTTATATGAAATATATGTGCCAGTTTCTCCTCAACAGGAACTAGCGATCATCAACAGAACCTCTCGACAGTCGACCGTACTCGCCAAGGAGAGTTCCGAGTTCCTCACGATATCCGTGGAGGTGCGTTTATAACACACTAGTTACTAGTTGTTCGTCATGGTTTGCGAGAGGGAGCGAGTTTTCTTTACCTAACATTTACCAATATTTCAGTAATGTCGTGAAGAGGAGTAGATGTTTTTCAACATATAGTGCGCACCTGGAGAATCGAACACGTCTTAGTCGGAGGAGCGAACGCTTTAACCCCTGGCCTACTCCATGGCCAGGTGACGTATAGCTAACTGCTTCGTTACATAGCACACAAAGGAACTCCAAGGTCCCGATTCACAAGGGATGTTTATGACATACTAAACAATAAATAACGTTACTCATGACTCGCAAGAAAAAAACATTGTAACACGATATCACCTCCTGGAACCACTGTCCTGCCGAGTGCAGTAATGGGGTGACTGTCCTCCTGCGTTTGCAGTGATCGTGTGTTTTGGTGGCGAACGTATGATCGATGTTAAAAATCTAGTCACCATTTGTGAAACACGAACAATATCGTTTAAATATTAGCATTTCACGAATGCACAGGATGGGGTGGTTATAAACAGAAAGTTTCAAGCTGGTAGGTTAAACATGAAAGAAGCACTCGTCGATTATTGACAGAACATATCTTTTCACGAAGACAAATACTAAGTTTATTTCCTAATGGTTTGATTTTATAGCATTTCAATAAGCCGATATTGTTATTGATACACTTTTCCACATATATGTGACGTCGTTGCCCTATTGAATGCATAATATCCATTTTATCTATCTAAATGTGATCGTGAAGTGATCGGGTCCAATGACTGTACACCCACTGTACATGCTTGCAGTGATCGTATTTTTTTTTTTTTGCAGTGATCGGTATCATACAGTCTTTTCCTGAACCATGTAGAAGTGAAGATGACTGAAATATATTGTTTGGATCTAAGCTTTATTGGCGTAGAAACAGAAATTAAAGTCCCAGCTATTGTGCGAGAAAGGATTGAGACGGCACAGCACACGTTAACGAAAAAATAACGTCACTGCACAAGTTAATGAAAAAATGACTTTCTTGTGCGCGTGCTTCACGAACACGTGGCTGTCTCTTTCTCTGCACTCCTCCCTCGAAACAAACCGTGAACTGTGAATGTTCTAATATGAGAAACAACTTTCATTTTTAGGACAAAAACTACTCACATAGTTGGCGTGGTGGTTTGATTATGATCAGGGTTTCACTGAGTATGCCATGTTTAACAGTTTCCGAGTTAGATTGCAATTCATCGTCCTCTTTTGAGCGAAACGGACTATAGTCGCCATTAATAAAGAGTCAAACGATGTACAGCCTAACACAAGCCTAGAAACATTTATTAGAAATATCAGAACTAAGAGTGTGATCAGAATGTTTATTATCACACTTCACGCCTAGATGAGCTTTTCTGTTATTTTCAATGTACCCCGCTTACAAATACGTAACATTTTCTATGTACCCCGCCACTGGGAATGCCGAACTCATTTGGTACTTCGTCGTAGTAATGAATCACGTACGATATACGGAAATTACCGATATTTTGCGAATGCGATGGAAGGGAGATAACTCTAATTTTGGTCTCTTAGCAAGTTCTAGCAATGGCTACAAAACGTTTTGTACCCTTGCTTCAAACAATTCAAAATTAACATAGGGAACATAAACAGACATCGAGGATACATCAACCCATGTTTCTCCTCCTGGCCAGTGAACAACTTGTGTGTACGCTGAAAGTGCCTACATGGGTTTGTTATCCTGGGGAGGTGTAGAGGAGATACAATCAATGCCTTTGTCTGTCTGTCCTCTTCCGACCACCTTGGACGTACAAATTGAATCTGCTTTCATCTGTGAAGAGCACACGAGACCACTGGCCATGATGTCTACTACATCTCAAACGCGCTTGCCTGTGACGTGATGTTAATGGTGGACGAAATGCAAGTCGCATACAGCAGTCTGGCTGCCTTTAAACGTCGACGACAGGTGCTCCTGGATATCCTTACATTGTTAACATTGGAGTGTTCTGTTGGAAGATCTGCTGCGTTGAGGAATCGGTGTCATACTGCAGCGTCAATCGTGTGCCTATCATCTGAGACTGCTGACTAGTTTGAATTCTTGAAATCTCTGTCACAGTGTACCAACAGCACCCTGACACACTTAAAAGCGGATAGCAACCTACTGCTGCATTTGACCAGACCTATGGTCTGACACTCTCACAGTTCCTGAACCACATTATTTTACCTACATCCTAGCCTCATTGCAATGCTAAAGTCTTAAATGAAGCAACTCTAAATTTCCTAATTGCTGGGATATCGCTAAGGGCGGCGAAAAACTAAATTCACAATACCGGTATTGATGATACTAATGACGTGTAATTCTATTAATATATTTGGTCTCTTTCCACGTCTCACATGATACACGGATTAATTATATCTGCTCAACACTGTGAAAACCTTCTCTGTCTATACATGTTTGTCTGTGTGGTGACCACTGATCAGTTGGTCAACAACAAATCTCTGCGAGTAGTTGTGAGTATGTTATTGGAAAGTCGGAGTATGACGCATATTTCCGCCAAATGACATCACTGATCAATTTTCACACTTTGGTGATACATCCATGTGTCTCTGGCTCGCGGTTTGCATAGGGGACTAGCTGTGGCTTAAGGTACTATGGGTAGAGATTTTGTGTTTTTGCAGATGGGAAATGTCTTTTTAGTACCCTCAAATTGCCTTGATATACATTGTCATGCGTGTACGCTTGGTAAATATGAATTATTACCTTTGTTTTTATTAAGCGTTATGGTCATTGTCTCTCTTCACAAATCTCCGTGTTCCTGCAAACAGTGATTGCAGAAAAGTCATTCATAGAAGGGCAGTATCCACACCTAACCCCGCCATTCATGTTGCTCGGTCTGAAACTGACTGAAAATATACTTTGCTACATCGAAAACCCTACTTATTTCATATTTTCGATAATTTTTAAGAAAAAGTGTACAAAAAGTTCCGATCACTGCATATTCCAAATTTCCGATCACTGAATTATGTGTTCACTGTACTCATGAGGATCACTTCACTGAATATCAGGTTTACATTTTGTACAGTAACTTCTTCAGTTTTAATCTGAATGACTTCCTCTTTTCACAGAGGGTACTGCTGGTGATACCTATCAACTCTGTCATTCATAGGAAAAATGTAAATATATTTGAAATAAAATCAGTATTTGTCTACGTGAAAAGATGTGTTCTGCCGATAATCGACGATTGCTTTCTTCATGTTTAACCTAGCAACTTGAAACTTTCTATATATCACCATCAGAACCCGTGCATTCGTGAAATGCTAATATTTAAACTTTAGTTTTCGTGTTTCTCAAATGGTGACTAGATTTTTAACACCGATCATACGTTCGCCACCAAAACAAGCACGCGATCACTGCAACCGCAGGCGGACAGTCACCCCATCACTGCGCCTCTGCAGGACAGTGGTTCCAGGGGGTGATGTTGGAGGCGAGTTGATAGCATACGTGAATATAAAGGCCCTGGCAATCTCTGTACAAAAGCGCTTATAACCCGATGTATACTGTGTCAATGCGACTTTCATATGGTCAGTATCGTTTACTGGAAACTTAATCATGATCGAATTCATGAGTTTTGAATGAACATGTCTGCACCCGGTGTCACTTTGACTGTCCCCTCAAATAAACTGATGTGGTGTCTCGGAGAAATTATTTTTAAAAGCTGCTTTTATCCAAATCGCTAACCCATGCAAGTTTTGCTAAAGCAACATGCTGTTGTTGATACTGCTGTTATCCAAAGCATTCGTAAAATATAGTTTCCCGACAAACCTTGCTGTGAAAGGGGGATAACTGTGGCAGGACTGTCGCAGCGAAAGACGAAAGATATTTTGTGTTTCAAGTCGCAAAGATTGTTTTCGTGACTGTTCTGAAAAACATCTACGTTAGCAGTCGCCAAAATGTTCACACACACACACACACACACGCACGCACGCACGCACGCACACGCACACGCACACACACACACACTCAGAACAAGAGGCCGTATTAATGACGTGATTTGTAATTGTTTTTTAATGTGATGTTTGAACTGTGAGTGCTATGGAACTTCTGTTTACGCAGATATATTATCACCATGACAACCAAGAATCACACATTGTACCCATTTAGACATCGAACCTGCGCACACGTAAAAACGTACTGCCATCGTTTACCAATGAAGGACCGGCCACTGAATGGGCGCCATGATGTCTGTATCATGTTTGAACTAAAATAGTCTCTGTAATTCATTCATTCGTTTTCCTTGGAAACGTTGTGCTAATGTACATCTCGATGATGCTTTGGTCATTACACAATATGACGATTATCGATTTTAGTGAGATAATTGTTTCGCTTTTAATTGAATTCGTTTTTTAAATCTTGTTCAGTTACAAAACCAGTGACTCTAGATTTTTCATTAGGAATATCAATATTTCACCAGCCCCTCTGTTGTACTTTCAAGGACTTCGACGAAGCGTCGAGATCTGTCCTGTTGAGTCCAAATTACTCTCTATTGTAATTATTAATGACTTATAGTACAGATACTGACATTAGGCTCGATGAATTATATGTTAGGCGTTAACATTGTTATATGTGATAATGTTAGGCCTTGTGGGAAGTTGACAAATGAAAAGTAGTTAAAAAAAGTCGTCATTCATGATTATCCAGCGTATCGCGGATTTGAATGATAAAAACACTAGTTTTTTTTGTCACCACAGCCTCTTTTTCAACCAGATTCGCATGACGACAACCTAAAATTATCGTCCAATCAGGTGCTCTTACAGGCGAGAGAAATTCTTAGATAGTATTGCTATGACAGGTGGAAACAATAAAGACATCGCGAAGCATTGTTGTCAAAAGACCAGGGTGATTAGAATGATGTAACCATTTTAGGATGGTTCTGGGTGATATGGAAATGCTCTGCAATATAATGGCCTATTATCTTTTAATAAATCAAAATAGGATTGCTGTATAATCGACGTAATATTCGTCCATGCAGATCGTGCTCATGATTTCAAATACATGTTGACCATTGTGTGGAGTTACTGTGTTCTTTCTTACATTTAGCGTTTACGCTTATAATTCGCTTCGGCCCTACTGTGTGCAATCATAAATTGTTACATGCATAACGTTCACATATAGTTTTACTGTGGGACTGACGTATAGTTTTCCTTTTCAAAATGGGAAGACTCAACATAAAGTAGGAATGGTTAATTTGTGTGTTGGTTTTGACTGTGCATGAAATATTCATTCGTCTTCTGTGAGAGATTATATGCATCAGAAACTGATTATCAACTTTTGAAGACGTTTGATACATTGAATGAGTCCCAAACTCAAAACAGGTTGCTTCTCTAAGCGGGTGTAAAGCGCCGCAGTGAATTCAGATTTCGTGGAAATTCAGTTGTCATCTTTCTTGAAATGAAAGCTTCACAAAAATAATTATGTTATTGTTATAAAATTCCATTCATGACTCCAATTGTAGTGCGTAATATTATACATTTAGACTGTGTTTGCGAGTGTGTCTGTTTGCCGTATTGCCGTTGGGAACAGTGTTTCAGTCGTCCCAGTGTCAGGAAATGAAAGGAAAGCCCCAAGTGATGCAGCTTTTAGACGTGACTACTTTGTTCGACGCCACAAATATAGAAATGGAGCCGACAAACATGCAAACATCATCAGTGCGAATTCGAACTCATATAATCGATCATGTCCAAGGGAAGCAACTCTGTAAAACGGCTGACGGTGATAAGAAGAAATGGGTGAGATGTTTGGTAAATATGTCTGAAAGTGCCATCATTCCTTCATCCCCAGGACTACCACAGAATCTTCATGGCTGGAGGTGTGAAGTGTCTCACAGACCCGGACCATGAGGACTTCATCAGGTAGGAAACACACAAGAGTCTGCATGTCCTCAAGAACCTGATTGTGGACATCGTGAAGTGAGTGAGTGAGTGAGTGAGTGAGTGAGTGAGTGAGTGAGTGAGTGAGTGAGTGAGTGAGTGAGTGAGTTTAGTTTTACGCCGCTCTCATCAGTATTCCAGCTTTATGGCGGCGGTCTGTAAATAATCGAGTCTGGACCAGACAATGCAGCGATCAACAGCATGAGCATCGATCTGCGCAATTGGGAACTGATGACCTGTGTCAACCACTCGATCCCGTTAGTCGCCTGTTACGACAAGCATGGGTTACTGAAGATCAATATTATAACCCGGATTTTCACAGGTGCATTGTACAGCACACTGCGTTAATAACAAACGGTTATGTTGAACAACCCATGCTTGTCGTAAGAGGTGATAAATAGGATCGGGTGGTCAGGTTCGCTGTCTCGATTGACAGGTCATCATAACCCAATAGATCGATGCTCATGCTGCTGATCACTGCATTCAGTGGTCGATTATTTACAGATTATCTTCTGACCGAAAAGATGCTGTTGGTGTACGCAGAAAAGTTTCTTGGCTTACACTGTGTATTAACTTTGGGATAGGTAATCTATAATTCCCTCGAGATAGTTATTCTCTAATTCCTGCATATATTCCTTCTCTATATCACCTTGTAATGATTTATTCCATTCTCCTTGTAGATGTATCGGAAGGGAAAACGTTGTGAAGAAAACCCTTGCTGGTTCATTTCGTAAGATCAGTGGCACAAAACCCTGAAATTTATTTCACCTTTTAATGTGTACCACAAACATCGTGTCATGTTGTAAGGTTGAAGTTTCATCCGACTTTGTTTTCTTCCGCCAGACATCTGAGGTTCCTGGACGGCTGGCCATTAGAGAGGTTACAAGAACATCCCTCCAAGTGCCTCTTTCTCTACTTTAAGTGAGTCGTGATTGAATATTGTTTTACGCCACAGTAAGTAACGGACTACGATTAATACCGAGTCCTCCAGCGTGGCCATTCTATCCCCCTGAGTGAATGGGTATGGTTTTAATATTGTTTTACGCCGGTTTGAAGAATCATGACGGTGGACACACCAAATGGCCTTCACACTTTGTACCCATGTGGGGAATCACACCCGGGTCTTCGGCGTGACAAGAGAACACTTTAACCACTAAGCTACCCCAAAGTCGTTCCTGATTAATGAGTCCACATATGGCAATGAAATACCGCTGTGGTTTGTGACCATAGGGAAGCGAGTATTTTGAGCATTTGTTCGTTGTTCAACGTAGCCCTCACCTCTGTTCGTACTACATCAAGGCGGACTGTACATGACTGGGCTGCATGGGTGTCAGTTTTAATGTGACAATAAACACTTCTGGATATCGTCTTCTATAAATAATCGTTTATAGAATGTATATTAATTAGCCCCCAAACATACCGTGAACTTACTTTCCTGAAGTATAGTAAGACAGTGTACTGTTTAACACTGTTGTGTCGAGGATTTAGGAACCTTCGTAAATACGTCGAGTTATCGGACGTTCCACACAACCGAAAAATAATCACAGGAGTGCACAGTCAAGGAATGCGCAGAAAACAAGTTTTCACTTTGAGAGCCGCTACAGTGAAAGAATACCGATGTGCTATAGCACATGACTTCTACTAGAGTGAGTGAGTGAGTGAGTGAGTGAGTGAGTGAGTGAGTGAGTGAGTGAGTGAGTTTTTTCCCGCTGCTAGCAATATTCCACGTCGCGGGACACCACACAACACTTTGTCCAACCACCGCTTTTGTAGCGATCTGATACGTGCCTCGGGGTCGTTTCTTTTAGTCTGACAACTTAAAATGAAGTTGCAAATTCAAAACAAAATTTGAAACCATTGCATTGATTGATGTGTATGTATCTTGACATGTTTATTTTCTCAACTCATAACGGCCTTCTGATTTGAAACATTTACCTTCAGGCGCGGAGACGTGTTGGTCAAGGACAGCCATTACTCCGACTGGCTCATCGTTGTTAAATCAGTAAGTGGAACTCCTTCCTTACGACATCTACAACAACTTATAGGCGATGATCCTCAGGGAGAACTCTCTACAGTCGGGTGTCGATCTCCATATCTAGTCACTGTAGGACGTACAGCGTGTGAAACTGAAAACATTGCCCCAGTGTTATTCGTGTAGTGACTAAAGATAATGGTTATTCGAAGTGTGATAACACAGTGCGCTCGGAACGTATATATGGAACCTGTCTTGATAACATGGATGCGAGACGATTAGTATTCTGATACAGTACTTCTGTTTCATAAGTGCATATTCGTTCCTGTTCTGCAATCGTTTGTTTTTAGAATTGAAAAGGAAAGATAAGGTATTGTAGATAAGAAATATATGGGCTTGTTGTGACTGTAAAGATTCTGCTATAAATAACCAACTGTGTAATATTAGAATATATGTTTAAGCTGGTTCTTAAACAGCTTCTGTTCTTATATATGTATGACTTGTAATATTGCAATACACGAGTTGCACGTATTGTATACGAGGGTTGGTGACACCAACTAATCTTAGGAGTGTTGTTGGACAGTGTTCTTCATCAGCATTTCCAGTTTTCATACTCAAATAGATCAACTACATGTAGTTCGAAAGCAAAAGGTCCTTGAAGCATACTTTGTTATTCAAAGAAATCACCGGATTATCGAGACTTTTGTCTTGCTTTGGCGCATAATATTTACACTCCGGTCTTAAAGTTGTGATTTAAACAATATAGATATAAATTGCGATCTCGACAGCGGGGTTTAATGGGTAGACGTATCTAATGGGTAGACAGGTATAATATTTTTCATTCGTAAGTAAAATTCTTCTATTATGTTTTTGTTGTTTTGTTACAGAATAGAGGCCATAGGTTTAGAACGATTATAAGTCCTGTCACCTTTGTGTCAAGACAATATCATCCCGACTACATCTAGAGTCTCTTATATTCACAATGTTTTTCAGTTTCACACTTCTAGATTGTGACAGGGATCTACCTTAGGAAGTATGTGATATAGTTTACCTGCAAGGGTGTATTTCATGTGTTCTACTGTTGTGTATGTCATATATTCTACCTTACGATTTATGTGATATAGTTTACCTGCAAGGATGTATTTCACGTCTTCTACTATTGTGTATGTCATATATTCTACCTTAGGATTTATATGATATAGTCTACCTGCAAGGATGTATTTCATGCCTTCTACTGTTGTGTATGTCATATATTCTACCTTAGGAAGTATGTGATATAGTTTACCTGAAAGGATGTATTTCATGATCACGTCTTCTCCTATTGTGTATGTCATATATTCTACCTTAGGATGTGTGTGATATAGTTTACCTGCACGGATGTATTTCAAGTCTTCTACTATTGTGTATATCATATATTCTACCTTAGGATTTATGTGATACAGTTTACCTACAAGGATGTATATCATGTCTTCAACTATTGTATATGTCATACATATATTCTACCTTAGGATGTGTGTGATATAGTTTACCTGCAAGGATGTATATCATGTCTTCTACTATTGTCATATATTCCACCTTAGGGTGTATGGTATATGTTATGTTTCAGGGGTCTATATCGGTGTTGAAGAAACTCAGGCGGGTAGAGGCATACGAATGGAGAAGAAAACAGGGTAAGTGTCTTCCAATCTTCCAATTATACATCGATTCGTACTCAGTTACCTGTCTCAAAATGGCAGCAAAATGATAAACATCACAACAAAGATCAAACATGAATTAAATCACGTCATTTAACAAGTCAATACTCCAGTTTGTTTCTGCTTTAATCAAGCTATAGGTCACACGCAAGTTGTACCTGCAATTCCTGTAAGACTCCACTGCGCAATATACAGTATTATATACCATCCGCGAGGACGGTGATTTAGCCTTGTGGTTAAAGCGTTGGTTCGTCACATGGAACACCCGGGTTCGAATCCCCACATGAGTACAATGCATGAAGCCCATTTCGAGTGTTTCCAGCCTTGATGTTGCTGGAATATTGCTAAAAGCGGCGTAAAACCAAACTCAGTCAGTCCGTCAGTATACCATCCGCTATTTTCTCAGTTGTAGTAAATTTAAATACTAATATATAATCAATGAGCAGTTAAAGAACAACAGAAAATACAATTTATACTTATATGGGATTTTTGTGACATTTTCATCTCTTTGCGAACACATTGAAAACATATGAAAACAAAGCACTAGTTCCATTATTAACAAAAGACAGTTGTTCTCAGGACGTGATTATGAGGCATGATATACAAACATTAGGCTGTCGGGCTTTCAATTTTCTTTCAGGGTCTGTGTACCTCGCTGAGAAGCACCAACGGGAACGTGAAATCAAACTCCAGCAGTGGCGGAAGTCCATCCTGCACGAACTGCACGTGCCATTACGTCAGTCAGTAGATGACGAAACAGATAACCATGACAACGGGACGCGACGGAAACTGTGTTCTGAAACCTCAGTTCAGTCACTTGATATGCACACTTGCAAGTTCTTTGACTCAAAAGTGTGGCAGTTTGGGAAGCCTAGAGATGGACAAGGGTTGGGGTTTTCGATTTTAAGTTTACCGAACATCAAATTGAAGAAGCCACCTGAAAGGGCTGATATAAACCCAGACGACAATGAAAAGCAGCGGCGTCGACGCATGCGCATAAGAAACGTCTGTAGACCACGTAGTAGCACTGACGAAGACCGCGAGATGTCATCAGGCGGTATGTATCCAGTATGATGTCACCCTGTTTCAGACATCTAAAACACGCACTCGTGAGGAGTCCATTAAAAATCTTCAGCAACCCAGTCTTAACGGAATAGGCCATGGACGGCGTGAGTGCTGTGACACGCTGACTTAATTGCTTGACGTATTCCAGTTGCGCAGGCCTGTGCTCATTCTGTTGATCACTGGATTGTATGGTGTGCGGCACGAAAAACCCAAACAAACAAAATTATATGTTCACCAAATAATCATTTATGTGACAATTATAACATAGCTCTGCAATGTTTCTGGGCAATCTGCCTATATGTCTGCTAGTTCAGATACCGTTGAAGGCCCTTTGGCCCTAGTGTCTGACATGTAAATTAAATAACAACAACAACAATAATAATAATAGCAGATTTTGTAACCCGCATATATCCATGCTTAGCCATGCTCAGAGCGCGCAACATAGAGATGAGATTAATGGAAAACACTTTAATTCAAAGACTGTCTTGAACAAGTGTGTTTTCAGGTTGGATTTGAAGGTATGAAGGTCACAACAGTCTCTGAGGTCCTGCCGGAGACCGTTCCAGGCTAATGATCCTGCATGGACAAAGGACCTGTTTCCGTACATCACTGTCTTTCCTTTGGGAACAGCAAGCAAGATCTTATCCCATGAGCGGAGAGATCGGGAAGGCGTGTACACTGTTAGAAGATTGGATATATAAGAAGGTTCAGTTCCAATGAGACAGCGAAAAAAAGGCATACAAATTTAAACTGGATGCGGAACTCGACTGGAAGCCAGTGGAGAGTGTGCAGTATAAGAGTATTTACCAGCTCGAGTCACGATGCGGCCGGCGACGTTCTGCACTCTGCAGCTTTGCTATCTGGCAGTAAACACTTACAGTCGTGCAAGTTCATTTAAATGTTCACAAGTAATAACTCGACGCTTCTAGTCGACTCGAGTTAGTTAAGAGCGATGGGGTAGCCCAGTGGTTAAAATGTTCGCTTGACACGCCAAAGTCCCACATTTCTAGTGTCCACCGCCTTGATAATCAAACTCACTAACCCACTCGCGCACACGAGTTAACCAGGCTTGTCTGTGTCCATTCGACTATGGGCAGTTAATGGTTGTATTTCGACACGCAGTGTGCACAGCGAAGGTCTTCTTTTCAAGCTCCCGTCGTTCAATTTACCGTTGATTAACCGTTGTCAAACATGTAAAGTTATCACAACGTCAGTAGGTATTGAACTCCATGTAAACACATGCACAGTCGAGAAAACGTTTGATAAATGATAAAATTGCTCACTTATCAATAGTCTTGCTATATGGCGGCGGTCTGTAAATAATCGAGTCTGGACCAGACTATCCAATGGTCGATAGCATGAGCATAGATCCGCTCAACTGGGATGCGATGACGTGTCAATCAAGTCAGTGAGACTGACCACCTAATCCTGTTAGTTGGCCCTGACGAGAAGCGTGAATGACGTCATTACTGCTGACGAAGCAACAATGCAATATTGTCTGCGATATTTCTACGTGTCAATGCGCATCGAATACCATTGTATCAAATGTTTCAACCAGTCAGATTAACGAACACGGTGACAACATGGTTTACAATTAATTATGAATGTGTTCTAATCATGATGACAGTCAGTACCCGTCACAAACGCAGGCAAAGGCAAATTATGTATCCATTTGAACAAACAGTGAGGGAGGGAGTGAGTTTACTTTTACGTGTCAATATTCCAGCTATATGGCGGCGGTCTGTAAATAATCGAGTCTGGACCAGACAATCCAGTGATCAACATCATGAGCATCGATCTGCGCAACTGGGAACCGATGACATGTGTCAACCAAGTTAGCGAGTCTTACCACCCAATCTCGTTAGTCGCCTCTTACGACAATTGAACAAACACGTGACGATATAGTGCATGTCTAAATAGGGAGTTAAACCGGACTTTATATTCGTCATCGGCGTGTTGAAATGTTTGAAAACTTGAAAACTGAGGCCTTGGTTCCATTTATGTATCAACATATCTAGACACGTATGTATTAGACGACAGGGAGGTGTGAAATTCCCCCTGATATATGCTGCATACATGGATTTCATGTTAACAGGCAAACGTGAACCTGATGACGCCATAAACCCTCGTCGTCAGAGCGTCGTTGAAAGAGAGCGGGAGATGATGGGATTTACTCAGCACGTGCGGACCATCAGTGAAGACCTGGACGCTGGGATCAAACGGAAGGTGAGGGGTAGATTAATTTTTGTCAGGTCGTCAGTGAGCATCTGAAAGCTGGGATCAAACGGAAGGTGAGGGGTAGATTTTTCAGGTCATCAGTGAGCATCTGGGTGCTGGGATCAAACGGAAGGTGGGGAGTAGGTTTGTGAGATTGTCAGTGAGCATCTGAGTGCTTGAACGGAAGATGAGGGGTAGATTTGGAAGGCCTTCAGTGAACACCTAGGTGCTGGGATCAAACGAAATGGGAGAGGTCGATTTGTGAGGTCGTCAGTGAAGACCTGGCTGCTTGAACGGAAGGTACGAAGTGGGTGGATCAGGCCGCCAGTGAGGACCTGGCCCTGGATGTAAGGAGTGGGTGTAAGGAGATCGTGAATATTTGGGATCATCTAATGATGGGCTAAGGTCCGAAAATATAGTTCATTGTTTGGAACATATTAAGTATTTGTTCAGTGAAAACCGATGTATCTTTTTGAAAGAAACACTGTGATAGTAAAGCTGAAAGACATATTTACGGTATGGGGACACGATCTGGACGCTACATCATCTTGGCGCACATGGATGATGTGACGCATCATATGAACTTACTGGCTTACATTGATCTCTGAGTTTCTGACAATTTAGCGCTGTTGAACAGTGCTATACTACAGTATACCACATCCTTATGTAGTTGTTTTGCAGATTCGGAACACAGATACAAAGTTGAATCCTTTGAAAGATATGTTTGACTAATGGTTCATGCCCAGGGAGAGAGTGAGTGAGTGGATGAGTGGGTGAGTGAGTGAGTGAGTTGGATTCAATGCCGCTTTGAACTGTGTGACACATGAAGGAAGAACGTGATGCAGATCTTCAACGTTAAACATTCACATTAAGCCCACAAACACGGGTGTTTGCTGTACCATAGCAAGGGCAGATGTTAGGTTACAACTTGCGATCATAGGCTCCTGCCGTGCCTAAGGGAGGCGATTCTGCAAAAGGAGTCATACTGCTTTGCAATGGACATTCGGGTCACCTAAGTCAATAATTAGAATGCATAATAGTCTGCATAATTTAGAATGTGTTATCCATAAACTGTTATTCATGCTAATATGGACTGGTGAAAACGTTTCGCTTTCAGTATACGTATCTTGCGAACATCAGAGATCCGGATCTCGAACTACTATTGACCTTCACAAACTGATACCAGCTGTGCGGGTTTATAGTACTGTCATGCAAAGCCCAATCAACATCAGTTCCGAGCATACCGCTCACAAATTAATCCATTGTTAAAGTAAGCTGTTGATAACAAACATAGGAATAACGCGGATGCATGTTGATGACGTACCAATGCAGCACGTGCAATCAATCAAAACAGCCCGTGATGTCACGTGACCGCGTGTCTTCACTCGCCATCTGTGAAATATCAATAGCTCTAGCGTAAACGACGATCGATTCACTTTGTGATCGACTTGTGATAAGGACAGCCAACCATAACATTTGAAAAAAGAAAATCTATCTTCATATCTACTAATTGTCCATATCATAAGGATATACTTTTCATATTTACGAGGTTTAGGAGTTTTCAACAAAACTTTTTTCCTGTACATGAGACTTCATAGGTTCTTTCTAGGTGATAATAGATTGGACATGTGTGACCTTCCAGTTTAGATCGATGAGTTTGCCGTGCGCCTAAGAAAACAGCGTGAGACTCGATGTGGCATAAGTCACTCGGTGGATATTACATATGTAATGAAACTGTGTAAAGAAGTGTAAGGTGTCAGATATAAATCCTGGTTTGAAAATGACAATTTCACAATTGACTGATGATATATTTTTTCATATCATTGTGGTGTGTTCCTGTTGTGGAAACGGATATAAATACACAATGCCAATATAAAATGCCAGGAATGCTAATGCAATTATGTCGAATATCTGATATATTTCATTCTTAGAATTATCATGCAATAATACAACATATGTCATATTTGAGATTTCACTTCCTCAGTAAAGTACAAATTCTAGTACTTTTTTGGTTGAGTCCAGTCCGGGATTCGAACCCGCACCCTCAGAGTCAGGCACCTAATCGGTGTTAGTTTGAGTTTGAAATGACCGTGTGTTTTAATATGTCTCATCTGTTGATTCACATCTCATGTATCTATTTTCACTAAATTTATGTTTAGATACCTAAAAGTGTACAATACCTATAGAAAAGCTTAATACAGCCATCTTATTACATGTCTCAAAATATATACGTGGCATGACCACCCGATGATCGACAGGACAGGACATTATTTGTAAATTGTTATGACATGCCGTTTGCTTTCCCAGTTTAATTCCGCTAGGGGATTATCTTATCTCAGCTGACATCTGTATCCCCCAGCCGGGCCCCAACCACCGTTGGAGACACCCCCTTGTACCTGTTTCCTTTCATAGTAATAGTGAGACCCCTTGCTAGTTATAAATACATCCTTAACAGTTTCAGCATTGCAGTCATTATTTTTTGCGCCAGCTTTCGTTTATAATGAAGCTAAGCTTAAATATAAAATGGACATTTGCCATTTGCAATAAAACAACATCGTACACTAACTTACATAAAGTCATGGTCAGTTTCAAATAAATCGCTTTGGAGTTAGAAGAAAATGCATTGCTCATTTCTACACTAATCTCTCCTCAGTAAAGTCCCTTTTCTTCATTCTCTATCCCCCTACCTCTCAGACCGTAGTCAGGTCGAACTTTGTTTAACAGGCATACAAATAAATTGTAGATATAAATGCGAAAAAACAGTTTTTTTCTCTCCGAAATTACTTAGTGTGTCACGAAATCAAGGCCTCTACTGGATATAGGCGTTTGTCCTGTTTTCCCTTAAAAGGCCAGGCTTAAAAAAAGAAAGAAATCGGTTGGTGGACAGAGGGTTTGCACTTAATATTTATGCAATTTGATGATGACTGGAAGTAGTTCAGGAAACAATCCACCTTTGTTAACATGCACACTGAGGGGTGCCAGTGCCGTGTTTTGACTCAGTGAAATGAACGACAGCAAGAGTTTTGTGATAAGACTATGCCTTACGTTTACAATTGTGATTTTATGCCATGAAAATATATACATATTCAAGAGGCACAAATGTAATGATGATAATGATGACAAAGACGACAGCGGTGATGATGATGATGAGTGAGTATGGTTTTGCGCCGCTGTTAGTTCGGCAATATCACAGATGGGGGACACAAGAAATGTGCTTCACACGTGGTACCCATGTGAGGTATCGAACTCGGGTCTTCGGCGTGACGAGCGAATGCTTTATCCACTAGGCTGCCTCATCGCCCCTGGTGATGATGATGATGATGATGATGATGGTGATGATGATGATGATGGTGGTGATGATGGTGATGATGATGGTGATGATGATGGTGATGATGATAATGGTGATGATGATGATGATGATGATGATGATGATGATGATGATGATGATGATGATTTAGTGCACGTTTCCGACAGAAGCGATTTCGCTCTCTATCAGTTATGTGGTTTCGATGTTTAATTATTTTGACATTTTGATAATTTTATGGCCTTACATGGCAAGATACATGGAACTATCGATTGCAATGTTAAATTTCCTTGACTTGCATTTATGCGCTGCGCGGTAAGATACATTTACATATATTTCTATTTACGACCAGCTTAGACTATTGATTATTCATGAACGTAAGGATTTCATGAAAACTTCGGTGGCATAACATATACGTCACTCAGTGATTTGCTCGGTGTACGTTGTCAAGACCGTGGGAATTATAAATGCCATTATACCTTTTGACTTGTTTAAAATATTTGATTTTATTCAATAAGTGCCGGATTTAATTCCAGTGCATTGTCTCATTCTCTGTTTGTTTGTTGTATGTCGCACTCAGCAATATTCCAGCTATCTGTAATGATCGAGGTTACTCCACATAATCCAGTGATCGATAGCGATGGCATGGATTTTAGCAGTGGGGATACAATGATATGATTATGGCAACTAAGATAGCGGGCCTGACCACCAGACCCCGTTAGTCGCCTCTTGCGTTAGTGAGTGAGTTTAGTTTTACGCCGTAGTCAACAATATTAGAGCTATATGGCGGCGGTCTGTAAATCGTCAAGTGTGGACCGGACAGTCCAGTGATTTGCGTAAGTGGGAACCGATGACATGTGCCAACCAAGTCAGCGAGTCTGGCCACCCGATCTCTTTAGCCGCCTCTTAGACAAGCGCAGTCGCCTTTTATGGCAAGCATGGGTTTATGAAGGCCTATTCTACCCCGGACCTTCACGGGTCCTTATGACAAGCATGGCTTGCTGAGGAACTATTCTAAGATGGATCTTCTTGGGTTTTCACTCTCCGAGCCATGAGGAGCATCCACTCACTGTGCTATGAACGAGGAGGCCACATGTCTCAACCGGCTCACTTGTGTTTCTCAGCTGTAGTACTCTTGTCAGTATTGTTATTATTATCATTGTGATCAAATTGGAATAGCAAGACACATACTACTCTGAAGGTAACAATATGTATTATACAAATCCTGCTGACCACTAGATTTGTTCCTACAAACTCGTTCATTTACAGACCGTTACCACATACCTCTACTATTGCTGATTGTAGCATTTAACAAAGAAACAAGCCATTGAATCCTGTTGATTTCAGACAATCTAAAATACATCAGATAGAGTGGCATTTCGGACCTCACTAAGCGGTTGCCATTACTTGCATGTCCTCTTCGAAATATTGCCTCTTCACACTATTGCGTATACCAGTACCAGCCAATCTCCTTGCAGGACCCTGATGACGTCACACCTGCTGACCTCAATCCCGAGTTCGTTAAAGTTGAGACTGTGACGAAAGGCCAAGTATTTGTAAGTACAGAAACTTCATTAAAATAAACAAACCCATGTTACATATCCCTATACAAAGTTGCCTCCCTTTGGTGTACCAGAGACCTATGTTTTTGGGTTGGAATCTCGGTTATATAAATGACCTTGTAACCGATATGGAAGCAGAGTGGCTTAGTTATTACAGGGTTTAATCGCTCCGCAGAAAACCTGACATTTCATTGGTTCAATATGTGAAAAATAAATATACTCAGTTCTAAAAGAAACGCGAATCGCGTAAAACAGAGATATATTATGAATAAAGAGACTGATGTCTAACGTGCAAAGCCAACAACTGAAGTTTGCAATCTATTTCACACGCAAACAGGTGCTAGCTGCTAATGTCATTTTAAATTCATGGGTAAGAAATAACAGTTAAGAATCGTCTCCATTAGCAACCATTCCGGTATAATCAGAGCACACTGTCGAGAATGACCATCTGTGCATGAAAGACACACCACTTCGACGAGGTGCATGTCTTATGTCGTGTAATTTCAGTCGTCAGTCAGTATATAATGGCATCATCACTTGCTACGACCTTTTCTTACTCGTTCAACTCGTATACATTAAGCCTGTGACCTGTGACTGTCTCAGGGCTTGGCAGACTTGCTTCTGGGGCGACAGACAAGCTTCTGTGTGGTCAGCAATGGCGCTGACTGCCTCCTCATCAACAAGCAGCTTTACATGGATCACGTGACCGATGATCTTGTGCGGAAGACGAGACAACAGGTTTGATGTTTTAACATTTGGTATGAGATGGCAGGGAATCGAACCAATGGTCTTCCTCTCGCGAGGTAGGCTTTGTGTCCGATAGGCCACCGAGGTGGACAGATTACAGAAAAGCTTTTATCAGTGTTATGTATTCCCAATATGACACAGGAGACTCATGACAAATCACGTTAGAATTGGGCTTCATGCTTGTCGAAAGAGGCGACTAACGTGATCTGTCTCACTCGCTGACATTGTTAACATGTTATCGTATGCCAGTTATGTCGATCTCACGCTTTTGTTCACTGAATTGCCTGGTCCAGACCTTTTTACAGACCGCCGTCACAATGCTGCAATATTGCTGAGTGCGGCATGAAACTAAACTCACTCACTTACTCACTAATGGGACGGATGCAGATCTACAGCATGTAGACTGTCGTGCAGCGTTTAGTGATGAGGTAGTGATGAAGTGTTGTGACAATGTGTCGAGATTCTGGTAAACCAGATTCTGGTAAACTCATTATTCCTTTCTATTTACAATTACAAACGATACATGCTGTTACAAAAATCAAATTTAATTTAAAACAATATTGGCTTTAATCAGATGCAGTTGCTGCACCTTTCCTTCCAGTAATGAGCAACAGGAACATTTCGAACCTTTGTACACGTGGTTGTTGTTTTTTTTTATTTCGATCAAATCCTTCTCACGCAAGGAAGGATCCAGTTTTGTTGTCTTGTGAAACGACCAGGTGTAAAATAATCAATTCTTCAATTAAATAAGGAATCCGCTGTACGATTCCTACTACAGGACAAACATTCGTATGAAGATCATCATGAAACAGTGATGAGTTCATCTGTTTGAAAAGGTTCAGCCTATCCTGGCACACTTATGCATAACACTTGCACGGTACGTGTGAAAATATGGATTCGTAACCGAAATCGCCTTTGTCACTGATACGTCAAATCCGGAGTGAGATTAAAATTTACTTAAAACCCAAAGAAAGCTGCACAGTTGTTGCGGTTTGAAACTAAACTTCCCTTTCCTTGAGGAGAGGAGAAATTCGAAGTTATCTTCGAAATATATTTGTTTAAGTGTTTGCCACTATATTAATATTATCTGCATGTTTCAGTTGTGTCCCTACCCGAGCGAGGAAGCCCTGCAGAGGAGTCTTCAGACCAGCGTTGACTGGAGTGCGTACAGGGAGATAACCCTCGCCAACACACTCAAACTAGTTAAACAGAGGAAAACGGGAAGCGTGGCCTGATATGACAAGGTCGAATACAATATCCGATCTGTTAGATTATCAGATTATTAGTTTGGATTATCAAGGTCCTGAATTCCGAGGTTCCATTTTATGCAAGTTATAAGCATTGAAGGTGAAGAATAATACCCCTGAACGAGCATATATATAATTCTACTGTGTTGTATTGTCACCATGTGTGTGCAAATCGATATACGACAATGCAAAAACGAAAGGCATCCAAGTGCAGTGATACACAGATAGTTGTAATATGAGCCATCAGAGTGCAAAGTTCCTCTGATGAATGTTTCACCTTCAGGTGGTTCGTCACCAGTCCCCACCTCCACTACCTGCAAGCTGACTCAACGGTGAATGGACAGAATGCGTGCATGTACAAGTGTATGTACATATAAATCGTTCAAAGAATCCTTCAGCAAGTGTTCTGTGTATCTCAAATTCATATTGTGCGTCAGCTTACAGGTCAAGCGTATTTATGTGAACACCCCACCAATAAACGTTTCTTCATTTTCAATCGCCGCTGCGTCGGCGGCCATGTTGGAAGCTGTCCCACGAATCATACAAATACATAAAAGACTCTGTTTCTATGCACGAATCGACAATTCTCTTAGTTTGCAGTTGGGCATAGACGGAACCCAGTCTAAACAATTCCTACGAGACGCCATTCAGCTTGCTCCGGAATAACACGAATTAGTTACGAATGGTCACGAACGTGTTTCAGTTCAGTGCCTCGGTCTGTAAAGCTGCGTTGACTGTGACGTAAATAATTTTACAAAGACTGAAGACAGTCGTGACATCCCACTCGAGTTCTGGGACTGGATTATGCTGCATTACTCCCTTTCGGTCTTACAGGCTTCGTTTTCCTTATATACCCATTAGTTTGGACAGATCGAAATGAGATAATAATTGTGAATGTATCTACGTTTATCAGCGAGAGCCGTTTTCAATGATAAGGGACTGTAGACAATGTATATTTTATGAGAAATATGTACGTACAGTGGATTGATAAGTTACTTACCATATTGTTAAATCTTGGTAATACAGTGGAAGCTTCAAAAGCGGCATCTGTCCAATCTGGTAAATTTTCAACACCTGCCTGTAAATCTCAGTCCCGTGCGTGGCTTGTACATTTATCATAAGCTTTACAATCCTGCACGTTGTCTAAACTGGATTATTTCTTCAGCCCGATTAGTGTCGGTTTAGGCAGTGTCTACAATATATCAATTTATATTATCAATTAAAGAAAATAGTATATATGTTTTTGATATATCTTTTTATTATCTGATTTGACACTGATTTGTGTGAAAGCTTCGGTCGCTAGAATGTAAGATATGAAATATAAAACTGTAGCTGAATGACACTTAAAGCGAACCAAGTGCTCCAGTGAATTTAATTCCCACTCGGCTTTTCTCCTCTTTTGAAATGATGACCCGATCATGAACTGTTAGTGTTCTGTAGTGTGTACTGTTTTATATATTGATATGACACCCACACCAGCTGTAAAAACACTTCCTTCCATAACAGATGTTTACTTTGCAGGGCAGTTTATGACTGGTGTTTGTCGTGTAAACATTCCCTAGCAGTGATTAAATCAGTACTTGACATAAATGTATTGACAATCCAACAAGTAAAACATCCGTGCTGAAACGTCATTAACAAGGGATTAAGTCAATTTTTGAAAAATAAAACAGTCAAAGGTATTGTTTTCGTTTCTAGGTTTTGGTTTTCTGTAATATTATGAAATTAAGGCTTGTGATGCTCTGGATCCTGAATTGTCGTTACATGTGTTTTCGCTTCAGTACTGAAAGGTTTATGCAGGTTTATTAAGTAAACGCCACGAAATTCTTTACCAAGGCAAGTGTAACCCATTGTATATTTTCGAGTGAGTGAGTGAGTTGGGGTTTACGTCGCTCTTAGCACCATATAATCAATATCACGGCGGCAGGGCACTAGAAATGGGCTTCATACATTGTACCCACCTGTGGAGTCGAACCCGGGCCTTCGGTATGACGAGGTCGACGGTATCAGTACCACATGCTTATCTGTGATGACACCAGGTGTTCGCTGAAATTTATGCGTGTGTGTTTCATGAGTTACATAATTATTTCTACAACGTCGAACACTCAGCTAAGAAATGACGCTGATCTTGTGGGCCCGAAAGTGCGCGTTTGACGAGGTGCTATAACTTGACGATTATTTTGACTGAACAAAACAATATGAAACCGTTTCCTGAACATTGTTAAGCTAACTCCATGGATGTACAGTAATTCTAACCATTAAAGAGGCACTAGTCTACATAAGAGGAAAGGACACCAGTCTGTTATTTATATTTTGAAGAAATTTACATAATGAATAATTTTAAACTATTACTTATTACATTAGAGACTTGTGCAAGTCTTCCGCTTCCTTTGTAGTTGGCTTAATATTCGCGAACCCAAAATCAATGACATGGATAAAGTCACGTGTGTTCGTCATAAGTATTTGACATTACGTTTGCATTTCCCCATCACTCCTATGACAGAAACACGTCATCGTCTCGTCTGTTGTAATTAGCCAATAGAATGTCAATTCGTGATACAAAAGGGGAATATTGGTAAGACGTTCGCTTATCATACACAATATCCGGGTCCTATTGCCCACATGAGTATTTTCAGATCAATCGCATGACAGAAACACGCCATCGTCTCGTCTGTTGTAAAATTTTAGCGAATACCATATGCCGTTAGGATTGGTCATCCGCTGGATACATGTCATCGTGTCCTTACGGCATAAATCGATGTTCATGCTGTTGATCACTTGACTGTCTGATCCAAATTCGACTAAACAGCCTGCGAGAAACATAAGATCTTATTTTCTAATCCCAGTTTATCTTTGCTTTACGTTAGTTGTGTTAGCAGAGGTGTACGTGGTGTGGTGGAGGTTTGACCTACACTACTTGGACATTTGTAGCCTCATAATAAAATCTGAATTTTGAAGTCTCCCCTAACGCAGGTTGTATACACGTTGCAAAGTCCGTGACGCATAGCAACAAGCTGTGAAGAAACTACGATTAAACACAACAAAACGCATCAAGTTTTCATACGTACAATGCATGATGTATTATAATACCACAAAAATATATTTATTTTGGTAACACAGCGGTTGTGACTCCATATATCTCCTGAAAGAAGCTGTCTTAATTCAACCATGCTTTAAATAAGTCTGAAAGCTTGGCTTTCTTTATGTCAAACATGAGCAGAGGTGTACGCATGGAGCGACCGCCCATGTGTTTCTAAACATCAGGGTACGCCTTTGGAAACGCAACATCAGCAAACAGCTGTCCTTTAACCTCTCTTTCTCGGCCTACCAAACGACATTCAAATAGGTAGGCAAAGAAAGCCACACGAATCTGAATAGAGAGGTTAGTTTTAGCACGATCATGCATATGTTAATCATACGCCCCGCTCTCCCGCCCGATCCAATATGTCTGCCGGGTGCATTGAAAAGTCACCTCGGGCAACGCATCTGAAAGTGAAGGAATGCCTGCCTGTTGAAAATTATCGATTTGGACAACAGTGTTATTTCTTAGCATTTTATCAGCATAAAGAGAGTTTAAGCTATATGGTTTGAATATTGTAAGGACCGTAACGACTGTGGGTGACTTCTGACCTATCATGTGTGCGCATGCGCAGACATGATTAACAAGGCGGGTCGTAATGTCTTGACAGGCTCAGAGATTACCCCAGACAGTCTTGGTTTTTAGGAATGATATCGTACCCGACTGGGTCTAAATACACAGGAAAGATATTCACTACATATTCTAAGTTTTCAAGAATGATACCTCCACCCCACCCCCTTCCTCCTGTGTATTCAGGAACCGATATCTCCGGGCACTATTTGATCATAAGGATTAAGGAATGATATTACTCGACATAGCCTAAGTTAAGCATTCAGGAATGAGTTTAATCGACAGGGTCTATGTGACATATTCAGGAATATTAACCGACAGAGCCTATGTTACATATTCAGGAATGATATTGATCGATAGAGCCTAGAAATGACACAAATCTGAGAAGTTTACAGAGAGTGACATTCACGAGTCCCAATCAAATTTCTCATTACAGTATATCTCTGGCTGGAGGAAGTTAGAAAGTATCGAGGCGTGGTTCATTTGCAGGAAAAGCTGCTGACTCAGACATAAAAAGTCCGTTTATCTGCTACCACATTGAGGATTGATCTACCAGATCATTTGTTCATATTTAATGCTTGGCTGCCGTTTCCAATGGGCACATACGTAGTCACCAGTTCGGTGGTTCGATCCCCTGTTCGAGTCTCACTAAAGCTTGGTGCTCGTTGTCACCTTGCCTGGAGCGCGGTATTGGAGGGATAAAATAAGTGTCTGGCTGGGAGTCGGTACACTGACGGGTATCCATCTCCATGATGTCGGTGTGTCGTTACATACCGCTTGTATAGTGCTAGCCCATGAAAGCATACATACATGCACACACATGAGGGCGCGCGCACACATACACACGAACACACACACACTGTATGTGTAATAATCATTAACTGTCAGGCGTCGTGCTTCGACCAAAAAGGTGACACCCGACCCTTTGAGCCTGTGTGAAAACACGCGCTTGTGTAGAACCCTGCCGCATTCGTTTTGAAACTGAGTGTCTGTTCTTTCATCGTCATCAAATCAATAATGTATTTCGCACAGAGATTGAGAAAGAAGTGATATGATGTGGTCAACCTCGAACGGGCGCTATCGCTTTCAGGGACATGCTACTTAAACAAAGCTAATGGACATATGAAATTTGTTTGCTATGTCCATCTATAATTAATTCGTCATGGCTACTGGGTATTGAAACATGACCTTCTACTTGTTGATGTTCTTTGAATTGTCAGTAGTATGTACAGTGGGAGTTGTTCAAACCGGCACTCACTGAAACTGAAGAAATAGTCCGGTTTAGACAATGTGCTGGATTGCAGAGCTGATGATGAATGGACAAGCCATGGGTGGGACTGACATTTTATCCTGGCCTTAACAACTTGCTGGATTGGACAAATGCCTGTTTTGACAGGCACTTCACTGTACGTATATATTGCCTTGAAGCACCTATTCGTGAGGAAAGCTGTGATCGTATTGTCAACAAACCGGCCATTCCGCAGAGTGAGGTTCATGCGGTGTGGTCAGGCTGAACCTCGTACCTCTGCCCAGTGGTGAGGCCTCTGTCAAAGGAACGAGTGAGAGAGTGAATGAATGAGTGGGTGAGTTTAGTTTTACGCCGCTTTGGCAGTATTCCAGCAGTATCAGTGGTGGAGACCAGAAATGGGTTTCACACAGTGTATCCATGCGGAGAGTCGAATCCGGGTCTTCGGCGTGACGAGCGAACACTTTAACCACTAGGCCTCTGTCCAAGGAACGAGCGATCAGACAAGACGGTAGACGTTCCTGTCAGTAACTGTTCATAAAGTGGATATGACTGGTTTATTGAGGGTTCATGATATAATGTATCAGGTTATTCGACGGTATAATGTATTACCAGCTACTGTGTGTAGAAATGCCGTCTACCAGCCTATTTAGGATTGATAATCCATCTCTCAGAGAACAGCACAGAAAGTCAATTAACCAGCACTGTGACCACCCAAAGACCAAATAAAGCACCTATTACACGATGAAATTCGGACAGCGATAGCGCTTATTCAGTTATCATTATACAATTAATAAGCAGAACTGCTTTACAATAGCGGAAAGACTCAGCTTTTCTCTCGAGGATCCCATGAAGGCGTTGTCATGGCGACAACCAATCAGTGAGACTGATACAAAGGGCGATTCAGGAAATCTAAACATAAAGGCGGTTGTAATTAAAGTGGAGAACAATGACCTCGCGTATAATGATCATGAGCTCCAGTTGTTTAATATCCGGCTTTCGCTAATAGTTTTCCGATATGATTGTGAGCGACGTGTGTGGCAACAGGGGGAGGTAACTCAAGAGGTACAGATACCGATTCTCTCCCTTGAATTTCAAATATGCACTTTGTTGTTCCCGCGAAATGAGATGGATTGATAGCTGCAAGTGATGTTCGTGCATTGAATAATCAATACATCCTCACGTTGTCATTGAAATACAAATTAAAGGGACGCACTATACGAAAATTCACACGTTCAGTCAACCACCACCACTGAAATGGATAAGTAACACCAAACAAAGAATGTATTATTTATTCACTTCATTTGAAGCAGATTGTTACATTCAATATGACCATGCATTTCCTTTTTGTCGTTTATTAGCGAAATCGTTTTGGTATTTTTAAATATCCTGAAAAACAAAAACGGTGAAAAATGTTCACACTTCAATGGTAGAGGTGCGACTCACGCAGCACGTCGCTCCTGGCCAGGCCTCGGGTCGGTTTGTACTGAACGTAATACGGCAGAACAGATGGTGCGAAATATTATCAATTTTGAATTTATAAGTTAACGCAAGTGTGACACTCAAGCTGCGGGCTTACTGTCACGCATGAGGGAATACAGATTTCAATGCCAGACACGTTGAAATAGTTTACAAAGGCGGACTATAGCAACAGAGTGGAAGGGGTAAGGGGTGTATCTGTCAGCCGAGCGCTGGCAGCTGCTCATATGTACACACAAGTCTAGACTTGCTGCGTGGCTGTTAAATAAAATAAATTGAGAGAGAACATAAGATCAAGTTTAAAAGCTAATTCCCGATTTACGAAAGTTGGTTATAACCTATGACGGTTAAATCGAATTGAAGGTGTCAACGATCGTATTTAGTGAACGGTCGGCTGTGGTCTTAACGAATTGTCGGATATTCGGGGATCGGTTCCAACGAGGTACCATCTAACACGAATGGTCCAATTTCCGAATATCGGTTCTGACGAAATGCCAGGTAAAACGAATGCTCAGTTCTAGTGACAACTATTGTACGAAAGGTCAGTTAATATGAACACATTTCGAATTCGAGGAACGAGCGCAGAACATGAGGCTCTGTTACAAGGATAGGATCGCTAACAAAAGTTATCGCTTGCAGTTCGGCTTATCTGTGATAAGCAACGCAGCTGTACATGTATATCACATGATTTTAAATCAAACGGTGGAGACAGTCGTGGATGTTCCAAAGAATTTATACCACTGTTATTGAATTCCTTCACGTTTATAGTGTCCTCGTATTAAGATTGTAACAGCTGTGACAATATTAACTGTAAATTTGTATTCTACCTTTAAAAAACAGACATGACAAAAGCTGCAAATGTTACTTTAGTGCTGTAAGCACATGATTTATGAAAAGTGTGATCGAAATATCACCTATGTCTTGAAATGGAATGACCATGCGTGCATATGAATGATCTCTTGATTACACAAGTAGATACTAGACCTCAACGGATGATCACAAGCATTGTTCTCATATACCAAAGCTAGAAAAAGTAACAAATTGAGTTCATTGTAACAGCACATTTAGAATGTACGCACCAATACATAATAGAATGTGATATAAATAATGTACATTAATAAATGGCTCTGCTGGGAGATTTCTGCTGACGTGATGACAAAGTCAGAAAACAATTTCTGTGTGTCGGTAAACTTTGGTTTCAAATGAAACATTGAAAATCCAAGAGATTCTGGACGCATCAGTTAGCTTTGAGAATTCTGTTTGTGTAGATATATGCAGAAAGAGAGCATTGCCGTAAGTCTAGGCCTTTTAACGCCTACACGAAGGCGTTGGAGCTGGTGTATCACAATTTATAGTATAAAAAAGAATAGTAGAGTGTTTGCCTCGCCTTGTTCAAACAGTGGTTTTAGTACAGGCCCGGCTTCTTCACCTGAATTATACCGAGAAGGTCTGAGGAACTTGTAACGCGGTTTATTACAGGGCCAGATGACAACACCATACATTCATTATTCATTTACACATTCAGCTGAAAATGAACGAAGGACAGTTGAAATACTTGTCTATTCTAGGGGTAGATTAGAAGAGTACATGCGTTGAGGTTGTTGGGAACTTAGAAGAGTGGACGGTAACGCTTTGTACTACATGAACTCATGCAGTTACACCGACACCTTTATAGGACAAATTTGGAGATATGAATGTAAATGGCTATCAGTCTATTCGGGGTGGATACGGGTAGGGGGCATATTACGGTACAAATTTGCTCAACCAAAATCTGTGAATCAGAAGCAGTAGTTTGAAAAGATAAGAATAGACGTATTACCTTGATTGCGACTGCATTCGGTCCACATCAGCAAGTGTCATGTCGAGGAGTTTGCAGCATTTTTATCTCTATCAATCTTTGATTGAAGCCCGAGCGCCGATATTTAACGTAACGGCTTTCTGAGCAACAATCAAAAGATGAAAAGACATCTTAACACTCCCGAATCCTTGTATCGAGTATCCGTGTCATATTCTCGTTGTCTCCTTCAAACCTACAGTCTTCAAGTAGCAGACGACATTTTTCCGGTGTGCGCAGACGACACACAGGTACGAGCAACAGGTGGCTTAAGCTCCGTGTATCCGCGCGCGCTAAACCATAACGAGGCTATGCGGTGAACATTTGATGAATGAAAGTCCCTGCCCGTTTTGCTTGAGGAAAAATAGTTTGGCTTGAGAATCTCGACGACGCTTCAAACTTCTTTTCAGAGTGACGACTTTCCCGAGCAAAGGAAACTGGAAACTTGAATTGCCTTATGGGTAAATGGGTCCTCATAGTTATGACTGAGAGAGTGAGTTTTCCAATCATACTCATTTAAACACATCATACATCCATGCTTCTGAGTATTGCACATCTAACATGCACCAAGTCCTGAGTCCGGGTGTGCAGTTATAATGGATAGAGTTCTATGATGTCGATTGTGTCATGGTAGTTGTCAGCCATAAGTATATGTGAACATCCACTTACAAAACGCAGTGTATGTGAAAATGTGATTAATTTGACTAAAGCAGTGCTTTATCTCCACTGACCCTGAGTCAGCTGACAAAACAGGAGGGAAACTAGACTACCACCTTGCTATACAACCAGTACAACAAGACACCACTTACCCTGACAAAGTAGAGATAACTCACCCGAACTAATAGAAGTAGCCTAATCACAACCAGACATCACTCCTTGAGGCATTGCTCCTGAAATGCTCTGTTATGCATATGGGCATATCTCACCGTTTACAGACAATTAAACAGACCATCCCTATCGAGTTGCCAACACTCACCATCTCACGCAAGTACTGTCTCCACAAATTCATTCTAATCTGCCCAACCACTGCTACCAAAAATATCATTACTAGCTACCGTGCCGGCTGTTTCGAGGGAGGTCCAAACTATACGCTATAAACTCTGAACAAAAGCAACATCGATTTTCTTCCCGTATGGGCCATCTGTGTCGTAGGACAATACACGCTTGTTGGGAGAGACGTGTCTCTATTGATCATAGTGCTCCTAATTTGTCGCATATCTTTATTTCTACCTATGTGAAACGTGTCTTGGCCACGTCATTCCTGGTCAATACTGCACCTAGATAAAACCCTGGTCCCGCCATGCACCTCGCCGGTATCCCAACATTGACAATATTAATATTATGGTGATAGATGATTTTAATATATTTGCCGCAAGCCATCTCCCAATACCATGTCTGCATAAACTCCACATTATTACTGTCGGTCCTAGAGGCAGAAGAATGTACACACGGGGACATATTGAAATTTGAACTTACCACCCTCACACAGTAGTCCAGATGACAAAGTTAGCCGATTATCGTCTGCTGATCATTAAAAAGGCGGGGAAATTTGCAGTAGCCTTGATGACGTAGCTGAGTGTCACGTGGACAGTTTGAGACACATCGAGAATCAATCACTCGCCACGCGGGTAGCTAGCCCACTACAGGCAATAAGCGCGGATCTAAACCTACCAGACGGGAGATTAAAACAGAAACCTGTCCCATAAAGTTTATTGCATATTCCCTTTTCTTCCACGGATTAGTTCCCTTCATGACAGTCGTCATGTAATGGACTTTAGATGTATAAACATTGAGAGAAGAAAGATTAACATGTAAAGGGTAGGCTGATGCAACACAGAAACGCTCTTCAGAGGTAGCTAACCTACTCTTAAGTAGTGACATCAGTATCAAATATTGATTATCACAGTATGTCTAGAGACATGATACATTCAGCATGATTAATGACTTTGCTTGAATGTCAGTAGCGACACATGTGAAGACTCAGCATTCGCCCTGGCAGTCAATTTTAAATATGTCTATTGATTTCAAACGCAACTAAATTATACGAAACGAAACTCAGATAAAATATGTTTCATCCATTTAAATTTGTGAACTTTTTGTTTCGGTTTCTTTTGTACGACGTTATGGCCTATTTCATCAATTCAGTTTCCCTTTAGGGTTATCATGAATAATACCAATGTATTTGGAGACACCAATAAAGACACCAGATAGATTGCATTACCCATAATATTAAATCATCACCAGTAAAGCACTTCTCCATTATCGTAATCCAATTTGAAATGCTACACATACGAATACAATCGTTTGTAATCATATGGTTGTCAGAACTGATATATCTACAATATCGGCAAGGGAGCTACAAATATGTAAAGAACGACTGTTGTAAATAACAACAACTTGGAAATACTTACGTTAAAGCTGCATTAGTTTGGTAAATACTGACGGGCGTATACCACATCCTTGCTGACCACCTCGGTGTAATGGACGTAATGTGGAGTACACTTCCGACTGTAGGCGACCATAATTTCCTGACTTTACAATAAGGCGAATACAGGAGATAAATACAATATTCCCCAGTACAGAATATTGATATCAATTATATGTGTTGTGTGTGCGCATTCATCGATAGATAGGGTGTTTGCAGCTGCGTGTCGACTTTCTAATTTAGGACGAAGTCTTTGTACAGGCTAAATTCATAACCGCGCAGGACAATACGATAAAACACCGCGGCATTTTTCATTTAGTATTGATATTTTGTCTTTTATGCCAAGTGAGCTGGGATATACAGAACCTAATAACAACACCGACAATTGGGAGATTGTCAAACTCCGACTGCATGTAAACCCTAATGTAATAAATTCATGTTTGAACGATTGTAGGAACCCTCTTCATAGTGTCAAGTTAAACATGAGATTCAGTATATAGCATCTCATTTTTACAATTTGCATTTTGAATTTTGAGGACTATTGACAGAGGTTGAAAGGTTGAAACATGTGAATATAATGTTTTGTAAGTTTACCGTAATTATTCATCGCCGAAAGATCTACTAAATACTAGGTAGAAATAGGATGAAACGTTAGAATGGCAACTTGATCGAAATAAATGATTGCTAACTATTTTGATTAATTATTTAGACTCTGCAATGATAGGCTGACAAAAGTAGAATGCACATCCCAGGTCTGAAGGTTCGTTTTCGATCCTGGAACGACGAAACTTGTCTACAACCACAGGACCACACGCCATTTTGAGTTCTCAGTTCTTATCTCCTACACCCCCTATGTCCCGCACATGATACAGCGGGAATGAATATTTCTCAACTCCATACACTAGTGGTTTGGTAGCACAGAATAAAAATAAACAGAGAACTGAGTCCCGATGCATATGCTTACCCTGCAGGCTAAAACTAGTTCAGTCACGCAGCTGCGCAGTCTCACCTGTGCTCCTGTCCTGGTGTCTCAGTTCTGCTGTGGGTTTACCAAGGAGACCATCTCTCACCACCGTTGTTCAGCAATGACGGAATTTGATCGAAAAGGGACCGATTTATAAGAGTTGGGAAACATCGACCGAGTAATGACCTGTGTTCGCCTGGCAATAGAAAGCTCCCGTCTTTTACCTGGCATAGAATAATGATGAGATTTCGCTATTGAGTCGCACCTCTATCGTAGCGCAAGCTGGCAAGTCAAAAGGCACGATCAATAGCCAATGTAGAACTGCATTCATGCTCACCATAATCCTGTGGTAGAGAGGTACGGCTGTCACACCAAAGATCGTTTTCTTTACAAATGTCTTCACCAATCATTCAGCTACACTTCCACAAACTGTTACCCACAAAGTCTTGGCAATTATTCAAATTTATTTGTAGGCATAAAGATATCGATGTCTATACAACCTTACCAAAGAGTCAGATAATAAAGACACAAACATGTGCCGTGATGGTATTGTTGGAGGGAAATATGTTGCCGAACTAAAGTGGCAACTGCGTCTCCTACTAAAGTCGTTTGCAGACATAAAACTCACAATTGACTTTTCATATTAAGGATAACACCTCGGTCTTTATCCTAGCACTTTTATTCTGTTACGAGCATAGAATTGAGGTACGACTTGGATTATATGAATACCGTAGACTTTGCTAGTATCAACGTTTACACGTCCCTGTCATTAAATTATTCTTACAAGGCAAACAGGCGGCTAAACAAGGATTGATCTCCATGGTATAACAATGTTATAACTTGAAGGCCACAAGTGGTGGTATTTTATGATATTAACACCCGCTGCATATTATTGTGTAATTCCGATGTTCACGTTGATATTAAATTTACACGTGGTTTAAGGACAACACAATATATGTCCCAACTGTTGCAAGCATGTCTATGAAACAGTTCAAGTTGGATGTTAATATATTCATATGGTAAAGACGGGATGACGATGTGTAGAAGTCATTAAATTGAAGAACTATAATGATAGTCATATTGATTCATACGCCATGTAACAGAATATTTCATACTTATCGAGTGTTTGAACATGAGCTAACTTGTAAAACAAACCGTTACGTTAACCTCCTTAACCGTTAACCTCAAAGTCTCAGTGTAGATAAGTTGTTGGCGGGGTTCAATGTCCTGATCTTACCTATATTCGTTAGAGCAGGTTTAAACCAAGCATGCATGTAAAATGGGGCATACTTCACCACTACAGAAACCCAGAACATGCTTTCACCATTTTGTAGCTAACCGTTTCGGTAGAATAGTTGACATCCTCTTCCAAAAGTAGTACAAGTATACGGATAGGTGCAAAAAAAATAATATTTCAACGAATGTGAAAAAGATGTTTGCATGAAGTATATCGTGGTGCATATGTTTGATATAAGCAAAGCAGGCATTACATTGTTTCGTCCTGGAAAAAAATGAATGAAAATTTAAACCTACACTTGACGTACTTATAGAAACGCACATGCATACAGAAACACGCTATATATATATATATATAACACACACACGCACACGCACACGCACACACACACACATATATATATGTGTGTGTATATGTACAACATATATATACAAGTAGTATAAGTACCCACATAGACATAAACATGCACAATCACACATATGTAGTCAAACGCTCATACATACATCCACATCCACGGACAAATATACTCATGTACACATTGCTTGTTGCAAGTACATGTTTTGCAAAATGAGGGAAAATATTGACTGCAAGGAGATGATAGTTTTTGCAATGGAGTATAACTCAAAAAGGGCGCAGAACAAGAGTTATTAATCCAAAAAGCGCCCCATAGAAATTGCTGAAATCTTTGAATCAAGGAAACGTAGTTACGGAGTATTGTTTCTGTCAATTAACGTCACGCCCATACTGCCTTCTACCAAAAGAAGCCCCACACAGACATGAACAGATTTATACAATATGCAGATATTTAACGCATGGTTATTAATGTACGTGTAAGTATCCAAACTGGTTTGCCTCGTTATAATATTTGTAATTAATCTCTGTAATTACAGAATGAGACATTGCAGATATGATAAACCATTTACTGGAGGAAAACCTTTTAACAAATATATGTATGTATTGCTTTTATATTTGGCATTGCATCATTGCCTAGCAACATCATCTTCCACCAGGAAGAGAGAGCGTCACTGTAACAGGTAAGTGCCAACCAGTGTACATTTATTGCAGAATGGTGTAAACAGTAACTATCTGACCCTGTCACAGTGTATGCCACTCCATGCACAATCACGTTCTTTTAGGAATGATCTACATTATAGTCTTTCAATTCAAAATCATATACATGGACAGAGGAATATTTGGCCTCGAAACTGTTTCCTTTAGGCGTTGGACAGAGGAATATTTGGCCTCAAATCTGTTTCTTTTAAGGCGTTGGACAGAGGAATATTTGGCCTCAAATCTGTTTCCTTTAGGCGTTGGATAGAGGAATATTTGGCCTCAAATCTGTTTCTTTTAAGGCGTTGGATAGAGGAATATTTGGCCTTGAAACTGTTTCCTTTAGACGCTGGACAGAGGAATATTTGGCCTCGAAAGTGTTTCTTTTAAAGCGTTGGATAGAGGAATATTTGACCTCGAAAGTGTTTCTTTTAAGGCGTTGGACAGAGGAATATTTTGCCTCGAAACTGTTTCCTTTAGACGTTGGACAGAGGAATATTTGGCTTCAAATCTGTTTCCTTTAGGCGTTAGACAGAGGAATATTTGGCCTTGAAACTGTTTCCTTTAGGCGTTGGACAGAGGAATATTTGGCCTCAGATCTGTTTCTTTTAAGGCGTTGGACAGAGGAATATTTGGCCTCGAAAGTGTTTTCTTTAGGCGTAAATGTATCGCTAAAACTCAGTCATGAAACTTTTGTTTTGCAAATACATGGATGTAGGTGTATCATGAGAATGTAAAACATATTCTATTTTACAATGTACTTGATCATAGCCAAAATAAAAAGTACGCTTCGATAGCCCCTTCCATCATGGTATGTATGTGTGTATTTTAGTACAACTGTTAATATCATGACTGGAGAGCAATAGTTTGATTCAGTTTCAATCACCCCGTAAAACTGCCTTCCTGTAACGCTTACAGAATGGTTCTCTTCAAAATGTGAACACTAGAGAATAATCAGGGTGAATATTTAACGAAACGGGTTTGTAATATTGAAAATAGCGGCGGATATGATATGAATTTAGCAAAGAGCTTTTAAAAGATTTTTTTTGGACGTTTTCGACCATCTTTAGTAAACATGAAAAGTTTACTTTCCACGCATTCGACATTCGCATTCCAAATCTGTAACATTATTTTTGTGTTGTCAAATGAAAGAATTGGAGTCATAAGACGCTCTTTCAAATCGTTGTAGACGGAATATTCTCGACTGTCCGTTGGAATGGAGACACAATACCTTGGGGCCGCCAGAATATAGCTCAGCATAAAGGGGTAGTTGCCGACTGTGAGGTTCACGTCATGTCTTCTATGGCCGCTGCTTGAGGATATTTTTATCACTCTGAATTATTAACAACTTGCACCGAGATACTTTGTATGACTTGACTGAGAATGGACTTCAATCATTGATAGTGTGTCATCTTGGATAAATTGATACACCTTTTCACCATTAGATTGTTTTCAAAACCCACTAGGATATTTTTCGGCGACTGCTGTAGAGTGACAGTTGCTCTACAGCTAGAAGTAGTATGTCCAATCTGAATCTTTAGAAACGGGTCCATTGTGAATTTCCAAACAGCGATCTTCAAATCGTTTGGGTTATAAATGTGCAACACCGTTTAAGACAAATATCTCAATCACATCAAATATATTTGAAATATTGGATGCAGTAAATCTTCACCATTGTAGAAATTCAATTACACAATAATCAAAACACTTATGTATCTGTATATACGAAGAATGGGTTGTAATGCAAGGAGCGAAGCTACTCCATTGTCATTTAATGCTAAATGAAGCCACGTGTCATGTACATGATTTGATAATGTATCATTCCGATCTAAAGTAAGTGAGTAGGATTTAAGGCCACTTCTATTTTAATGGAATTCGGCGAGACAATATATAAACACTTTACCTTTTCAGTTATCACACTTAAAAACTGTTTAAATCTTTTGAATATTCGTTACAAGCAATCTAATATAGAGATTACTAAAGTATTATTCAACTGACAGGGAAGCAGACAGCGATGTAATTCAGTTTCTGTAGATACAATTATGATGCTTCTAGAGGAAACACCAAAACTATGACTGCGCATTTTGAGAAAACGAAAGAGGATTTATAAAGACAGTACTCAGATATATCGGACATGTAAGTTGATAACATATGTTTTCACCTAAGTATAAAAGTCATAATGATTCAGACGGAAACTGAAGGCACTTGTTAATCGATAAACAAGGAATGTAGTTATCTCGAAAGTAGCTTGTATTTGCAGCACGTGTTTCCGCATGTACACACCAAACTCCTAACATGGCCGGACCAGCTGTTGCTCTGACTATAGATCAAGGGGCCAGCTGGGGTTGTTATTAGGTTCGATATATCGATGATAGTATTCGTGCGCTGTTAGGAGCTTGTATGACGCTTGGTATTTCTCATTTCAATATGAGGCAAAAGAATCGCACAGCATCATGCATAGACACATCTATAAATGACCATTATTTAACAGGGAGGGAGATATAGGTTTTCAGAATATTTTCTGTAAATCAATCCATTCAAAAGAAAATGTTTACTTTTATCCAATGAAGTGTATCACTTGTAAAATTCGTTTGTTAATTTACATTTGTTTGTTGTTAGTATTTGTTTGTTCCGTACTATATTTTAACGGCAGCGGCTTCTACAGTGAAATGTGTTAAACCACACATCATTAATAGCACATCTTTACCTTCCAAATTTAACGTAACTACGGTATTGAATAAACTGCCGGGCAAAAGAAAATACTCGCAATTTGTTTCAGTAGCTACAAATGAAACAAAATCGTGGTTTTTCGATGGTGATAAATTTATTTTGGACCCTCCAGAGTTTAGACGACCGCTGTTCTGTCCAGACGCCTTGGTTACCTTTGCAGTGTTTCACTCCAAAAGGATACTTTATTTTGCCCGGCAGTGTACATGTATTTCATACTGTGTCGACTGAAATGGATTTGAAGTGAGTTATATGCTGTTTTACCAAGTGGTTAAACACTAAATTCATAATAGGATAGCCAAGTGTATGACCAAGTTGTCACAAAATAAATGGTATGGGTTCAAAACGTATGTGTATTTGTCTCAGTATGGATGAGTGAGTGAGTTTAGTTTTACGCCGCAACTAGTCAAACTGGCCCTTCATTGCTGTAAGGTCTTATTTACTTTCTGGCGTCATATTCATGTTTTGTCCCAGAGTCGGTGATAAGTAATGTTTTCATATGCTTGAGCAGTATCTTTGAAAACCGGCTTTGCAGCTTTCTGCATATACGATAAACAGTCAGGCTTAATATGTCTTGTTGCGTGCACAAAATGCTGAGACAAATACTCTTGAGTAATGTATATGGGTTTTGAGTGATGTTTTAGAGCCTGGAGTATATGTTTCGTGTCTTGAGTAAGGCATATGGTCTTGAGTAGTGTATATAATCAGAAGTAAAGTATATGGTCTGAAGTAAAATTTAATATCATGGTCACGAGTGGAGTAACCAGGTTTTGAATAAAGTTTGTTGTCTGATTAGAATATAAGGTCTTGAATAAATTAGTTGGTACTGTGTAGAGTATATGGCCCTGAGTACAGTGTACGGGTCTTGAGTAAAGTGTAGGGGCCTTTGAGTAATGTATGTGGGTAGAGTGTGTGAATAGAGCGTGCGAGTCATGAGCACAGTATGTGGTCATGAGTAAGATATACGGGTCTTTAGTAAAGTATGTGGTCTTAAGTAGAGCATGTGGTCATGAGTAAAGTATGTGGTCTTGAGTAAAGTATGTGGTCTTGAGTAGAGTCTATGGGTCTTAAGTAAAGTGTAGGGGTCTGGAGTAAAGTATGTGGGTCCAAGTAACATGTTAATACTGGTAGTATCATACAGATGTACACGGATATTGATTGTATACCGTCTGACACACATAAACCTCTGTTCACAAAGAGATACTCATCGAGGTTGATACGGGATTATTGGGTGTATTTGTACGAATGATAGGTAACCAAATACTAACTCTATCTGGGGTGGTGCTGTAACACTAGCAACAATAATGATAATAATGACAAGCCAAATGTTGGAGATAACAATGAAAGTGGTATATTAATGATTTCAAAATGAAACCAACTATAATCTTAGTTTCATAAATCAAATGAATTACAGTCAGACGATACAAAGATCATACGAAAGCATAAATTACTTCCCTTGAAAGTTAATCAATGAATAAAACATCAATGTTTGTACACAGCTCAATAAGATGTAACTTGCACTGACATTAGTCATGGAAGATGCACTTACGTTTTTTTTATCAATATTACAGTAAACGCCAATATGATTTGTATTTCCTTGACATACGCATGACACCTAACACGTATTAACTTTCCAAATGTGTAGGTATTACATCATTTTACTGTAAACAACGAGTCGTGTGGCAGCCTGCAACAGCCTCGATTCGATCGATATAGTATCGATCGCTTCGTCACTCCTGTCATTACCATTATTGGTTTGTTCGTGTAGCTTCTGTGCTACTATTTTCGGGAGGTATTTTCATGCAGATTAATAATAGGGTCTCTTACTATACATAATGCTTGTCGTTTGTTAGTATCAGTCAACGAATGTCAATTTCACTGCAATAAATTTCACGGCATTCATTTTATTCTTTTATTTTCTCATTTAATCGTGCATCTAATGTAGCGATTGGTGGCGTTCTTAATAGGTATAATATCGTACATTGTTTGTATTATATTATAGGTGTGGTCGACATGGAATTAATGCTGTCCATAAAATCTTGAACAAAGAGGCTTTTGTTAAGATCTGAACGGGCTATGACGTGTTGAAATTTGGTTAACGCCTTAACATTTTTTCAGGTCTTAATTTCGATTAAAGTTGTTGCGGGGTCGAACACAGATATATACTTTGGTAGGCTAGTTTGGGAATTTCAGCCTATCACATCACATTATGTCATATCATATATCGCAACACATCATGCCACATCGCATCATATCACATGCCTCACATCATACCATATGCTATGCTGTGCTATGCTATCCTATGCTGTGCTATACTGTGCTATGCTATGCTATGCCATGACACAAGCGCAACTGGTGGTCTACTAATACCAGGAAGATTAGTTGTATATAACATGAAGGTTAGAATGGAGGTGTTTTAATACATGGAAAATCATTTATTTCCGGAAAGAAATGTGACTATATTTATGTGTAAATTGTTTACTGTGAAGCCTGTATGTGGTTGACTAGACCAGAGTACATTACCTTCATGATGAATACAGCAACAATATTTAGGTTTTAGACTCATCCGGACTTTGGCTTCACGAGTTTAAGAAAAACTTACATATCTCACATTTCAGAGTTTTCGATGAAACAAACACTAGTGTTATTCTACAGCAACTTGTGTTAGTGAGGCATACTGGTGGCAATGTTTTATTTTTCTGACACCGGGTCTCAATCATTGCAAATCATGTCCAGCGTCATCTTTCCTTTTGTTCCCAATGAGGGTGTGTTTGTTTGTTTGTTTGTGTGTGTGTGTGTGCGTGCGTGCGTGCGTGCGTGTGTGTGTGTGTAGGTGTGTGTGTAGGTGTGTGTGTAGGTGTGTGTAGGGGGGTGATTAAAGCGTTCGCTCGTCATGCCAAAGACCGGAGTTCAATTCCTCACGTGGGTGTATGTGTAAAATCTGTTTCTGGTGTCCTCCGCCGTGATATTGCTGGCATATTACTAAAAGCGGCGTAAAAATTATCATCACTATTCCCAATGAGACCACTTTGGGCAGATAATCAAGCGTGGTTATTTGACCTTATATATTTCCTGGTAAAATTACAGAGATTAACGCACAGACCAAACATAATTTATTCTCAGGATATATCGAAAATACATGTTTGTTGAGTGTAAATAATTTTAGACGCAGCTCTTCGCCCACCCCTCTCAAAGTTGATAATATATTGATTGAAAAATATATTCTGAATGTCGTCCGTGATGCAAATTGTGTTCCAAATTGTGTCAGTTCACAAAATCTATGTACATGCTTGAAGTATGACCAGAAATAGCGTTCACTGCAATATATATGCAAATGGCTTGATGAATTTGCATTTATACAAGCGAAGTTTAAGTTAAGTCACTTGTTTGGTGTTCAGAAATCAAGGTTGGGCTCGAATGTCACGTAATGGTGAATTATGATCACAAAAGGTGAATTATGATCACAAAAGGTTAATTATGATCACAAAAGGTGAATCATGATGACGAAAGGTGATCATCATATGATGTATAATATTTATCTGTTGCGTGGGACTATCAGAATCGATGTAAAATCTTTTTTTTAAAAAAATTTATGAAAACATGGGATTTTGGATAAATGATCAGTTTATGATGAGGATACTGCTGCGTAAATTTACAAATAGCTAAAAATAATTAAGAGGGAAAATGTACAAAGGATGTAGTTTCAGGAACCACAACGTGAATTGAAGCATTGCATTATGTTCTGCAGGTCTGAGGAAGCCTGACTAGACAACACCTTGACCTGGCCCAGTAGCCCGGCCATAAATCATCCCCATTGTGTTTCCACAAGTCTCTGTTTCTTAAGCTGGATATCGCAAATAAAAGTCAGTAAATGGGCCAGGTAACATCTGTATGGATGAAATGTCACGTGTCACGTGCGACAGGAGTCTTTGTCCGGCATCATCCTTCACCGCTCCGGTCATTTCAAGCTGGTCAACAAGCCAATGAAAAGTCTTTGTTCGAGCAGAATTAGACTCCCCCACATCTGGGATCAGTGAATATAAGAGTTCGGCTTGTCTTAATTTTTAGAGGAACGGCTACTTTGCTTCGCACGTTTAATTAAACAGACTGTGTGTCTGTGGTATTAGGGCTCGAAGTGTTAGGCTGAAGTATGCAACGCTGAATTGAATGACGTACAAGCACTTTCTCTTTAAGTGAATTTTGTGAACCTGTTTTACATTTGGAAACACGTATACATCGACATCTGACCACCTTCGCTGTCGCCTCCGCGTATATTCCTAGCATTGCAGAGCCAGTGGTCATCGGGGTCAAACCAATGCATATATTTGGTATTGCTACAAATAACAGGGATTGCCACAAGTAAAATGACGGTTATTATTACAATTTAGTAGCACTTTGTTATACATATTCTACCTACTTTTTGTGACAATATCGGACGGCGTGTGTAAGTTAACAGTAATTATTCAAAAATCGAAGAAATGGTTTCATCTCAGTTTTTCAAAATTAAATTAATCGGTCTGATAAAATTAACTCGTCCAGCAATTTACATTAATTTTGATCTGTCTACGTTCATTTATACAATATATGTATCACTTTTGTAGTCATGTACGGGACCTGTGAAATATGGTCTTTACTAAATATATGTATTCTTTGACTACAATACAAGTAGATCTTACAATTAGTCTGCATGTAAACTGTCCATTTGTCACAAAAGTTCATTTTTGTCTCTTTCGTGAGTTTTTATATCGTCACGTTAGTCCTCTAGAAATAACACATTGAAAATAGTTATTATCAATGTCTCGAATAATTTCAAAACGAAAAGCGACTTCGACGAAAGCTCATATTCGAATATGACTTTTAGCCTAGTTGACGCCTGTAGCTAGGAAATATGTTGTTAAGATAAGTTTATGTGTAGCGTTAAAACGAGGTAGATTTGAAATACTTTTTAAAAAAAATCCAATCATACTTCCAGCTTTAGGACTTACCTGTACAATCACTGGCTGTACAAGTGTAACATTGCATCTTAGCTTTACAACCTCTCCCGTCCCGCTCGGAGTTTCAGTATTGACTGACAAGGAGGGCTGTGATTGACTCTGGTGTCAATACCAGGCAAGTTGAGTGATGATATGCCGATCGACCCTTTTACCTGGCATTTTCCACCTTCAATTGATAGTTTTTCCCCATGACAATTTTTACCTGGGCGCATTCCGCTGTCTAGCAACGGGCACAATAAACCTACACAAAGGGCGACCTGCTCGCCGTAAGGGTGGGTATGTTTAAGTGTTGCTTGTGCGGATAACTGGTATGTAAGCCTCCAGAGAGCACCAGTTTTACAGCTCTTTCGCCATTACCTGTACAGTAAAACCCCGTTTATCCGGCCTGGAGGTACCGACAATACACACCTTCTGAACGATTGCTATTTTCTAAATACTTGTAATAATTATTAATGCATTGCAAACACATTATTAATGTGCTATTAATATATTATTAATGTGTTATCATTGTATTATGTTTACGTACCTACGATTCAGAATATTTCGTCACTGGTAATGATTAACACGAGTCTACTTTGACGGTTACAAACTGAGCAGCTGATGTAATCTCAGCACTGTTTAACCTTTCAGAATTTCTTTAGACATATCGAGACTAGGATTTGACATTTTGTACTGATGCCATTCTGCTCTGTATGCAGTAGTAACAGCTTTCACGCCCTCTATCATCGAACACATTGCGTCTTTCCGTGTACATATACATCGCGCGAAACAGATAAACACAACCAACGAAGTATGGTTCCAAAATTCATTCTCCAGGTTTAAACATCAACAATATAAATTTGCGACACTTTTCTAAATGTTCCCGATGTTAAAAGTTTCAAATGTCGTGTTGTTGAATATATTTTTTGTCATTTAATATCGGGTTTAAATTAGTTTAAACAGGCCACGGCAGTAAACCTCCTTTGATGGTCACAGTTATAATTGCTCTTAAAGGCAAATTATGCATTTGTATAAATATTGCCCTGAGTAAGTTATACCTGCCCGCGGCTACACTGAGTACACCGGTACTGGGTGGACTATCAATACGGAGGCCGTTCACCTTCATATATTACCAGTCTCGTTACTTCAGAAGTCGACCTGCATTTTATTGTGCGGACAAAATGCACTCGCCGAATGACAAAATATTAACAGATATTAATCATGTATATCCGATCTGACATGCAAGACTACAGGCTTTCGTAGTTTTACCACAAAAATGCAGAAGTATGGTGTAGCCTGTAAGATGCAACAAGTCTACTAGGGACTCACAAGACTTTGTACGGAATAAGAGAAACGATGTTTTCTCCCGTACAACATAATGTAGGAACATCTAACGAAAGCGCGACTTTGTGACAGATGTGGCTTTGTAGTGTTGTTTGGCTTTGGAAATATATTAATGAATAAGTATTGTTTTACGCCGCATCGGCAACCGTTGTGCGAAACATTGGCCACTAAAACTCCAGTCGGGACTGTATCTCCACACTCACTGATCCGACTTTTCTAGTGAATTTAGATTAGTTCATTTCGTAAATATATCACTCTCTGCGAATTATAAACACTTTATAAATCTTGTGAGATCATGGCCTGATAACAATGGTCTTCATAGTAGCAGCTTAATGATGAAACCCGTGTCTACATTCAAATTTCTGGCTAGTGGATTAGTTTGGGGGCTAGCAACTTTCAGGCATACCTAGTCCAAATGGCTAGCACAATTTGGAAACTGTTTCTCGCACTGTCGGCAATTTTACAGTCATTCGCAGCGACGACTTTTGAAAATATTGTACGTTTTTCCAGGACTGTATCAGAACAATGCCCCTGCCAGTATTCTATACGTCGCCCCGGAACTTCAATTTACATGAATTTAATGAAGCAGTTTAAACCTTGTGTTTAAGATCAAGAAAACACCTCCAGAACACTATTTACCTATAATGTAAACGTGTTTCAAATCTAATTAACATTTAATAACATTTATACACATATCAACAAATTTAATTAACATTTAATAACATTTATACCCATATCAACAGATATGATAGATTTTAAAATTGCAATTCAGATTCATTGGCATTGTGTAAAATAAGGTCTTAAAAATTCTGTTCATAGATAGATAGATAGATAGACAGACAGACAGACAGACAGACAGACAGACAGACAGACAGACAGACAGATAGATAGATAGATAGATAGATAGATAGATAGATAAAGAATCAATACTCCTCTTGGTAAAATTGCTGTTATAACGGCTTTATTCATGATTTCAAAATTGAATTGTCTATATCTGCCACTCACTGACCATGCTGGCATTTCCTGTAGAAGTTCATTAAAGTGTTAAGTACATTTATTTCGAATGGGACACCAGGTAAGATTAAAACAATGTGCAAACCTGTGAAGAAGGTTGGTATTGGTATAGTCGAAGACTTGTCCTATGTACAGTCATTGAAGGTTAGTGTTTTAATATCAACTAATGTCAGCTAATATCTACTAATATCAACTAATTCATCTTTTTACTGATTGTAACTAATGTATACTTTGCCAGTGTGAGGTAAAAAACACACCATTTGATGAATGTAAACTTTGTGAAAAGTGCCCACACATCCATAATTTAAAATTTGACCTGCATGCTTTCTTTGGCCTGAAGGAAAACTTTATACTGATGACGCGTGTGACCTACTTAGTGGTTTGTTGTGACTATATTAAAGATTTTATGGTTGGAATGTGCAGAACGTGAGTGAATCTGAGTGGAAGTATGCATCTATATCAGGGGTAAATTTGAAAAACAATTATCCATAACAACACATCTATATTCCCTCGCTAACATAATCAATATGCATAACAACAGCTTTCGGAACTCAATATGCATGACAATAGCTTTTGGAGCTATGTATATTTTCTCATCTGATTTGGGACAAGTACTGATCTGGGTGTCTCGTTGTGTCTGTATAAATTACACAAAAGAAGTATTCACCGACACTTGCATGACGCACGTGCTATAGTGCCTTAAAAATTGCTACACTATTAACTTAAAAATGTACAAGTAGTACAAAAAAGGCTAAATTATTGGGGTCTGGTATAACTGACATTCCAAAACGGATGGTACACAAAAAGGGGCTGAAGGTTTGTATCCCGCCGAGAGTTTAAAATGATTTTGTCCATGAAACAGACATGCTGCTGAGCTGGTCTCTGGATGGCGGTATGTATCTACATGTACTGTTATTAAACACTATATTCTGTAGCTGTTAAGGCCACAAACGCACAAAGGATAGATATACTTGTTCCAGATTTAGGGATATTCGTTTCTGAATGTATTTAATGCCCAACACGCCTTGTGTCAACACCCCTCGCTCTAAGATGGCTTTCAAAGCTAGGGGAGAAAGATATCGCAAGGGGTAAAAGACGTTAGTTACAGAGTTGTCTATTTTACCATATCAGGATCCACTGATTGTTGCCTACATGTTTCATCTTTGTTTTAGTGTCTCTCCCATTTCTTTTCCTTTTTTCATATTCTTGTTCTGTACAAATATATCAACATTGTGCAGATTGGTGCATCTGTAACCACCTGTGTGAACAAAACTATGTGAATAATACTAGAATATGAAATTTTATGATTAGAGCAAGCGACCGCAGTGTGTAATAAAAATGCGAAAAGAGCTATGTTTCTTCATCAAATTAAATATCTTCGTGAAAGGTACCCGCAAACTGAGCGCAACGGTCATACAACATAACGCCTCGCTGCAAAATTTTTATTTTACTCGTTATGTGTATCTGGTAGGGCATAGTTCATTGCAGGAGAACTACCTCCTCGAATAGTCACGAATAGTGAGAATAATAATGATACGAAAAGCTGTATACTTTCGGATACGTGTGAAGTGGAACTAAATCCATTTAAGCGACAGGTATGACAAAAAATCACTGTGCTCGTTTAAAAACAGAATCAAAATATACCATGTTTAATGTAGCGTTCTTTGTCTCATGGCAGTCGATGGTTAAACAGATTGTCACCAGGTGTGCCTCCACATTAACTAAAGCAAATGGATAATTTTTCTTCAAAACCTTTTACCAAATGCATCCACCCACTCGTTCAATATCAATTGTCGTGCATGCTGCGGTATCCCACGTGAAGACGTCAGAACCGGCCTTGAGGGGCAACTGATTGGATGGAATGGTCGGAATTACTTATGTGGTTTACGTATGTGTATCAGTTGGGCAGCAGCGGCGGCAACACCAGAAATGTGAAATATTGACTCCACATGAGTGGCTTGTTGTGCAGTCTGCTCCTTGAAAACAAGCATGTTTAATTTATGTAGCAAATAGCCTAAAATATTTCAATCAGGACGAGTGCCCTCTGTCCCTTGTCATAGCCGGACAGGGAAACACATGGATAGGGTACATCCAACACTGAAAGATACAAGTCATCCAGCACAGGTCATATAACACAACGAGGACTTGTCATCTAACACAACAAGAACAGGTCATCAAGGCACAACAAGAATAGGTTATCTCGCTCAAAATGGATACGTTATCTTGCACAACAAAGACATGGCATCCTATAAACTATACAGGGACAGGCCGTCCTGTGCAACAAAGGACAGTTAGTCCTACTTCAGTTAATCTTATGAATCCTCAACGTTAGGGGCAGGCCATCCTTACAGGTGCCTTAAGGGTCACCCTTCACAGCGTGTCTTTGATTACCCGTGTCTACTTGTCGAGAAAGAATGAAAGTCCTCTGGAATCGTGGTTGTATATGGCAACTGGATTGGCAGTCAGACTGGATGACATGTTCCTTGTCACCGCATCCCTTCACCATGGACTGAAAGTCATTATATCTATCACTGGGTTGCCTAGCCCAGACTCTATTATGTACATACCACCTGCATGCAGTTCAGTATAAAGCTCGAATTAGTCTTCAGAATAAGTCTTGGAATATAATTTAGTTTACTGTAGACAAACCAACGAACAAGCAAACAACATCGAGGACAGGTCGTCTTACATATTGAAGACAGATCGTCCCACAGAGTGGAACCTGACCTTCCCCTTGCCTGCGTATTCTGAGATACAGGTTTTTCATTTTCTAAGTCATATTTAATTGCATCAACTTTGTATGGACTTCCGCTGGATGAATCAGCGCTTGGAGTCAGCGTAGTTGGGGTCAGACTAGAAAATGCTTTTCGTATCGTTAAATATATGAATCTTGAATGCAAAATTACACATCTTAAAGTTAAGAATATCTGGTCCATTTCCCCTGTTTATGCCATTTGCTGCGACCTATGAGGTGTATTTTAGTAGGAATATTCTTTTTCAAAAGTACGTCCTACATTAATTTAAAGTCAAATAAGTGTAAGAGATCTATGTGGACAGTATTTGCAGGGTCTGTTCAAGCGAAGTGATATTCTGTTGAATACCAGCTTACAAATTTAAATGTACCCGTATGTGTAATGCTCCGTCACAGTGACGCACACGTCAGTCTGTGTGAGTCAGTGTATAATACGAAATATGTGGCTGTCTGTCACGTTCGTTAGGTTGTCTGTCGTGAGTCATGGAATGTGAGGAGATATGTCAGCATGTGTGTCTCGAGTCCAGTCTCAGTGTTTTAGAAGATATATGTTTCCATGTATGTGAGCCATCACATATGTTTCTATATACACGTTTGACTGTTTGAAATCAGTTAGGGTGAATAAGGCGAAATACACGTAGTTTCACCCCTCTGTCATGTGTGATGGCATTCGAGGATATGACGTTACCGTGTTTGTTGCGAGACATGGTATTAGGAACTCATTAAAGAAGAACACGGTACTCTGTCGCTCACGTGTCTCGGTGTATGAAGAGATATATGTTCACTGTTTGCCATTAGTCCTTAGTATGTTTGTAAAGAGTCATGTTGTTTGAGGAAATATATGCTGGCATGTATCTAATGAATCATGGTATATGAGGAGATATCCGTTTGTATGTTTGTAATGTGTCATGGTATATGAGGAGATATACGTTTGTATGTTTGTAATGAGTCATGGTATATGAGGAGATATACATTTGTATGTTTGTAATGAGTCATGGTATATGAGGAGATATACGTTTGTATCTTTGTAATGAGTCATGGTATTTGAGGAGATATACGTTTGTATGTTTGTAATGAGTCATGGTATATGAGGAGATATACGTTTGTATGCTTGTAATGAGTCAGGGTAGATTGGGAGATATACATTTGCATGTTTGTAATGATTCATGATATATGAACATATATACGTTTGTATGTCTGTAATGTGTCATGGTACATGAAGAGACATACCTGGCATGATTGTGATTAGTCCTTGTATAAATGGACTCATGTCTGTCACGTCTCAAAGATAATATATGTGATGACTGCAAATCCATTATTTCCAGATGAGTAGGGAAAACAGGGTCTGTTTCTATGACTTGGACTTCTGTGACCTGGACTGTTTCGGAAAAAATGCAAAAATGAATGGACTCGATGCCGTTTGACTTGTCTTAAAGATCACGATAAACAGAAAGTGGATTCCACGTCGAAACTAACATGCAGTGGTAAGGGGCGAGCTGCTATACCACTCCAGATGGAGGCTTTAGAACGTTCCCGTTCACCGCCTATTCGTCACAAAAATATGTGTCATGTCAGAGGAGTGCTTGTGGAAAGATTGTGTCTCAATAGACATTTTATTACTCTTCACTGACTACAAGTCCAATATTGCAAGCTGACTGGCAGGTTTGGCTAAACGTGGCCTAAATACACAAAGATTAGTATTTAAGTATAGCATCTAATGATCCCTTATGTGCTACAGCGCACGATGGCGATTGACTTCTGAATGGGTTAGGGTGGAGAGGGTGGAGAGGGGGGACGAGTAACGATGTAGTGAGTGAGTGAGTGAGTTTAGTTTTAATCCGCACTCAGCGGCGGTCTGTATATAATCGAGTCTGGATCAGACAATCCAGTGATCAACAACATGAGCATCGATCTGCGCAATTGGGAACCGATGACATGTGTCAACCAAGTCAGTTTGCCTGACCAACCGATCCCGTTAGTCGCCTCTTACGACAAGCATAGTCACCTTTTATAGCAAAGTGAGAAATGATATCAGTTATGTAACATTTTAGGGGATGGGGGATATTGAATGGAATATAAGAAAGAAAACATTTCACACTAAGCATCTTAGACTCGGGGACGGATACAGCTTTTTTCAGAAAGGTTGGGTGCATACTATTGAGAAAAAAGGGGGTGCACACTTCTTTTCCACCAGTTTCAATTCAGTGCTTATCTAACAAGATTTCAGGACAACGGAGGAGGGGCCCCCGTTCCTCTAGGCAATCCTAGAGCCACGTCAATAGGAAGAATTACGACCACCTTAAAGCAAACATCGCTTTGTGGAACGTGGTACTGGGTCTGTATTGTCTGTTGTCAGACATCTCTAAGCCGCATTTCAGCTACATAATGACCTCTTGGTCCACAGACAAACTCGCCATTGACAACTAAAAGACAAGCGTACAGGTACTGTTATACCCATCAGTCATTGAACACTGACAAGGGATTTAACAAGTCGGCTTCTATCAGAGAGAGCAGACTGGCAATATATTTTCAGCTGAGAGTGAATGGACAGAAGGTCCGAACGAACCCAAACATTCGCACGAACGCATCACTTGAACACGGTGTTTAGCCGTTCGTGAAAAGCGTGCATCATGCGCAAACGCCTGTATCAGTGTACACGGTCACTGGAGAGTTTGAATTTAGTTACGGGTTCGTTAGATCAGCCACGTTGTTGGTGACTGCCTCTCATAGTGGCAAATCAGGGCACAATTGTTAGAAGTCAAATAAGGACTTTAAGCCATATGGTGGTTCAATGGTCACATCAGGACCGTGTCGTGTATAGCGTTAAATTAGGCATATGGACGTATAGGCATATGTAGTAACGTTGAAATATTTCGTTGGTTCTGACGAAAAACACATTTGGCCCATAGGTGAGATTTTCTACTTTTGCTTAAAATGTGTCATGTGTCTTTTAAGTTTGAAGGTTGTAAATAAATGATATTACGTTTCGCAGTATCGTAACAAATGTCAACTCATTTTGACTTACTTCGGCTCCCTAAGAGAGCGATATTAAAACATGTCGCTCATGGGCGTAAACTTCAGTCGATCATGGTGGAACAGTTTGACGCACTTGCGAGACAAACTGAACCTACACATTTGTGGCTTGCGAAAAACATATATGAATGTAAGTCTATAACTATCATGACACTTGACAAAATTCTGTCTTGGTTTTATGGTAACAGATTCCAATTGCCTCATATTACACTTCCAAAGAAATTTCATTGGAAAAATTCCAAAATATATCATTCAGGAGGAACACGATTTATTACTGAAAAATGCCACGAACATACATACAGATACTGGAGATCACTTTAAGTCTGAGGGCATGCCACATGTCAAGAAGTGAAATATATCATGACGTGTTACATACTGGCTAAATTGAAAACTATATTGTGATAAACTCTATATTCAAGAACATACATCAAAAACACACTATGAAACAGACACTAACACACATACACTCATAATGACACTGACAATGACACACACAAAATGACACACACATACACAATGACACACACACACACAATCACACACACACATCAATATTTTCACGTATGTAATGTTACATGACAAAAACGTATCCTAGTAAAGAAGGTGTTCAATGGCTTTCCAAGATGAGCAATAATATATTACAGACTAATTTTACAAACAAATTCACAGACACCTACAAACCTTTTATACACAGCACTTTCGTGTGCAAACCAAATTAGACCAAACCAAATTAAAGAACAGAACGACTGCACGCAGGGATTCATATGAAGGTTAAATTCTTTGAAGAGCTTTTTGTTTGAAGTATTTTTAATCCAGCTGTGGCTTCCTCCTCTTCCGTTGGAAAGTGAGTGAGTGAGTGAGTTTAGTTTTACGCCGCACTCAGCAATATTACAGCTATATGGCGGCGGTCTGTAAATAATCGAGTCTGGACCAGACAATCCAGTGCTCAACAACACGAGCATCGATCTGCGCAATTGGGAACCGATGACATGTGTCAACCAAGTCAGCGAATCTGACCACCCGATCCCGTTAGTCGCCTCTTACGACAAGCTGAGTCGCCTTTTATGGCAAGCATGGGTTGCTGAAGGCCTATTCTACCCCGGGACCTTCACGGGTCTCCGTTGGAAAGACTCAGAAACATTCAAACATAAAAATACTATAGTCATCGTCAGGAAGAATTTGACCATGAAACAGAACATCTTGAACATAGGTCGGAAGCAATTTGTCGTTACAGCAAGGGTTGTTTTAGTTCAACATCAGGCCCTGGTGCAACTGTTTGGATTCTAAGAAGCAATATGTAAATTTATGATTGGTTGAGACTGTGAAAATGCCGAATATGCTTTATGTCTTAATTCTACGCTCTAAATCTCTACCGAACACATGAATCGAATCACTTTCATATCATGCTTGTTGACATAAAGCTCATTTGTTCAGTCGGGTTTCAGTGAATGGAGGAAGGATGCATGCCCATCACATGAACTTAATGTCAAAATGAGTCACAAACAATACACATTAGGAATTGAATTATAAGTCTAGATTATGTTTAAAGTGAAAATACACAGTGCATTATACATAAAAGTATATATTCAAGAACCTGGGACTTCCAGGATATTTTTCGTTGATTTCTCTGAAGTGCTGCCTTCGAATATTCTGGTAATCTTCTTTTCTTGAGCAGCACTGTAGTTTTCAAACACTGTTTGAATTCTACCACAGGATGAACTGTCGTAGACACAAGATAGCGTTCCAAGTCCTCTAATTTAGAATTGCCAAGGCGAGCGGAGTCTTTCCATTTTCGGAAGATCTCTCTACATGGAACTTCTAAAATCGTCTATGGTGGAACACAGTGGCCTTACAACAAACAGCTGCACATGCAGATCTGGGTTCGTAGTTCATCGGTATTTCCCTGTACATTTCATTAGGTAGAGGCCAGTCTTTGTTGTCCAAAGTAAGTTGGTTTCCTTTCAGGTAGAGTTTGAACACATGGGGGTGGAATATCCTTTCAATGCATCACATCCAGCAAACATGGCTTGACAGACCTGAGCAATTCTGAATGGCAATTCTCAGACCGATAGGCGGATTTAAAAACCTCCAACAACTTGCAAAACGTTGGAGCGGACTTGTGGTGGGGGGTCTGGAAAAACTTCAAAAACATCTGGTCTGTGTCTTCATGTGTATGACCCACCATCTGGAAGTTCAGCTTCACCTTAAATAATGATTCATTTTAACGATAACAGAATTTCTTAAGTGCATTATCCGCCAGGCGAGGTTAATTATACGACATGTGTGTGTGTGTGTGTCATTTTGTGACATGTTACTTTACTGGAATCATTTTACCTTACCTTCCTGATAAGTTCCAGCTTCACGAGATACCCGGGGAATCAGATCATTGTCACGTTCTTGTTATCTTCAGGGTTGTTGTCCTCTTGTATGTGCAGCACTTGTGGAAGCTCATCTCAGTACTCTAAGGAAAATCCGTGTCATTGAATTTTACACCATTTGAGTGATAACTACAATGACCTGATAACTACAATGAAACTATGATATCAAATGTGGATGCCGTGACATGCTTATAATCATGAAAGATTATTTAAGAATACTTTACGCAGTTGGAGTTGGACACTGGGTCTCCACAGAAATAAGTGTAGGAATTCAATTTATCACCCTATCGTTGATCGCTCGATTTGTTCCTTTCAATTATGAACTGATGGTATGATAAACCGAATGATGTAACGAATAATCAGAATGGTTAAATACTGATTGGTAACAGATTTATTTGTGCTGGTGAATACCCATGTATGTGTATGCTCATATACATGTACATCTTTCTTTTGGAAATATAATAAATGTGACAAACATAGTGATATTTTCCCCACCTGTGTTATTCCTTGGTGAACGTAAGGACTGAGCAGGTTACGTTACAGTAACAGTAACGTAACAAGCATCATATGACAGGCGTTCTGGATCATGGAAGTGACAAGTCCTGTTGCCTAGACATGAAAGAATTACTACAGATAATGCACTCAGTCTCATCCTGTTTTCCAAAACAAGACTGTGAAAGCTTCCTGAAAGTACACGGACAGGAAGATTCTAATCAAATTAAAACAGTCAGGGTCTTGTTGAATGTTTAATCCACTGTCCCCCTTGCCAGATCTACAGAAGCTCTAGGTTTGATAACTCGCCTAAAGCTACTTCATCCAAGGTTTCTCGTCCACAGTGAATCGGAGTGACTGTAGTGCACGTGCCGCATCAGTCACGTGGCTGAAAAGTGACACGCCATGCAGTAGTTACGACTTATCCAATGAAGTGGACAAGATACTGACTTCTTTTTACCCCAAAACCTACTCGGCGGTATGGTGTTTTGCGTTCTGGCAACCAAGTCGAAATGGCCTTAACACATTGCTCCCATTTGAGGAACCTAACCGAGGACGTGAACGTGACGAGCGAGCGCTTTAACAACTAGGCTACACCATAGCCCTTCCACGTAATCTGAAAAATGTTGATGTATACACCTGGAAATTAATCAAGCAACACCCCAATTTTTTCTATTGGAGCAACTTTGAAGTGTTCTGACAATCAAAATATGCCGGGTTGATATAGTTTGACACTTTTTTATTCAACAGACGATCTCTGACAAACAACTTAAAGGGAAAAAGTATCAAGACTTTGCTTTATTGCAACGAAATCCAAATTCTTAAAACTGTCTTAAATTCATGAAAAAATGGACACAATTTACTATTCATCCACAGACGTTGTTGTCAGGTGTATTAACACAAATGTCACATGGAAAGAAAGAACAGTCATCTGAGAGTCTGCACACCGACTTTCATCAATATCTAGTGTGTCCTCCCTGCGCACGCACCACCGATTCCAGACGCCTCCTCATTCCTTGGATGAGTCTCCGGATCTGATTCTGGGGGATCCTGTTCCACTCCTCATGCAGGGCAGCCGTCAATTCGTTGAGATTATGGACTGGTGGGTCTCTCTGCCTCACACGACGGCCAATAAAGTCCCACAAATGTTCAATGGGGTTGAGGTCAGGGCTCATGGCAGGCCATGGAATTCTGTCAATTGCATTTTGCCGCAAAAAATCATTTACAGCATGCGCCCTGTGAGGTCTAGCATTGTCGTCCATAAATATGGGTCTCGTTGCCAGAGGATGGTTCTCAAAATGAGGTACCACAGCCCTGTCAAGAACCTCCTGTTGGTAACGAACACCGTTAAGGTTGCCACGGATGGTAATGATATCCAACTTGCAGTTCATGGAAATGCACCCCCATACCATAACGGAACCTCCCCCAAAGGCCACAGTCTCCTGGATGTTCCGTGGAGCCATTGCTGTGTTCCTCTGCCTCCAGACCCGAGTACGACCGTCCACCATGTGCAGCAAGAACCGGCTCTCATCTGAGAAATGGACCTTCCTCCAAGAGGCAATGTTCCAGTGCAAACGGTCATTACACCAGGCCAGTCGGGCTGCCTTATGGGCTGGAGACAGTCTGGGTCGCTTGATTGGCCTCCTTGCCCGGTATCCTGCAGCTTTCAGACGATTCCGAACAGTCCTGTTCGAGATGGGTCTCCCTGGAAGCCACTCCTGTCTCAACCGAGAGCTCGAGTCGAAGGACCTGCGCCGTACAAGTCTCAGTAAAGCTCTGTCCTCCCGGACTGTGGTCTTCCTGGGTCTTCCTGGTCTAGGCAGGTCTTTAACTTCATTAGTGGCCCGGTATTTTTTCAAAAGTTTTGAAATTATGGAATGATGTCGTCCGATTTGAGTCCCGATTTGTCTTAGAGACATACCAGCATTCCTCATGCCGATTATTTGCCAACGAGTGGCCTCTGATAATTTCCTACGTGCCATGACATTGAAATGAATGAAAAACCGAATGCAATCGACAACCTGCGCTTGTAAACACCCCAGGGAAAAAGTGCATTTTTCGAAAGTTGAGGTTAAAGCAATGCACGTGCGCTGTGCAAGCTTCACGCGCGTCATATCAACCCATGAAAAGCTCATGCTGTATGTCAATACATCAAAATTGAATAATCAATCATCAAAATTACTTCGTTAAACTTTGTTAAGTTTTTATGTGTCTTTGAATTTGGTGTTGCTTAATTAATTTCCATATGTATATATAGTCTGGCAGAAAATATTTCAGGACGGTGTTTGGTAACTTTACCTTAAAACTGCTATCTGTTTCCAATTTGGTATGAGGCTTTATAATTCTTCTACCATTGAGGATTTTAATTCTCATAATTTATCACTCGATAATAAGAATAATAATTGTCTAAAAGAGCTGTCATTATTTCAAGTCACAACAACACCTCACATGCCAAGGGTTTTGAGCTACTTACCGTAACAGCGACCCGGTCATGCAAACAGGCAGGTTTTATGTCAAATCCTCACTAATGTTCGGCAGATCATGTCACGTGACTTCAAGCACGTGCATTTCAGGAAGTGCGCATACATCTACACATAGAGAAATGTCCACATCCAATTGTCGGCTGACGCAAAAGACATTCTTAGAAAAATCTATAATTATTTCAAGCGAGAAAGTGAAAGGGACCGTCCATTTGTAGCTCCTGATAAGTATTTCCAACGGACCCAACATGCCTTGGTTCTCTCAATGAGCATGTGTCGGTACGGCGATTGAAGAAAATCCTTGCTCAAGACCATCAGCGTGATGTCTCTCGTTATACTATTTGCAAATTGTTGCTGAAATTTGGTTACAAATATAAAGGTGTTCAGGGGATAAAACTTGCCATATGTGAACGGCATGACATCGTGAAATCAAGAATAAATTACTTGAGAACAATTAGAAAAAAAACCGCTGATGGGTACGAACCGGTGAATCTAGACGAGACATGGGTAAATGCCTCCCATACAGCATCTTACCAGTGGCAGCATCCTGACAGACAAGAGCCGAAACGGAAGCTACCAGCTGATAGAGGACAGAGACTTATAATTCTGCATGCTGGCTCACACAAAGGATTTCTGCCTGGGTGTGATTTGATATTTAAACATTTAAGTCCACCGACGGGAGAGACTACCATACAGATATGAACGGAGCTGTCTTTACACAGTATGTAGAAGAACAACTGATCACAGCCCTTCCAGAAAAGTCCTTGGTAGTCATATACAATGCTGTATACCACAGTTGCCGTGAGTCCGACAATCGGTGTCCAACATCCAATTGTCGTAAAGCAGAGATCATTGAATGGCTTGACAGAAACAACATCGTAAGACCTGACAGAGCATGTTCGAACGAAGCGAATTGTTCTGTCTAACAGTTCGAGGAACTAAAGAACGTCATATCCCAATATGCCCAAGAACGTCACGTCCGTGTAACTTACGTCCGTCTCATGAAGAAACGGATCCACTTCGATAAATCAGAAACATATACTGTACAAGTCAACTTGCCACTAAATGATTATGACGTCATGATCAATGACGAATACTTCTGGCCTGAGGACATTGTGTGTCGGGACTATGTGCCAAGGTATCGTCAAAATGAACAGAAACAGCAACAATACAGAGAAAACAGCTATTAACAAAATGGATCTGTACGCACTAACTCTTTTATCTGTGATGGTTGCGCTAAGTGTGTTGACCTGGAATGTGCGCGGTGTTTTGCACCAGACACACAAAATCAACTCTGTTTTACCGGATTATGTCGACATCATTGCTATACAAGAACACTGGTTGAAGACAAGCAATATTCAATGTCTGAATGATTTGAAATGCTATAAACTTCTGTCCTACATATGTGATGATGCAACTACCAGCACACGAGGGTCTGGTGGTATTGCTCTATTGCAGAACACTCATTCCAGTTGGAAAGCACAGTGTGTAAGTTCGTCTGGGAACAGTTGTGTTGCTGTTAAGTTAACTCACCCATGTTCCGCTGACATATACGTAATTGCATGTCGCCTTCCATCCACCAATGCCCTTCATTCTACGTACAGCACGGCCCTTGACGAACTTTGTGACCTATATGATGAGCTGTGTGTCAAGGGCGAGACAATTATCCTTGGTGATCTCAACTCGGATATATGTAAGCGATCTATGTCATCACGCGACAAACTTCTGTCTCACTTTGTTAGTACTCGTTACTTAGTCAATGTTATTAATTATACTAGTTCACATACCTTCAGAAGCAAGGACAACGTGAACAAATCTCTCATTGATTACATTCTGATTCCCTCTTATTTACATAATAATGTCACATCAAGTGAAGTGTTTTTCACTCATTATGATATATCTGATCACTTTCCATGTATAGCTACCATTCAAATAAGTGATAATACAAAGGCAAAGGTTAAAGAAGCTCATTTCATTAAATGGGACAAAGCCTCCAGTACTGAGATCTCTTCATACAGGAACTGTCTCGATAATCTGCTTAACAATGCAGAGATTTGTTCACCAATTTGTTCACCAATTCATACACGGGATGCTATTGAATCATTTAGTACAGTGATAAGCGAATGTATGATCCATGCCAGTAGTGAGTGTCTACCAGTTGGTAGCTTTAAAGCGCATTTAAAACCTTACTGGAAGCAGGATGGGCTGCACAAAGATCATTTTAACATGCGCGTTGCTAGGAGGCGATGGTTGTACGAGGATAAGCCAAGGGGAGATAATTTCGATTCGTATAAAACGTATAAGCAGGCCAAGCGAGAATTCCGACGACGCCATAGACAGTCAAAGCGGGCCTATACTAAGAATCTGTACTCAGACCTAGAAAATACCTGTGAGACCGATGTGAATACATTCTATAAGTCTGTGCGGAAGCTACGTAAGCACAAAATCGGGGTTGATAAACTAACATATGATAACTCCAGCGCAACATCTCCCACTGACATCTGTCAGCTATGGGGTAAATACTATGCAGATTTAGCCAAACCGTACCATTCCGATACATTTGACCAAGATTTCAAACATCGAATTGACTGCGAAATTGACAAGATAGCCTCTAGCAATGAAACCAATTCATGTGTTGATAGTGCACTATGTGCAGACATATCCGTCCATGACATCACAAGATATGTACAGAAACTGGGTAGAAACAAATCGCCTGGCCCTGACAAAATTAATAATGAACATGTGATGTTTGGTGGTGAGCTTTTGGTAAAGAAATTAGCACTACTATTCAGTGCTATTCTTAGACTGCAGTACACACCCACTGCGTATAGACACGGTATGATTATACCCATCTACAAGGGTAAAAAGGATAAATCAAACCCTGCCAATTATAGAGGTATTACGCTGACATCTTGTTTAAGTAAACTTTTTGAGAAAATTCTTTTAGAAAGACTAGAAAAGTGGACCTCCCAAAATACTTGTAATTTTCCCGATGTGCTACAATTCGGATTTAGGAAAGAACATGGCGCAGTCATGGCGCTATTTACCCTTATTGAATGTGTGCAAACCTATCTTAATAGGGGGTCGTGTATCTACACCGCATTCCTAGATAATGAGAAGGCCTTTGACCGAATATGGCAATCAGGTCTCTTTGTTAAACTCTATCACCTAGGTATAAGAGGTAAAATGTGGTCTCTGTTACGTCACTGCTATACTTCCATGTATGCGTGCGTTCAGTATAAGGGTGAACAGTCAAACACTTTTGCTGTTAGACAAGGCATCGGTCAGGGTAGAGTCATTTCAGCTTGGTTATTTCTTGTGTATATAAATGACCTCATAACTGAACTCCGGCAGCTAGACACTGGAATATGCTTATATAATATCAGGTTGCCATGTGTATTACTTGCTGATGATACTACACTTATTAGTTACAGTCCTAAAAGTCTACAATTAGCTCTAAACACAGTTGCTAATTATGCATCCAAATGGCGACTAACCTATAATGCATCAAAAAGTAACATTGTGGTGTTTCATAAAAAGAAGCAACTAATCCGTACGCATGCTTATCACCTTGGAGATCATGACATACCTATGTCTGATCGTGTAAAATACGCGGGTGTCCTTCTCCAAAGTAATCTTTCTTTTAAGCTTTATATTGAGGACAGCTGTACTAAAGCAAGGCGCACTGTTAGTTCCCTCATCTCTGTTGGTCTAAACAGCAGGGATCTACATCAGTATGCAAGTGTTAAGATATGGAAAAGAATGATATTAACAACGAGTTTCTATGGCTGTGAATTATTACCCACTCTTTATGGTAAAGATCTTGAACTAACTGAAAGTATACAGCGCTACTTTGCCAGAATTGTACAAGGTTTTGATAAACGCTCTCCCACTGATGCCACTATTGCTGATCTAGGACTCTGGACAATGGTTGGCTACATCGATAAATGCAGACTACAGCTGCTTGGGCGTCTTTGTAATATATCATGTGTCCCAATCTGTAAAACAATATTTTGTGCATCTACCTCACTCTATTACTCTCATTCTAAGAACTTAGACAGTTTATGTGGCGTGTTGCTATCAACAGCTAAGAAATATAACCTAATGCACCATGTATTTCACTATATCTGCACCGGACAATTCCCGACGAAAAATAACTGGAGAAAGATTGTAGTAAATGAAATAAGTATCCACGAGGAAAAAGCATGGAAATACAAACTATCATGCAGAGCTGACCTGTCTCGATATTTTAAAATACACACAGCACTTTCACCTCATATGTTATACAGCATGACATTGTTATATCCAGAACTGAGAGAAGAACTGCAGTATGTAATAAGAATTGGATCCGGAACCAAAATATCAAAAGAATGTAAAAACTGTAACACTTTTGCTAATGATTACTATCTCCATGTTATCCTAAACTGTGGATGCTTGCTTTCAGAGAGGGATGAATTCTTCTCAACTCTAATAGATAATCTTGATGTTGAAATGTATGTCAAAATAGAGATGATGGAAGAGAATGACATGCTAGCATTCTTTCTAGGGGCCAATAACAGTGATATTGATGAAACAACACGGCATTTTACTATTATAGAGTTCTCAAAATATTTGTATAAACTAAAAGATATCCTCAATCACTTGTGGTAATAATCTAGCCAATACCTGACGGTTGGTGACCTGTATATATTTGGAGAAATATTCCCATATCCTATGCTTGTACATATATGTATATATATATGCGTGTGTGTGTGTATGTACGCTTGTTGAATACTCTGTTACCTAGTTATATAATTGCATGACCATGTTTTCTGGATCTTCGGACCTATCTGGAGGAAATAAAGACATTCATTCATTCATTCATTCATTCATTCATTCCACCTTCCTATGCCATGGACAATTTGTTGAAGAACGCTGATCATGAGGTTCTACGACTACCACCATACCATTGCGATTTGAATCCAATTTAACTGATATGGTGGGATATCAAGGGGAAGATGTCACGCTACAACACGACATTCAAGTTATCTGACGTTGAACAAAATTGTTCACACGGCAATAGGGGATATCAGTCGATGGGCAGCCTGTGTCAAACATGTATTAGCAGTTGAAAATGAGTACTGGAAACTAGATGGTATTTGAGAAGAGAACATCCCACCAATCTTAATATATCTTGGAGATGAATCAGATACTGATCTGCCCGAGATGCTTTGTTATTGAAAACTTTTCTCTCTCAAATGGCGTGGCAGATTGATTTTACCTACGCTTCAAATTCAAATATGTTAATCTTCCTCCAAATCTTCTTATATCTCGTGTATGAATCTTATATTAAACATGTGTCGGCCAACAGACTTCACTTTCAAATGATGTCATGCGAGTGGAATTCTATTAGCTTGTCCTAAGAGGCGACTAACATGATCAATAATTCTCATGGAACTCCACCACCCCGTTCCCAACACCTGTAGCAAGCACTGCCCTTCCTTAGTCTGGTACGTACACGAACCATATACAAATGCAGTATTACCATATTTAAACCTGGTTAACATTAATTAGTGAACGGAATCCAACTATTTGTAGGATATTTACTGTAAATTGTAGAACTGATATTTAGCCTTGTTCTAACAGCAGGCATCGGGCCACAAGCTCGGGACAAACTGGCAGTGTAGTCCATCCCACCAATCGTAATATATCTTGGAGATGAATCAGATACTGATCTGCCCGAAGAAGAGATGCTTTGTTATTGAAAACTTCTCTCTTTCAAATGGCATGGCAGATTGATTTTACCTCCGCTTCAAATTCAAATATGTTAATCTTCCTCCAAATCTTCTTCAGCATTTATACCTCGTGTATGAATCTTATATTAAACATTTTGAAAAAATGGACATTGAATACTGGTTTGGCAATCATGGATTTCAGGCAAAAAATAGCGAGAACGCAAGAAGTGGCCAGAATATCGTGTTGCCGCGCTTTGCTTAATCATGCCACCTTGTTCTTGCTTTTGTGAGTGCAATAACGCGACATTGTCCCTTCTAAGATTCCATGGTTTTGTCTTTCCGGACAAAAGTCGAACAGAGCAACACTTAGGGACCGTTCATTGTGTGTGTGTGTGTGTGTGTGTGTGTGTGTGTGTGTGTGTCTGTGTGTGTGTGTGTCTGTGTCTGTGTGTGTGTCTGTGTCTGTGTGTGTGTCTGTGTGTGTCTGTCTGTGTCTGTGTGTGTATGTGTGTGTGGCTGTGTGTGTCTGTGTCTCTGTGTGTGTCTGTGTGTGTCTGTGTCTGTGTGTGTGTCTGTGTGTGTCTGTGTCTGTGTGTCTGTGTCTGTGTGTGTCTGTGTCTGTGTGTCTGTGGTCTGTGTGTGTGTCTGTGTCTGTGTCTGTGTGTGCGTGTCTGTCTGTGTCTGTCTGTGTGTGTGTGTCTGTGTCTGTCTGTGTGTGTGTCTGTGTCTGTGTCTGTGTCTGTGTGTGTCTGTGTGCGTGTCTGTCTGTGTGTGTGTGTGTGTGTGTGTGTGTGTGTGTGTGTGTGTGTGTGTGTGCCACCCACCCCACAAAATCAATGTACAAAGTAAGTGCGCCCCCTTGCTTTCCTTGTACAACATCAGTGATCCGAGCCCTGGATCATGTGTAAAAAATTCATGACCCTCCTTACGTTCCACGAACAAAATCAGTGACATGAAATGAGTTTTTATTCATTAAAGTTCGGGAACCATTCTTCAAGTTACTATCTATACTTTGCGCATAGGAATGTCAACACCAGTCTTCAATAAATTTAAAATTCTCTCTGCGCCATAGGTTTCACTAATTGATTTTGTAGAAACTGTAAGCCTGTTTTGTTTTTATTGGGTTGTGTTTAACAAGACGGGCCTGCAGATTTCATTCAGGGCCTGCAGATTTTAAACCTGAAGGCCAGCTGACAAATTAAAGTATTGCAAACACTGACATTACCATTCGCTCACTTGTTTGATTTTCTTCACGGCGTACTTAAATCTGTGACAATAATCCGACAGAATGACATTTACCTTGGTTACGTTTCTTTGTTTGAAGAGTATATTTATGATTCTGTCAAATGTTTCAGCTCTGGGAGTCATTTGTAACTTCATCTTTGATAGGCATACTAGAAGTTGAGTAGATGAGGAATGGGGACTATGACTTATGGATATACAACTTCACCGAGTGCGACGTTTCGACATGAATTTATTTTGTTGAATGAGAAAAAACGAGTTGTTTACACAATTAATGGGGTTGATGTACACAAACATATTTACTTATATTATACTTATATATTCAACTGCCTCAAGATTAATGAATACATCATAAGGAGGGATGTGACCGTGTGCATAGAACTCAAGTCACAAGCAGCGCTGAGCGCGGAGAGTCACTGCATGGGCCAACTGAGAGTTTCTAGGACGTCAGTCCTGTCCAAGACAGGTGGTCTCACCTTGGCCAGGTGAATTTGTTCATCCAGCAGAAAAATGGGTATCTGGTGTGGTGTGTAGCGCTATATAAATGGACACATTATTATGTTACAGTAGTTCATAAAAGCAGCAAATCCTTTTTTCACATCAGTAAAAAATGGTAAATACAGAGTAAATTGTACCTGTAAGCATGTGTTTATAAATCGCTATCAAACAGTGGTGACACAAGGTGTCGCCGAAGAGGGTAGCAGTGTACCACAGGTGGCATCCGTCACAGATGCAGAAGCTAGTCAACTGTTTGTCCGGAAACAACACTCCTACAAAGAAAAAAGTGAAAACAGGAAAATTGCATTAAACATTACATTCAGCATTTACTGATGCGTGAAAAGTTTGTTTTATTACTTAATAAAATTATTAAACAGATCTGCACAATTGTTTATCTGTATTTATCGGCACATGCAATTTAAATAGGCACTGAGCTAGGTGAACAATTCAATGGAAATGAGTGCGATGTTCTGTTTACCAGTCACAAATAAACGCGACTGAGTTACGTTCGTACTGGTTCTCTTGACAGTATGTGTTTGTTTGGCCTGCCTTCTTTGTTTGTAATAACCAGGATTACCCTTTATCCGTCTCAAGGTAGGAGCAAACAGACAGAAACACCTCTTCTATAAACTTTGAATATCTGTTTTGTGGCTGAAAGATTTCCCATCGTTCCATTGTTGCAAGTCATTTTCTGCCAGAAGGTGTACAGCTTTACTCATCACAGGTACGTATTGAGCAGTTCTACGTGCACTGACCATTAGGTGCCACATGACAGTCTGGGTTTAAATCCCGGATGGAACGTGACTCAACAAGAGTACTACAATCTGTATTATACTGAGAAAGTGTACTCCCAAATGTGATATTTGCTGTAGTTTCAATTTCCATTTGAGTTCAAACAGTTTATACAAAAGCTGAAAATTCAAGAACTTTTTATAGTATCGCTTTCATTACAGTTCCATAAATCGTGCCATTATTTTCAATGTCCCCACTGTCAAGAGCAATTCACTCGGTACTTCGTGGTAGTACTTCTTATCTCGAATAACACTGAATCACTCATTATGCGCGGAAATTACCGATGTTTTGCGAATGCAAAGCGATTGAAGGCAGCTAATTTTAAATTTGTTTTTCTTGTGGAATATGGGGAATTACACCGCGGCGATTTTACTAAGACAATACCCGAGGGAAAACCACCAAGATGCAAGATTCGAATCGTTTGTTTCACACCGGTTGGCTGAAGTGTACGATCCGATACCCATGCTTCAAACAGTTCAGCATTAATGAAAACATAAACAAACATCGAGGCTACACCAGCCCATGCCCCCTGTTGTGATCAGTAAACACCTTATAGTTTACTGGAGGGTGACAACTTGAAAACATATTACCCGCTACCATGGTAACCGCCTCCGGCAAGAAGTTTTATCGCCAGCAATCGCATGCAGTGTCCGGAGTTCAAAAACCGTTCTCTTGGCTGTTTTTCAGTTCATTGTGTACACATATATTTTACCGATTTTCAGAGCTTTATTTAAACTATTTTGTACATTGAATCCTTTGCACACTAAACTTAAACATAATTAACCATTTTCATAGCGGGTTTAGCTTGTCATAATATATGTCACTAGTTTTAAAAATCCAGTCAAGAGGCAGACGCCATTTTGTTTACGTGTTATGTATATTTAACATGGCGGTAAGATAAATACGCTGTATGCTTTTATCTCGAGTAATACGCTCTAATGTACGTCTTTTTGTAGCAGTGTCATCCCTTGCCAAACACCTAGTGCTACAACGAGGCGTACATGTTACAAGAGTGATGGCGTCATGTTTCCATAAGTCAGGATGTGGTGGGGTAGCCTAATGGTTAATCGCTCGTCACGCCGAAGACCCGGGTTCGAGTTCTCTATGGGCACAATGTGCGAATCTGTGCAAAACACTGTAGTCTACTGAAACAGAAGCCATGTACATATTGTACCTACTTAAATCGTACTTATATTTTCGATTGCGCCAAGTTTAATGCATTCATAATTAGCTGGTAAAAGCAACAAAAACTCCACACCCATGACCCGTGAAGGTCCGGGGTATAATAGTCTTTCCGCAACCGATGCTTGCCATAAAAGGCGACTATGCTTGTCGTAAGAGGTGACTAACGGGATCGGGTGGTCAGGCTCGATGACTTGGTTGACACATGTCATCGGTTTCCAGTTGCGTCGATCGATGATCATGCTGTTGATCACTGGATTGTCTGGTCCAGACTCGATTATTTACAGACCGCCGCCATATTGCTGAAATAATGCAGAGTGTGGCGTAAAAATAAACTCACTCATTCACTCAGAATCCTTTTGTACAATATTCCGTCGTGACAGAATAAGCTGTGAATCCCTCACCGGATCACACCAGATATTGTACAATGTAGGACAGAAATAGTTGTTAACCATCGCACCTACATGGAACCTACATTATTTCGGATTAATTAAAACATTATCGTTGTTTGGCACCATCAACTTTTGCACCAGACATTTAACAATATTTCTGAAGGTGTTGGCCTTGTGTCATCCGAGCCTGGTCAGAAAATCCAAGCAGTGTGTGTTTGCTGCAGACTCTCATACAAGCAGTGTGTGTTGCTGCAGACTCTCATACAAGCAATGTGTGTTGCTGCAGATTTTCATACAAGCAGTGTGTGTTCCTGCAGACACTCATACAACCAGTGTGTTGCTGCAGACTCACATACAAGCAATGTGTGTTTCTGCAGACTCTCATACAAGCAGTGTGTTTTGCTGCAGACTCTCATACAAGCAGTGTGTGTTTCTGCAGACTCTCATACAAGCAGTGTGTGTTTCTGCAGACTCTCATACAAGCAGTGTGTTTTGCTGCAGACTCCCATACAAGCAGTGTGTGTTACTGCAGACTCTCATACTAACAAGAGACACTGTGAGACATCCTGGTTACCTACACCGAGCCTATTTCTTATATGCCAACATCTAGACGAGTATAGAATACATGATGTGACTATTTGCAACATAATAGGACACATGTTTATACAGTATTGACGACCAAGCCCATTTTGCATGGTCCTCACATATCTACCAATGCATCAGCCAATATCTAGACGCGTGCTGAATACTTGGTGTGAATATTCCGGTATATGTAGTGAGTGTGTGAGTTCAGTTTTAACCAACGTGGAATTTGTGTTGGGAATACCTTGGCATGTATACACTGGAGCCATACTAAAGCACCACTCACCTTCCCGGTGTGTGGTAAGTACTAGAACACTGTATGTTGTTGTACGATGCTTCGAAAACCAGTTCCATGTATTTTAATGGTGAATGTAACACATTCTTTTGAAAATAAACAAAACATACTTTCATTTTGGTAACAAATTACCTGCAGTCTGAGAGGTATGCACAAAAACGTGAAAATCAACAATGCCGTTAAATATGGATACCATGACTATACCACCAATCTGATTGTCACTCAATTCTCAATTAATGTATAAACGACCTCTTGCGACCACATGAGTATCTGGTATAGCTGCATCTAGGACGGAAACGGTCTGCCAGCCTCCTCAACATACTAGCAAACAAAAGCAGAATTTGGAATATTCTGCGATTCCTTTGGAGTGATTCCTGCAGATTTTAAACAGGGGAATCGAACTGGGCGAAGACGTTAGATGGGTCTCCTTGCGGGCCATGGTAATGTTTCGATGGTGTTGTTCTTAAAAATTGCGTTGCCGGTTGTGGAACGGTGAGGTCTAGTTATCCATAAATATCGGACTGCCTAGGCGATGGTTAACAAACCGTATCACGACAACGGTATTCCTGTTGATAACGTAAGAGCAAGAGGCGTCTAATCTGGCGATATTCCTTCGGAACAGCAGCCTCTTTCTAATAGTACTGGTGTAGAATCTGACTTCCACTGTAAAATCCCACTGCAGTTCGTCGTCATCGTGATAGGTCTTCCAGGACTTTGGCGATCCCTTATTTTACAGGTGGCCAGATGCTTCATCCCCTGACTAATGCCTGAATGGTCCATTGCACAGGTTTACCCGCCGTGTAGCTGGAATATTGCTGGATGCGGCGTAAAACTACACTCACTCTCTGAGGTTTGCACTGATGTTGCAACATCCATTCCTGCATCATACGTGCCAGTAACTTACTATCGTATATTTTCAGAACGTCTGCGTCTTGCCATGTCAAGAAAAGTTTGCTTTTACAAATGTCATCTTTAAATTTCAAATCAATTCAGAAACCTCTACTGCACATATTGCAGTCATAAAATTTATACCCCACTGCCCTTGATCCTTTCACAGCACGTGAAAATGCAGCTTGTGGAACATGTACTGTACCGGTGCATTTAAACACTGACATGATCACCTGTGTGCACCAATACAAATTGCCCTTTGAGTCAAATGCTGCTTAATAAAAATCTCATACTCAACAAGGCAGATACACATGGCAACCACGCACTTTCCTGTCAGATACAAAGCCAGTATATTACAAACGAAACGACCTGCGTGTACATTCGTGTACATTTTGCTGTACACTTTCTGTACTTTGCAGCGAAACACATTCTTTGTATACACTTTTGTGTGTCATATTGTCCATGCATTTTGTGCATTTGACTTGTGGCAATGGAGCGTGCTCAAGGTATGCACAAGAATACTTACATTTACATGTATGCAGGGTGGTACAGGACAAGTACAACACAGGTGCACTTAAATAGTCACTCGGTAACTGGGGCAGGCTGACACAGTATTAAGGTAACACGGCCTGGGGAAGGGAGGACACCAAGTGAGTTATCCTTTCATTTATTAACTTTCATTTTTTCTCTAAAGCACAGACTGGTCCGAGCATAGAATGGATATGTTTAAGCCAAAATGAACTGGCACAGATAGATTGTGGACACATAGATACGATTATATTCTGAGATACTAAAAATCAGTATATAAACTGTTAAGTAATGTTACTACCTAGAGAAATTTGGAGATATAAATGAAGAAATACGTCACCGAGGAAAAACAACAAACCTCGTTATCTGAACTTGTAAGTTCCTGAGGCTTACGTCCTTTTGTCCATCACAATAGATGGTTGTTTTGTTTCATGGCGGTCGATTATTTTTTGTCAATTTTATGGATATGGCGCATCATTCAGTTGTGAATTACTTGATTTCACGCGTTGGTCGTGTATAGCAAGTGAGTGAATATAGTTTTGCTCCGCTCTAGCAATGTTCCAGCACTATTACGACGGGGGCAACACCCGGAATGGAATTCACACAATGGAACCCACGTGAAGAATCGAACCGGGTCCTCGGCGTGACGAGCGAACGCTGTAACCACAAACGTTGTACCCATATTTTAAATCACGTACTATGAACGATCTTTTTACTAATATCAGTTCTCATTTAATTATTGCATTTATTGGATTGCAAGAACTGGATTTGTTAAATGAATTGTAAAGAGATATTTTTATTATTTGTAGGCTAGATTAATAACTGAGATTGTTAGTGGCTGTACCCTCAAAGGGGGTTGAAGTATTGTAAAATTATTGTCCTCCTGAGAGGGTACGTATCTCCCATACCATTCGATGTAAAGTTAAGTCTACCGAGTTTGTAATCGTAGTATTCTTGTTATTTTTATTTTGGCTAGCATTTCGTATACTTACCAGCGGCTGAAGGGATGATGTAAATCCAACAAGGGTCCATGCAGGTAGCAAAAGTACTGTAAGTTCCCATGGTCCCTGGTTTGGTGACTATCTTCAGTTGTTGGTGATCTATAGCCTGTGTTCTATAATGTATTGTCTTCTTTAATTGCAATGTTTTAGTTTTTCATGCTAGTTTTATATTTATATCTGTGATATTCTAGTACTTTTACTGTCCATCGTTGACAGGTTTTTATAGTGTACATATATTCCATTTCAGTATTAAATGTTCCCGTCACGATATGGCTGAAATATTGCCGATGCGACGTTAAATTTTAACTCACTCACTCACTCACATTGTACCCATGTGGGGGATCGACACAATAATACATACACTCACAGACGGAGGTCTGTTGTATGAGTTAGAAATAAAAGTGAATTAGGTGATTTAAAATCAAACAAATCCCCCATTGAAGACGTAGTTGGATTTGGAGCTGAAAAGCAAAATATTTTAGGAACCATACAGTTGTCCTATGGAATGGGTCATCTAAACCTCTCACTTCTTAGGAATTGCTCATTCAGTCATCTTATTCATGGATTTCTTAGAAGTTTCAGTATTCCTTGGCTCGTTTCTATTCATCATGGTTTAACCTTTGTTTCGCTTGTACAAGGTAACACTGGTTTAGCTCGTTCGTGAAACCCGATATCACGAAAAAAAAAATAGACATTCCAGTTTGAATTTCCTACACAGGAGATAGTATGTCCTGTTCCCGAAAATGTGGGTGAGTGGGTGAGTTTAGCTCGCACGGCGCTTTAGCAATATTTCCAGCAATATCACGGCGAGAGACACCAGAAATGGGCTTCACACACTATACCCATGTGGGACTCCTTTAAGAAATCAGCCAAGATACGAAAGTTCATCTCAGATCAACCACTGAACATTTGAAGAAGGTATACGCAAACGATAAATTTCAAACCAAATCTAAAATCGTGATATCAACTTCATCAAGAGGCTTAAGAATACTCTACAGCTACTATACTTAAGCTCCAAATGCTATTAACATGTCCTTTATTTGGTTTGAGATTATTGTTACTATCATTTGTTGTGCATTATAGCTATCAATATTTAGTGAATAGCGCATCTTGCATGATGATTCACATCAAAGGTATGAATGACATTGTCCAAGAAGTGACCCAGAACTCAGACATCCTGTCAGAGGCAAGAACTGACTGACTCCTTGTGCTTCGATAGGAATGGACCCAGGCCATTGCATCCCCTTGTATGTTATTATCGTCCTTGAGGCGACTGAGAGGCTTCTTGATGGTGTCGAACACCGCCGAAAGATCGAGCAAGGGGAATAGTGACACATTACCGAAATCAGCATGGCACCTCAGGTCATTCAGAATTTGAAGTAAGGTGGTCTCAGATCTGTGCCTAAGACGATAGGTTGTTTGGAATCTATTAGGAAAATCATTGGAAGAGAGTTAGGATCTGAGTCTAACGTCAACTGTACGTTCGAATATGTGGGAGAGGAAGGAGAAGTTGGTGACAGGTTGATCATTCTTGTGGACATTGATACCAAAATTGTCTTTCTTAAGTAATTGCTTTGCCTTGGCCTGCTTGAATCCTCTGAAAGACGTCATTAACTAAACTCAGGTTCATCAGTTTCGTGATGACTGGCAAAAGAGTCTCGAAATAGTCGTTAAGGTTTCTTGAAACCTCACTTATATTATTTTACTGTGTAAATCCAAATTCCAATAAAGTGCAGTTGTTACTAGGGGTAGGTTCCTTAAAAATGTGTTTCTGGACAATTACGATTTGACGAACGCGCCTGGAGATAAGTAGTCTTTGTTAATATAGTCGCTTGGGCTATACACACAGTTGCTTGACCAAAACCATCTATTATGAGGGTACCAGAAAAACTGGTTATCCACGGATTACTCGAAATACGGGGTATAATATATAACACCCTACCCCTTACCTGAGACATTTGACTGCAAAAGAAAGTCAGTGCAAGAGGAAATCAGTCTTAGGCAATGGTATAGTCTAACAGATCATGCGTCTGTTCTTTATGCTCAAGACCTTCGTTTGATTCCCTACATGGAAAAAACCTATTTTTGTTGTAGTCCGTCGTGATAATGCTGTAATGTTGCTGAAAGCGGCGTAAAACCATACTCACTCACCCACTACACAGAACACGACGCTGTTATGTTACTTTCCAACTTCAACATGTCCACCAAGCATCTGGTCCGTGTTGTCTTGTTTTACGACTGATTCATGTTCATCTATGGCGGACGGACGTTTTCCTGAAGTGTTTACGATGTTTCCCCAAACATTCATACGACTAATTCACACAAACCCATTTTCCATCCAGGTGTCTGGTGTCGTAAACTGGTGCCGTACACTGGTGTCGTAAACTGTGCCACAAATACGACGCTCATGGCGTGTTAATATTACCAGGGTAAATTGTGACAGTGAAGCTGAAAATTTTCTCGGCGGACCGTTGCCTCCTTTTCATTCATTCGTTATTCACAATACGTTGCCGGTGGGATTTGAACCTGAAAACTACGACAGAAAACCGTTCAGTTAATTTAATTGTAAAACATCGTTAATTATTAAATGACTGTAAACGTGTTTCAGTTTATTTTGTTATTTGATTATTTTAAACATTGAACAAAGTAGCCATTTGATAGTTTTACTGTAAACGAAGTGATTACTGGTAAACACATATAAGATGATCCCCGACCTGACAAATGACCCCAATTTGCATGCTTGGGAACGCCCCACAGAACGATCCACTTGAAACAAGAGGGAGACAGGTTTTCTGATAAATATCGAAATCTGTTTAACAGTATTGAGACAGGTGTAAAACAGTAGCGAGACAGGTGTTAATCAGTAGCGGTGTTGATTTCATGTCACGGTTAGCATGTATTGCACGTGCATAATCGTCAAGCTACCTGTAGCAGCCAAGTGTACTCGCCCAATTCGTTGTACCTCCTCTCTTGTCACAAATGCGTTTAGTGCGCAGGATCTTCTAATATGTGTCTAGCAGTAGATACATGGGAAGTGCTCGTTCGATCAGTGGATTCGATAATACACACCCACAACATGGAACAGTCAATTTTGAGATGATTCACAGAGAATATTTCCTAAATGATTGAAGAATATGAATTCTGGAAACGTTTAATAAAAATATGTCAAAACAGAGACTCAGTGTGAACGTGACTGGTGTGATTAATATGCCATTACTTGTGTATCACAATCACGTGGATATCTGGTTAGAATGGGCCCAGATTTCTCGAAAAAACATTAAAAATTTGATTTTTCACATAATAAAGTGTTTTTACTCAACTTTGAGAAAATGCATTTCCCAGAGTGATCTGAAATCGATATTAAACTCAAACATAAACTGACGTGCAAAAGAACGTACATAGGCTCTGTTTCTTCCAATAACACGATAGTAATAAAACCTTTCGATGAAATGGAAAATGACCCACCTTTCAAGTAGGGGATCATCTAAAAATCCTTAATCCTCGCAATGACACGAGGGCCTGTGGTCAGGTGGCCAGAATGCCATCAACACAAAGTCATCTTGTCACTGTGAGTCGGCTCCTGCGATGACCCAATGATGTGGCTGCTGATGACGTCACCGCCAACATCCGAATACGTAGGTTAATAATCCGCAGATAGAGATTCCCTTTGGGTGTTAAGACCTTAGGACGTCCACCTTTGGGTCAGTCATATGTCTGGCCTGTTATTTAAAACGGTTAAACATGTCCTTTCACTAAGGCTGTAGGAAGCACCCATTTGTGACATTCCTGTGGCCCATTCCCTTTACGCCTACGTCAGTCTTGGCATTTTCTCGTGAGATTTTTGGCAAGTGATTGTTCAGTCTTCATGACAAACAGATTCAACACCCTCTGTGTGAGAAGTGCTCATACATGGGACAAGAATCACGATTTTGTGATACGTTGCTAAAGACGTACACATATTTTCCGTTGCATTTTGGCAAACTTGATCGTGATGGTTGCCTTCTATACAAACAGTGTTCTTCAATAATTCTACTAGTTTGGTGGGTAGATTACTTGGACTTTTCTATTTCTGAAATGTACTTGAGTGAAACATTCACCTTTTTTCAGATTGTCAAACTTGAGTTTGAAAACATAGGTTTGTTTCGAGGTATAGGTGCCTGGTCCTCATCAGCCCCTACTGTAATGGGACCGGCTGATCCTTCTCGGAGGCACGTGTGATGTACATCATAGTACCCACCTATGTAGACTGGGCGTGACTCGATTACTCACAACTCTCGTCGTGTACTGTGTAGTGTGTGAGTAAGTGAATTTAGGTTTACCCCGCTTTTAGCAACCAAAATGGGCTTTTCTCTCTGTACCCATTTCGGGAATCGAAGCCGTGTTTTCAGTGTGAAGCTTAAGCGCTGACACTTCATCCATTTGGCTACCTCACCGACCCGTAGCACTTGCAACTAGTGAATGACTGTGCTCTCGTAATCTATCAGGTTGGATGCTATATTTCATACCACGTATTTAAGAATCCTTTTGTACAATACTCCATCAATATCAAGGGACACAGCAAATGGACTTCACACATTCTACTCATGTGGGGAATTAAACACGGGTCTTCTGCGTGAAGAGCGAACGCTTTAACAACTGGGCTATCCCACTGCCCCATATCCATGGTGGAGCTGGAATATGTGAAGTTAAATATAAAAAACCCAAACTTATCATCCATTAATCCGTGTTGAAATTGAGTAAAAAATGTGTAATGATTACGTTCGAAAGTGATTCGCGAATGGAGAGTGTCTGAAGATACAGTTCATCCTCTTCACATACCCGACAAGCGTGACAGGCAGCCTGCCGTCGATCTTGGCTGATTCGTTACGCTGTTATACCGCCATTAATTACAACTCAAAAACCTGTTACACAATGCGAGGCTGCTTGAAGCATTAATACTTCACATGTCAGCAGATGTTTCCAAGTACTCGATCATTAGTGGACGGGATGAGACGATTAAGTAAGCTCAGTTTTATTTAGGTTGCTGCAATGCGACCGAAACAACTTATTTAGGTTGCTGTTTTTGTGCATTGCTTTGAAAATACAATACCCAGTGGTATTGAGCGGCTGACTCTCAGCCAGCGGAACCGTAATGAGAAGGACGACCTTGACCCTGTGTCAATGGTTTCTGAGGTCATAAGCTGACATTTTTCTCGTCTGCAACAAAACAGGACGAGGTATGTTTGTACCAATACCTTGACAGGGTCCCTCGCATTGCAGTTCGAAGTGTGGAGGAACAGGGTAGCATTACGTGATTCAACAGATCGTTACACAAGCCATTAAATGAAAAAAACCCAGCTAGACATGGAGAGCGTCCCAGGGCTCAACGACCAAGTGTATTCTCGACACAACACTTAAGGTCGTTTAGGATTACTGCGTACAGTTAATCAGAATGCAGACTGTGATCAGGCTATTATTGACTCAACGTGTGATTAACATCGGCTGTGTTACAGTCCCGACAACGTACCTCACATGTGCAATATGGAATGGAATTTGAAAGTCAGTAATAGTCAGAGAAAGTGGTTACGGATATCGCTGTTGCCTGCTGTCGGGTGTAACCTTTAAGCTTATCTCCCCAGGTGTGTAGTCAGTTTAATCCAACGATCTTCTTTCGGGCGGTAGAGCATATATGCAACGTATATTCAGACTCCGACCAAGCAAATACGCCCAGGTCTAATCACCTTGCAGTGGCCTACTTCTGTTCTGCAACCACCAGGAATTCGGTGAACTGGTAGTTATTCGATCTTAGCACTCTGTCAGGGTAACGCTGTTCCACAGATCAGCTCATGGGAACCCGTGATACAGACTTGCGTTGGGACAGCTGATCAGGTCGTAATGGAGACGGTTACTGCACAGGTAATCATATTGTTAATGTGTTCCTCTCATTGTTAGAATAGGCATCGTTATATTCTGTTTGTCTCAAATGTGTCTGAATTCAACGTAAATGTGATATTTTGGATACACTGTGTGAATAATTAACCTCGACATAAAAATAGGATCGTTTCATTCTGTACTTAGGGCAGTGTGGTAGCCTAGTGGTTAAAGCTTTCACGCCGAAGATCTGGGTTCGATTCCCCACTTGGGTCAAATGCGTGAAGCCCATTTCTGGTGTCCCCCGTCGTCATATTGCTGAAATATTGCTTAAAGTAAAGTTTTTTTTAGAACTAAACTCACTCTTACTCATTCAGTCTCTATTTGCCTCATATGCATTAAAATACCTTGAATTATAAGTAAACGTGATATTGTAGGTATGTGACACGGCACAATGTATATTAAAATTCTTTTAGATTTGTATATTGTTTCTGTTTGTACATATTTTGTGAATATGTGCCACATTTTTAACTTTCGTTCTTAACAGTTACTAATATTGAAATATCACTTTCGTTAGCCTTCATGTCATGGTTCAAGCTGGCGTAACGCACTTTAACGTAATCCAATTACCATTGAAAGTGTGTAAAGTTTCAAGTGCTAGTAAGTTAATTAATGCCGTCTGCGTATGCATGCAGACGACATCATGAATACACACAGCCATAATAAGTGTTCAAATCCAACATGGGGTATTTTGGGATTACAATGTCTCAGTAAAGTACAAATTTTAGTGCTTTTGTTGGATTGAGTCCCATCCGAGATTAGAACCCGCACTCACTGAGTCAAGTACGTAAACGTTGGCCGCCTGACCCACCTAACCCGCCTAACCCACCTTACCCGCTTTACTCACCATACCAACCTAACCGCCTTACTCACCTAACCCACCTTACCCGCTTTACTCACCTTACCAAAATTACCCATCTAACCCATGTAACCCGCCTTACCCATCTAACCCACCTAACCCACCTAACCCGCCTTACCCGCTTTACTCACCTTACCAACCTAACCCGCCCTCCTCACCTAACCCACCTTACCCATCTAACCCATGTAACCCGCCTTACCCACCTAACCCACCTAACCCATGTAACCCACCTAACCCATGTAACCCACCTTACCCATCTAACCCATGTAACCCGCCTTACCCACCTTACCCATCTAACCCATGTAACCCACCTAACCCAGCTTACCCACCTTACTCGCCTAACCTGCCTTATCCGCCTAACCCGCCTTACCCAGCTAACACAGCTAACCCAGCTAACCCAGCTAACCCACCTTACCCGCCTTACCCTCCTAATCCACCTAACCCAGCTAACCCGCCCTACCCGCCTAACCCTCCTAACACGCCTTATCCGTTCAGCTACCAATAAGTGGAAGACGCGGCGCAGTATAATTGCCTGAATATTATCATGCATAATATCTCAGTAACACCTGAATATGTAAGGCTAAATTGAAAAAGTGATGTGTTTCTCGGGCATCGGCTCTTCACTTTTATTTCTGCGCGTAACAATTTTGGATTATTAATAATTTTGACTTGATCATCCCGATCAGACATTTGTCCTCTATAAGAATGAATGTCTGCAGAAACGAGTGTGTCTGAATATAGAACCCATGAACTAAATTTCCCAAGCTGTATTTCTGAGAGAAAGAAAATAAAACTGTCTTCCTCTCTCGTAACTTCTTTTTCTATGAAAAATTGAAATAAAGTTCTACCGCTCTCGTCACTTTTGACCAAAAAATGTGAATTTTTGTGCAGTCTAAGAGAACTAGATATGTTGTCATGGTTAGTTGTGCCTTTATTGCACTCATGGATGGATACATTAGATGTGCTGTACATCATTAACATGCTGAACTAGTATAAATAACTGATTCAGTGGCAAATAGCATTGATATGTGATCTGTATGGCGACAGCTGAGGTACAATTGTCATAGGTTTTAAGTATTGTTTGGATGTATGATATTATATTATGTTAGGTTGCAAGAGGAAATGTTAAAATTGTTATGCATACAAGCTCTACCATTTGAGATGCTATTTCCCCACGATTATAGTCTGGAAATGTTTTATGTATAGGGTAACGCGCTTGACATAGCAGCACAAATTGAAACATCTCCTTGACTGATCATCAGCATAAGGAATTCTACATTTTATTCTGAGGATTGTAAACTGTATGAAACCTAGGTCAATAAACAGTCAAACATATTCTGCTTGATATAACACTTTAAAACTAAATTATAAGTCGCGCGCGGTATTTGACGCCATGTCTGTTTAGGAAGTAACAAGCACGGATAACTCTGAATGAAAGTGAATTAATCTGGCACTTCATGTACTTTACGCTGCACGTTCATAAACGGAAGTGCATTACTGTACTATCGATAGCCACACTAGCTATCGTTGCATCGATAGTGTTACGTTCCTTCCGCCGATTAATCGCTATCGGAGACTCAACAGTTCCAGTCCATGGATAGTTCGAGATATCGTTACAGTACTGCTTGTTATCCCATAACAAGCCGGATAAAAGACGCATTGTTTATATGATAAACCTTAACTTCAAACTAAGCATCGGCGTATGCAGTATTTGCCTTGTGCATACAGTGGAAGCTGTCTAAACCGGCACGCATTGGGACTGATAAGTAATCCAGTTTAGACAGTGTGCCGGATTATAGAGCTGATGATAAATGTACAAGTCACGGATGGGACTGATTTCATGCCGGCGATGATAACTTGCCGGTTTGGACAGATGCCGATTTTTGACAGCTTCCACTGTATTGAAATACCTGGAAAGAATTATAAGTAAATCTGATATTTTCGATACATTGTGTGAGTTGAATCGATGAATTACACGAGATGTTCTTATACCCATCACAAAATGTCTTTTTGAAATATATGAATTAGTCTGTGTTCTTTAGCCAACTGCTATTAGATATGTGAAAGTTTTGTCACGTATTATCACAGATTTACAAAAATTGCCAGCAAATCTTTAATAAGTATTTATAGATTGATTGTATACACTTCTTAATGTATAAGGAAGTGGGTAAGAGTTACTCTCGTAACCCCAACCCCAGCCTGAAATGTATTCCATTTAATAGGATTATTTCGGGGGTTCAGGGTTTGGTTTAGGGTTTAGTTTAGTTTAGTTTTTAGTTTAAGGGTTTAGGTTAAGGCTTTTTGTATGAAAAAAACAAACAAACAACAGGCTTATATTATTCTGCATAGAATGATTAAAACAACTACGGGGTTACAGGCTGAAATCTTTCCAGGTACTATATATAGGTAATACGGAAATTTATTGTATTCCAAATTGTCTCTCCCAGGCGCATGTATATGAATTTTGTATGAAATGTATGTGAAGTGTGAAAATGCTCTTGGGTTTTTTTAGCAATAAAAACAGTCCGTAAATGCCCAGGCTTTAACTAAACCAGTCAGCTGCGTAACAGGCTAGCAATCCCGTTCACGTACAAGCTGTTGTTAACTTTATACTCAGACAGATGCAGATTAATATTATCGGTAAGCGCCAGCTCCAATCTTGCATCAGCTGGTTGACATGGTATCTTGGGCGTACATGTGTAGTGCCTCATTATCGGTAGTCTGATACATGTTCAATCGTTTGATAGCTACGGGGCGGTTAAGGTTAAGTATATTCTTTATGTATATGTGCCATATGGTGCTTTTAAACTCGATGACCCTAGCTAATAAGTATGTTGATATTTAACCAACAGACGCTTGAATGAATAGCAACAAAACGGTTATTAAGTACATGGGTAAATAATTTACCACAAACAGATACAGGCACCGTTTTACGACATTGGGATTTGAGCTAAATCGTTTCCGAACGTAAATCCAGTGCCACAGATGACGAGTGAACACTGTGAACGCTGTAACCACCAGACTACGCCACTACCTCGACCGTTACGTTAAGCACTGACAAACTTCGGGTGCAATTTACTATAATTCACTTTAATATTTTTAATATTTGGATGATTTACACAGGCTCTAATTAACTAATGACCTATGATATAGATATATTTTATATAGAAAACCCTGCCTATCAGAAATCATTTAAAAATGATAATATTCTTTATAGACGTGCTTCGTTCTACATAAGATATTCAATGTACGACACACCCTCTGATCGAGTATGAGTGATCACGTAGTGCTAAACGTATAAGTTTAAAAGCATGTGCAACTGGCCTTGTTTATTAAAAGAATTGATTACACACACACACACACACACACACACACACACACACACACACACACACATACACACAGGGTACCTTAACCCAAGGTCGCCTCGTAACCAGTGAACAACTTATATAACACATCCCCCCCCCCCCCCCATCCCACGGTATATGACCTTTTACACTATCCGATCGCCATGCGCTGTTTCAGGCGCCGCTGTGTCTGGCCAAAGGAATCCCCATAATATAGCGGAACTTTAAGTCTGAAGTCCAGAACCACGATGGACACTGGTCAGCCCAGCCTGGACACGGTCTTAACTGCCCTCGGGAGTAAAGGACGTTACCACACAGTCCAGTTCTGTCTTATGTGTTCTCTCATCGTCAGCTCCAACTTCAGCATAATGAACTTCATATTTATCGGTAGGTCATGTCCGTTTGTTTGTTGTTTTACGCCGCACTAGCAATATTAATATTCCAGCAATATAGCAGCGGCCAGTAAATAGTCTAGTCTGAGTCAGACAATCTAGTGATCAAATCATGATCAACATCATTTCACCATGTGCAATATTACAGACTGGAAACGGTTTAGGTCAGTGGTTCACACACACGTATTTCTGTGTAACTGAGTGAGATGGGTTTACGCCATTTTTGCGATATTCCAGCAATATCAGGGTGGGGAGACACATTGTACCCATGTGGAGAATCGAACCCAGGCCTTCGGCTTGACAAGCGAACGCTTAAACCACAAGGCTACCACGCCAAGCCTATTTCTGGGAAAGGATTAACGGGACTTTTTAATGTTTATTCGAGATACTCTTGTACAGGACGTGCTGTACAAGAGTATTAAGTGCAAATATATACTATCCAAGAAAAAAGAAACGCGTAGACGAGAAATCTGTTGCGAAAATGCTGTATTTTCAAACAATAAGTCCACAAATAGACTTTAGTGCATGAAAGTTTACACCAGTGAAGAAGAGGGTAATGTCTATACAACCAAGCTGATACTTTAGACAACGGAGATGATGATGGTGACGATGTAGCACGACCCCGACGTCGGGTTTCCTGACTCTCAGACCAATTTGTTTCAACCTGTTCCGTACATACTGACCGGATATCCTCTAAAGTCAGGCACCCTGGCTGCTGTGGTCTCACCCGTGGCAGTACAATCATGCAACTGTAGTACCTGGATGTTCCGATCTTGGGCTGCCGTGGTAATGCAGCGTCTGCCTATACGGGGACGGTCATTTGTTATACCTGTTTGGTTGCAACTGCGAGCCATGATATCTTGCTTAAACTAACATTCAGACACCTGGCAACAGAAGATTGGTTATTCCTGCATGTATTCTGTCAATGTCGATGTTCCCTGTCGCAGAGTCAAGACGAACCGTAGAGATCTGACCTTAAAACTCCTTCAAAACGTATGCGACATTCTAAAAGTAATCTGGAACGTTATTGCCAGACAGTGAATGCTCTTTGCTGCGCAATTTCAACTGGATGATGATTTCTGTTGCCCTGTGGCGATGCCTTTCTAATCCTTGTAAGAAATCTCATCAAAATCAACATTTTAAGGTAAAAATCGGTTTTTTTTGACTTGTACAAGTGTATAAAATTAGGTTATCAACACTTTTGTTACATAGTTTGACGATTGTTTGAACAGAATAAGTAATTAATAGATTTTTAAAACACCAATCGCCTATGCGTTTCTGTTTTGACAGTATGTTTGTCACAAACACTCATCCCAAACAAATATTTATTCCCAAGAATAGACGGTGAGTTTGGTTTTGTTGTTTGACAAAGTGTTCAGCTATATAGACTTGTGTAGGATCGTTTGGGTATTCTGTTCTCACTCACTTACCTACTTCCAGCTTCAATATCTGATTCAAGTTTATGTGTCATGCACATTTACTCGGAATGAGTGAATATGATTTTACCCATATTTTATGAATATTCCAGCAATACTACGACAGAATGGCTTCACACACTGCACTTATGTACGGAATCAAACCGGGATCTTCAGCATGAACCATAAGACCACCCCAACCTTGGTTCTTGGTCTTTGTCAGGGGAGAATATATGAATAAATACATATGTTTGGTTTAGCTCTTGTAACGGCATGCACGTGTGTGTGTGTGTGTGCGTGTTCTTGTGCGTGTGCGTGTGCGTGTGCGTGTGCGTGTGTCTACTGATGGGTTTGGGCATCCCCAGAAGATGCCCAACGCTTCATGATATCAATCAATGGTTTGTCTAATCCAAACGCTATCACGGCTATCTTGCAGCCAGAGACGTCCCCCATGTGTGCTCTCAACAATCACCGTCCGCTGTTATATACAGTTCTGAAGGGTACAGCAACGCAACGGCTGCACATGTCAGCGTTGTCAGCAATGATTCGGCCACCTACGAAGAATGTAGAATTACGCCTTCAGGCAACTCTTCCACCATCAGTCCATGTACAAATGGTTGGGTCTACAGCGAGCATAAACACGCATCCATCGTGTCCGAGGTGAGTTGATGTGTCCTCATGTAATAGCTGTGGCGACATCAACATCCCAGGCTCATGATGTCAATCTCAGTATTGCGTGATCCAGACGCGGATTTGTTGTAGACCACCATCATAGAGATAGATTATTTTTGAATACGGTTCTAAAAGACAAATAAACAAATCGCATAAAGTAGGGATAATGTATTCTCAAGGTAAAGTAATGTTTAGAATACATGATGGATGAAATACCGTCTTTCTTTTCACTTTTTTTAGTGGGACCTAGTCTGCGGCAAGGAAGTGTTCTCTCGCCTTAGTCAATCCATGTTAATTGTGGGTCAAATTCTCGGAGGGGTTATCGTTACCAAACTTGCTGACCAGTTTGGGAGGCGGGTGCCGCTGATAGTCAGTCACATCATCTTGTCTGTTGTAAACCTAGCCCTGGCATTATCCACCGGTATACATGTCTTCATTGTGCTGAGACTTTTCACTGGATTTGCACAGATGGTAAGTTGATTTGCCATTTTGTGTCCTAAAACATGAACAGTAAATATTTAGGTACATGTGATTCTGTACGCACGTAACACACTAGGCGAATTGTTCTGTTTTCAACTCAGCATTGACTGGGTACCAGGGAGGATGTGGTGATATTGTGAAATTGTTATATATTTAACTTAACATTGTTTAAAATGTCTCTTCGTGGATTCTAAGGCATGTCCTATGTTGAACCTCACCGCGAATAGCAATAATGATCCTGATCAGGGATGGGTTTTTTTTTCAATTCGTTTGTTTGTCCATTCATTCATTCATTCATTCATTCATTCATTCATTCATTCATTCATTCATTCATGCCTTAGAACAGTAACTCGAAACATTTTGTTTTCTTTTAAGCAGAATTTCTACATCGTGCCTACGTTTAAATAATATTGATTGAAACAACGCTGCTTTGCTATCATTCATAAATACTTGCTGATAGTAAGTTGTCAGTGCATAATCTCCGTAATGTTCTATATTGAAGGCGGTGTTGATGATCAGGACAACAATGGTTGTGGAATTATATCCCACGGACAGTCGCCGGCTGACGGGATCGATATACGTCACCGTGTGGATGATGACGACTGTCATCCTGGCACCTTTGGCGTACTTTTTACGTCACCAGTCATGGCGGATCCTGCAGTATACGTTGTTTGGAATTACGGTCTTGTCCCTTTCTTTCTTGTGGTTTGTACATTTCGGTTAGTCCTGTTGGTGTTGGTGGCGTGGCCTTGTGATTCAAGCGTTACCTTGGGTTTGAATCCACATTTATGTACAGTTTCTGGTATTCTCCGCTTTACACATGATAATACTTAAAGCACTGTCAAACATACTATCTCACTTAGCCTGTAAAAATCAATCCAAATTATTTTTGGTCCTTTTGAAACCGGTTTTGAGGAGATGATAATACTTCTCGTTGTTATTAATATCCTGTTCACAATCACAACTTCGTTTCGAAAGGTAACAGAACAGTTCTAATTCGCTTATCACCTAAGCCATGAAGATCCGGGTGAAAATTTGTTTTCAGTAACCCATGTGTGTCGTAAAAAGAGAATAGGGAGCGCCTTTAGCGGTGTTTGGAGCACCCATCTATTTTCAGTTTGACATGCAAGACGGCGTTATAAGTGTTTGTACTTTATGGAAACTGGTGGGCTTAGGGGCTAGTGCATTTGCTCGTCACGCTGAAGATACTGGTTCGACTCCCAACATGGGTACAAGGTGTGAAGCCCGCCGTGATATTGCTGGAATATTGCTAAAAGCGGTGGAAAACTAAACTCACTCACTATAGTTTTGACGTGTCTCAAAATAACAATAGAAACTTCAAGAGGGTATGTAAGACAAATAATAATAGAATCAACATCATTTATTGTTCAGGAATCATTATGTCACCATTGTAGAAGAATTTAATCCTTTAAAAGAAAATAATTTTCCAAATTTCAATACAGGGTTATCGACGAATCATTACGCTGGCTCCATGTGAATGGGAAAACAGCTGACCTTGTGAAAATACTGAAACGTGCTGCTAGGATGAATAAGATTGACGTCACAACGGTTCTTGAAAGATTGCACATGCCAAATAAGGAAGTGAATGTAGATAGAGATGTATCATGGACGTCCTCGGAAAACCTTCCTGCCCGACACTGTCAGGAAAATGGCGCTGGAAGCCTTGACAATACAAATAATAATCTTCAAAACGCAGTGTTCACATTCAAGGATGTTATATGCAACAGACACTTAATGATCAACTTTGCCTTGCTGTCTTGGCTGTGGTGAGTGCGCAACAGTTATAAAAGTAGTATATGTTTCTGGTAAATGATTTATGTCGTCTTGATAATAATTCCACAATGTTTCTTCTGTGCCTGCCCGGAAGACTCCCGATTGTACTTGGCTCCAAAACATCTATTGTACTAGTAGCTTCCGATGAAGTTAGAAATCGACAATGGACGCAAATGATATGAAATGGGAAGGAAGAATTGTTTCTGTCTAAGATGATTGTACAGGGTCATGTCATACATTATTATTTACACAGGATGACAGCGACGTCAACGTACTTCAGCCTCTACTTGACGTCAAACACCCTCGCCAGTGACGTATACCTCAACTTCGTGCTCAACTCAGTGGGCGACTTTCCAGCCGGATTCCTTTTCTGGCTTTTCTCTGACAGGTAACACAATGTCCTAACGACGTTGGCAGCTAGCTGTGTAGGGTTATGTCCCTTTGCTACGGTGTAAGGATCCGATGAACGTTGGATCGAATAACCACTCAGCAAGTGATGTAACAAAATGTAACAAATAGATCAAAGTCAGCACCCATCCTCATAAGGAATTATATTTCAAATCGATGTGTGTAAGAGACGGTGTATTCAGTGCACTTGAATTAGACATAAGTGCTATTGTTGTAATTATTAGTACGAAATCACTTATGGAAGAGCCCTCGCCGTAGAGAGGATTAAAACAGGGAATCATTGTTTTTCATCATTTTTGTGAAGTGACTGTCGTCATATGAAACGCTTTTGTAAATAGTGTCTCCCACAGTCCCTGGACCGAAGGGATACACAACAATTTCTGCGGTGCTAAAGCCTCAAATGAAACGCATCCAGATTTCTGAATCTCCCATCTCCTTTGGGCTCCTTTTCAGTTTAAAATGAATTCTGTGTTTATATCAAGCTGATGTATAATCAGAGACTGTTTGTAAACTGAGCCTTCTAACCAGTGACAGTTTCATATTTGTCTTGGGAAGGCTTATGTCAAATGGTTAAGACACGTACATATATATGCACCATGTACGAACTCATTTCAACGGTAGATGTACACCTCTAAAGCAACGTTTCCGCTGTACAAAGCGACCTAGGAAATCGTACGTCACATACATTTACATACTCTTTTTTGTTTCTCGGGTGTTTTTGAAGTGCAAGGGCTCGGTTTCGCAACTCGATCTAAGGAGGACTTTACTCCTACTTAAACATAGGCTTAGGGGAGGCATACTGCTGAGGACAGGACCCTGCCTTAGTCAATGCTTCTCTACCAAACACCCTCGCCCTTTTAAAATCAGCGTTGAAGAAACCTCTCCCACCCGCGCACGATGATAGGAGGCCCTTGAAGATGCTTGTTGTAAGAGGCGACTAACGGGATCGGCGGGTCAGGCTCGTTGACTTAGTTAAAGCATACCAATGGCGTAGATCGATGCTCATGCTGTTGATCACCTGATTGTCTCGATTACTACTATTTATAGGCCACCGCTATATGGCTGGAATATTGCTGAGTGTGGTGATAAACTACAATCAATGTCACAGTCCCGGAACAACAGTATTGCACGTTTCAACCAACCCTTTCAGTAATGATAACACTATACATGAAGCAAGTCTAGATTTCCTCAGGGATATCAGTCCTCACATGGGGTCCTTTGCAATTTATATTTGTATCAATATAATTCTGTCTTGCGTAATTGACACGCCATCGGCACCTTATCCATTATTAATGTAAGGTTTTGTATATATTCATTGAAACATTGTGAGTATTTTACAGACTAGGCCGGAAGAAAACATTCACAATGTTTTACTTGATATCCGGGGGTGGCCTTCTCGTTTCCACAGTAATAAAACTTGCTACAGGTAAGATCAAAGACTCAAAGGGGCTGGTAACTGTACTTCGTTACGACCGTAGTTCACTATTTTGTCTAAAATATACTGCAAGTTAGACAGTTAGACCCAAAAGGCTTCGTGATATCCGTCAGTTCGATATAACAGTATTCGTTATAAACGTAGTCTACTGCATTTATTAATTAGGTACCTTTGTGGAGAAATAGCTACTATTATTGTGAAAAACTTTATCGTGAAGTCACGCTAATAGCTGCAAATTCGATCCCCTCAAATCGCAATCATCCATCAGCAGATCGCGCAGGCAGATCCGTAGATTATGAATTCAAATCCACATGGGTATATCATTATGATAGTAGTTGCGGACATTAAGGTGACGGGCCTTGTTGTGAAATGCTTTGCAATGTAGCTCTGTTCATTCACCAATTCCTCTGTTATTAGACAAGAAGAGGTTATGTCTCTGTCGAGGTGTTTTCAGACAACGCATCCTGGCACATCTTGGCCACAGTGTTCGCCTTTGTGGGAAAGGTATTTATTGGAGCCACCTTTGTGTCTTTGCTTCTGTTTACCACTGAGGTCTATCCGACAAACGTGAGGTAAGTGAACGACTACACAGTATTCTTAGCTTCCTAGCCCTGTAAGAGTGCGTGGCAACAGTTCTGCGTCAGATCACTCTAAGTTCAGCAAGACTGATGATTAAGAAAAGAACAAATTAATAGTTATTTAATTTAAATATAGTTATATAATTTATATGTAATTTATGTAGATGACTGCCTAATATAATGAAAAAAGAATAATGGATATAAAAAACTGCACACTTGGATATATGCATTATATTGAAAATGGGTAGTACAGGATTACGCTGGTGGGGTCCAATCTGGCGCATGCGCCATGATCCTGCAAGTGCGCGGGTCATGTGACCAGAATGTCATGTGCCTGCACTATGTATGCAGATTTTGCTGGGAATCAGATATAACACGTTAACAGTCCTTTAAAGGTAAACAGTTGTCATGCCTTACAAATACTAAACTTTTATGTGCAATTGGCTTGCTCCATGCTGACTAGTGGTCAGTCTCCTGTTACCCATGTACGTGCCATGAGGTGCAGTGGATGGGCAATTCACAACCTGAGGACACGTGCCCATCGACCGGGTACGACATCTGATCCTCCCAGATAAGAAAGGCACGTGTGACGTCACATGCAGAGGAAACTTACATTTGTCTACTTCATCTGTGTGGTAGTCTACGACCGTAACGTCAGCCAGTAACGCGCTGCTTTGGGGTCGCGTAACTGCCCAGAACACACACACACACACAAAAAAACCGCTTGCGCCTTGCCCATCTTCGTCCTTGATTTGGGCCGATTCTGGCACAGGTAAACGGCAATTTATCATCCAAAACCATGTTCCACAGCAGATATCGCTTGTGTGAGATCATATGATATCTCAAAAGAGATAGGAGGACACAGTAGATTTTGTAAAATGCCCTGACGATGCTATGACGTCATGAACTTGATGACATCACCATGCTATGACATCGCTGCATTGAAAGTCTAATGGCAGTACAGTGTTTAGAGATATGCATTTGCACTGAAAACTATTGATATCTAATATAATGTCAACACTCATTCATAAAGGTAAAAGTGTCCTCCCCAAGCCTCGTATATTTTAACTTGATCAACTCGTGTTGATATACGGGAGTTCGGCAGTCAGTGAGACAGCATTGCCTCACTTTTCTGAATGAGGAAAGGTGGCACTTTAGTATACGCACATTACACTCATAAACCCGATTTAGCCACGAGAAACACACTTTGTTCAATAAGGGTATGTTTGGGGGAAAAAGTAACACGTGAATTTTCCTCTCTTGTATAGAATATGTTGACAGTCAAAATCCCTATTGATCACTACAACACATAATCCTCATTTTCTTGATCTAATACGTGTCATTTTAACCATTGTATCCACCAGGAATATTGGGCTTGGAATTAATTCGACAACGGGGAGGATAGGATCTCTACTCGCTCCTTTTACGGCTATTCTGGTAGGTCATCTTTTTGTTCTATGGCGGAACATAGTAAATCAGTAGTTTGTGTGCACGTCTTGAGATTTGCTGCAGGACAAACGTTCTTGGCCTTACAGCTGAGCGAGTGTCGTTTTACTCCTCTTTCATAAATAATTAGCAATGTTCAAACAAGGTCATGGCAGGCGACACCAGAAACGGTTTTAACGCATCGTACCCATGTGGGGAATCGAATCCGAATCTGCGGCGTGTAAAGCGAAACCTTTAACCACTAGACTACCCTGCCCTAGGTCCGAGGTGTTTACAGATCAAGAATTACGATTAGGGGTTACTCATGCATACTAATCGAATGTCGTCTGAATCTACTACACCCTGTTTCAGATGAAACACGTGGCCTGGTTACCCGGGGTGTTAATGTCCTCCTGCTGCTTCTTGTCCGCCCTGGCTGTTGTCCTTCTGCCAGAGACGAAGGGGACAGAGCTGCCAAACACGATACAGCAGGTCGAGGACATGTACAAGAGGATCAGAAACAAGTCCTCATCCGGCACTGAGCTGAAGACGTCTCTGTAAAGCATGGCAATATCTTAGCACACTAAGGGAAGTGTTGCAAACGGATATATGTAAACAAAGGGAACATGAGCAGAAGATCCAAATCTGACACTGGTCATAACGGATCAATGTAAAGCAAGGGAACATCAACAGAAGGTCCCAATCTGACGGGTCAAAACGTATGCATGTAAACCAAGGGAACATCAATAGAAGCTTCAAATCTGAGACAGGTTAAACGCATGCATGTAAACCAAGGGGACATAAACAGAAGATCCCAGTCTGGGGCTGGTCAAAACGCATGTATGTAAACCAATGGACTTGTAAGATTCTGATTTGGGTATGTCTTTGTAAACCATTAGGACATGACTCCTCCGACGGGATGCCTGAAACAATGGGGGCAGTTGCTGATGCAGGGGTAATTTGTAATGCTCACTTTCACCTGTAAGATAAGGGCTATTGTATACACACATGTGTGTATGAACCATAATTTATAACATTGAACGCAATAAATATGCCATGGATCGAACAAACATACATCAACAGACGCCTGTTTCATTTCTGTACGACTGTACGCAGTGTTTGCAATTTTGTAATTTGCAAGTTGGCCAACGGTGCCTGTTGTCGCCTGCTGGTTTTAAAATCTACAAGCCCCGAATGAAATGTGCAGGCCCATTTAGTTAAAGTCAAAGCAATAAAAACAAAACAGACTTCACTGTACACAGTTTCGCACTATTTCTACAAAATTAATTTGCGAAGTATGGCGCAGAGAGAGGTTTTCACACGTTTAAGACTGGTGATAACGTTGCTATGCGCAAAGCCATTAAATACCAGGACGTGAAACTCTACGTTGTCCAAACGTAATGGGTGATTCCTGAACTATAATAAAGAAAACAACCATGGGAGAGATTGCAGGAAAAAAACAAAACTGACAGAAAATTACTGAAGGCTGCAAGGGCCCTCAAATATCTGAAAATGACAGCCCGATACAATATCAGCCGGCGATGATTTCTTATTTCGAACGCTCGCTGTACATTATCCCTCAGTGTAGAAATGTAATGGTACATAACCTACAATTTGTGATCTAACTTGTTATGGAAGAATATTTCGAATTATAATCCAATCTCAAAATATTAACACTTATGGATTATCTGGGAAATATGAAATGTGAACACACATGTTGAGCAGCGATGTGGTTATAAAGTTAATATCTACATAACCCGTCTTCCAACGACTCACTAAGGATTAAAACGAGGAGTTTACGTTACGTTTCAATCGTGTTGGCAAGTTACTTAGGAAACAAATAGTCTTTGAACAAACACAAACAACTTCCTTCAAAGGTATAACACAATTTATCACATGAGTAAAAAGAATTCACAGCTGAATATTTCAGCTCTATAATTCACAGTCTGACTTGTGTTTACATCACCTTTTTGCCTTGATAGTAATCCATGGCCGAGAGTGAGAAAGTGAATTAAAACTTGATAATCGGCAATATTGCAGCCTTATCGCGATCTTTTGTGCACGAGTCATGAGTTCCACCAGATGATCCCCTCACTACTCCGACTATTCCGTCGAACGGTTTCCTGGATGAACATCTTGGCAGCTTGTTTGATGTGCACTTGTTGTGTCCTTCCAGTATGCTTAGTAATGGTTCTTGTGTTTGAAGAAACGTATTTCACATCAGGGAAACACAACGAGGTACAGCAAGCTGACAGTTCAAGGCGCATCTCTTCAGAACAGGTTTGACAAGGAACTGACATAAATTGATGCAACAATATTTTTCCATTTTCAATTCTTATCTCTGAAAGGTATGGAATCCTAGAATGGACACTTTCGCGTCGTCGTGCATTTTAAGGCTTATATGGAACGACCATGCGACAACCTTGAAAATTATCTCTGTCGCACTGCTATCCTTTGGTGAATGACAAAATAATTTTCTAAGCGCGATTATGTGACAAATGATCCAAATGTCGTATTGTCGCGCTTCAGGTAATTTTGTTACATGTTTTGCTTTGTGAGGGCGACAATGTGACAATGATCCTTCCCGGAGTCCACAGAATGAGGTTCCGAACGGTTTTACTTTTTGAAACAGATGGTTGTTTTGCGACGCCCAACCTGTTCATCCTACACCTTAAAGCTCGTGGTAAAATGTGTACGTCTTTTGGATCCTGAAACCTAGGATTACAGGAGCGTAACTACCATTAAAAGAATAAGTACAGACTTTAACATCTTAAAAATCCACCAATACTATCAAAAGGTAAACCTTTGCAACCTTATCGGGCTAACACGAACACAATGGCTTGCTTCGGGCCTGTTTCAGAACAGATATTACCCTGTTTGTAGTGGGTGAGTCACAGTTGCTAGTTGTGAATATCCTTTCGCCGTCTGTGAAAAGAAATACATGCATAAAGACTTGGAATCCAATCCTCGCGACACCAATGTTTGGATGTCTTAATCTCATGAGACATTCTTAAGTAATCAGGGATTGAAATCTGCTAATCCGGACAATTTCAGTTCGGAAAGCACAGTTCAGTTAACTGAGGTTTCCCCGTCCATGAATAAATAACAGACACTTATGAAACTAGCTGTTACGTCTAGTGACCCAAGTTATGCACGGACACTCCGATGTAGAATCCAGGGATCAGAGATACTCGGAGTTCCATATTCTGTATCAGGTCTTCTGAACATGGACACCTACAAGTTCAAGGTCAACGCCTGACCCCCTGTACGTTTCGGATTTACGTGCTCTCCAGGCGCTCCTTCCGTCCTCTCACTGTAGCATCGGATTCAGTAGAACGCTGGTTTAGGCTTGGGGTGATGTACCACAGCTACGGGTAATTTGTCTCCGCTCCACGGCCTGAGAGTAAGGAAGTATATGCATCAAAAAAGGCAGTATTTCAGCATTACAAATTTAGAACCAGACAGGCGGAAAACGGTATCTAATCTGATCAATTTTTACTACAATGAATATGTTGATCATTTTATTGATATTCGTTTATGATTTTATATTTGATATGCTTATAATAGCCAACCAGATGTCGAAGGTTCACAGTGGAAGATAGGATAATTATTCATTAGGATATTAACTGATTTATTGATTTATATATAACTTACTGTGGATGATACAGGCGACTTTCTTTTGAGTAATGGCAACTTGGGGTGCCAACCCACACAGATAAACCTTACCGAAAGAGGTGTAGTTGGCATCTTGGGGTTTGAGAGCACTTGTTCAGAAACCTTCCGCCATGTTAGTGAGAGAGTTAGATGCCCCGTCTCAATAATGGAGTTTGAAATAAATCTTTTGCTATGTAAATTCAATGTCATTGTAAGTTACCAACCATTACAGCAATACACAATGTTTGTGTTGAAATGTGGTGGGCTGGACATCGCTTGTGAAGATGCCGCTTTCACTGTTGATGATTTTTTCTTATATTGCATGTTTAGGTTAAATCATACTGAACCATTCAGATATAAAGGCGTGCGTACTTTGAGACGTATCGCCTTTGTTGTAGTATCGCTGTTACATAAAGATACATTTACTGAACGGTGGCATTTTAACAGTGGCGGAAAGGTGTCTGCCAACATGCAAACAGGGCTGTGTTTGTCTAAGAAGGACATTCGTCTTAATTCCCTCTTTACCTGTAGTACATCCGAGGAGCTTGTTTTATATTAATTTGCTGAAACACCTGAAACAAAAACCCAAATATTCAAAATTTATCGTGCTTTGTTGGATGTTTTCCGGATATTTGTTTGGCTAATGTTTTACGTCGGCAACTCAAACAACATCCGGGCTTTGAGGTTACGACATCCTCGCACGATTTTAAAAATACCTATTCTTCAACGCATTGACATTACAAAGCAAAAGCAGTGCATTCAGTGTAATTGTCGGCATGAACTTCCACCCCCTTTGTTATATGTATGAGAAGCGTGTTTTAATGTCTGCGAACAAAATCTTATCCGACCCGTCTCATGACCTACATTCTTGTTTTAAGCTTTTACCTTCTGGACGTAGATTCCTCGTCCCTAAAGTGCGCACAAAGAGGTCCCAATCATCTTTTATACCCGCTAGCATTAAACTTTTAAATGGAGGTTAGACCTAGCCACAACGTTAAAGGCATCTGCCTACCAGTCTCTTACAATATACACTGGTTATCTTTCTCATGCCGTTTATTCAATTGTGTTTTTTTTAATGTGATCGAGTCTCTTTGCTTGAATTGTTTTAACCATGCTGTATGCCTCACTTGTGTGAAAGGAATTCCCTTATCGGGCAATAAAGTATTATGTTTTATTATAAGTGCACTCCAAGGATTATCAGTGTGCTGAATAATATTGATTGTGTACAGGCGGAAGACTGCTAATCGAGAAAAGAAGTCGCCAATCGATCTACCTGCAGCCATGTTGTGATGCAGATGGCGTTGGCGATATTCCACTAATCAGCATCATGAGAATAGATCTACGTAACTGGGATGCAATGACATAATTCGACCAAGTCTGTTAGTCTGACCACCCGATCCCGTTAGACACTTCTTACGACAAGCATGGGTTACTGAAGATCAATTCTCACCCGGATCTACTGCTTGACAAATATTAGATGAGATACGTTCTGAAAATGACCCCAATTTGCATATATGGGAACTCCCTCCGGAACATTCCATTTCAAACAAGAGAGAAACAGGTTGTCGTCTAAATATTGAAAGATCAATTTCCCCGTGCGAATCGTGTCGTGATGGTGTTTTGCAGATCTAAATCGCTCTACGAAACACATATTAACGGTAGCGGTATTGATTTCACGCAACGGTCAGCATGTATTGCACGTGCTTAATCGCCAGTCTATCTGTAGCAACCAAGTGTATTCAGGTTACTTGCCCCGCCTGCGTGTCACTGCTTTCACAGCGCTGGATTATCTAATACTTGTCAATCAGTAAGCATGTTTTCAAGACATGCCCAGTGTATGTAATCAATGCATTTCATCGCTTTGATCGCTTTAGGGTTTCATTACACAGTCACCCCAGTCGTAAACGCCCAACAGAAAATGCATATGCATAAACATTACCGGAATATTGTAGTTCGTAGGGGTCTCGATGTGGAAGGTTTTTGTTGCCGACGTTCTGGTGCGTCTTCCGCTCTCTGTGACTGAAGTTGTCCCCCCTTGACGAGAGTCGTTTGACCGATAGCCGCTAGATGGTGATTTGGATGTTCCTAGACTGGCAGAAGCGGCTCGTTGCATCTCGGCAGCCTTTTTCCGTTGTTTGTCGACCATTGCTGACAGTGAAGCCAATGTTATGAAATATTATGAGGAAGATTAAATGAGTCAAAATTTCTTTACACAGCATCAGGAATATTACATCCATATCATTCACTGAACGTAATCGAGTCTGGACGTGTAGACCAGTGGCTGATGTCAAGATCATCGATACATGTAGACAGTTCCCGATGACATGCGTGTTCTTCTTTAGCACTTTGCGGGTCAGACATCGACATAAGAGGAAGAGTAAGAGAGGTAACTTGCTTGTCAGTTTCCTTTTTTCAATAGTGACTGGAAACTCGATCATATTCAGCAGGCCTGGCCGCCATTAGGCTGACACTGAGAGCGAACAATGAGACAGGCGACTCGCATTCTGATTCTACGTCAGATCAAATAGCATACATTAGACAATCAAATTGGCGAATGGAAATTAAGGACTAACTAGTAAGAGGAAAAAACCAAACAATACAAACAAACAAACAAACAAACAAAAGGAACCCCGAGATTATGAGAAGGGCTTGAATGGATCCTTGGCTTATGAAACGCAGGTCCTGGGGATATAGAGGATGAGATAGATCATACATTAACCTACTGACAGTCACAGTTCGTCTTTTAAGTATGTGTTCTTGCAGAGAATGTTGCTGTACCCGTGAAGATCAGGGTCCTTTTGGGTCTTCAGCACCCTAGATGGGTCGGATGGTTTGGTTCGCTGATCTTACAGACGCTTATCTTCGTGTCCCGACTGCTTAGATTGATCCTCGTGATGTCAGTCACAGGTTTGTTTGGTCCACACTCGATTATTTACGGACTGACTCTATGTAGACAAATGTCTGAGTGTGGCCTCAAACAACATTCACGCGCCCTACACTGATCCGGATTAGAATCGAACTCATAACGTTCCTTTAAATTAAATGTTAAGTTTAAAAAAGGAAATAAACTAATACAGAACTAAAAAGAAAGTAAAAAGAACGCAGTTCCTTCATGATGTTATGTATAGCTAGTTAAGATTAAGATAGTTAATTTATAAACCCAGTGTTTTTAATGTATTAGACATCTGTTGTACAACGGTAGTGCTGGACATCTTCAATATATCAGGGAGAATAAATGAAACAGGCATATAACTACCGAGATATTCAGTTGCTGTTTTCGGTCTTGCGTTGTGTTTTCTAATAGCTTCCCCGTAGTCATGACGCCGCCTCATTGCCATGCCATTCTGGGGCCCGGATGTTGTTCCACACCGGAAGGCAGAACTGCACGTGCTGTGGGCGGAACTAGGTCGACTTGACCGACTTTTGTACATGTCTGGGTTGGACACTGAAAAATGTGTACCATACAACACTTAGATCATGGCATGACGGTTAAAATGACATAATTTTCTCAAAGCTGACATAGAGAGGATTGTAATTTCTTTGTATACTTATACACTTATTTCTTAACCTCACTTTCTTCAGTCTGGTTCCTGAGGTCGTTAGCTTAACAGGTTCCGGGAACTAGGGTGTTCTTTCTTAACCTTGTTATAATGCGAAATCATCACTACACTGGAGTGCACTACGATTCTAAGAATTTAAGGAGGGTGTTTACAAAAAAGGTTGATATCTGGTGAATAAATTAAATTTGACTTGAAAAAGTTCTTTAAAAAATAAGTTTAAATCTCCCCTGTATGGAATCAAACTCACCAAAATAGCCAGCTCGCTCCTCCTTGAACGACGCGAAACCAAGTGACGTTAAGGGAGGAGGTATATCTGAAGACGGGTGTACAGCACGTCGTGCATGATATTAATACAAATATTTAGGCCACATACGTACTTATCTGCTTCTTGCTGGGTTTGTCGGGTGTGAGGTTGATGTCGGTGATGGTGTGGGGGACGCTGAGCGTAAACAGGAACCTGGAAACACATAAACACTGTTATGTCGAACTTTGATGTGCCGAACTTACGGAAGTTTCAAAGTAAAAGCGTATTTCCTTCGCATTCATCAGTGTTTAATAGTTTTCGGTAGTGTCGAACCTCGGATAAGTCGCCGTGTTTACGATGGTTAGCGTCGACACAACGATGGTGGTTGAATGTTTGTATTGATGACTGACTACTTGGAGAATCTCACATGGGAAACGTGACATAATTTCCTTGAACACGAGTACGATGTCGTTGACTGACTGCGTTCTTATGTCATCCGTGAATGTATACGAGGAGGCGGGGTAGCCTAGTGATTAAAGTGTTCGCTCGTCACGCCGAGGACTGGGGTTCGACAGGTACATTGTGGGAAGCTTATTTTACTCCCTTGAGTAAGCAAACAGAAAAAAAAGCCAAAACGCCGCTCGTGAATATTCTATTCAAACCCTTGTTTGTATACACAAGTATTATACGCACGCATCGACTACACATTCGCTGAAAGCGACAATATCTTTTGATGTACTTAATATGGGACACTGTTTAAAAGGTCGTGGCCCTAAACAAGCATCACTTACTCACCTGTCATAAAAGTCCATCATACAGGGGTGGGTGAAGTCGGTGAGGTTCAAGAAGGAGTGGCTCTCGGGTTCGATTCTCTCTGCCTGGAATATGATGGAAGAATGTACTGTGTGAATCTGAAGAGCTTGACCAATGAAGATACAAGTGGTCTTTAGTAGCCCATGCTTGTGTTGATCCGAATTGTACTGATTCTGAAGATCACTGAATTGTCTGATCCAGACTCGATTTACAGAGCGCCATCGCATAGTTGGAATATTGCGGTGTTAAACACACTCATTCACTTTTGATCACAGGGGCTTGTATCGCTTTGAAACGGCGTTCGAAAGACATATAGATGTATAGACCCTACCCTAGTACTATATAAAAGGAAAGGGATGTAACGAAGAAACCACCCCCTCCTCGATCAAAGTTACATGTTACCGCGTAAAATATTTTTAAGGCCCCATCGAGGCCAACGGATCGAAAGCCAGATGATTTCCCTACACAATGAGCTATAAATGGTCACAATCGGATCATTATTTCAAAAGTTATACGCTACGAATCATCGAAAACAGCTACCTCCGCAATTTCACGCCAAAATCATGGATCACCCAATACGGCGAAAACTCACCTTTTAAATTCGTTTATTAATTCCAGCCACGTTGGCAGCACCAGCGCTGGGCCGGATTCGATCGGCCGCGGTATTCCGCGGGTCGGAAAACTTATTGCAACATCTACATGTCATTTTTTCGACAGTAAGCAAGCATTTTCACCAAAATAGCCGGCAATCCTACTCACATGTCGGCCGTAAGCGACCTTGACATTCAAGTGAACTGAGCAGATCCGCACAAACTGACTCGGGCCATCCGATTGGCCATTTCCACTGTATATTTTGTTTCCAACCAGTCGGATGGCCCGAGTCTGTTTGTGCGGATCTGCTCAGTTCACTTGAATGTAAAGGTCGCTTATGGCCGACATGTGAGTAGGATTGCCGGCTATTTTGGTGAAAATGCTTGCTTACTGTCGAAAAAATGACATGTAGATGTTGCAATAAGTTTTCCGACCCGCGGAATACCGCGGCCGATCGAATCCGGCCCAGCGCTGGTGCTGCCAACGTGGCTGGAATTAATAAACGAATTTAAAAGGTGAGTTTTCGCCGTATTGGGTGATCCATGATTTTGGCGTGAAATTGCGGAGGTAGCTGTTTTCGATGATTCGTAGCGTATAACTTTTGAAATAATGATCCGATTGTGACCATTTATAGCTCATTGTGTAGGGAAATCATCTGGCTTTCGATCCGTTGGCCTCGATGGGGCCTTAAAAATATTTTACGCGGTAACATGTAACTTTGATCGAGGAGGGGGTGGTTTCTTCGTTACATCCCTTTCCTTTTATATAGTACTAGGGTAGGGTCTATACATCTATATGTCTTTCGAACGCCGTTTCAAAGCGATACAAGCCCCTGTGCTTTTGATCAGATCAATTTTTCAAGTACTGTCAAGTATCCGACAGGATATTTAGCAGACCAAAATACTTATGGAAGCAGATTCTTGAAACACAATTTTGAGATTGGACGCCATATGGTGTTCTGTGTGCATCAGAAATATGACGAGAAGTTTTACATCATCATGACATGCTTCACGTTTGCCTGGTTTGTTTCGATTATCTGCACTTTACAGTAAAGTCTTCTGCCCAAATGTCGGCTTTCTAGTATTCACATCGTAATGTGAAAACATCTGAGCGGCATCTGTACTCACTGTATTAATGCAGTGGCATTTTGTACGGGCACAACGAGAATACATTTCATCAACAGAATTGCGGACAAAGAGGAAAGTTAAATGGAGATGCCACTACTAGGCGTGCCGCGGCTTGCCGTTTTTTCACTTCGATAGATATGAGTAGTCGAATTGTTAATAGAATTTTACATTTAAAGTCAGAAGACGCGTGAACACTGGACCGTGTTAAATATGAAGGTGTAATCACGGGTTTTGGAAACCTGGCTGTAGCGAGTGTTAAAACATCTTCTAACACCAATTTTATGATGATGATGATGATGATGATGATGGTGGTGGTGGTGGTGGTGGTGGTGGTGGTGATGATGATGATGATAATGATGATGTAAACAAACCGGGATTCGAACTAACGATCACAGATTCCTGTTACGCAGAAGGAACGCAACTGTGTACAGCGGAAGATTAGCTGAGGGATCATCGATAAACATCAGTTGGAAATTACCGCTGCTAGTTTCATTTAAATTCGTATTTACTGAGCAGATTACTACCAATTATGAATCATGCAAGTATAAGCTTGATGATAACACAATCACCGCGATATACCTGGAATATTGCTGGTTGCGGCGCTGAACAAACAACTAACGAATGAGGTAATTAGGTTCACTGTACACATTTGCACAATAACACTAAACGTTGTATAGTGTCGTGTGGAGCGTTACACAATGATGCAATAATAACTGCAATCATTAACTGTTCCATTATCCTTGAACAAGATAAACAGAGGGAGACTTTGTGAACATTAACCTCTTCAGGTGAATGAACAGTTAACTAAGAAACAGACAGCTCAGAAACTACATATGAAACAACGACAGTTACAAGATAACAAAAGGAGTTGTGCTACTATAAAGTGGTCCAAAACGTGTTGCCTGTTTAACATAGAGAGGTCAAAGGTAATGAAAATACTGAGTTCCGAATATGGATATATGAAACGATTAACATTAGTATTGAAAAAGATGGTTGCATTGCATTAAAGAACCGATTTTATGTAATGTCAGTCGACACTTTACTGTTAACTCGTGTGAGGCTTCTTAGTAACGTGACCTCCTCATGCCAGAATTGTGTAAGAGTTCAACGTACTACAACGGTCATTGACACTTGAAAGAATTGAGAAGTGTTATCTAATACTTTGTCTGATAAGGCAAGACAGTATGTTCTTTCTAAAAGACAAATGTACTGAAAAATCTAAACCAGTTACTCACGTCTTGTTAATACATTCTAATGGAACTATGAACTTTTGAGACTATCCCTTGTAATGGGTTAGTACAGTACGAGGCAATATTAAATTACCTTTCGTTGCGAACCACTGACGTAGTTCGGAGCCAGCTAACACAGCAAGCAAACAAAGCACACTAAACACAATATACACAACACAACACAACACAACACAACACAACACAACACTCCAGTCTAAACCAACTGTAAGCGCAAAAAAGCAAAAAGCTCACATGGTAAAATATTTGCATGCAAACTTTACTGTGAAACAATAACATCAAAACTGCCAATGTGATGGTGAGATTTTGGAACCGTTCCTTACAGTTACAGATAACGACTCCAGCAGCGAGGGGCATTTCTTGCAAAAAGATAAGCAACACTGTAAGAACTGCAAGCATCACCCAGAATTCAAAATACAAAGTTGTAACTTTAAACATTCAACTTGAATTGGAGATTGTGTCTTTTCACAATTATTTCTTAGCTCATGCATATGCATTTAAAATGTGTACTTCAAAGACATGGCCAGTAAAATCTTGGAAAGAAGGATATTTAATTTATGAGAAATAGAATAACATCAACAATAAACAAATGAAAGCCTATAGCATGAAACTTTGAAGCATAAAGCACATATACTCTTAAAAAGTAGGGGAACCTCACTTCCACTTGACGACTGGAATGCTTGGAAGATATATCCGGTCAATAGATGTTGCCATGATAATAATGAATGTTTTGAGCATACATCACCACTTGCACTTCCTTATGGCCATAGGTGTTTACAGTAATCGCTCTTGAAAGATGATTGGTGTATGGCGTGAAATTGGCACGTGTGCAATTTACATTTTCAAACAAACAAACAAACAAAATCGTCTAGAGACAAATACTAACAACTGTGTGATGCAAGAGCATTTTCAACACAATGGTCTACACTGATTTCTCGACCTTCTTGAAAAACGTCAAAATTAAGAAAGACTAGTGGGACTACTGCATTGAGCACGTGCATCCCATGCGTTATGTTTAGGGCTGGTGATAGAGAAATGGTGGTGCGTTCATTAGACGTGTTGCTTTGAAAAGTCCGCTAGTGCTTATACTTCCTATCTAAATTGAAAGTTCAGGTTCCCCTACATTTTTTAAGAGAGTTTGTACATTTGTAATTTTAAAGAACATTTACGCTAGTTACTACACATACCAGGGGCCTTGTGATGGCGCCACGGAGGATGAGAGCACACACATGGTTAGGGGTCATCCGGAGGGCGTGGTCGACATCCTTTAGAGCCTAAAAATCACGGTAAAGCTTTTGACAAGTGAAAGCAACGTTCGATGTTTTCACACTGTATCATTTACACATGTAGTATTTAATTACGATTTTTATTTGAGAAAACACGTCATAAATGGGTTTAACGTTTTGCGATCAGCCCGACATTATTCAATACTATTTGTCTGTTACCGTACTATATATAATGTATTGCCGATACTGAAACTGTACGCTGATTTTAACAAGAGCAAAACTGACCAACGAATCTTCATCGCGAGCACCTCGAACAAGAGCCCGGATGCAGTAGACATCCTGTAAAACATAAAGGCACGCCAATGTACATTTCAGTCCCCTAGATTATATAGAATTTGCACAAGCATTAAGCCAAGTGATTAAGACACATTCTTAAGCAATGATCAGTTTGATCATTGTAACCTTTACTAACAATGTCAGAAAAAATACTTTCCAGGGATAAAAAGAGCAATAACGGAGAATGGACTGTTTGTACCAACATGAGAAGGAGACTGAATCATTAATCATCAAATATGATCAATTTCATGGTAAGAAAGGGTCTTACCGGGTTTCTACTGTCCAAAACGACAGTTTTCTCAGCGTCTCTCATCGCACCGCTCATGTCCCCTGAAGTAGAAAACTAAGCGATACCACATGCATGATACAGCAGACATGATACACGTGCATGCCATGCATAAAGGCTACAATTTTTATAAAGGACAAACCTAGAACACGTTGGGTAGTATTCGAAATATTTACCGATATATTGATAACTTCGACCCATTAGCAGTAACTTCCTAATCAAACTAATCAAACTAAGTCTTATAAGTATTGGAGTTCGATGTAAAAATTCCAAATGGCTAAAACACTTGTTAAAACATTCCCTGTCATCAGCTTTACTACCTACAGAGGAAGAAATAGGCAAAAGATTCCCAACAAAAACTCTATATCCTAAAATATTTGATTGCATGTGAGACAGACCGCTGCCATATATCTGCAATATTGCCGAGTGCGAAGTTAAAAATCTGACAACAGCATAGTACCCGAGCTATGGCGTTATTTCTGGCCATCGTCTACATTAACTACCTACCGAGGCGTGTATTTGCGAAGGCTCTCCGGGCGTAGAGAGGCGTCATCAGACAGGAGTTGGTCAAACAGCCAGCAAGACATCCACCCTGGTAATATATGGAAAAACATCAATGACCTTCGATATTATTTCTCATAGGTGAGTCGGAGTCAAACATGAGTTGTTTAGTACGTTCACAACTGACTTACAAATGATTTATTTAATAAAATCGATGTACGCTGGATGTCCTTACATATGTTATTATTCATGTACTGCCGAACAAAAAGGTATTCACTGGATTCTATTGCTACAAACGTTTTCAAAACGTTACCACGCTGAAAGCAATCACCGAAACAACGCAAACTTTAGGGTCAAGACATTTGTATATTACTAATGTGAAATATGTCTCCACTGACTCTGTATTTTCTGTTGTCCGACAGTTACATTCGCTGAAAGTATTGAACGAAAAGAGCTCCTTTTCTTTCTTGCTTTGACGTACGCACAAATTGATCTCGCGGCTACCATGATCGGACTCAAACACCTTGATATGGACTTCAGATGGCCGTAGTGTTAATTCTGGTTTGTACAAATGGGCCCAGTACGCAAGTAAATGATACCTTGGGTATGGAGACAATGTTGATGGCCTTGGTGAACTGTGAGGCAGCTTTCCTGTGTTCCCCGACGTGCTGGAGAGCCACGCCTAGGTGAGCGTGGATCTCGTACAGCTGAAGGGACAATTACATATACATGATCTACACTACACATAATCGAATCTGGACCAGACCATCAAGTGACTGACGTCATCGATCCATGCAGTTGGGGTATGATAACATTAACGAATCAAGTATGTTTGATCACCAGGCCTAGTTGAATCTTGCGACAGGATTAGGTAGCTCGGGTATATATCCTCACCCAAAATCCATGCTTGAAACAGACAGGGCGGTATTACCTTTACTATCTGGACACGCAGAGGAAACGTGCGTCATCAAGTCGTTTCACGTGAATCAAGTAATGTTTCAAACCTCACGTGCCGGGATGCGAACCCACGATCAAAGTATTTGGTCACACCTTTGTCAGCAATGCTGCTGGAGCGATGCTCCTGTTTAAGTACCTTTTCCACTTCCGACACACCTGTCAGGGATGAGGATACTGACAACAGCTACGTTTGATTTAGCTAAAATATTAAATGAACTACAAGTAGCTAGAAATGATACAGGTATCATAACTGTGTTGGCAAACCTGATCCTTGTCGTGTTTCGGTCGGTTTAGTAACAATTTGATTTAATTTTTTGTAATGTTTCGGTTACATTAAATTTTAATGGTGCACTTTCTTTTGCCCGACTCTGTACATACCAGCATGGAGTAGGAAGCAGGTGGCTCGTAGTCCTTGGGTAGGTTGTCCTTGTCGATCATCCAGAGCAACTTCCGGTAACTGTCGATCACCTGGAAACAGACGGGATGTCACACAATATGTAGCAAAGAGTGAGTGAGTGATTTTGGTCTATTTTCCCTTTGACCTGGGGTGTATGGCAAGTTGGTCAGGTTAATGAAAGACGATTGGACAAAGTGTCATAAACATCAGCTGCTTGTTTTGTGAACCGGGTTTGGTGCTGTAAAATCTGGAAACGCAGAATCTGGAATGCGGGCGTTTCTGTTACATCTAAGGGAGGTAACTCTGGACAACAGGTAGGGCACCCGGGTAACATGCCATGAGTACAGCAAGCATATGCATGCGAGTCCAAGTTATATAACCTGAATACAGACACGTCCTGTGGCGTATTGCAACGCTCACATAGTGCTTAGCACAGTATTGTTGGACGTTTCTAGATTCAGTGTTTCTGTACTCGGCTTTTGAATGTTTACAATAGAATCCTAGTGGGGATTAGGGGTACGAATTGGTCCTCGGAAATGCCTGCCGTACGATAAGATTTAATGGGTCATGGTAAGTCTAGCTAAGTTGTCGTCAGCAAGTTATTGTACCCCGACTGTGTAAGGGTGTTCACCCTGTCAGTCACTGGGTTTATACTCGATAATTTACAGGGCGACGCTACATATATTACTGTTCGTTTATTATCAAACAAACGTTTACAACATTATAGTGTGCACATAACGGGACAGGTACTTTATACGGCATGCAAATTAACATAAAGGTGACTTTCTGTAATAGACATACAGTATGCGTGCTTACTATGTTGTGCTATGGGACATACAAAGTAAGTACTATGTTGCGCTTTGGGACATACAAAGTGAGTACTTATTAAAAGGCAAACGCATTACATTGTAGTATTCTTATTGTCGAACCAACTATAGAAAGAAACCGAAGTCGAGATTTATCGGTGTACGTTAAATAAACTCCTGTCTGGTATATACACACGCACGTCTTTAGGTTAAGACGACTTTGAAGGTTAGGTTGAAAGTAAGGATTAAAGGCAATGGAATATGAACCTGTTGTTTTACCCTAGAGCTGTTTAAACAGTTCGATGTTTGGCATGTGCTATGAGCTGGCAACGCGAAAAAAGGGTGTCAGACCGTGGAGGAGGGGGTGATTAGCTTGAGAGGACTGCCGTGTTTCCCCGCTCCCGGCTACTAGTCGGACTTCGTACTGGTCACGTGACTCGCAATGCATACATAAACATGTATACCACTCAAAGTTTGCTCAGGATTATCTCTATGCCAAATTGTAAACATGTTTTGAAGTAGCCAAAGACAATTGTGTGATGACATGTTTAATGAAAAAACTTTCGGGGTGGTGTAATCCATAACAGCATCATACATCATGTGACCAATCAATACTGAGATCACACGTGAAAGGAAGTTCAGGAAGTGAATTCATTGTCGACAAAACATCACGAATCTCAATAACGCGTATACGCACCTCCGATGGCTTCCAGGGGAAGACTGTCCCGCTCCTCTGTAAGCGCATTGCCAAGTTATTGTAGATTTGCATGCGGGACAAGGTGTCGTGACAATGCGATCTGCAGCCCGCGCCACAGGTAATCAATAGTGTTTAATGAGCGGTTCATGAACACAATGGTACCCTGCTAAGTTCAATAAGTGCGTTATCGCAAGTGAGGATGATGTTCAGTCTGATTGAACCAACATACGATCTCATATGTCTCATAGAATGTTATCACAGTAACATACACCTGTCATCGTGCCCCGTGGAAGGAATGCTTCCCCAAGTCATGACTGAACCCCCTGCTCATCGTTCCTGTCTGAATAGGACGGAACCCTGAAATCTTTCTCTTTCTCTCCACCAGCTTGAGCAGGACAATCTGAAGTCTACACACAATCTCATTTCTCAGTGAGGGCATTTTCAAACGTGTCTCTCTGTGAAGCCAGCGAGTGACATGTGAATGCATACCGTCCGTGGTCAATTGTGTGCATGTGAGAAGAAAGATTAACGACGCCAGTCACGAAGTGATAACGTCTTTCTGCAATCAGGAGTTACCTGTCTTCCTTCTTTGTGGCGGACCTATTCACCAGGTGGCGCTGTGTAGCTGATCTTAATACCTGCTATCAATACCATTTCCGGTTGATGGTCCTGTCTGACATGGAAGACAGTGTCAGCGTAACATTGTCTCGATCAAGTTTCAAACACTATGGATCCGATGATCAGACTACTTTTTCAGTGCGACATGAGTACATTGTTTTGCAACCCACAGAAGAAATGGTCTGTCTAACTGATGTGCATCAGTTCAAACGCAGATTTAAACAGAGTTTAAGACAGCTTGTGCAAATCATGCTAATGTTTTAATGCCTCTGTTAAATGTGAAGTTAAAGGTTCATTCGGGTTTGACACAATCGACGGGTATCAGGATATTTCAATGGTTATTTGGCAGTTTATTTTTATATCATCAAAATTAACTTGATCCTAAACTTTGACTGGTATGTGTGCAGATAGACATCGGCTGGCAATTTTACAAGGAAAACCTTTTGTATAGGATGATACGACACTTTTTCAGAAAATTAAAGACTATTAATTTCCCGTTTACCTGGGAACACGTCCTCTTTGTACTCCTCTATTTCGTTATGTCAGTTTGGAAACGGAATGCCAAATCGTGAAAAGTTGGCTGCATATATTGAAACTGTTCAAACTTTTCAAACCGCTTTTGAAAAAAATAAGGTATGTTCGATTTTACGTTTTCACAACAGGAGGCACCCCGGTGCTGGTACTGAAGTGATCATAGCGTTAAAATGGTCGTAACTCTCATCCTTTAACATATTACCCGTGAAGATCTGGGTTGGAACTGATCTTCAGTAACCCATGCTTGTCGTAGGAGGCGACTAACGGGATCGGTATCGCTGGCTTGGTTGACACGTGCAATCATATGCCAGTTGCGTAGATCGATGGCCATGTTGTTGATCAATGGATTGTCTGATCCAGATTCGATTATTTACAGACTCCTTCCATATAGCTGGAAAATTGCTAAGTGCGGTGTAAAACAACAATCAAGCTAACCTTCAACATGTACTTACGTCTATCGTAGTGTCATGGTGGTTTTTTTCCGTGGGACAAGTCACGGGGTAAAAGACTAGGAGATTAGAATTGTTGATGCATATTTGTTTTCCGCGGTACGATAGCAATATCTACATAAATCATAAACATTTACCTCGATACAACGCTATACTGCGAAATGTTTCGACTGATATTGTAAAATGAGAAAGTTTTGACATCCAGTAATCTCTTTTCAAAAATGAAATATCCCTCACATCGAGACATGTGGAAAACCATCTAGAAGGCGTTCGTATTTCCGTCTTGGAACATGTTCTTAATATTCACTTAGTACATGTAAGATGAAACACGGTTATAAGAAAAAAAATATGTCCTATACGCCTAATTAGTCCCACCCCACTACACATTGAAGCAGCATACTAACAATAGCTCACTGTGTTGTATGTTTAACACTAACTACACCGATGGACCACGTGCTTGATATCATGCCTGTTTACTTGATCAGTGCACGGCGACTTACAGATCTGCTGCGTACGTATACCCAGTGCAAACAATCATAATAAACAAACAAACATATCTTTCGCGAATAGGTTCCAAACGTAAAGCCTTCAAGAGCAAGTGTGTTCATTTCAGTTTCTCTAACGCACACTGTAGATCAAATTCAAAAGGACCGAGCGCTCGTTGTAGAGTGAAATCGACTACCGTCGATCAATAGCTATTGAAATTGACATACGCAGGCTAAAGCGACTGAGTTTAGAGTGTAGTTTAAAAACTTTATAGGTCATTCACTATGCTTCATAACGTACATACTGCTTTATTCGGCAATAATACAGCGATTAGGGATTGTGGTTCAAACTGAAACTACCCGAGGGAATATTTGTACCGTTAATGCCATGTCAGTCATTAAATCGATACCGTGTCAGTCAAATCCGTGCAATAAATCACATCCCTATACGGCTGACACATGTAGGCTTGTCATAATCGAACACTAATATGTATTAGGTTTAGCTAGTGGAATTTCATTGTTTACCTGTACAACTGGCAGGTTGTACGGCCTCACAACTGATCTGGTTTTTATCGAAGCAATCAATGTGAGGGCTTTCTCACGTAATAGCTCCTTCAACACAATATCAAGCTGTGTAGGCGACTTGGTGGTATGGTGGTGTTATTAACCAGAGAGGGATTAGGTCATTCCTGACGAAAGATTAACGCATATTTATATGGCACGGGTAGATGTTTTTACATAGAAACAAAGTTAACCTTCTTCTAGCTGAAAAACACAAACAATAAGACCCATCAAACATCTAGTCACTGTCTTTATGAGTCTTAGTTACAAGCCCCTTTGAGTCGGTGAGGAAGCCTACTGGTTAAAGCGTTTGCTCTTCACGCTGACGACACGGGTTCTATTCCCTAAATGGCTAATATGTGTGAAGCCCATTTCGTGTTTCCACCGCCATGATATTGTTGGATCATTGCTAAAAACCGCGTCATCACAAAAACTTACTCACCATAAGCCCCTGAATGTTTTTCTCTCTCTCATATTACTCATGCATCGGTGTTTTGTGGGCGTATCAGCAATTTACTTAGCAACAAAAGTGTTTGCCAAAGCATTAACTTGTCTTCAGCCTACCAGATATTGACCGTTGATGACTGATGACGTCAGTGCAGCCATGGCGAAGAGCTAAATATGTCGGTTTATCACCTACTCGCGGTTGCTGTGACCGGTCACCATCGTCCATGCGACCTGCGAGGTGTAATTATGAAATCAAACCATCTGTGTTGGATGGCCAGAGATCGTGGAACTGTTACGCAGTTCTATGAAATTTGACCACGCATGTGAAAGTGAGCATACATACATACATACATACATACATACATACATACATACATACATACATACATACATACATACACAGAGAGAGAGCGAGAGAGGGAGAGCGAGAAAGACATTGCCACTGCTACGTGATAGTGTGCAATTTCTTATGTCACTGTTGCAGTATAGCAGATATTTATGAATACCTGGTGTCGTCACTCTACAGTATCGACTTCAGAGGATGATAATTAATAATTACGCGGAAGGTGCTTATTTGACGGTCAGTTGCTGACAGCCAGTAAAGAATCAACACAAACACACAGTCAGTAGCTGAAGACTGATAACATCTGACATAAACAAGCAACAGACAGAGAACCAACAATATGAGATTTCATGTCCCGCCTGACCCTACACCACAATTAAATGTCAGTAACTGTCAACAGCAAGTGTCCTACAGATCCCCTGTGGGTTAGTACATATCTACAGTCTCCTTCTGTGCCAATCATCTGCTTGCTCAAGTTGGCAGTTCACTTACAACTATCAGCGAAATGACACTTAAGGTGATTTAAGCTGGTTTCCACTTCCGATCAAAGACAATGATATATGGTACCTACATAAATGCTGCACCATATCAACGAAAGGTAATGGGTAGTAAAATGAAAGTCATGATGCCCTATTCTCGAACAGATAACACCATAACTGAATACAATGTATGTTCAAAACATATCGCCATACAGTCTATCAGCATTTACACTGATACAGTTAAGTAACACCCCTATATAATTCTCGCAATACGAACGAAATTGAAACGGAAAGTATTATTGAGTATCCGTGGCTTAACAAGAACCACACACCGATCAGACTCCTTTTCTCTTGACGAAAAAGGGTATGGTTCAGACGTTGGACAGGAAGCGCATTGACCTCAGCGAACTTATCTAACCCGTCGATTTATAGGATATGATATAAACGTCAATATTTGACTTAATGTCATTGTGTTTGGCTGTGATCATATTGATCCTTAAAGGATACATAATCTTGTAGGATAAAAAAGTCCGTTTAATCTTCAGTGGTGGATCCGGGGGGTGGGGGTGGGGGGAAGGGGGGTGTGGGGTGGGGAAGGGGTGGATGGAGTGGACGTGGGGCGGTAACCACTCCCCCCCTTTTTTTTTCCAAGGTCATGTTCTGATTCTCAATCAACACCACCGCCACCCCTCACACACACACACCACCACCACTGAAGATAAAAATGTCGAAAGTGCAACCCCTTCTTTTTCAAAAGGCTGGATCCGCCCATGATCTTCATTATCATACTGTATTATATGTTGCTAAAATGAACAAAAGAGAGTTTTGACTTGACTAATTTTGCATACGTTAAATGTAGAAAACAGAAAATGTCGTGTATTGGGGTCGGTGTGTTCAAAGAAAATGATTTAAGATCACATTGAGCATGGCAGTAGACAGATTATACAATGAGGAAAATACCAGCAGTTCTAGAATACAGTCATGAATTAAGTGATTCGATTCGTAATATCGCACCGAAATTACACGTGTTAACGCCCATGTCAAGTTCGCTTCCATAAATACATACTATCGAATATATGTGACATTTTACTATATCTGCATTTGTGATCCTACATGAGTCGATATGTGGAGGTAAAACCCGACTTATTCAAACGTAATGAATATCTGAAAGGACTGAGTGTGGATACCTTTATGCATATTTACATACAGATACACAAACACGCAACACAAACATCAATCGAAGTTTAGCAGATGCGCCTGCTGTGACTTCAACTCAAACAGATGAACCGAAAAAGTTGTTTTGGTTCATTGCGTTTGACGGAGGGAGGGAGCATGAATATTTCATGCAATAGCCTCCCACAAGACAAAACGAAGAGTGGAGTGAAATCAGCATTTACAATCATTCACTTTTATTTGTCTATGGTCAAAACGAAATAATCCAAAATATTTATCAATATGTTCAAGACTCTTAGGGAATGTTCGTACCTATCAAAACTGGCAGGTGTCAATCAGTACATATTACCGGTTTCTATTTCGGCCTTTGCATGCCTGCCACGTGCATGTCCGGGTAACACGTGCGTATTAGGAAATGTTCAGTTCATGTCACTGTCCAGGTGGTGACGCAGGTGTTCCCTCGGATTGAACTTTTGACAGCTGTGGTTTGTTATAAGCGTCATTGAATATTCCAGCTATACGACGGTGGCGTTTATCTGTAAATAATAGGGTCTGGAACAGACAATCCAGTGATCAATATTATGAACATCTGTCCCCGCAAATGGGATACGATAACATGTGTCAACCATGTCAGTGCGGCTGACCACCCGATCTCGTTAGCCGCTTCTTACGACAAGCAGGGGTTTGTGAAGATACATTCTAAATCGGATCTTCGCTCACTTGGCACCGAAAGAATCGAAAACGTAAATGCATAAACTGAAACAAAAACCGTCAGGTATCATAAGAGTTTTTTGAGTGTTTTATAGCCAAGACTCTAAAGAAAATGTCATGAAACATCTTTCTAAATACGTATGTTGCCAAACTATTTTTCCGTTTTTGTTGCCAAACTATTATGTTCGATATACATCAACACTTGTCAAACTGGCGGAAAGATCACATAACATGTGATATTGTGGTTTGCTAGTGTGGTTTGCTGTGTTCTGGCAGACGGATCAGACATGACTTCATTATATGGATGTTGCAGTTAAACTTGTAGTAGAAATCAAAGGGAACTGTTTTGTGACGATTCATTTCACATTTGTGCCATGCCGGCGAAGATCAAGGTAAACACTGGTGAGTGAGTGAGTGAGTGAGTGAGTGATTGAGTGAGTGAGTGAGTGAGTGAGTGAGTGAGTGAGTGAGTGAAAATATCACGGCGGGGAACTCATTGTGTTTGATTTGGACCATTGCTGATTGAGACATTAAATCCACCGTTCGTTAAAGTCGAGACAACCAGTATAATGGGTGGATTATCACCGGATTGTCTATACCAGATGGAATACTGCCATCGTGGACAAAATCTGATTGGTGGATTACGTACGTCTTTACGCAGTCAGTGAGTACTGTAGTCTTTGATTGATGTAGTCTATTGTTCAGTGTTGACGTACATTCCGATGGAATCCTGACATTAAAGCGGTTACATCCTTATTCAGTAACATTATCATTAATGTCATAAGAGCTGAAATATGCAACGAGTTAAGGTTGGAAACGATTATTTAGCGTTCGTCATGATCCACTGGTTCGGAGAGTCTTATGCCGAATTAATCATTGTAAACACTATTATGGCGCTAAATCCACGAATGAAGAAGGATTAACATAGGCATTACGCACATGTGTTTTGTCTTGTAACACTGGTATGAGTGAGTGAATGAGTGAGTGTAGCACTGAGCCCCTTTTAACAGTATTCCTGCAATAACACTAGGCATGGGCTTCACACATTGTACCCATGTGGGAATCGAACCCGGGTCTTCGGCGTATCGAACGAATGTTTAACTAATAGGCTAATACTGACATGAAGTAACACATATTTTTGAATACTTTGTAAACATGGTTCTGAAAAATAAGTTTCAAAATGACAGTGAGATTGCTGTTTTTTGCAAAAAGCAAAATATCGAGTCTCGTCTGAATCAATAAGACAAGAAAGTGCCTCGTCAGGGCCTCGTTGTTCACAATACCAGTCGTAAATCTGTTTTAAGGTTTGGCAGTTTAAAAGCTCCCTGTTCTAAGACAGGTTTCGAGAACAAGGCATATCGGCTGATCATATCGATGTTTACTGTCTTGTGTAATAAATTCAAAATCTGTTTGTATTTACCCTGCAGACAACTCATGGCGAGCAGTAATATACCTAGCAGAAGCAGTGACTAGGATCACATCTCACACAGTCTTTTCTTAGCATTCTGCATGTGAATTTCAGTTCTTATAATTAACGTACGATATACATATTTCTATACAGAACGTCTCACGACTATTTACAAATGATACATATATACAGTTGTGTAGTTTTCTGTTTATATGTAAGATCAAGGTTCATATGCGTGGGTGCGTGTGTTTGCTGTTTGAGTGTATGTGTATTTGTGTGTGTGTGTGTGTGTGTGTGTGTGTGTGTGTATGCGTGTGTCTGTGCATATGTGTGTGTGTGTATGTGTGCGCGCGTGTGTGTGTAGTTAGGTACATGTATGATTCATTATCATTTATAAAAATAAATGTTCAGTTCGATTAGATAAAGGTATCACGCTGAATAGGCTGCTTTTAGCTGTGTGTCTTTGAAGACGTATTTGTGGATACGGATAAACTGTTCAGGCTGTATATCAAAATACACATCTCACTATAAACAGGCAGGAAGATGAAGTTAAGTCTCAATAAACTAATATGACTATCAGACCAGCAATCTAGATCCAAAACGACACTCACGTACCTCTCACATACCTCACAGTGTTCGAACGCATATATAACATGCATAATAACATTTCTTACCTTCCCCCAGCGTTTAGAGCGTTCATTAATCATGGCAAACTTGAGAGTGACATTGGCCGTGTTGTGAAGTTCATCTAAGGTAGAGAAGTTCCACTTGCACCTGGACATTTTGGCAGTAAATCCGAGACCTTATCGTTGATTTCACACCTTATGTCAACTATGAATCTCGACAGGCGACTGGAGGCTTTCGCTCTGTAGGACTAACAGGGCCAGCGTCGAGCAGGATTAAGCACCATGCCTTATCAAGCACACCTGAAGCTTGCCCCAAGACGTCCGAATATTGGTTCTAATCTAACAATAACCCGCACGACGTTTCATGCTTCGCTGCTTTCATTCAAGCCAACTTTCTCTACCAGAGTATTGATTAGCCCTTGGTGTTTGTGTCGACGTATTGGAAACATTTGCTAAGCATACAGGTTGAGATTTCTTCACGCCGAGCCGACGACTGGTTGACTTATCAGATCAAAGTAGCCCTGTATATAAAGGTATACATATAATTCCCCAGTGTTTGTTCGCTGACAATTAAACACAAGAACAAATTACTTTTCTTGGACGAGTCCACTGGCACACAGGGGTATCGGCCAAAGGGATAGTGGTAACTATTGTGAATTCGAGTAGGCCGCCCACTGTCAACAACAGTTTAGACCGATTTGTCAAAATCAATATCGGTCCATTTGGCTTGTCTCGATAAGATCTGCATATATGGAGTCGCATAATTTAACATATGAAGGCTTTCCCATGAAGGGTATTTGTCAACACGTTCAAGTCTCATTCGCACGACTTCTCATCGATATCCTTACTGATCGATCTTGATTGTATCACGTGACATCACGATACTCGCTCTCGCCCGAAAGGCTTGATAACACTAGAGGTTTACAGAGATTAGGGCAAAGATTTGTGTGAATCTGATCACGTTAACCAAATCAAATGTTTATAATAATGTTAATCTGTATATCTTCATAGTTCTTTGGAGAATAAGAAAACTATGTCTGTTGTTTAACGATAGAGCTAAATGCATAACAATATACCAGTCAATGGCTGATAGTATGAGCAGCTGGGTTAACCATGTTCTCGATCCATTAAGAGGTGTCTTGCTTCACGGGTGACTGAGTTGACTTTTACGTCGTTTTTTTGGCAATTTTCCAACAATATCACGGCGGAGAATCCCAGAAATGGGTTTTTATCAACATTGCAACAACGTACCCACGTGAGGAATCGAACCCGATCTTTCAGCGTTACGAACGAATGCTTTAACCATTGGGCTACCTGAATTTGTTTCATATAGATCTATTTTACCAGTCTTCCGACAATCGCTCATGATGGATACCTACTTTAGATGATACCGCTCTAGATGATCTCGGTAAAGTATCAAAGCTCATTCAATTCTTGGCTCTTTAAGAAAAGCAGAACCAGCTGATAAATTTTGAATAGCTCAAATGTGTTTTAAAATCAGTTTAATAGTAGGACGAACTCAGATAATTTCTGGTGGCGACACGAAGAGGTTAAGCAGTGTAGACACCAAGCTCTCACAGACACCACCACCACCACCCAACCCCCTTCCCCACCCCCACCCCACTCCCCACCCCACCACCCGACAATCCAGCGTTCGAAATCTTTAAGTATCGATATCCTCAGGTCTATTGCTCTATGCACTGAGACAAGTAGTTGTTATCCATAAAACCGTATGCGTTTATTTTAATAAAAAATGATGTCCTAAACACACACACACACACACACACACACACACACACACACACACACACACACACACACACACAAAACAAAAAACACACACACAAAACACACACACACACACACACACACACACACACACACACACACACACACACACACACACACACACACACACACACACACACAGCCTGACCACCGATCCCGTTAGTCACCTCTTACATGCATTGGTTGTTTAAGGGAAACAATTCTAACCTGGGTCTCCATGAGTGACACAAGGGATAAGTCGGATACAGATACAGACACATCTAATCGCAGGCACACAAAGCATAAGCTACAGACCACATACAAATATCTTTTAGAAATTCCTAACTTTGACTCCGTGTTGAACAACAGCGAGACAATCAGCTTACTGTGAATGATGTCTATCAGGGCATCATCTGGCAGTCGGATCTGTCATTTTATCACGCTTCAAACAGGTTTGGGGCACGTTTTGTGCAACACATTATTGTATACCATGGGTATAACGTGTATTTCCTCTTATAACACTGGTATGAGTTAGTGAGTGAGTTTGGTTTTTTATGCTGCTTGTAGCAACAAGGGACACCAGAAATGAGCTTCACACGTGTGGGGGAATGGAATCCGGGTCTTCAACTAGACGAGTGAATGCTTTGACCTCCAGCTAGGCTACCCTACCGCCCCTTATGGTATAGGGACTCACTGTTGCAGGCGGGATTCATCTGATCTTCCTCCAGGTATCATCTAAACTAATACTTGAAACTAGATTTAACACGGGCTAGAGTGAGTGAGTGAGTGAGTTTAGTTTTACGCCACACTCAGCACTATTCCAGCTATATGGCAGCGGTCTGTAAATAATCGAGTCTGGACCAGACAATCCAATGATCAATAACATGAGCAGCGATCTGCGCAATTGGGAACCGATGACATGTGTCAACCAAGTCAGCGAGCCTGACCACCCGATTCCGTTAGTCGCCTCTTACGACAAGCTGAGTCACCTTTTATGGCAAGCATGGGTTGCTGAAGGCCTATTCTACCCCGGGACCTTCACGGGTGAACACGGGCTAGAGGTCCTTTATATGACTTTATTTATAAGAGTGTACGTAACAAGTACTCACAACTATATGTTACCACAGCGTCTAAGTGTCTTCATCTGACACCTGCAGTCAGTGACAAGCATTTGAGTGAGGGAATGTCTCACCAAAGTAGTAAACCTTTGCATCGGGTGGACATTTGAAAGACATTACATTTGGGGGTTTGTCTGACGTTACGTATTTCTAAACGACGGCACCTGATATGCATCCATGGTTCTTTTGTCTGTTTTGGACAGAGAATATAATTAACAAGCGGTCATTGTGATAGTTAAATCTTCACGGATCTCGAGTTACCAGTCAGTGTACAGAAATGAGTGTAGATATTGCCGCAAAGCTGAAATTACAGATGGTAGCCCAGTCTCTTGACACTCTCACTTGCCTTAGTCTGCAAATTACTAACGGCTACTGTACATGTCAGACAGGCAGGTAGAACACAGACTCTAGTGCCTCTTTAAAGTATTTCAGCAGCATAATTAAACATTGAAGATACCCCAATTTAGTTTTTAATATTCCAGCACAAGAGGAGATACATGAGACTAAATAGTGAGATATCGGGAACTGACTTTGATATTGAAAGTGTGATAGGTTCATAGGTCTATAAACACATTTTTATATTAAATGTAATTATTTTTAAATAGAAGCACCAACAATGTTAACTTCACAGACTGTTTATTTCACCTGTAACCCGAATGAATGATGACACGAACGCGGACTCTGTGACACCGTCCCACATCATACCTCAGCAACAGCAGCACCTTCCACGCCATCATCAGCCGGCAGGATTCAGAGCAAGTAGACTGGGTCTGTATTGTAAGTTTCATGATCGTTTATGGAATTTAAACGAAACATTGAATAGAAGGAAAGAAACAAGAAGCCAAAATCAAGTCATTGAGCAATTACTGGATTCCCTAGCCCATTCTCCATCAGTTATAGGCCGTCGCCATATTGCTGGAATATTGCATAGTGCAGGGCTAAGCAACAATGAAACAGGTTCTTGAGAGGCATTTAGATGTCGGTATTCTAATATACGACGTTTCTGGGCTTTTCCTTGCCCCTTCCTCAGGGGCAAGCACCTCATCAGACATCTTCATGGAGATGAAGCAATCATCCCCCTGACGACGGGGCAAAGAATATCCCAGAAACGTCGTGAAAATAATAAGAAAGAAGTTGACATCCATAACATTTTGTCGTATAACAAACAAACAAATCACAAAATTGTTGTTGACCTCTGGGCCGACCAAAGAGGTTATTTCCTTGCAGTGATTTCATTGCATCGATCCCAGATAGAATAACGGCTTGTCCCTAACATGGACATATTTTGCAGAAAAAAGTGTTTGAACTAAAATAAAAAGGAGCCTTGTGACAGTCTTCATTTTCAGAGACTAAACAAATCTGAAATGGTTGTAACCTAGACTTGCCACACATATCGTGGACCGTAGCAAAACTAATACCATTATTTAATAGCTGTATAGTGAAGCATACAAAGTCTTTATCTTACCGACATGTTAAATGTACAAAATATAATTTATTTCATTGCCACCCACTATATGACAGGCATCTGCCTCTCGACCAGTGGACCTATTAAATCCGTGGAACATATTTTGACAAGCATAAAACTGCTACAAAAATGGATACATATGTTTGAGTGTGCAAACCATTCAATGTATTATAGTTTAAATAAAGCAGTGAAAGTCATTAAAACAGACGCGATCAATATGAACTCAAAAACATCTTCTTACTCGGCCGTTGAGGATACTGCAGTATAATATTTTCACTTCAACATTACACTAGTGTAATACCGCTTGACGTATGACGTCAAAATGGTTCAAAGTTGTGACGTCACAATGCTAATGTTGATGTCGCGATTTTACTAGACCTTACTTGACTTGAAAGCTGAGAGTCCTCACACTGTAGGCAATTTCGCCGCAGTTTCTATCAATGTATGTTGGCGAGTAATAAACAGAATAGTAAACTCGTTTCCGTGAAATACCATTTTCGTTAACCTCGTTAAAGATTTAGTATCAAACTCGTTTTCGCTCGTCTGATACCAAATCATTAACTCGTTTAATAAAAATGGTATTACACGGAAGGTCGTTTAGTATCCTCTATTAGTCGAACGGTTTTTTAACTACGGACACTGCATATTGCACTCTTCTGGGTGGAGAGTTTGGCGGTTACCGTTGCAGGTGAATTTTTTTTTCCAGTTGTCACCCGGATCCTAGGAAGAATGACACGGAAGCTTGTTAACCCACTGGATGCCGAGTTGTTTTGTCAGGCTCACATTTTCGTAAGGTTTGAAAAGTGAACGTGGTAAATGTTGTCGAAAACGTTTGTGTGCGTTCAAACAGTACATTTCTCCATTGCACCAATAAAAGCACTATGCTGCGATTTGTTTTAATTTGTCATCGTTTCGAAAAGTGTGAGAGAAGAAAATACAACCTGATGTCTGAACGACATATGAAATATGTATATGAAATGGATTTATATGCTAATGCACAACGTTATACGCTCAACATTAAAAATGATCCGCGATAAATGTCAAAAATGGATTTCTCTGTGACGTCAAACGTCGACAGACAGGTCATTCACGTGTACACACGTGTAAAGATAAGGAGGCATAACTCCGCTATGCTTTACATTAGGTCAGTGTAAGTCAGGACACGTGGAGAGAATTTGTTGTAGATACGGACAGTATATTTTCGTTATGTCTTGTTTACAGTGAACCAAACTATTCCAATACAAAGTTCCAATATGTGAACGGACAGCGTTTGGTAGTTTCACAATTTATGAGAAAAGATGCCAATGCACTACATGGAAAAGCAGGTAACAGCGACTTGGATGGCCCTATCCGATAAATAATTTAGTTAACTTCTTATATTCCCATATTTTGCTGTGCTTTGATTAATTTTGCATCATTATTAACGGGGTAACAGACACATTTTCAAATGTAATGAAATAACTGCAAATAATGCGACAGTTTAGTTGACGTCATGGCATGTTTTATCTATTTTGTGAGATTGGAAACAGACGAGACTGGTTTGCTGATTAGTATATATCCTCCTAATTTCCACTGAATGTGTAAAAGGTCTTCTATGTCAGAATTCAACACTTTTTAAACAAAATATAAAAGGAATGTTTTTTTTCATTGAAATAGTGTCTTGAATATATCAACAATTAGACGGTTTTACTACGTATCTAGTTGTAGATTACCCCTGATCACGGGAAATAAAGCACATGTTGCAATAATGGCTACGTGTGATCTTCTAACACTTGTGTAGAGACTTAAAATGTGGCATAACTTACACTTAGTGAGTCAATTTCCCGTGTGAATATTATTCAAACAGTCAAAGGCTTTCAAAGAATGAAAACGCATTCCCTGTATCCACATATGATATGATGTAAACAGCTGAATAAGGATATAGAGCGACGTCGGGCATTACATACATCAGATTACTGAAAGCAGGTGCAATCGGAATTTTGTGTGTGTTCAAAAACAGTAAATTTCTCAGTTTTTTATCATGCACCAATAAAAGCACTCTGCTACGATTTTTTTAATTTGGCATCTTTACGGGAAGTGTCAGCGAAGAAAATACAGCTTGATATCTGAACGACATAAGTGTATATGAAATGGATGTATGTGCTAATGCATAACGTCATACTCACAAAATCAAAAATGACCCGCAATAAATGTCAAAAATCGATTTTCTACTATGACGTCAAACGTCGACAGAGAGGTCATGCACGTATAAAGATAAGGGGGCATAACTCAGCTATGGTTTACATTAGGTCAATGTAACTCCGATCACATGGAGAGAATTTGCTGTGGATATGGACAGTATATTTTCGTGATGTTTTGTTCACAGTGAACCAAACTATTCCAACACACATTTCCCCAATGTGAGAGGATACCTTTTGGTAGTTTCACAATTTGTAAGAAAAGATACAAGTGTACTACATAAAAAATCAGGCAATAGCGATTTGGATGTCCTTATCCGATACATATTTTAGTTCTTAGATTCCCATATTCTCCTGTTTGTGTATATGTATTTTTATTAATTTTCCATCATTATTAACGGAGTAACAGCCACATTTTCAAACGTAATGAAATATCTGAAAATAATGCGACATTTTAGTTGACGTCACAGCATGTTTTGTGCATTTTGTGACGTCGGAAAAAGACTACTCTGGTTGCTGATTAGTATATATTTAACCTAATTTCCACTCAATGTGTAAAAGATTTCGGCTTCTGTGTCAGAATTCAACACTTTTCAGCCAAAATATAAAATGAATGGTATTATCACTGAAATAGTGTCCTGAATATATCAACAATTACACGGTTTTACTACATATCTTATTGTGAGCAACACGCGCACCTGCCTAGCATCAATTTAGCATAAATGAAAATTTCACAACACCTGAATATTCATTGAGTATTCATTTAGGAAAAAGACTTTTCTTCTCATGATTATGAAATCAATTCCCTTCATAAGTATGCAATGAAAGGTACAAAGAGATCGATGTTTCAGTAAAGAAGTATTAGGAAATGGACGTAATGCTTGTCCAAATTAAGACTTGACCTGATGTATATATTTTTAATAATTTCCGTATAAATATTGTTTGAGTTAGACATTCTGCCATCAGATATATTTTAATCGCATTTGAATTGACTTTATTATCGAAAAACAATGATAATGAATCATGAAACGTTTTGACAAACTCGCACCTGGTCAATTAATATTGATAATAGTTTTGTCTATAAAAACGACACGAACCAATACAATGAACAAGACAATTCCTTTAAATAGTAGTATGTGTGCCCCTACAATTGATAAAATGTACAAATCATTTTCATTAATATTATCCGTTTTACTTATAAGTTGGAATTAAATCGTTGTTTATTAACCTGTTCATATGAAACTGCAATATTTGTCCCAACGTACTGAATATTGCACATTACGGGAACTAAAGCACATGTTGCAGTAATGGCTACGTGTGATCTTCCAACACTTGTGTAGAGGCTTAAAATGTGGTATAATACACTTACTTAGACAGTTTCCCATGTAAATATTATTCAAACAATCAAAAGCTTTCAAAGAATAAAAACGGATACCTTATATCCACACATGATATGGTGTTGAACATGGATATACGTAGATACTGAAATCAGTTTCATGAAAAATTATCTGAACGATGCGCAAAATATACATCACAATACTAAAAGTGCAATCGGAATGGTCTGGGCATTGTGTTTACTCTTGTTCAACCGACCTTCACCTCAAAACAATTGCCTAATATGTGCAACAATGTTGATGTATGACATCACTACCGATGACCGATTTCTTTCAAAATGGCGGCTTCGTTGAGAAGGGTACACAGGATTTTGCGACGACATTTTGCTTGATTCAGGGATCTTTTGTATATAAATGTGAGATGTAAGTAATCAGAATTATTCTGACTATCTGTGTATTGTGATATGTTCTTATCGTTTACATTGTAAATGACGGAAGAAGCCAGAAATGCCGATAAGTACCGTTGTCGTTCTGCGTGATTTTGCGTCAGTCATGGCGTCACGCTGCACTAAAAGTTTGACAGTTTCTTATGAATTACCAAATTATTTCATTGTATCTATTTTCAATTTGCTATTTTTTGCCACGATTCTCTTCCCCTGAATATACTAAGCGTATTGAGCTATTGTAAGCAATGATTAGAGGGCTGGATGTTAGGAAATTTCCGAAAATGCTACGCACTGTAAAATTGGATTTTTTCTTTGTTTACATTTCAGTCAAGCGCTGTCTTTCGAGCACAGCGTTTGTTTTCATGCAAAGTATATTTCGTTTCGTTTTGTCTAGACAGTTGGTGTTGGTGACAAAGACCATTTGTAATTTGATTCTAAGATATATGGGGAATTCAATGATGCATTTGTCGCAGCTAACTATGAAGTATACATGATGTAATGGGCTTCTCAATACCGACCTTCTCGAAACGTGATTTTGTAAACACTATCCAATATGGCGGAAAGCGCACTTCGGCGTTCGTGTAAGTGTATTTTCGAAAACATCCCAACCGATTCTGGGTACATCGGTGACGTTTCAGAATTATCATTCCGGGTTACATGAAAACTTGATATCAGTGATCATTAATATGCTATTTTTGAAATTCATTACTCCCAGTAATTATCCGATTTTCACATTTCAAAAGATACTGCAAATAACGCTGTGAATCTCGATTTTGTACAGTTTGAAAAATGGCGACATTTACGATGAAGCCTATTTTTGAAAGACGATTTTAAGCACTTTAGCTTGGTCTGAGATAATAGTGGATGGTATCAAGAAACTGGGAATTTTCCGTAGATTTCAAAACTGTGAAGTATTTATATATGCGTGGTATATTTAGAATTTTATTAGACTTCCAAGGGAGGTATGTAGAGGAGGGACATATATGTCCCTGTGGCATCCAGGGCCCCGTTTCACAAAACTCTCGTAAGCCTAAGATCTCGTAACTTTTCTCATAGCACTTGCACCTCCTATGTTACAGTATGCCAGGTGCAAGAGCTACGAGAAAAGTTACGAGATCTTAGGCTTGCGAGAGTTTTGTGAAACGGGCCCCAGGGGGTTAAAGCGACCTTCACCTCAAAGAAATTGTCTAATATGTGCAACAACGTTGACGTGTGACATCACTACAGATGACTGATTCCTTTCAAAATGGCGGCTTCGCTGACAAGGGTACACTGGATTTTGAGAGTGCGTACTCTTTCTTTGATTCAGGGATCTTTTGTGCATAAATGTGAGATAAAAGTAATCAGAATTATTCTGACTATCTGTCTATTGTTATATGTTTTCATCGCTTACATTGTAAATAACAGAAGCCAGAAGTGCCGATAAGTACCGTTGTCGTTCTGCGTGATTTTTGCGTCAATCTGCACTCAAACATTGACAGGCTCTTATGAATTATCAAATCGTTGCTGTGTATCTGTTTTCATTTTGCTATTTCTTGCTATGATACTCTTCCTCTGCGTGTTCTAAACGTGTTGAGCTTCTGTAAGCACTGAGCTATTGTATAAAATGTCGGAACATTTCCGAAAATGCTACGTAGTGTAAAATCGGAATTCTTCTGTGTTTACATTTCAAACAAGCGTTCGTTTTCACACCTAATATCTTTCGTTTCGTTTTATCTAGACATTTGACATTGGTGACAAGGACCATTTATACTTTGATTCAAAGATGTATGGGGAACGCAATGATCCATTTGTCGCAGTTGAATCTGAAATGTACATGATGTAATTGGCGTCTCAATACTGGCCTTCTCGAAACGTCATTTTGTAAACACTGTTCAATGTGGTGGAAAGCGCACTTCGGCGTTTGTGTAAGAGTCACTGCTCCACAGGGTCCACGTTTTGTTCAGGAATTTCCTGGCTATTGCAAGATTATTCGTGACCTTTGAGTTGCCCTGATTTTAGTTACTTCCGGTTACTGTATTCAGTAAATATTGACACAATCCCACAGTAGCGAAGCTGCATGTAAGTCAATTTGACGTTCTTTTGTCACTGATTCTGGTTATAGTACACGCTTATATTCCGATTTGACCAATGTTTTAAACATGTTTTGTCTCCGTGGCAGATATTTTCCATAGTTCATTTCGTAATGTCCGCATTTAACGTGTTGTTCGGAATTCGATCGGTTCCCAGCGAGAAACACAAGCTGTGCACAAGTGACAGGTCACGTGGACATGTTCGGCTTGATGTGTGCATCCTCATTACCAGTTGTAATAGTCAACGCTTTGCCCTTAAATGCGACAGCTTCCCATAATGTTCACAATGGTCTTAATTAATGCAGTAATGCATACTAATTTTTGGATTGACTAACACTGTGACTGTGTTGTCTGTAATCATTGCATTAATTGTCATGATGATGACATTTACAAATGCTGAAGTATCACAAACACAGTTTTGAAGTGTCACATTTTTTGCTATTTTATGCGTTTATCTATTGCAATTTTGTAGCTTTACTGAGGTATGAAACTTACTTAATGATAGTGAATCATCTCAATTAGAGGCCAAGTGATTTATATTAAGCGATATAAAGAAACTGGATGTATATTAACATGTTTTGAGTAGTATTGCTTTCTGGGATGCCATGATACATTGATACTTTTTCAGAGATGATAAAATTAGCGATGCATTAAAAAAATGTAATATCAATATTTAGTTTTGATAATATCGGTTTAAATATGTTTGTGTATCGTTTACATTTTGCAATTATGTCATGTTTTTTGATGTCATGAGAGTTTTAAAGGATTATGTGCTCAAAGATGGGAAACTAGAATCATGGTGAATTAAAAAATGTTGATATTTTCATTCACAATGATAAAATATTAAATGTTAGTGTTCAAAATATAACTGAATTTATGCAATAATGTCACGAAGATTGTGATACACATCAATTCGTGAAATGGGTATCGTGATTCATATCGATTCACATCCTTGATACATTCCAATAAATCTCCACAACACCCAACATCACAGCCTGATGATTTTATTATCTCCCTTTGCTGGCTCTACATTCACACAGTAACCAATCAGCTAAGCCACCGTTACAGCAGAGCTTGCCAGTGTCAAGTAAGATAGTGGCTGCAGCTGCAAAGGTTTGTTCACTATGCACTCAGATTTGGGGGAAATCATACAGAAAAAAATGACAGGTCTAAAGCTGTTAAAAATTATACAGAACTTCCTTCTACATCTTTCAGAGTGCCTTTGTGTCATTTGTGTTGTTAAGTGTAATTGGTTAGATAGTTTGAAAAGCGAAAGTGAGTTGTGATTAAGTTCGCTCACTTTCTCAGCTTAGACGACTGTCCGGATAAAGAACTAGCCAAGGTTGGTAATAAATTCATCAGGCATAGCCATAGATACTTCCAGGGTATAGTGGAGATTTACCGGAACGTATACCATGGGGAAATTAGGGATGACTGGAGCGTGAAACTTATGCATTGTGACATCTCAAATAGCTTCATCACCATTGTTTGTAATTTTTTCATTTTTTTCCAAATCACCTGATCTTCATGTTTTGTCTGCTTTGATGCACAGCCATGGGTGATGGTGGTAGGTACCCCTGCTTGTCTCGCCAAATCCTGAGGTTTAATTCCCCAATGTGTGATTATGCAGGTACTTTGCTATTGCAACAAATATTGCTATTATCCCTGAGACATCTAGTGAATATGTAAAGATGATAATGATGACATCAGTATCATTTACAATTTCCGTTTAAATTATGTTGTCAAAATTTTTTCCAACAATGAACATGCATATTTTGTTTGGATAGGCATGCTTAGTGTGCATAGTATTAACCACTGGGTCATCTTAACCAGGTCATGTATATAAAATATTGTTGGGGTCAACAGTTGGAAATATCATGTGTATGCTCCATCAGACAGATTTAGGAGGAAATGAGGACTAGCATTAGGTCATCTTCACCATGGACCCGTGAAGGTCCCGGGGTAGAATAGGCCTTCAGCAAACCCATGCTTGCCATAAAAGGTGACTATGTTTGTCCTAAGAGGCCACTAACGGGATCGGGTGGTCAAGCTCGCTGACTTGGTTGACACATGTCATCGGTTCCCGATTGCGCAGATCGATGCTCATGTTGTTGATCACTGGATTGTCTGGTCCAGACTCGATTATTTACAGACTGCTGGAATATTGCTGAGTGTGGCGTAAACTAAACTAAACTCACTCACTCACTCACTCACTCACTCACTCACTCACTCACTCTAACCAAGCTTACTGATGATGTTCATTATTAGTGATACGTGATCATCCATGTAATTAATCATCTTCATCTGTATTCATTTTGACGTACTAAAACATATGTAAAAACATGCGATTGAAAACAGAAACTGTACTAAAACTAGTTTATGCAAAGTTTTTAGCATAATCCTGATTTGCTAGAAACAGCAGAATTTGCAGAGTGCCCCAAAATGTATTCTCCCTGACAGTGTCCCATCTTTGATCTCTGAAATTTTAAAACAAATGATTCTTGGTGGTGATTCACTTGCAAAAAGGGAGAGGATATGAATTTATGAAATGCAAGTAATGTATCGGATACAAACTATATGGCACTATTGTGATCACGCCATTTCTTTATACTTCCTCAGAATTTTCTGTGTTAGACCAAACAACATCATCTGTTAGCATCCTGAATTTGTGTATTTCTTAACAAATCAAATTTTATGTTCTTTGTAACGTGCAGTCGGGAAATTTTGCAGTTCAGCTTGTTCAAATTTCGAATCAGAAGGCCATTTCTTGATTGCGTCAAGGGGTAGCTTAATGGCTTAAAACATACAACTGTCATGCCGAAGACCCAGGTTTGATTCCCCACATGGGTCCATTTCTGGTGTTAGGCTCATGATATTGCTGGAATATTGCTAAAAACAGCGCAAAACCAAACCTAGTTATTCACTTACTCCATCTCAGTGTTGTAACTTATCTGAGTCTTCTCTTACTTTGTAATTGTATAGGTTGAGCTGGTTTAGATCTTCAAAATGTAAAACCTTGACAGAAAGTGGGACAAAGTGTAAAGTATAATGTTCTGTAATGCCGGAACGTTATTGACTGTATTAACTGATCTTGTAATACTGCAATACTGCTATGGAACTAGAATGTATGCTATCTGCAGCAGCTGTCAACAGCTGTGAGAGTGATTGCCATTGTGTGTCTATTTCATTATGTTGGGTTTTTGCCTGTCAGTGATCATGATGATATTCACGACACAGCATGAGTATAACACAGTGAGGGCTTGGCACTCCCTGACAGCCGTTAATTTGCTAGCCTCAGAGATGGAATTCTGTCATGAGTAGTTGATGTAGATTACTATTATTGATGCAACAATATTTATGGAAGATTTATTCTGTGTTCATATTACCAATATATCTAGGATTTACTTAGCTTTGTGAAATTGACAGTTACTCACCCACCCACTCACTTACAGTATCCACATCATTAGTGACAGTATCGACATCACAGTGACAGTATCGACATCACAATGACAGTATCGACATTACAGTGACAGTATCGACATCACACTGACAGTATCAACATTACAGTGACAGTATCGACATCACAATGACAGTATCGACATCACACTGACAGTATTCACATCACACTGACAGTATCGACATCATGCTGACAGCATCGACATCATACTGACATTGATGACATCATGCCAACAGTATTGACATCATACTGGCAGCTGACATCATGCCGATAATATTGGTATTAAGCTGGCAGTAGTGTCAGTCTGTCAGGACTCAGTTTATAATGGCAATAACTTGTTATTTTGACTTCACAATGGCAGTATCAGTCTAAATTTGTATAATAGTATCTGTTTGGGGAAAATATTATTTTTCTAACCTGAGATGGCTTTACATATGATTCAAACAATGCTGTAAGTCAGTCATGCGATAGGTCTGTCTGGAATTCTATCCGGACCTTTTCATCACCAGTCATTGTAAGTAAGTGGTGGCAGGTGTGGCGGCCATTGTAAATGGTGTACATTGGTACAGTGTCACTGGTAGGTCATACTGGTACATGGCCCTGCCAGTATACTGCTGTATGTGTTTTAGTACCATTGTAATGTCGGCGTGGAGAAAACTACCTGAAGTACTGGTACAACTGCGGAAAGCCCAGATAGATGTAGGTACATTCACGAACATCGACAGTATCCTGGTCATTACAAGCACTTTTGTGAAAGTCAGTTCTAGTACTGACAGTTTTATGGAAGTCAGTAGTTTTTCGAGACGTTCTGTGGAAGTCAAAACTTGCACTAGCTGTTCTGTGGAACTGGAAGTCAGTACTGGTGCAAACAGTTCTGTGGAAGCCAGTACTAGTGCTGTCAGTCCTGTGGAAGTCAGTTCTAGTACTAGAAGTTCTATGGAAGTCAGTACTAGTACTAGAAGTTCTGCGGAAGTCAGTACTAGTACAAGCAGTTCTGTGGAAGTCAGTACTTGCACTATGACTTCCCGGGAAGTCAGTACTAACACTACCAGTTCTTTGGAAGTCAGTACTAACACTACCAGTTCTGTAGAAGTCAGTACTTGTACTGAAGTAGTGATGGACAGAACTGTTTTTTGCCTGCTATTCAGTATCCCCAAAACTGACACAACTGCGAATAGCATATGACAGAATAACCCACATCGGCCTAATCAGGCATTCAGTGGGATGCGTAATAGGATATCCAGAAAAGCATGTTTTATGACTCATGAAATCATGCAAAACTTACAAAAATATGGATTGCTGCTGAAAACAATATATCACACTATCATTAGCGATAGGGTCACTCAGCCAGGTATGACGATAGACAGTCGATACTGACGGCATGAAATGCACATGCTGCCTACAGGCACAAGGGTCCATCTCAAAGGTATTTTATGCCTTTCTGTGTGTGTTGAATATGGCAGGATCTCATCAAGATCAGTAATGCTACTGTTAATTCTACCTGGGTCTTGTTAAAGTAGCTGTGTAAGATAAGAATATAGCAAAACAAACAGTAGGGTAAGTAGTTACCTCTGCAGCCTCTGACAAAGTGCCCTCAGTGCAGCCTAAAGGTAGCAGAGTCAAGATATTTCTGCATGTAGATGTCTGACTCTTGTAACCATGGCAGCTACTAATAGCCTGGAAACATGAATGTAGTCCCACCGTCATCATCCTGTAACCATGGATACCATTAGTAAATAGGACACCTGAATGTAGTCTCTTTATTACTGATCTTCGAACACAATTTATGCCAAATACTAATAAAACTGGTGATCTACACAAACTTAATGTTTTCTCTTATTTCCTTCAGAACTGACTGATTTGTTAGAATTGTTATCCACATGTTTCCGCCGTGATCTGCTAATGTTCCCGCCTTGATCTGCTCGTGTTTCAGCCCTGATCTGTTCATGTTTTTGTCGTTATCTGCACATTTCAACCTTGATCTGCGTATGTTCCAGTCTTGATCTGCTCGTTTCATCCTTGATCTGCTTATGTTTCATCCTTGATGTGCTCATATTTTTGCCTTGATCTGCCCATGTTCCAGCCTTGATCTAATTGTGTTTCAGCCTTGATCTGCTCGTATTTCACTTTCAGCTCTAATCTGCTTATGTTTCTGTTGTGATGTGCTCACGTTCCAGCCTTGATCTGCTTGTGTTTCAGCCTTGATCTGCATGTGTTCCAGCCTTGATCTGCATGTGTTCCAGCCTGGACCTGCTCATGTTTCTTCCTTGATCTGCTTATGTTCAAGGGTTAATTTGTTTATGTTTCAGACTTGGTCTTTTCATGTTTCAGCAAGGATCAGTTTCAGCAATGATATGCTTGTGTTTCAAGCATTTTCTGCTTGTATTTCAGCCATGATCTGCTATTTGGCAGATGTCTTATCTGTGATCTGCTTGTGTTTCAGCCATGATGTCAGGGGAGGGAGGAGGAGGGGATGCCCATGTGGCAGAGGAGGACACACAAAGCACCTACCACAGCCAGGAACAGACTGTCTTCCTTATTGACAACATGCAGAAGCTCCGTCTAGACTCCAGCTACACAGACATTGTCATCAGCATTGAAGGCTGCAAGTTTCCCTGCCACAAGATTGTCCTAGCTGCAGGGTCTCCATACTTCAAGTCTATGTTCTCATCTGGGATGGAAGAGAGCTTCAAGGATGTCATTGACATCAAACAGATAGATGCATCCGTGTTTGAGCATGTGCTTCACTTTATCTACACAGGTAACGTGAGCATGACAGGCACAATTGTCCAGGAACTGTTCAGTCAGGCACATCTCTTTCAGGTTCTGACCCTAGTAGAGCTCTGTGTCCAGTACTTCCAGCAGAACATGAATGATGGGAACTGTCTTGCTGCAATGACTCTGGCTGACATCCATGCTCACAAGCCCCTTTACAACTTTGCAAAGAAGTTTGCCTGTGAACATTTCCCAGCAGTGTTTCTGGATGATGATTTTGCCAAATTGTCCATGGACTGCATTGTAGACCTATTGCGAGACAGACGTCTGAATTGTACGTCTGAGGAACAGGTGTTTGATGCCGCAGTTAAGTGGCTGGAATTTGATTCAGAAAAAAGACTCAGCTACAAGTTCCAGGTCCTTGAATGTGTCAAGTTCCCTCTGATCAGCCAGAGTTACTTGATGGACGTTGTTGTCAAGACTGGTCATCTGTCAGATGAAGACAAGGGCAAGGAGTTGCTAGAGGAAGCTGTGTTGTATCACACTGTTCCGTCACGGCGTCATATGCTCCCATCATACCAGATCACACCTCGATATTCCTTTCCATACTGTGAGAGTGCCATCCTACTGGGTGGACGGCTCATGGATGGTTTGAGCAATGATGTTGAATATTACAGGTCAGACACAAAAGAATTCTGTTCGCTCAAAGCTCTTCCCTTCAAAAAGAGAAATGAATTTGCTGCTTGTGCTATTGGGGATGAAATTTATGTCTCAGGCGGTTTGCGAAGCTCAGAATTCTGGAAGTATGATCCAACGTTTGAGACATGGCTACGAGGAGCTAACATGCTGCATGCTCGGAGGCGGCATGCGATGTCAGCAGTGGATGACCTCATCTGTGTCCTTGGGGGCTTTGATGAGGACAGTGTTTTGGCTTCTATTGAAATGTGGGACAAAAAATCAAACAAGTGGGAGGAAGGAGGTCACCTGATCACAGGTGTAGAAAACATGGGCTTTGTATCATATGGTAAAAAGATTTATTTATTTGGCGGCAAAAACAATGAGGAGATGGTTACCAACACGGTCCAATGTTACGACACTGTCACTAAGACGTGTAGTGTCCTTCAGAAAGGCCTGCCAGCTAATGACATGTGTCTCACAGCCTGTGTGCTTAACAACCAGATCTATGTTGTTGGATTGGAAGGTGTGTTCCGATACTCCCCGGCATCAGACACCTGGGACATTCTCCCGGACATGAGTTACCCAAGAGACTTTGTTAGTCTGTGTGTCCTGGATGAAAAGCTTTATGCATTTGGAGGTCGGCGTCGAGGAGCGAAAGACAACTTATATTCGGATGTGATAGAGTATTATGATCCTGAGAGCACACAATGGTTTACTTCTGGGAATATCCCTGTGCCCATGTATTCATATGGTTGTGTGAGGGTTTTCCTGTGTCAACAGAAGCGAGAGCGTACCCAGAGCCAGACTGAAAGGGTTCCACACCCACCATGTTAAGTGTGTAGGTGAGTGTCTTTGGCATCCACCATGCTAGGTATGTCTTGATATCCATCCTGAAGGGTGTGCCTTGACATCCACCCTACTAGATTCGTCTTGACATCCACCCTGCTGTGTGAGTCTTGGCATCCAGCCTACTAGATATATGTCTCAGCACTTTACATTTGTTATTGATCTAATTTCCTACAATTGTACAGAAACATGGTTGGTATTTTCTCAACAGATTTCAAAGTATTGTAAGTCAATGATATTTATGAATATCCTATTGGACACTTTGGTGAATCAATACAAATGGTTGGATCCATTTGTGTTCTTCTCGCAATCTTTGATCATCGATCCTTGATTTTCAGTGACATCTTACCAATGAATCAAATGTCAACATAAGAAAATAAGAAGAAATTAGTTAACATAAAGACCTCCTTTCTATCAAAACAACCTTTGCGACATTTCCTCCATTTGGCGGCCTTGTTGTTGATGTAACCAGCACTTAACACAGATTTGTAATTTCTCTTCTAAACTGAGTCCACAGGAATGGATGGAGGGATTAGTTTAGATTTACTGGAATTTGAGTCCATAGAGTCATTGCCCAAACAACCTTAGCCCTACGACTACCTTGAATCTCTGTTAAGGTATGTGAGTTACAGTCACCTTAGCGCTAATATCGCTCTGTACAACAACACCCTGGTGATATTGATAAAGAACGTGCTTGCAGTATTGGAATGTTGGAATTAATTGTCAGAGAACATGAACACCATTTTTATTAAATTGATGTGTAGTTGTACAGATAATGTTTGTTTGAAACCCTTTAGTGAAAGATGCACAACTGTATATAATTTAATGATATTGTAAATTGCTTTACTGTCTTTTAGTGCATGCTATTGTCGGCAGTCATCACAGCATTTCACTGGAATATGTTACCATGGTTTCCATTGGGTTAGATTTATTGATGTTATGATTTCTTGAATGTATTGTAGTGTTTGCTGTTGTCGTCAGTCATCAGAGCATTTGAGGAGAATATGTTACCATGGTTACTTTATCTGGCATAATCATGGTTATTCCACTGCTCAGAGTAAAAGCTAAATTGAAACTGTCCAGTCACTACACAGTACATCTCACTATGGTGAAAATGACTATGGTAAATCAAACCAAATGGAGGTAACTTCTTATTTTTTATGTACAGTTGATCTGTTGTGTAATAGGACACAGTTTGTGTGCAGAGTTACCTCCCTTGGGCACACCAGGAACCAGTATATTGGGGTTCAAATCCTAATTGTCTCTGATTACTTTTCCAGTTTTTTTCATGAACATGAATCTACTTGTGGGTTTATATATTTAGGAGTTGGATTTGTATACAGTGTCCAGACAAAGGACTGAGGTTTCTGGATAAGACTAGCAACGATGGTACAGTCAAAACCGTTGAACTTAATGTTGTGCATGTTGTAGGTAGAAGCTTTAACCCTGCATATTTCCATTTTTTACATATTAGTCATCCCATCACTTGTGTTGAACCTCAGATAATTCAACTGTGACGTGACAGTGTTTGACTAAACATAAGTTCATATCCCATGACTGATAACATAGAGGGATGTGGGGTAGTCTAGTTGTTCAGGGGTTCGCTATCATGTCGGAGCACCGGTTCCATTTCCCACATGGGTACAATGCTTGAAGCCCAATTCTGGTGTCCCCTGCCATGATATTGCTGAAATATTTCTAAAAGTGGTGTAACTAAAGTCACTCACTCATTCATAACATAGTCGGACTAAGTGGAGCTACATGTCTCATAGGATGGCCAGTGTATAAAACTTTCTAGAATTATGACTGCCATAAGTGGACATTAATATTTGGGGATTTGAACCACTCAGCACCAAATTTGATTTGCACAACGGCACCTGGGCACTGAGGCCTCTTAGTACTTCTTATGAGGCTTAACTGTTTTTTTTTACTTTGTTTATGGTTGTCTTCAGAGGAAAAACTGTACTGGATTCTACTCATTGCTACAAATAGGCAGGTATGCAAAAAGAGATTCTTATATTTTCTACTAAAATCATGTTTCTTACTTAAGGGACTGCCACCATATAGCTGGAATGTTGCTGAGTTCGGCGTAAAACTAAACTCACTAATTCACTCATTCACTCACTCACTCACTCACTCTCACTCTTAAAGTCAGACCAATTTCATTTTTTGTTTTATGGATGCATATTAAAAAAGAATTATAATCCTAATGTTTGATTGGCTTAAAATGTAAACTAACAAGAGAATGACTTTTAGATAGTATTTTACCCTATATACACTTCATTAAAATAGCACATGATTAAACTTCATAAAGTAAAGTACCTTTAGTATTTAGAAAGAATATTACTTTGGTGATATTTTTCCCCCTCCTGCCTTTAGGTTTTCTGATGACAAAAATCCACTGAACATGAAATAAGATTGGTGTGGCCTAACATTGATACAAACAATTTGTAGCTTAATCCGTAATTAGAAAATTTGTTGTTGGCACTACATAGACTGTCAATTAATCAGCATGAGACCAAAAAGAGACAAATTCAGAATTAGTTTTCCTCACATATCAGGTAAAAAGAGCTTTGACCCGACATTGGATGTGCAAATATGATACTGGTAATTATTGTGCTGCTTGTTTACACTGTAGAAATAATACATTGATACAGAAGGGATTAAACTGTCTGGTGTTTGTTGTTGTCAGTTATAAAATGCATTGATTTACTAGGGTAGCAGTATACTGTAGTATGCATTTTAAACAGTATGCAATATTTTTGCTACCCTCTGGCATACTGGAATTCATTAATATAAATATCATGCAACATTTTTATTTAACTAGTATTTACTCAAACCTTCATTCACAAATCATATTTCCTGAAAAAAATGTAATCACAATATACTAGTATCCAAACATGCGATTTTTCTCTCAAGTTATATCCCCTGTTTTCATGACAACAAAATGGCAACAACTGATTATCTTGAAACGACTTCATTGCAGACAAGAGGAGGAAATCCACTAGGAACCACTCTGTATCAAAAAGTCAGAAGTAGCTTCCAAATTATTGGTATATGGATTCAATACAGATGACGGTATTGCAGTATTTTGCAGTAGAGTTAGAGTCTCATTAGGGAAGGAGTCCTGGCTCAAGGTATGAGGACAACTGGAATCTTTGGAATATTTTTGAAGAAGAAAATCATGGAATTGATACAGAAACTGATTGAAACTGGAGCAGTTGTTTTTAATTTGAAGTTTGAAAAAGACAATAGAAAAAAAATGAGACATGTACACTAAATGCCAAAAAGATATGTTACCCTCCTATCTTTGTGAATTACTTATAAACTATCAATGATATGTGTTAGTTTACAACAAAAATTAACAAAGCTTATCACTGACTATATGATTCCACATTTTTTTACTTTGAAATTCATCCTCAAGAGAATTGATGTTAATAAATTATTTCAGAAAGGAAGGTAGTGTTTCTTTTGGCTTTCAGTCTATTTTGGCTCTTTACGTGAATATGAACGTATCATGTACTTGTTTTTAGATGTTATTGTAATTATGAAATGGTAGCAGTTCCGTCTAGAAGCCATGGTAATCATGGCTACAAGATTTCATGAAACTGAATGGTAATGATGCTTTGATAGCCATGTAGTAGGAGAGAGTTGGCATCAGTTTGTTTTGTTCTTTATACAGTGAAACTTGATTAATGCACATTAAGGCATTTTCAACAGGAATAAGCAGTTTGTGTTAAGGAGGGTCCAATGTGTGCAGAGAATAAAGAATTGTGTGTTCTTTATACAGTATATGCAGCAGATTGAGACATATAGCAGATTGTGTATATAGTAGAGAACAAAGTGATAGGATGATAGCATTGATTAGGGCTGCAACAATTCACCCAGACATTCGATTTTCAATATTTGCCCCACTATATGATCATTTTCAATTCATTTCTCCATACAAGTAAAAACTTGGCAATGTCTACAAATAACAATTCTTATAAGTCATAAATGGGGTGAAGGTGTGTAATGAATCAGGGGCACTGGCTGAATCTTTTACATGGATACAATGTGTGACTGGGGGCAGAGGGGAAATAGGGAGTGCCGATAGGCTCAACTTGATTTCCCAAGGGCTTATTGTTTCAAACAAAACTGACTCTGAGGTTTTGTTTCAATTTATAAACTGATGGAAGGTATACTTTAGGAATAATATTACTATTTGGTATTTACTGTTGAAATCAACTGGTATACAACTGGTAGCTGACAGCTGCGCCTTGCACACGCAGTGCATGTGCTCAGAGTGTATGTGCAACATGCTGAATGGGATGTTAGGAATTCTGTACAAAATCTACAGGATTTATTGGAGAATGCCTGCAAAACTGCTTGTTGAGGTTGTTGAAATGAAAACTTGACGAGACAGTAGAGTGTTGTCACTGGATGTTTGTAAGCTCATTTCTGATATCCCCTGACATGATATTGTAAGAATATATCTGAAATCAGCGTAGGACCTTACTGTCTCCCCGCAACACCTCTCTTTCTCCCACCCCAACCCCAACCCTCCTTCTCTTCCTCCCTCACTCTGTTTGCGTTTTAAACATAATTATATAAATGATAAAAAGAAGTTGCCGTAGTAACTGACAGATGACCTCTTATCAAGCTTTACCTATTATGAGAATAGAAACACTACACACGGACTTGTCATTTATTTGAGACAAGGAGCAAGACTTGAGCATCTTGTGAACGATTGTCAATCAGTCTTGTCTAAATGTACAGCTCCTGGCTGCTTAGAACTGTGTCCATGCATGTAACAGTACATCATCAAGACAGGCCTCCAGTTTATTTTTGTGCTTCCGACATTATTACATTAGCCATTGGGCATTCTTTACCATCCTCAGGGTCTGTTATATTTTGGGGTGAACATGACAGAGAAGTTGGGAACAGCTGTAACATACAGGACATGATAGATTATCTGTTGTAGAAAGAGGTGGGTTAGTCCAGTTGATAAAGTGTTCGCTTGTTATGTCACACAACCTGGTTGATTCCCCACATGGGTACTGTGTGTGGAGCTTAGTTGTTCTCCAGTTCAGTGTTACTGAAATGTTACTATAAGTAACATAAGACCTTACTCATTCTCTCTCATATGATATTATTATGAAAGTATTGAGTTTATCCTAGCTTACTTGGGTGCTCTATAGGGAAGGTTGGGTGGCCGAGTGGTTGAAGCATTTGGTCATCATGCTGAAGACCCGGGTTTGATTCCCCACATGGATGTAATGTGTGAAGCCCATTTCTGTTGTCCCATGCTGTGACATTGCTGAAGCATTGCTAAGAGCGGCATAAAACCAAACTCACTCACTCGGGTACTGTATATTATTTTCATCATTAAATAATCCGACAAAATGTTGTATGGACACCAATTCTTATTGTACAACAGACAGTTTTATACTGTCATGAACACTATTGTTGGGGTTCACATTGTGTACGGGGAGATAGATATGACTGTCCTGGTCATCCATTGTTGTGTCACGAGAGTAGATTGGTCGGCATGCCATGCCTTTGTCCCAGGGTCCAAGAGGACAATGTCCAACATCGTTGGTGACAGGTGTAGATCACGTGCCACGGACAGATATTCACAGACTGAGGATGGATATGCAGGAATTTTTTGGCACCTTCACCACTTCACCATCCCCTTTGTATATTTTATATGGGAAACATTCATACAGTTGGCAAGTTTATAGATGAAAAGGTATTCATTATAAATAGTGTGTAACAATGTTATGTGTTGATTTGTCTTCAAGGAAGTTACAGGACATGAATTGCCAGATCAGAAACCCCTTTTACATCTGTGATGTATCTTGTATGTGATTCTAAACATACGGACACACATGTAAACATCTATACATCAGTATGATATCGATGGTTCTCCAGTATCTTTCTTTCTACCATTTGGGGGTCACTCAGTCATATGTAATGTGCTATATTTAGGTATATAGTGTAGTGTCCATGAGACTGATTGTGATTTCTGGTTCATCAACACCATACCCATGCTGATATAGGGCAGACGTCTGAGGTCTGCATCACTACTGACTTTGTGCTCACATCAAGCTGACATGCAATGAAGTAACTTGAAATCTCTCTCTCTCTCTCACTCTCTCTCTCACTCTCTCTCTCTCTCTCTCTCTCTCTCTCTCTTTATGAGGAAGACGATCAGGCAAAAAATCAACAGATGTATCCCAGCATGCATGTTGTGTGTGTCTTTACCTCTGACCTTGAACTGATTTTATTTGGACTTTACACTTATTTGATATTCCATGGAGATGGTCCTCTTGCTAGTGTACAGTCCTACTTTATATTCAAGAGCCCTCTTGTACCGGTCAAGTTCCATTAGGAGAACTTGTCTCAACTCAAGTGTACAATTATAAGTATGATTTCAGACAGTGTTTAAATATACAATTCTTGAGAGAATGATTCCCCAGACTTCAGGTATATTTACAGTCAATTGTGCTTATCAGTAATGTAAAATAAATTTTGTTCTTGGATAGAGATTTGAAACCTGTGTTACTTATCATAAGGTTAAGAAACCCAATTCTTTCATACTGTTATAGTTCATCTGTCATGATGCATGGCTGTGTTTGTTTATATTGATATAGTTAGTCTCACAGGTTAAGAGGCAGCTGGGTAAAAAGTGGTCAAAATGTTCACTTGTTATGCCAAAAATCAGGGTTTGATTCCCCACATGGGGACAGTTTGTGAAGCCCATTTCTGGTGTTCCCCACCAAGATATTGCCAGAATATTGCTAAAAGCTGCATAAAACTAACAAACAGTGCCCTCACACCATGAAACAAATACACCGTGTTGCCAGGGAAACAGAAGATAAAGTAATACTTGTTTTAAGTAGTATACATAAAGGATTCATCATGAGTGTTGTCTGGTAGGAGAAATATTATCAGTTATCAACAAATACTGAAGCACTTCATTAAACATGAGTGGGGAATTTCATTTATCATTTTTGTCTTTTGTCCCATTTAGAGAAAATTGCTTCAAAACTGTCATCAGAATCTCGTTGAAATTGTATGATGTCATGCATATTGATGCATGTTTTGCCATTGCCTCTTGTATCAAATCTGGTATACACTTGTGCTGAAAGAAATACTAGTTTACCTGCTTATCAGAAAACAAACATTTACAGTTTTACAGAATTATTGAAACAGTAGCGCCAACAACTCTGTGTCATTTGATAAATCTCTGGTATAATTGCACTGTTATTTAGCTTTGGAATCAAGCCATGCTGTCCAGCCAAAAGGCCAGGTTTTCACATCAGATTGGGACACTTATCTCAGTAGGGATGACATATGTTTTTATGCCTTATATAAATGCCCCAGTTAAATGACAAATGGAGCTTCATCTGAGCAGCATGTAAATGAGTTTTATGAATGTTTCTACAGCTGTCTTTGCTGTGTATGTCCTGGACAAGTCTTTGTTTTGCTGCCAATCAAGTCCTTCACCAAACCACCAGCTACTGCCGAGTCATGTAAGCAGTATATGTATAGTAAGCTGGTCTAGTGTAGTGGAGTCATTATCGCTTCCCGAAACTGAAGCTACTTAATGAACTGCTGTAACTGTGCCTGTTTTTCCGTCAAGATACCAGAGATAGGATATTTTATGGATGACAGTTTCTATATTATATTTACTGAGAAAATGTAATCCCAATTATAATGTTCTTAATGTCCATATTATATTTATGTTGTGACTTTTTTTAATAGATTCATAAAATGTCAAGTATGAGCGAAGGACTACAGCACAGAACAGACTTATATAAATCAAGTACGAATTCACAAAAAAGACTTTAGTGTTTCCTCCAAAGCGTTTTAGAAGGGCGCTGTGTCCTGCCCTGTTCTTCTGGTGCCCTGCCCCTTTTTAGTGCGCCCTGCCCGGTACTTGCTAGTTGTGACGAAGGAACAGATTGAAAGTCAGCAACTGTAACAAGCATCTTATTATCAGCCTAAACACTGACAGCCACAATGACTCCGACTTAGAAGCTGTTGTGAAGAGCTTCCTGAGAAAAAAGCAAAGGAGACTGTAGGTTAATAATACATGAGGATCAACCTGGTTATTTTGTTTTCGTTTTTATTGTGGTTTGTGCCCTTTTCAAACTAGGGTGCCCTTTTCTATAGAAACTTCACCCTGCCCTTTTTGTGGTCTGGAGGAAACACTAGACTTACAACAACAACAATATTTAATATTTATAATTTATGCAGTAACATCAGAAGGAAGTTATCTGTACATGAGGCGGAACAAATATACATAACTGAAATGGTTGGCAGTGATATGTGGAGTGGTGTGTTGTTATATCAGTGCATTGTATGCAGAATGGGATGTCTGTCCTCTCTGTAGATTGGCAGTTTGTAGATTAATGCTTATCTCTGAATTTATACGAATTTACAGAAACAAATAATTCCTTTTAAACTGAAAAGGAGACCAGTGGAGTGGAAGCTACAGAACCTGAGGAAGTCTAGATGTGCTTCATATATAGCTTCAGAAAGTACAAAGTGGAAGAGTGTACAAGTGCACTGTGGTTTGTGTTGGTGGATTTCTTTTGCCAAGTCTTGAAGGTTTGTTATTAATTTGTCTTCATGATCCCACTTGTTATTGCATTCAAGGTAGTTGTTGATGTGATCTGAGTTGAGGAACTCTCAGTCTACTTTAGTCATAAGTTTTCTCTGATTCTTACAATTTTAAGAAGGGGAATTCCACTTGTGTAGGCCTCATTAGACGTTCAACTGATTGTGTAGATGTCTGTTCTGTACTGTTGCACTTTGCTCTCGCTTTAAACAGTACAAAAGAATCTTTGCCTAACCATATGATCATATATATCACATTTTGTCCTTAAAGCATTCTATTTTTTTTTATTGCTTTTTAACTTCTGGAATGTCAATCAAACACAGCAAGGTCAAGATATCCTGTACGAATGAAATAGAGTGTTGAAATTGTGTTGCTACATAAACAGCAGTTAATGATTTATTCCCTGTATGTACATTTCATGTGACATGTTTTATGTCATGCGACAGTTTAACCGATTTGACCTCCAGGAAGTGTTTGTCATGTTGTTTTTGAATAACGTTTATAAACATTTCGATATCATATGTAAGTTAGACTCAGTTTGACCTCAGTAGGATATAAGCCTTGAGTGACTTTAAATATCCGTTACTTTGAACTGGACTGTATATAATTAACATTTTGTGGCTTCTTCTCTTACAGTTTGTATATTGATGTAAAGTTCCTATGTGTTTGTTTCTTTGCCTGTTGGTTTTGTTCATCTTGGGAATTTTATGAGTTTGGTTCCGTTGTTGTACTGTCACAGATAATGTGAGTTGACTGCATGACAGTGGGGGTGTTGCATGTAGGTGACTGAAGGTTGGGAGGACATGTTGATGAAGTCATTGTGAGTTTAGCTGATTTTTTCATATTTTTTTTCCAAAATATGTTAGATTTGTTTGCATCGAGTGAGCTTTTGTGGGATTTGGGGGCATGTTGATACTAACACAAGCAGACTGCAATGTGGATATGCTGGTCAAAATGATTTCTGATGAGGAACAGTGCCACTCTGTTGCCATGGTTGTTAACTGTATTGACTCCCTCACTATCTATGTGTCGTCATTGTGCCAGATTGACAGGTCACCTCAGTGTCCAGATATATTAAATGTCTATTTTTTAACTGTCCCTGGACATAGCAGTGTGCTGGGAATCTTACCTTCAGACAGTGTTTGTTAACATTAATACATTGGGCACCTTCAGACAGTGTGTGTTAACATTAATACATTGGGCACCTTCAGATAGTGTGTGTTAAAATTAATATACTGGGCACCTTCAGACAGTGTGTGTTAACATTAATATACGGGGTACCTTCAGACAGTTTGTGCTAATATTAATATACTGGGCACCTTCAGACAGTGTGTGTTAATATTAATATACTGGGCAAAATATGTTATTGACATTGGTATTTTTATGACTGATATTTTATCAGTATGTCCTTGAATAAATGTATCATCATTCATAATTTCAAAATTTACAAATATCCTTAACTAGTTTTGCCCAGTATATGTTATCAGCAGTGAGGGATGTTGTGTTGTTGGTTAGTGCATGTATTCCCAGATTGTAAGATGATGTCATAAATCAACATATTGTCTAGTTCATTATTAGCAACATGCTTAAAATTATCTTTCAGTGAACCATTCCGAATGTTTTAACATTTTTAAGGGCCATTTGGAAACTGGTATGATGAAGAGGAACAATGTTATGGATAGAAAACTTCATTATTGCTATAGATGTGATGTTGATAACACTGTTATCAAGCAAGTTATCATCAATAGTAAAAAAATTGTCTATCAGTAAAATTGTTCCCCTTCAATCTGAAATTTCTATAAAATTGCATCTCTTAACATATAAAACCAGATATTGAGTTAGTCTGTGAAACAGGTTGTATTTAGTGTCAATTCCACAAAGGATCGACAGTATATATATAAGAAATATTTATGAATCACTGAAAATGCAGTGATTTAAGGAACATGTCTTTCATATCAAGTCTTTGAATGTCATTTAGAAGTGTAAATACATAAGAATGAAGATTTTATGGATATCAACTTCTTTATGAGAGAACACAACGTTTCGGAGTTAATGCTTACTCCTTCATCACCTGATGAAGGAGTAAGCATTAACTCCGAAACGTTGTGTTCTCTCATAAAGAAGTTGATATCCATAAAATCTTCATTCTTATGTCTTTCATAAATTAAATGAATCAAATATTAATGATTTTACTGGACTGAATATCAAATGATATCTCACTTAATCTTATATTTCCTCTTGTACAGCTACAGTGTTTTTGTTATGGAGCAGCATTTGGTGAGGATGCTTGTCATTTCATGAGAGGAGCTGGTCAGCTACTTCCTTCACTGTGCTACTGGTTCTCACCATAGTGCTACTTGTTCCAGTGCTTTCATCAAGTGTGTAATTTATTGGGTATTGGTTTACCATTGTTGAATTTCTCAGTGAGATTTTTACAGATGTGAATAAAATAGTATTGTACAAGTGATGTGTTTGTGTTTGACTTTGCATATCACATATGTTGATAATAGTGGCGAAGCAGTGCTTCTTGTTCTGTATTGTCAGGGTGGCTCAGGTGGAGCTGCCGAGTTGCTTCCCTTTGGTGACCATTGTGGAGTTGACTTCTATACTGTGCAAAATATGTAGGGGATATTGGTATTGTTTGGTTGATATTTAATCAGCATGTCAATGAATAAATAGATCATTATTCATGATTTCCATATGTACATGTATCCCTAACAAGTTTTGTCCAGTATATATGTTTTGCCTCTATACCAGCTTGTACACAGTATTTATGTACTTATTTACTCATTACCTGTGAAACAAGCTCAAATATTTCCTGATTATAAGGTTTTATTGAATGGACTTAAAGGACTGAGGGGTTTGGGATGGGTGGTGTTAATTATTAATTCAGGTGTGGAATATCAGGGTGAGAGACACCAGAACCAAAATAAGAGAATAGGATATTGCCGCGTGACATCGGTTTCATCATTCAGCTGGTAATACCATGAACATTTTTTCAGGCCATAATCAGTCATAATTTACAAGTGTATTATAACGTAAGAAGTCGGAGAGAGTGATGTATTTACAAAATGCTTGAAAATTCACTAACCAGACGGTGGTGGTGTCAGTGGCGATTTATAGGCCAAACTGGATTTTTACCAACCACGAGCGAGTGGGTCAGTGCCTATTTCGCACACTGGTTGAACGACAAAACAACAACAAAACCTTCTCATTTTAAACCTTTCTGGGAGGAATGCAGGGGAAAACTGGGAGACGTCAACACATGATTTCCTCAAATGGTTAAACATGTTACCGTAAATAAGAGGTACAATGTGGCATGAAGACAATGTCCGTCAACAGTGGTAGACAAATTCCCAGGTATGTAGGGCAGGGCTAAAAGGTGTATTTCCGTCACGCCGAGACCAGTGTAAACATTCATTATAACAGCCATACAAACACGTGGGGAGAGCAATTCGTGGTCAGGGGAGTACAGGACGTCTAACGGGATCAGGTGGCCAAGCTTGCTGGCTCGGCTGATACATGTCACTGTCGTTTAGGGTCCGGTGGCGTAGCCGAATGATTAAAGCCCATTTCTGATCCCCCTCCTCCCCCCCACCCCTCCCTCCGTCATATTGGTGACGCTCATGATGTCTGTTGCTGGAGTGTCTGATACAGACTTGATCATCTTCAGACTGCTGAGTGTTGCTGACTGCACCGTTAAACTATTGTTTAACACAACACTCGGCAATGTTCCTACTATATGGCGGCGGTCTGTAAATAATCTAGTCTGGATCAGACAATCCCCTGATCAAAGGCATCAACCAAGTCAGCGAGACTGGCTACCCAATCCCGTTTGTTGTCTCTTGCTGAAGACCTGTTCTAACCCCGGTCAAAACTACGGAATCAGACGAAGACGTTCTAGGCTGAAGTTCCACACATCAGTGTTCACTGGTTACATTAGGATCCGCTGGCCGGTTCGTATCCCAAATTCGTTACGTATGTACAAATTGTCTTGCACCACCTCGTCCGTGCTCCCAGGGGCACGGTATGTATCTGTAGCTGCGGATGAGAATCACCGCTAAGAGCACCCAATGATCGTATCCTTCACACTCGTGAAGGTCCGGGGTATGATTTACATAAAAGGCGACTCGGCTTGTCATAAGAGGCGTCTAACAGGATCGGGTCGTCAGGCTGGTTGACTTGATTGGCACATGTCTCTGGTTCCCAATCGATGGTCGATGGTCATGCTGCTGATCACTGGATAGTCTGGTGCAGACTCGATTATTTACAGACCGCCGCCAGTTTTAAACTAAACGTGTTTAGATGAAATCAAACGAAGCACATTTAGTGTGAAAGCGAACTCCGTGATTGTGATTTCTAGTTACTTACAACACATATTTGACTTCCGTGAGAGGCATTTTAGACGTTGTAAAGATGGCCTCGGGAATCTTCAAATGATAATGGCCTGAAAAATAGCGTTACTCTCATGTTATAGCTAAAATTGATAGAACCATCTCAGCATGCATTATCAGACATGACAAATGTCAGCGTATCCCAATTGCATAGATGCTCATATTGTTGATCCCTGGTTGTCTAGTCCACACTCGATTATTTCAGCGCCATATACTGGATTACTGATGGGTTAAACAAACAAACAAACAAATGTTAGAGTCGGTTTAAGTGTACAGAGACATCCCTAACCAGTCCAGGGCGGCACAACAAATATATTCTCGACTGTACAGTTTACACGTTGGAAAGCATGGTGTTGTTGTACCTTTTTATCTACTAGTACATCTTTCTGGCTGGTCCGTTGATATTGGTTGTCATGTTGTGCTCACGGAATGTTTAAATGGCTAGAAGCTGTCCTCGTTTATGTCAAACCACTGTATGGGAAGTGAATGACCCGTTACTCAGTCAACAATGCTGTAGTAGTTGTATTAGTTTTATACCACAAACACGTGAATGTGAGAAACTAAACACGTCTAAATTCCTGGGTACTAACACCGTTTGCGATATTGGTAAACACCACGGGCACACAACCTATCAACCACTTACGATCTAGAAATGAAATAGCCATACAGTTCTTGTACCGTAAATATTTCAAAACAGGGAAGTTTTAGAAAAACATTAAACGATATCAACACACACACACGCACGCACACGCACACACACAACGTCTAGAAACAATTCGAAATAGGAGACGTTAACACGTTTGCTAAAAGCGAGTCAATTTCAGCCCCTCTAGGACATAACTGATTTCCGAAACATGTGGGCCCTGTATATATACACACAGGCAAAGCAAATACAGGTGACGCCACAGTCGTGTTTTGATCCCAGTTAATTACAGGTGTCACCATTTACTACAGCTGCTGTAACGGCGGTGTAAATATAGACACAGCACCTCGGTAACGTCACGTCAATGCAACGAATTAACGCAGCTCAGCGCAGTGTTTATGTCACGTATTAATCATGACATGTGATCTTTGTGTCACCTGTAATCGATGCAACTGTTGTGCTTGTGGATTTATGACAGGAGATCACACTGTGGGTGATATCATGACATACGTTATTTATACACTCCTTAAGCTTCATGTTAGCTGTTCAAAAACACAGTTATAGACTGACGTCGAAACGCTTCCGGCATAATCGAACTCTTCACTCATAACTATACTTCAGGCAATATATTTTGCAACAATACCCCCCTCCAGGCAATGTATTTTGCTTCAATGTTTTAAAAAATATTTTTTAAAAATCTGTAAGTGTTTTACAATTTTAATTTTCAAAGCCTTAAAGAGAAATATCTTGGGGATCTATGGTGTCTGATCGTTATACGCTACTCAATTTGTGATAAGGATCCTAGCTGCGATAAACTTGTAAGCTTTGAACTTCTGTTACCTATACATGTATATGGAAATAAGTAATAACTGTGTTTGTTTAACTTCACAAGGAGACGAATGTATTGCATTTTTGTGGAAAATCTACAATTGTTTACCCGGATCCAACTGCGATCTCATCACTGACATTATTCTCGCCCATTGTGTGAATCAGATGGAAAGTCATTGGTCACGTGAATATTCTAACCGAGGCAGGCAAACCCGAGTGGGCGTATCAAAATCTCCACTTTTGAAAAGTGACAAGTTTCAAGAGAAAGTTAATATGAAATGCTATTAGAGGACTCTACAGCTAAAAAATAAATCCCTTTCCTCACGTGTTGTACAAAAATAAATACACACTGAACGTCCGTTGACTATGTCCAAATATCAGGTATGGAAACTCTTGCATAAATGTGGGTTTCATAACAAAAATACGAGAGGGGAAAACAGGCGGGAGCTATTGTGAAACAGCTAACATCGTGCGATTACACAACGCATACCTTTTTGTAACGAAACAACCCAAATTAATTGAAAAGACATCTCAACTGCACATGCAGTGCGTATAACTAATTTACCCAGGGCATGTTGAAGGCGACTCTTTTCACTTTCGCAAAAAATAACTTAAAAGTAATAATGGACTTTATGTCAGAGGTGATATTCATCGTCTCGTGTACTGTGTTATCTACAATTGTGTTAACTTTGTCATCCATCAGCGTCCAAACATTGCCTATCGAACAATCCATAAATATGGCGTGTAGATCAAAACTAATCATACTGACACATACGAGGGAGGTTGTTACTTCATCAAAGCAATTATATTGTCACGACAACTGCAGAGCATAGATAGTCATGAGATGTAGTCGGTGAGGGGTCGATCACCTACTTGCGGACTGTCACAGGCCATTATATCTACAATTATGAGGATAGTTACACGAAATGAAAGAGAAACACATTACTAGTGGTGTGATATACGACACTGTATATTGCTGACATTTGCAAGAAGAATGTTATATTAAGACTGTTTCTTAATATCTGCAGATTCGCTTGTATTTAAATACGCTTGCCAAAGTAAATCATCTTTCCAGTAAGTATATTTGTATGTGCTTGCTAAAACTAGGAATCGGACAATAAGCCACGGATACTACTCAATGCGTGTTTCTGTATAATAGTACAAAATTGATCCAGGATTCTGAACTACTTGGCTCAGTCCTCTTTGGCCCTATACGTAGATTATGATAAGTTCAATTTCTTAGACCTTGTAACTTTAACAGTTACTCAGTTTAGAAAAAAAGTAACTGAAAGAAGAACATACCAGGCATTTTATTTAATTCATTTCAGTTTATATTAAGAGTAAATAACTGAATATTCTCTTTAAATTGTTAAAGTAAAAAATATGTTTCATCTCATACAAAAAGGTATATTTTGGGCATTTGTTCACACGTGAACTTAATCTTTGCATAATTTATGCTTTAGAACTGATTATATTTGTTAAAACGGAAAGAAGAACATAGCAAAACTGTTAATATTCAATTCATTTCAGTTGATACTAAGACAAATAGTTCAATATTCTTTTTAAATTCTTAAAGTCAAAAGTATGTTTCATCTCATACAAGAAGGTATATTTTGGGAATTTGTTTACACGTGAACTTAATCTTTGCATAATTTATGCCTTAAAGCTGATTTCATTTGTTAAAGTCGTATTTCTTAATTACGACATACTTAAAGCTTTTGATAAAAGAAGGTCATTATCTATATACATGGAATATACATATCCATTGAGTGAATATAGTGTTACGCCGTCTTAAGCATCGTTTCAGTAATGTTAATGAGGGGTGCACCAGAAATGGGCTTCACACATTGTACCAGTGTGCGGAATCGAACCCGGGTTTTTCGGTGTGACGAATGCTTTAAACACTAGGCTACCCCACCGCCCAAGAGGAGGGATAGGGTGATGCGACACCATGCCACCACGGTCATGACGGCGTTCGATGAGGGGATAAGGGAATACTGGGGATGTATCTGCCATTTTATTTGTAAAGGTGTTTAAAACCTACATTTGAATGGATAAAAGTGACATCTCCGAGTCTTTCCTGAAACTCCAGTCATTTTGTTTTCTCAACCGTTTTTTGTTGTTGTTGTTGTTGATAGTCGTATCTACGTAAGAAATCTCGAAATTATTCTGTCATCATATTCCGTTATGAGAGAGGTTTCCCCAAAGTGCAGAATTGGCGTTACGGCGACTTAATGGGACTGGTGGTCTGAGATGGATCGTATCCCAAAAATGGTGAGTCGATGCAGAGGATGTCTGTCACTGAATGGTATAGTCCTGACGCAGTTATTCACAGTTTTGTTATATCTGTCATTTTGCTTCGTGATGGGCAAAAAAATGTAAAAAAAAATCAAGAAAACGTCTAAACTTGAACAGTGTGTTAATTAGCCTTAGCGAATGTCACAACAGTAAACCCGAGTGTCTTGAATACATTCCATAATCGTAGCTGACTATTCACGTTAAATATTTAAAAACAAACATTCTAAACAATTCAAACAAAATGACTCAAGGGTGACCGAGAACAAGCAAACAATCGTAAATTATGACAATTACGGTCTGACCATGTTCGACCGGCAACAACCTGCCATAGGATTAGTTTGCTGTGGGATTATCCGACGATGGACGATGTACGAGGTATATCCATCATGCGATGCACTGTATTTTCTCTGTAAAGAGAAGGGCAAATATGTTATACGTCTTTATGGCACTGACGGATAGGAAAGCATCAGAAGCAATGTTGTATCAGGAACATGCCACATGTCTTGTCAACAGGACAACACGTTTCGCGTAGGGATGTTAGCTTCTTAGGACATCAGACCAGCTCCCGCAAAAGTCAAAGACATAAATAACCCAATACGATGTGTTATTCCGACAAAGAAACACGCCCATTGTATTCACAACGAGAACATGTGACCTCATAACCTTTCTGACATATAGATCCACTCTAAAACACACATTACATAACACAACATCATCGATCAGTCGATTTGATTTGGTCTCACTTGACCGTCTTGCTGACCAGACGTTCAGCAACAGTTTTCCTCCATTTTGACGTCTGCTCGGTGCCGTCTGCTCATCTCACCTATGACAAATCACCGGACATCAATCTCGTGACGTAGGTGTCCTACGTGAGATTTATGTGCGCCATCTGGGATGTGTAACGGTGTTAAAACTCCTTCTTCTCCAGTTCTGCTGGATCCACTCACCATGGCGGGCTCATCGAAATCTCTTCTTCCACCCGCTTCCATGTTTTTGTTTGTATGGATTCTTTCGTTCTGCTTACTGTCCGGCAATTGCCAAGCACCTCCACAACCAACTTTGGTAAGTCTTTGGCCATCATTCATGTTTCAGCTTTGTGAACCGTTATTGCGTTGTGGACGTACCTTTTTCAACAAAACCCTGAACGAACTGAACCAGAAGAAGCAGTTTCAGTGCACCCGTTCCCACAGAGTTTATTGTTTTGTTTTTTCGATATTACCATACAGTAGTCAGCGTTTGATACACAAAATCAGATATGTCTTTTGTATATTTGGATAGAAATATAACATCCTAAAAAGCATTGATACGGGGCCCGTATTCCTTAATGTGGTACAATCATCGCAAAGAAAAATGTTCTTATTATCATTCCGATGCCACGGTTACACCCTTCACACATCCCTAGACGGAATCCGAATATGCAGTCACAATCAATTTCTAGATAATTTCCTCAAGATCTCTGATCGGTTTCTGATAATGTCTTCAAGATATCGGATCGGTTTCTGATGTCCACCAGATATCGGATCAAGTTCTGAACAATGCCTTCAAGATATCGGATCAGTTTCTGTTAATGTCATCAGGATATCTGACAAGTTTCTTATAATGCACACAAGGCATCGGATCTGTTTCTGATGATGACCTCAAGATATCGGATAAGCTTCTGATAATGTTCTCATGATATCTGATCAGTTTCTGATTTACTGGTCGTCCAATTTACTCTTTTTAAAACATATTCAGCAAAATCTTTTAACTGAATAGAAATGTTTTCAGAGACAAAGCCAGTCTTAATATTGTTAGAATGAGCGCCCCAGGAAACAACGACATTTATAGCTACCAAGTCTGCAGCTTAAATCCTCAAACCCACTGTTTCCGGAAAAAGGACATTATTAATACTCACCTGAAACATCCGTGGCATTAAACGTTTCGGCCATAAATACGACTGGATATCACAAATATAGAGACGTATTCGATGGAATGTGATTTAGGATTATAACATTCAGAGCTGGCATTGTTTTATAATGGTCCTTCTTGTCATTTATTTTGATCCATCTTTATAATGTAATAAAAGGAATGTAGTAACGTTTTCAGTGTGGTCACGAAACAAACGCTAGCCCATTAACAAAAAATGATTAAATCTGGATATGTTTTGTACAACTATACATGTTGTCGCCTACACATTATTTGTATGACTTCAACTGTATATTTTCATCCTCAAAAAACATCCGAGAGTAGTTCATAAATTTGAATACTTGTATATAAACCTTCAGTCCGACTGTTTACTCACTATTTAGCTACCCAAAATGGTCAATTAAATAAGTTATATTTCAAGTATGCCTTCGAAAGCCAAAGTATGTGAATCTGGTTCTAAACTATTTTCTATTCATTTCGTGTATATGGGTCTGTGACCTCATACAGTAAACATTTTAGGATGGATTAACTACGTTTCTTTATTTAGTTCCGTCAGTATAGCTTCGTGGTAACAGAATGAGTTTCACAGAAAAAGAACGAAACGAATTTCGCAGGAATAGAGCGATACGAATTTCACAGAAACAGAATGATAGTTTCACATTTATAAATTGATAAGCGTTTCGCAGAGATAGAACGATTCGAGTGTTACACAGTGACAGAATGATAGAGGGGCAGTGGGGTAGCCTAGTGGTTAAAGTGTCCGCTCGTCACGTTGAAGACCTGGGTTCGATTCCCCACAGGGGTACCATGCATCCTATTTCTGATATCCTCGCCTCGCTAGAATATTTTAAAACGATGCTTAAACCTTTTCTTGCTCACTCACAGTAATTATGATACATAGATTTCATTGCACATACTCCGGTCCACGTGGCCTATCTTTCTATCTGCTCCACGTCACTGAAACATCATGATGTGTAGACAAGGTAACAGTTCCCCCGAGGTTGTGTGACGGTGATGTGGGGGATCACGATACGCCATTAAGGTGACAGCGTGATGTGCACGGTCGGCTGAGAGTAATCTCCCGATTAATATCTGTCACCACTGAAATCACACACAACGACATAGCACCAGGCTGCGGCATGTCCGTTGGGACTTCAGTTTTGTCCCACTGGAAAACGCCATTTTGTTGTGAGTTGACTTTCGAGGACGTAAATTATGCAGATCTGTTTCATAAGTACGCACGACGCCGGACTGCGGTCATTGCTGCTGATAGCGTTTTTATTGTAGCTCATTACTTGAACGACCAATAAGTGCTGGATGGAACCGACAGTGTGTTCCCCGCTCTTCGTATTCCACTTCTGATGATACTGCTATTACTTGCTACTGCTACTGCTACTGCTACTGCTACTGCTACTACTGCTACTGCTACTGCTACTATTGAATGTTTAGTCGCGTATTTACCTACTTCTTCGACTGCTACCCTAACTACTACTTCTTCTACTGCTACTATTGCTGCTGCTACTGCTACTGCTACTGCTACCACTAACGCTACCACTACTACATTACTACTACTACCACCACCACTACTACTACTGCTGCTGCTGCTGCTGCTACTACTACTACTACTACTACCCGGTTAGAGTTAAACTTCAACAGCCAATGTATGTAGTAAGATGCCACTAAGGGAAGAGCTAACTTGGTTGACACACGTCATCGTATCCTAGTTGCGTAAACTAATGCGCTACTTGTTGTTCACGGTTTTTTTTATTTTAAACACCAACATTTTTCATCATAGTGGCATCAAAAAAATGTTTCCATGTACAGTGGGGCTGGGCATATTACTCGTCTTACATGTATCTTGTATTTTATGACGTTTGACAAATGAATCATTACTTCATTACCGCTATTGTGAGAACCACGGGTACAGTTACGTCATCGATACAACGGCTACTACACCCACTACTGCTTCTGCTCTTGCACTTCCTGACGAAAAATAAATAAATAAATAAAAAAAAAAAGAAAAAAAAATATTCTTCAACCCATCTCACTCATTTATCACTCACGACCTATTGCTGTTGGAGACGGGAATTCAACCAGCTGAATATATTTTAAGTTAAACAGCCATGAGCACATCATCTGTCATCCAAGTTATGATCGTCGCTCATTTCCGACACTGTCAACACCAGCGTGTCCTATCCTGACAATTACAGCTTCATACGGGCTCTGTACACAAAGGCCCGCCGGGCCACAAGTAGGTCAGTGCACGTTTCGTAATGGGAGGAGCTCATAATTTTACTTGACATGTTTATTACAACTTGGAAAGGTACATGGCCTGGCTATTTACATCGCTATATTGTGAGAAAAGATGGTAGCCTAGTGGTTAAAGCGGTCGTCTGTCTCGCTACAGACCGGGGTTCGATTCCTCAAATTGATACAATGTATGAAGCCCATTTCTGGTTTCCCCCGCCGTGATATTGCTGGAATATTGCTGCAAGCGGCGTAAAACCACATTCACTAACTCACAGTATTGTGAATATCACAGTCGGTATATTTTAAGAAGTAATCGAATTTTAGCATTTATTTTCGTTTTATTTATTTATTTTATTATTTTTATTTATTTATTTATTTATTTATTTATTTATTTATTTATTTATTTATTTATTTATTTATTTATTTTATTTTATTTTTTTGGGGGGGTAGGGTGGTGGTGGTCGGGGGGGGGGGGGTGGATCTGATTTTTTGTAATGAAAAATCTATGCTTATGCGGAACTGGATGCGATATATTGTCTCTTACGATCTCATATGTAGGAATAACATTTTACATTGATATTATGATATTCATAAATTAATGGGCCGGTGGGATAGCCTTGTGCTTAAAGTGTTCGCTCCTCACGCAAACGACGTTGGTTCGAGTCAGCACATGGGTACAGTGTGTGAAACCCATTTCAGGTGTCACCAGGTGATGTTGCTTGACTACTGCCAAATACGGCATAAAATCATATTCTCTCAATGGATATGTCTTCTCCACGGATGTATAATGATCAAAATCCTTAAATATGTCATAAGTCAGAAATACGTCCTTAAATGAAATCAGTTCTAAAGCATAAATGATACAAAGATTAAAAGCGGCGTAAAACCATACTCACTCACTCGTAGACTTAGCCTTCTCCGATGAGCGCGCACCAAAAATAACTTTCGTTCCGTCCCGCAGATGTTACAAGCTCCTCACAGCCTAACTTTTCTCCCTATGGTATCAAAACCGAACATTGAAAGTTCATCACGCATTGTAACGGAGCGTGTATTCAGAAATACCTGTCTATGAAATAGGTTTGTGCCTTTTTGTTCAGAAAACAAAGGAAACAAAACAGCAGCAGCACAATAATGACAAACAAACGCTTTTCGTGTGATGAATTATACCGATCCCGGTCAAGAAATCATTTATTACATGCAAAAATGCTAACAGAATACTGTGTAAATGTATGTATCGTATTAGTGAAAACATTGGATGTTATTAGAATTAATTATAAACGTATCCATCACCAAATACGACGTATGGTACGGACGTACACGTGAGCAGCAGAAGACAAGTTCACATGTTGACCTACAGTCGATTAACGCTACACTTGGCGACTGAAATAGATTACTCTTGATGGAGAGTCTTGAGTTGGTAAACATGAATATTCACGAACTTGAATGGGATATTTACTGATTAAGGGGTCATGTCTTTGTAAGACTGCACTATTCAGTGTGTGAAGAGCTACTTGTAGGTCAGCGTTGATCATGACTGGTGAGCGTCAGACTTCACCACGTTGTCGATGCATCACCGTAACGGATGGACTATTTTTGTAACAAAAGGTGTTTTCCCCCAAGGCATAAACACCCCTCATTAACTATACGTTACAACCTAGGTCTTCGGCGAACGCTTTAACCACAAGACTACCCCACAACCCCGAATGTAACCTGTTTAGCACAGCCATGAAACAGATACAAAGCTGCCCGCTTCACTACTCTTCCTTTATGACAACAATATAATAGAAGGAAACCTTCCACTGTGGTCATACATGTCAGCGGACACATATGAGTTGTTAGAACTGGCTGAATAACTAAATTATTTCTGTCCAGCGAAACAAATATATATGGTAATCCCTAAATTCGTGACTGTTGTTTTCCACTGTTTCTACAACTTCCTGTGATAAATCTCAGTGTGCCTTGTCGAGATAAATTATCATGTCACACATGTTGAATTTGGAAATGTCACGTGCAAGCCACAATGAATTAACTGCGACTAGTACGCACGCACGCACGCATACACACAGAGCTTCCTGCCTTTGTTCAATGGTCATGTGTTAAACATGTCCGATAATACAGTTAGTATTCATGAATGTTATATATGTAAGACTAATGTTTTTCTCATCAAGCGAGCTGTCCATTTGTCTACTCGATGTCCGGCAAAACACTGATAAGCAAAAAGAAACACTTGCCGGTTCCTTCTTTTAAAAATAAAATGTGTAACGTAACCAAGGCCATCTTTGAATGTTACATAGTTGCTCCATTACAGCATAAAACATCTTGATACAACTTTTAAATATAGTTTTCAGACTGTTTTGTTTTAATACATATAAACTCGTGATACGTTTATAAAACTATAAATAGCACAAGTAAACTATTTGCTTTAACCATATATTTATAAATGTCAAAATAACTATTTGGGCCTCCTTTCACAAAGCATTAAGGTGATTGTAAGTCACTAAGGTACCCTTAGTGCAATGTCAAACTGACTGAGTGAGTTTAGTTTTACGCTGCACTCAGCAATATTCCAGCTATATTGCGACAGTCTGTAAATAATCGAGTCTGGACCAGACAATCTAGTGATCAACAGAATGATTATCAATCTGCGCAATTGGGAACCGATGATATGTGTCAAACAAGTCAGCGAGCCTGACCACCCGATCCCGTTAGTCGCATCTTACGACAAGCACAGTCACCTTTTAATGCAAGCATGGGTGTCTGAAGGCCTATTCTTCCGCGGACAATGTTAAAGAATGGGAGGTAAGGTTAACCTCAGTTAGTTTTGCTTCCTGCGTGGAAGGTGACATATCCGTATTATGGGTCACTGTGATGTTGTAACATTTTGACGGAAAATGCAGTTAATTGTCTCATTTTGTTGAAGCCCAAACCCACTGAAGTGCACTGCCTCACGTCATTTGTGTGCGCCTTAAATGAAGTTGTCAACACTCTGTCAAGTGAGCGAACAGTCTTCCATTTCACGTGTTCTTCTCGAGGAAACAGACATGCTAGTAGTATCTCATCTGTCAATCATATTGCTCATCTGGCTGCGAGCACGAGGAGCGCGTGACTTTTGATTACCACGAGGTGTCACTTATTCATTCATTCATTCAAGATAAACAGCATTGCGGCATCACCACTTTTTACTATTGGCAATATAAGACATTTGTTGGTGACAGGAATATGTGAAATATTAGTGTAACTGTGTTAATAAATATAATAAATTTTAAGCGAACGTGACGCAGTGGCATCATGTGTGTATTTTTACCCTATGATAACGCGGTACGATGTGACCCTGATATGTTCATGACAACGCGCCCACAAGCGGTCGTTTCATCTCTGGCATAATGAGTCTCAGAATATCACTATCATAGACGTTGTGAAGTTTTAAGAAATGATTAATTGTAAAGATATTCACAGTCTGTGACGGCGTTGACCCTAGACTTGCACAACGACCTTGATTTTTGCTTTCAAGTTTCAATTATTTCATTCTGATGAAGGATTATCAAGAATGACGCTTAAAAACCTTGTTCTATAATGAGACATTAACACATCAACGTGTGGCAATAGCGGCAGTGTGATGATGACTCCTCTACAATGACACATCTGTGAGGTCGTCCCAGTACTTGTGGATTGTTTCAAGGAACAGCGTTTGTTTGTTTGTGGTTTAAAACCTCACTCAGCAATATTCCAGATGTAAGGATGCAGTCGATGATTAATCGAGTCTGGACCAGACAATCAAGTGATCAACGGCATCAGCGTCGATCTACGCAGTTTGGATACGATATGTTCCAGCCAGGTCAGTGAGCCTGACCACCCGATCCCGTTAGTCGCCTCTTACGACAAGCACGGGTTGCTGCAGACCAATTCAAATTCGGACCTTCACGGGTCTGAGGGGTGAGTGGGTGGGGTTGAGGCCACCGGATTGTATTGGCCACCCAGGGCACAATGTATCAAACGAAAGCTCTTTAGGTGACAACTACATGGAAACCATATGCAGTTTGATGAGACTTTCACTGGTCTGTAAAAGAAAACACAAGGCTTTCCTCTATCATTGCCCATATGAATAACATGAGACTGACCAACACCTTGTCAGGGGATGTCGAGCTTTGGCCCAAACTCAGTATAACAAGCAATATGGCCTTATGGTGGCCATGTTTGAGGTAGTGACTCGCAGGTTCATATGGTACGACGGAGACTGTAAACCTGACCTTGTCCTTGTTTGTTTATATTTTTATATTGCCTCAACCTTTTGACACACATGTGATTGACATACAGGCATATATGCAATGTATGAAATAGATCTGCCCTGCGGCCCTCTGCTTGCTAGTTACTTGTCGGGCTTATAACTTTAATTTATAGCCAGCCCTGTCTGCCAATATATTTTCCAAGGGTATACGTTTGACCATGTCACTGACTACGGGAATATTTGTAAAATAATTGACAAATGCTGTAGCTAGACAATGTCTGTTCAGTTCATGATCAATCAAACCATAACTTCCACGCATCAGTTACCCATTTATCTAACACTAAATGTGATTGGTCTAGAGAATGCTTTCAGCCAATGAACAGTGTTGTTCCTTTCTGATAGTATGTAACAATCACACATCAAATCATAACTTACATTATTTTAACACCGTATTTCAGTTTCCAATATGAAATACAGGGCTTCGGAAATATCACAAGTGCCAACTCAGATTCTCCGTTGTTCTTCGTGCCGTAGGATTGGCACCTTGCAATCTGTTGACCTGGAGAGTTCCAGGGTTTGATGTCAGAAACACACCCATTGTGACACTCTCGGTAATATAGAAGGCTTCGGAGTTTTGAGAGAAATAATTTTCGAAAATAATTATAATGACTATAATTATGATAATTATAACTGATGATAAGAATAATTTTGAGGAGAATAAATTTAGTATCAACTGTCAGTTCATCTGATGAAGGAGTCTGAAATCACCTCGAAGCGTCGTGTGTTAAAGAATTAAGAGAAAGTTTATATCCATAAAAGATCTGGGTCATAAAAAGCAACTGAATGCCGCTCAAAGACATCAATTGTCAGAGGGTTCTGAGTAGGTTCGACTAGGCAGGCTTCCTCGAAGAAGCTCCATTCGCTGTACTGGCTGAGTGTATAAAGGGTTCCTGATGTGTCAGTCTGATTGTGCCATGATCCCTCCTCGATACTTTCCTTTATTACAACCTGTATATGATAGACAAGTTTACTGAAATAGTCAATGGAATAATTCATTAATGATTACAGTCCCATTGATATTTTAAGGCAATTTAAACTATCTAAACAATATTTGTATGGCATTCTAAATTGTTCGGATTGCGTTTTTGCAGAAAAACCGAATAACCGAACAATAACCGAATAATAACCGAATGCATATCGTGTAACATCTCAGCAAGCACCCTCTCCCCCATCACCAAATGAAATGGGAAGTAGATTCAGCGATCCCCTTGCTTTCAGTCATCACGTGCGGAACTTCATAAACACAGCCCAAAAGAAATGTATGTGTCAAAATGACAAAATAATTAACTTTTTGCTTCAGTTATAATTTCAAGAAGTTACTGACTTTGATGGATTGCCGAAAAAACATGACTCCACGTGTCCACCAGCTGATTGATGCTGTTCCTTCGTGAACGTATAATTGTCAGGTCTGATAACATATAACCTATAGTGTATCAGGTTCCACTGTTCAGCGTGACAGAGTGAAATAGAATGACTCGTCGAATTCTTAAGAAATCAGCCAGATATGAGTTTCACCATGAGGTTCTTGAGACCATACAATAATTTACAGTGAAAATAAATTGCTCTTATTCGCGTGTATTCTGTCAAACTGCGTGCTTTCAGAATGAAGAATGTCATGTGTTTTTACAGATGGGGTATCAATCAAAATATGGCGTGAAAAATTGGTGATTATTTTCTATATTTGATGTTCATGTGCTAAACCCGGGGGACAGATGGTTATTTCTGTCAAGTGATTATTATGATTATTATCTATCTTGTGATAATTGTTCACAATTGTGATAATATAATATAATAATATATTATATACATTAGGTCAAATACATATGGGTCACACATGATTGTCAAAATACCTGCGTCTTTAATAAATGGCGATATCTGAGCTAATACGTGCTCTAAGAACATGGGAAGTGGTTTCAGCAGGCGTTCAACTGTTTTTTCATGAAACAAAACAATGTCTCACAAAACGATGTACAGACTGAGTTGCGTCCCTTAACCCTTGTAGGGATCTCCTCATCGTAATGTAGGTTAGTGATCGTGGCTAGCATCATTATTCCTGACTTTGTCCTGAGCTGCTATACCTCTCGATTTACTTGGTTCTTAGATTTCTTGCATATATGTATTTGATGCTCTTACTTGTCATAGACGAGTGATTAAGACCTGAGTTCAGTTCCCCACAGTGTGTGAAGCCCATGTCTGGTGTCCCAACTGTGACACTGTAGGATATTAAACTTACTTATTCATACCTTACTTTGACTTGAATGCCCTCAAGGGTCACAATAGTCCAACAAATTACAAAACTGCGCCTCTCGAAGTTTGAGTCACGATGTTTGGTCATAAACTACTGCGTATCTTAGCCTACAGTTTCAAGAGGCGAACGTCGACGTATAATTGCCTTGTATCAGATTTTTATACGGAGTGTGACACTTTTATCGAGATGAGTACCGTATAATGACACGAGTAAAGCTTTAATCTGACAATGTAGTATATCGTGACGTTGAGGACAAAAAGCAGAGGCCATTTTATTGTAAAATACTTTCGGTTGTATTTGATATTTATGGCCGTAATGTTAATTGAAGCATGAAAATGTAAAATGTTAATATTACGAACATGAATAGATAAATATTTTATAATACGTAAGTCTAGGAGTGTGTAAATAAGAGCAATTCGATGTATTGTAGGCGGTGGCCGTGGTTTCTTTAAGCGACAACTTGTCGTTAGGGAGTTTATTTTGTATGCTGGCGATTATGTGCCTGACTCTGGAACTGAGGTTTCGAATCCCTGATGGGACGCAGCTAAACAAAACTACTTGAATCAGAACCTTAAAGAGTTTATAGTTTAACACGTTATACTTGCTGTTTATATCAATTTATTCTGGATTTGTCAGGGGTTGTTTTTCGAGTCTTTGATTATTTGCATGTAATTTCAATTATTTAGCTGATATTTGTGGGGTTTAGAAAAACCATGGGCACTGACTTGATCCTCCTCGCCACAAGGGATATCACGTGGAAGAACTCGAGCTTGGAACCTGGGCCATAACTCTTCAGAACAATTTGCTGAACCTGAAGGTCGGGCGCGCGTGTGCTCTGGGAGAAATTGTTTTCGATGCAATTGCTATAATGGATAGATTTGACCTGATCAGATTCACTTTATGTAACTGTAGCCCATAGATCCAATGAATGACGTTGTTTTCTTGCCAGGTTGCTGACTGGGTTAACCTTTTGGTGTTTTGGACAGGGTGGCTGGCTTTAGAAGGTCCATGGTTCGAATCCCAGTACTCAACTCGGAGGCTTATTTGATAAACAATGGAATATGGTGGTGCTGACAAATTCCCCAACGTCATCTCGATAGTTGGTGTATTATAACAACTGACATTTGTTTATGTTTATTTTTCAGAGTGAACTCTCAACAACAGTACAACAACTACTCTCAAGGTTCAACACTTTTCAGAGCTATGTCGAATATGAAATTAACAGACTGTGGACTGCCTTAAAATCGGTGAGTAATCTCTACACACACTCATTGTTTAATGCCCCTTGTGTAGCATCTCAAGTTGGTTTATAACATCTAGAGTGAGTCGTGTGTCTGGAATTGAACCCAGGATTTCGGCGTGACAAAAGAAAGTTTGAACCATCGGGCTATCCCGCCGCCATACCCTACCGCCATATCCCACCGCCATACCTTACCGCCATACCCTACCGCCATACCCTACCGCCATATCCCACCGCCATACCTTACCGCCATACCCTACCGCCATACCCTACCGCCATACCCTACCGCCATACCCTAACCACCCCTCAGTCTCAGTTGTTGTCAAATAACACGGTTATGGTCCGTACGATTTCATGGTACTGGTGGTGTGGATGAACAGTCGGGTTTTCTGAGATACGATTGAAGTTTACGAAACTTTGTGGAAAAGGTCTAAGAAATACTTGATTAAATGTAAACATTTAGCTCTTGTTGAGGATTCAGCGTTCACCCTGGTGAGACAAATGAACAAGTTGAATACAAAGGTGACTTGCGTTGTGTGTATTTTACAGACTGGACCTAATGGATATGAACACCCTGTCGACCTTCAACCAACTAAGGCAAAGGTCGAGGTCAATCCTGCCAAGGATAGCGCCGTCTACACGATTGAATACAAAGCCATTAAGGAACCACGAGTTATCTGGAGAGTCAACACAGAACCTGCCGGTAGGTGACGCTTTGAAAATTTTCATCGCATTCATTGTTTTTTATGAGTCATTTATACCTTGCACAAACCTCACGCCATGGTCTAATACGTCTTGGTGTCTCAGATTCGTTTTGTCTATCACTCTGCCTATCTGTGGGTGAACAAAGACACTAGCGCCAAGTATAGCGATTATGAACAGAACCAAAATGGTTGATATATTTTTATGCGATAAAGCGGTAGTTGATATAATTTAACAATCACAGTTTGTAGAGCAGCACACTGGGTTCTCATTATTTCTAACATATGTTTTATTGGAATTACTCATTCAAGTGTGAAGTACAGGTTCAGTCGTCAGTAGACAAAGTCAGTGATGTAACCCACTCGGACACCTCAGCTTCCACACAGATTGAAGTTGGACATTACATCGTATGAATGTTTCTATGTAAACATGCTCCGTTTAGACCCAGTTAATTCGGTTCACGGTAAGGGTAATTCGTTTGGAGAGGGACTCACAGCATTATTCATCTGATATACTTTATACACAGCATGGCGACGGACATAGGCTGTATAACTGAGGGATTAAGTGTGGAAGGAATGACGCCGGTTGACAAAATATTTCAGAAAAATGACCAATAGTATTGTTTTCAGCCGTGACGATACGGGATTGAGTTGGCCTTCAGCAGCCCATGCTTGTTGTAAGAGGCGACAACGGAATCGGGTGGTCAGGTCAAGGTATCCCAGATACGGAGATCGATGTTTATGATGTACGGTCTTTGAATGGCAATTAGAAGAGATACACATAAATTCAAGACTTGTATCAGACTCGACTATTTACAGACCGCCGCCATATGGCTGAATATTGCTAAAAGCGGCGTTAAACAACAAACAAAACCACATGTCGTTACACTATCTGAAACTGTATGGAGTTCATTCTGTTTCTAACTGTAGGTAACAGCAAACCCCAAAAGATTCTGAAAGACACCCCAGGCTCGCTTGATGGCGGTTTGTACATAATTATGATAACCCACCCTCGAGTACCCGGGGTAATAGTGCACATAATGTTCCCATACTTAGCTTGATACGGACGTGTGCATCTGTTACTGCTGTCATGGCCCCGTCTGGGCAGGGCCCACATGCACAAACAGATCTTAGCAATGCAACTATCTTGAGCCTATGTTGGAGAATGGGAGTTACAATCACTGTAGCAGTAAGGTTGCTTTGTGCAGGTGGGCCCAGGCTTGGGTTCAAAGCCGTTTAGCATGTCTACCAATCTACCACTGAACTCAGTCGAATGCAGCAATCCCTTATAGTTTTTTTTAAAACTAGAATAAGAAAGCCTTGCTATTTGTTATTCCGCAACAGAAATCCCAAACATCCCAACAGAAACCTCAGCCAATTCTTGGTCAAAAACTTAATTGTGAGCGAACTGGTAAGTTTTGAGAAACCGACCGAGACAGTTATGGCCATAGCAGTGCACTGTCCCCGGGTATTCTTGGTTTGGGGCGTGTGCGTAAAGTATTTTGTCAACACAAAGTCGACTTTATGTCAGGGCGGAAAATTGGGCACAGCCAGAGCACGAAGCTGTCAGTCAAGGCACTGTTTCACAAACCTATCTGTCTATGTATTGCAGCAACCGATCTCCTAATATGGCTTTGTGAATCTCGGCAGTAAGTCATTATTGGAAATACGATCGAGTCTAACATAGGTGATGCAGAGCTGTCTTATTTCATCATAATACTGACTGAATAAGGTTTTACGCCGCTATAGCATTATTCAAGTAACATCACGGCGGGGGACACGTACAATGGACTTCACACATTGTACCCATGTGGGGACTCGAACACGGTCTAACCACGAAACGACCCCATTCCTCAGTTGAAGAGTACACCCGCAATACTAATCTGCTCTTCTGATATCCATGTATTTAAAGGTCGTGTCTTTTAAGCAGTTTACCGTGGACTTATTCGACAAGAACTTAAAATGAATTGAATATCGGTTCGTTTTTAACGTAGTTGATAAAGTTCTCGTTCGTAACACCATGGCACTGGACTGTGTGGGTTCGGTGCTCTAACTATTTATACAATGAATAAAGCTAATGCACAACAGGCATTGAAGTCCGTTCATAATGTCAATCAGCTTGAATAGCAATGAGTCCTTTCTACATACGCAGAACACTTGAAACCACCTGACTCCTGCAGATAGTAAGAAGAGGGTGTAATATGTAGCTGTCACGTGATGATACTAGCACGGCCTTCAACTGTCATCGTTGACATGGCCTCACGTACAATGGGGCATCACGTGCGTCATCGTGTCCCGTACAAGAAGTTCAATGTGCGTTTAATGGGTTCCTGCCTAAAAGAAGTACAACGGTTTTGAAACTGCCTTTCCCCCCTATAATTGCTTTTGTTTATTGATGAGGAATTGAACGGGTGAACTGATAAGGTGAAAACGTTATGCTAATATACAGTGGTGTTTAGACACCTTGGTTTGTATACTTCAAATGGAGCTGAGAATAAAGTTTGATATCATGCCGATCCATTGGGAGGAGTAATGGAGCTTTGTGCACGCTCCTCGGCGATTTTTTGAGTGAGTGGTTATAGCTTTGCGCTGTAATATTACTTAGAGGGGCAACGGATATCGGCTTTAAAAATGTACTATTGGGGCACTGGAACTGCATCGATGTGACGATATTTGTTTTAACTATGGGCGCATCAGTCACTGTAATCAATTTATTTGATTAAGTGAAGCTTCATCAGAAACTTTTTCTTTGGCACTGTAAGTACTATGTTTGTGTTGATGATGATTTCAATTTTACAAATTCAGCCATCAGCGACGAAGGTATCATCACTAAAGTGTTCAGGAACGGCAGGGGTACGACCACCCTCCGTATCCACCCGTCCAAGGAGATCGTCGCCTCCGTGATAGTCGATCACGTGACCTTCGTCCTCAGCTTCAGACCAAATCCGAACAAAACAGCCGAAGTCGTTCTCCGTCCCACCAACTTCGAGGTCGACGCCGGTCCTCATGGCAGCTTCAACTACTTCAAAAAGAAGGCAATGCAGATCACAGTGTCCTCCCCAAAATTCTACCCCGGGTTCACCTCCCCAAATGACTATCAGTGGAGTTTCTGGATGGCCAACACTACCGCTGTTCCCCCGGTCATAGAGGAGTACCCACAGTGGAGAGAGATCCAGGGGGGCGTGGTCAGGGTGGGGCCCATCAGAACTTTGAAGAAAAACGACATCGGGTCTGATTTGAAGATTACCTACGAATTGATGACGGACAAGGGGGATTACGATGGTATCCTCATCTTCTCAAAATATTACACTGCCACTGAGCGGGATTCTGTCCTCACAGGACTTACAGAGATGCGATATGTGTTTGTCCACCGCTCCGACAGGTACGACCCCTTCCCCAAAGGCTTCATTGCCTTTGTACGACGTGACCCGCCTCTGAAACCGTGCATCTTCAACCAGACCTGCTCCATCGCCTGTCATGCTGTTGGTGTCGTCCCAGAACGCATCCGATTGTACAAGGTAAGACTTACTCAGTCCTTGGTTGGACTCCTTGTATGGGTACAGGGCAGTGGGGTAGCCTCGTGGTTAAAGCGTTCGCCCGTCAAGCCGATAACCCGGGTTCGATTCCCCACATAGGTACAATGTGTGTAGCCCATTTCTGGTGTCCCCAGCCGTGATATTGTTGGAACATTGCTGAAAGTCAACTGACTCACTCACCCACATTCGAATGGGTACATTGTATTGAGCACGTTTCTGGTGTCCGCTATGGAATTGTTGAAGCAATATTACTTATTCACCAGGGCTCGCATATTCGATAAAGTTGCGCTAACCTCGATCTCTGGATAAAGTATCGCGGTTCTTACGACCGCAGTATATGAGCCCCTAGATTTTCAGTTCCAGTTTACCGAAATATCAAGTGTGGGCATGAGGAAACAGCCTGGTTCCCAGAGTCTGTTGCGCAGACGCTTCGAGACTGACAGTGTCAAAGCGTTAGCGCAGCAGATCCCGGGAACTAGACTAACTATAGAAAAAGTAAGGGCGATGACTAGGATTATCTCGAAATCAAGACCACTGACAATTTTAATGGACATGACGACATCCTATGTTCCATAAAGCATTTTAGGGCAATTGCCAAATCAACATTGATTCTGGGCTGTAATTCGTCTTGTTTGGTACGTCAGACCGGGCACCTGGAGAATGGAAAGAGTGGGGCGATGATTGTCAGAAGCATGGGAATGAAGGACTCTTTTAGCTTTATCGATATATGTGAGTCATGTCCATACAAGGGATCCCCACAACTCATGATAATAAGTAAATCAACCAGCGTTCAACACACTGATGTCGTGTATTGCAGGTTCAGATCGACAAGTCCCTGATGGAGGTGAAGCTGCCTAAGCTGGAGGTGCGCGAGCCGTACATGTTGTACAACCACTACGGTATCAAACAGATGATGGAGGAGGATGAGGGAGAGTATGTCTGCGTCGCTTTCAGCGGCACCAAGCACACGGAAATGAGAACGTCGTTGTTACTGAGTGAGCCCGTGCAGTACGTCAACAGCTCATCCGGCGTTGTGTACGGACCAGAAACAGTACGTATTCACTAAACCAGCGTGTTAACTACGAACTGTCTCACAGTCCCTGAACCACACTATTTTCCCTTTGCCTGTCCCTCCTTGCAAGACAAAGCCGTAAATGAAACAGTTCTAGCTAGATTTCCACAGGTTCTGAATCTCCCAACTTCACTGGGGCTCCTTTACAGTTTCAATGAAAATTCTTTGTTCCAGTCATGTTTGTATTGAGACCGAGAGGTTGTTTCCGACGGGCTTGTTCATGTGCTTAGCCTGACGAAACAACTCACATCCTGCCCCGATGTAGCTTAAATATTGTGACTGCGGCGTTAAACAACATATCTGCAGCTCTATGGCGTTTAGATGTTTCGTCATACTGTCATACGATTTATGACAATACAATATACATATGTTCAAATACCTCATCTCATCCATGAACTTGTTGCTCCAGGTGACTGTGACATGTGCCGCTAGGGGGCGTCCACTTCCCCACGTGACCATGTTCGAGAACTACGCGTACCAGAACGAGATCAACACCATGCCACCATATTACAGGGTCGAGCGAACCGTCAGCCGAATTCGCGGCGAACATATCGCCACCATGACAGTGTTCATCAACCGCCAGTACATGCCTGTTCATCTGTGGAGAATTATATGCATGTTTGATAACCCCTTCCAACTCTCAGCCACTGACTTCGAGATTAAGGCCAACTCTCCGGGTCCTGTTCCTCCGATGGGACCCCGGCCGACATGGGGTAATCCTGCCGCACCCCCAAGGAATGTGTAATGTGGGTCGAAGAACTTTTAAAATGGACTCGTCTTGATCAGTACTTCACGGGCATGCATTCACATCATCATGCATCGCCCGCCAATACACACATCCGCTTTGGTGGATTAGTTGTCACGCACCGTATTTCCCCTAATAAGCGCCTGTTGTAAAGCAGCTCACATATAATTAAGGTAATTACACCAAGCAAGCACAAAGCGCCGGGCCTCTTATAAGAGCTGGGATATAAGTCTTGAAGTCCGTTTAAAAAATAAGCGCATGGGCGCTTATTATAGGACATACGGTATTTCCATTTTGAGCTAACATTGCAATGAGTACGAACTAAAAAAGATGTGCATGGTTTTTGCAGGTGTTTTGCCCTGGGTGTCGGGATCCAAATTGTGGGTTAACTTTCTGGGTAGAATTGGATACGCTGCCATGTGTATTCAGGGGTTGTTAGGGAGGTTGTGTATGTAATCCCGTGAAGTAAGACAGATAGAGACTGGTCACACTTTACCTTCACTGACCACTGCCAAGTGGTTCAGTCCTTGACGTGGGGCTCTTAATCGTGACTGAATCACATTGGACTGGATTGGTAAATAATGCAAAATCTTTAATGCGATTACAAGGAAACTGTTGTATTAAATTGATTTATTGTTCTAATTTACAAAATAACAAAGGTGAAAATACTATTGTACATTGTTTCACAACGTTGGATTGAGGTTGTTTGGATGAAATGTGGAATCTTAAAACAATCAGAAGAAAACTGTTACATTAAATTTATTTATTGTTCTGTACTACAAAGTTAAAAACACATTGTTTTACCGTGTTGGATTGTGCTGTTCATAAATACAGAATCCTAACATGGTTGCAAGAAAACTGTTGATTTTGTTTATTATTTTCATTTACCAGACTACAAGCATAAAACACATCTTCACCTTTATTTAATATGCTGGACTGGGTCGGTTGATAAAATGTCAAAACTTATCACGACTGAAATAACACTGTCATAAAATTTAAAAGTTCAAATTTACAAATCAACAAGTGTAACCACTCTACTCACATTGGTGTATATATGCCTTGCGCTGTGAACCAAGTGCTTGGTATTCTGAATGTTGTTTTGTGTACATATACTAAATAACTAGAAGCATTTGTGTAATTGTTCATAGGAATTTATCACACATGTAGCTTTATGTTGTGAAGAATAAAAGGCAAGGGACGATTAGTTACACTTTGTTTATTTATGTATTTACATAATATACGGAAAGAAGGGAACAGATAGCGCAACTGTCCTTGGCCCCGTTTCACAAAGCCCTCGTAGCGCTACGACTGTCATAGGTCAATGTAAGATACGAATGTTACGAGAGAAGTTACGACATCTTAAACTTACGAGAGCTTTGTGAAATGGGGCCCAGATTCCGCCCACAAAGCGATCTTAACAATGCGATTGTCTATATTAAGGTGTGTTTTAACACTGTAGTCGCCTTGTGGAAGGGACTGAGTGAATGATACAATCTGTTGTACACACACTCTATTGTCCCATCACCTTGCTAATCTGGAAATCCTTTATTCGGAGCGCTCGTTTTCGGACAACTGCTTACATGCATACGAATGCACAAACTAAAATTTGTCCTTTGTGGAAATTTCATTTCACTGAGAGCGATTCCTTGAGGTTCTACTGTTCATACCGATTCAAGCAAACTGCACCGTATTTCTTCTCTTCAGTTTTAATAAATACCTACTTACACAAGAGCCAAAACATGTTTCATTGAATCACCCACAAGTCAATCTATAAAAGGAATATAAAAAAAAGGAATATAAAAATACATATAATTACTGTAATTACAAACACAATCGGAGTTTTCCGATGCATATATGTTCTGTTTATTCTGGCATTACTATTCACAATGACTGTTTCAGAATAATACACGATGACGTGATAAATAGCCTGTGATCAGAGTTCAAGCCCTTGATTAAACAGACTCCTTGCTTTCGGGTATCATGCATGCTCGTGCTTTAATAATGCAATGCAATGTATCGTATATGTTGAGCAAATATTAAGTGTATTATACACCGGCGGGAGTGTTGCATTAAAGCTGTACATGTTCACCCGATATCATGCACGAAGCCTTTTTGTGCCAGGCAACCATGCCATTTCTTTAAGAGCACAAAAATAACAAAATCAATAAATAAAAATGATTTAAAATAAAATTAAAAATGGTAACAGATGTGTGATGCACAGAGTGGGTAGGATCCATCGTCGAGCTAGATCAGGACAATGGAAGGCACATTCGGTGATCGCAACCCCGCGGTTTGGGACGTTCAACATGACGTCTCCTGTTAGTTGGTTTGGTCCAGAAGTGACCATATATGGCTACAAACAAACGTGCACGTGGTTTAAGCGTTCGTTCGTCAAGCCGAAGGCCTGGGTTCGATTCTCCACATAGGTAAAGCCCATATCCGGTGTGCTCCTTGGTGATATTGCTGGAATATTGCTAAAAGCGGCGTAAAACTAAACTCACTCATTGTGGCAAAAAGCAAGGAGCGCCGATATTGTGTTGATAAACAGACCCACACACACCCACACACCCACACCCACACCACACCACACACCACCACACCCCCAACAAAAAAAAAAAATAAAAAAAAAAATAAAACAATGAAATAAAAAGAAATAAAAAAAGGGGTGTAATCAGGATTCAACCAAACAACCAAATACGGGTATGCCGTATTTTCCGCCAGACCCGGTCCATGTCCACTACATCCTGGGTAAATATTGTACCTACAAGTCTTCAATCAAGCATGAATACCCTATCTAAATCTAACAGTCAACACCTTCAAAACAGAGCTTTAAGGGCGAAAAACAGAGATAAAAATCCCAGTGTGAATGAGAATGTGATAAAGCCGGCTGAACATGTTGAGGGGCTTGTGGGGTGACTTGTGGGGCCGGTGGGGTGAGGCGTTGATGGTGTGACCACCAAAGAAAAGTTCCCGATCTGCTGGAAGACTGCAGAATATGGGGATATCTTCCGATAAAACACTGGGGGCTGACCCACTGCAGCGTTGACCTTGACCGTTTGGGATCCTGCGTACTCTTTGCCAGTCCAAAGGAAGATCCAATTGGAATTTGGGTCATTCGGCAGATAGACGTCCCACTGTGTCTGATTGGCTAAAAATACCGGCGCGACCAAAAGGTCATCTCCGTACATATACTGATAAGTGACGTCATAGGTATTTACGTCATCTTCGTAGTTTAATAATAGAGGGCGCTGTGCAGGGATCCCTGTCTGTGACGTCACGTGAACGACATTTTTGCTATAGTTTTTTAACAGGGTGAACATCTGACAGAGACGTGCCATCTTGACCGTTATCCATTTGTTGCTGTAGAACTGGACATTGGCAGTTGGCTGGTTTCCTGAACAAATCGAAAAGAAAGGGCAGATTAACATGCAGTGTGTCTGAAAGCCCCATATCCTTAACAAATATGACGAAAAAAACCACGATTTCTGTCGTGAATAAACGCAATGTATGGAATCCTAGAAGGGACATCTAAGGCGACTATTTCCCTTACTAAGGAAGTGAAATCCCAAATATGACATATGTTGCATTTGACCACTTTCTAAGTGGCATCGTGTAATCATAGCTTTCGGCCATGGGAGCCGTGCCAATTCACACTTATCAGAGGGGTACACAAAGTACGCAGGCTAGACTACCAGTTGTCCGACTTTCATTTTTGTGGAAGTCGCGGTGGCTGAGCGGGCTAAGAGGCTGACTTTGTGTGTTGGCGATTAGGTGCCTGACTCTGAGGGTGCGGGTTCGAATCGCGGATGGGACTCAACCAAAAAAGTACTAGAAAAGTACTACTACTTTACTAAGGAAGTGAAATCCAAAATATGACATGTGTTGTATTTCCCTTCTAGGATTCAAAAGTAATGGTAGGGGAAAACACAACTGATCTTTTACATCAATAAATTCAAGTGATATAGGGAGTTAAAGGAAACAAAAGCAGTGTATAGATATCCAAGATCGCAAAGGGACAGGTGATATCAAGCATGCCGATTTAGCATCCAAAACTGTGTTCCACAGGACATATCGCTTATGTGAGGTTATATGACATCTCCTTGGATATTTCGCTTTGATATCAGATTTTTGTTCAATACCCTGATAATGCTATTGCGTCATGAACTTGTTGACGTCATAATGCTAAGACATCGCTGAACTGTAAGTCTAAAGGTAGTATGAAAGCAAACCTTTGTAACTTTATCAACTCGTATTGATATAATTGATATCAGTTGATACTTGAGTGAGATTCTCTATGTACTTCCCATGTCCCGTATTCCTTGAATGACAATGGACATATACATTGTGAATATAGCAGACGTGTATTTTATTCTACCTTCGTGAGTTCGAAACATGGGTCCAAACACTGCATGTTCAGCTCCCCGAAGCAACCTCTCCTCAGTCCGAACCAGCCCCATTGCAGCAGAGGTAGTGTACCCCCCTATGTCGAAATGGGTGAGTCCGTGTGACGTTATTCCCATCGATAGGGCAGCAGGTATGGTTGAGGCGAGTCCATCTGCGTAGCTGAAGTCAACGTTCTGGTCCCCGGCCCACATCATGACGCTGTAATTGCCGGTGCCTAAACAGCAATAATAATAATTATTATTATCCGAGTTCTATAACAGATAGTATCACGTATCAGTATCCTTTATAATCATTTCAATAACAGTATCAACCCAAATATCTACGTCTTCAGCAAACCCTAAAGTTGGTTGACTCAATTGAGAAATGTCTTCATATCCCAACTGCGCAGATCGATGCCCATGATGTGTTGTTATGGGAGTGTATTTTCTGTAGATTATGTTGTTACATAAGTAATAATTATCACTGGGTCACAATATGAATATCGGACATCGTTAATGTTTGTTGTTTAACGCCACACTGAGTATTCTTATAAATGCGTGAGTTGTTTAACGCCACACTGAGTATTTTTATAAATGCATGAGTTGTTCAACGCCGTACTCAACAAAAGTCAACGGTGGACTGTGTACGATGGTGTTTGGCCAGCAAACCCTTGATTAACATTATGAACATCGATCTCCTTGACTGGGATACGAGGAAATGTGTCAACGAGCAGGCTTGACCCACTAATCAAGACACTTGTTTCATACGAGAAGCAGTTGTTGATAAAGCCTATTTCTAACTATTATCTGGAGAAACTGCACCTGTAAATCCTGCCCTCATGAAGAACACAATATCGCCTTCCGTCCCTGTCTCCTGTAGAGCCTCACGGTTCATGCGGGCCCATAAAGTGGGCCACTCGTTGTGTCGCATCGTCGCTGTGCCGTTGTGCAACGTCGCGTAGGCTGGGGTATATTCCCCGAAATCGGCCATCCAGCCACCAAAACCAAAGTTTATGACATTCTTGATGAGTATCTCTGAAACAGACGACGAAGACCCAGTGTACAACGATGTTCCTGGCAACCGTCAGTTCATGCCTCACTTATTTGTTAACATAGCACAAAGATCCCGCAGGTTCACGAATGTCTACGTGCGCTTTAAGGGACCTATCGCATATCCACAACAGGCGGGTGAGTCAGTGGGTGTGGCTTTACGCCGTTGTTAGCAATATACCAGCAACATCATGGCGGGGACACCAGAAATGGGCTTGTACATTGTACCCATGCTGAGAATCGAACCCGGGTCTTCTGCAGGAAGAGAGAACGCTTTAACCCCTGGGCTATCCAACCGTCCCATATTACGACATGCTACAGCATCCGAACATGTTTCATTTAAGAAAATAAACTGTAACCCGTCTGTCTGTGTTACAATGGTAAAGATTCCATGTCGCACTTTCTCCTATGAGTGCTTTGGGACGTGCAATTCTAACACTACACGTCACGTCGTGCTTAACTGATGCATAGATTAATACTTACTCGAGGCATAGGCATGTTTATCAACAACATTCCCATTAATCACTTAAAGAATTATCTGTTTTATTATGAGACACTGAAACATGAACTATTTATAGCAGTTAAAATCTCTAGTGAGTGAGTGAATTTAGTTTTACGCCGCTTTTACCAATATTCCAGCAATATTATGGCGAGGAACACCATAAATGGGCATCACGCATTGTGATCATGTGGGGAATCGATCCCAGTTCTTGCCTGGAACGAGCGAACGCTGTAACCGCTAGGCTACCAAACTACCTGAGACTGTTAACTACCAAGACTAATCTTCTCATTGATCAGCTAAATCAACCTATCCAGTTTATAACGAACTCAAATGCAATATTACTAGTTACAACAGACACATGCATGTTTATTAGCAACATTCCCATTAATCAATTACATAAGTAATTCTTTATTATTAGCCACTACAACTATTCACAGCACTGCAATTTACCAGCCTCCCAAGATCCCGGACGAAGCAGACGGGCGTTACTATGGATACCCACCGTTCTTGTACCACTCGAATGCTTCTGGGTTTGTCAGGTCTATGGTGCCGCAGTAGAACTCGCCGAAATTCTGGACCAGTGTCTTTCCCTGTGAGTTCTGTATGAAGTAGCCCTTAGCGTCTGCTTGTTTGAACAGCGTCCCATTGGCGTTGAGGTTCGGGTTGACGTACACGAAGACGCGGATGCCACGGGCCTTGAGTGTGTTGATGGTCTTGTCCAGACCTTCAAAGAGAACACGTGAATTTATAAAGTATGTTCTCTGTTGCGTTGAGCTTTTAATCAACCTCCTTCATTCTGATCGCTGCTTGAACCTTATATCTTTGTCAGTTTAGCGACAGACGTTGCCTCAGACACCATGACTCTCAGTTATCCGCTGTAAGGAATAATCAAATACTGAGGCTTGTCTTGCGTTATACAACTGAACATGAGAAACAATGCTTGTCCAGAATTAAACATGTACCACTACTTATGGACAATGCGAAACAATGCTTATCAGGAATTAACAGGTTACTGATTCAACAGGTTCCACTGCATATAGATATCCGGCAGTTTGCTACAGGCTGTGCTGTGCAAGAGTCATTAAAACCAGAAACTCTTATAAACCTGTGAAACGAATTGTAAACAGTTAAAGCGACATGCAAAACACACAAACATTTAGTTCTTGAAAGAATGTTTATGACAGCCGATTCATATACGTTATCCTGCTTATCTACATACCGATATAAACACCGATAGATATATCCACCGGTAATCGGTAGATCAATGGAAAATCGATTACCTGGGTACCTATCGGGGTTCCACTTCCAGTCCCAGAAAACTCTCTGTCCAAATGAGGTGTAAATAGTTCCGGACCAATCTTGTATCCATACGCCAGTCAATTTTAGACCATGAGCTTCCGCCAAGTCTATATAATCCATCATCTTTGGGTAAAAACACATAATGTGGATTATGAAAGAACTGAAATAAATGAACCGCGAAGGTGTAATGTAATATGATATATCCTTATTATTTTTCTCAAATGTTTCAAAGATCCTTCCGTATACCGTTTTACTTGGTCCCACCTGTTCCAACTGAACCTCGGCCAAATCTGTCAAAGAATCCATTTTGCATAACAGAGTAACGACTTGTGGATTTTGTTGTATGGCTCAACGACACGTTGAGCATTATTCTAGCTATATTTGGATTGCTTGTAAATAATCTTGTCTCAAAAAGACAATCCAGTGATTGATATCATGAGCGTCAGTCTTTATTAATCGGATACGATGACATGCATCAAACAAGTCAGCAAACAGTCCAGAAGCTTAGGTTGCCGAAGACGAGGACTAATAAGATCTTCGCTGTCTCATAAATTGTCAAATTGTACGAACTGTAAACATTAGGATCTATCATTGTATCGATTACTATGAAATCATGTATCGATTACTGCCATTTGTACCCCCTAATGGTGAGGAGACGAGAAATGGGGCTTAACGTCGCTCCTGTGGCGACGTTCATATAAGCGTGTATGTGTGGGTGCTCGTATTAGCCCTGAGACGTGTAGTGCTAGCCCCCTGAGATACGAGCCGCAGGTAAGCATAAATACCCTAGTCAGACACATTCACGTCAAAACATTGATTTCAAAACTGGCTCGTTTCATAGCTACTGGGTTCCGTCCTATTGCGCAACTTGGCGCGATAACCAGTCCAGAATGTATAGACTATGTCATTTAAGTGGATGCAGGAATATTAATCAGTATTATTTGATAAGTGTAAGCAATGTTTTTGTGTATATTGCAATACTACGCTCCTTTTAATCCTTGCAAACACAGGGTATAGCTTGCTCTGTCGTACAGCGATCTCTGACAAACGGAAACCTGGAAATCGTGGAAATCTCAAAACGAGGCTCTGCCACTAGAAAGGTTTGGCGGTCTGGTACAGAACTAATATCACATCAACCTCACTGTGCGTTACAGAATAAGCGCAAAAACACATAACAGATTTAACCAGTGAGCCAGGTGCTTTGTGAATCATTTTACGACCTCCACCACAGGGGCAGTCTGTGATTCTATAGTTAAAGTATGCTGCCTGAACCTCGACGGTGTTATAACTAAGATTCATTTGTAAATACCATTTTCTGTAAAACAAGACATTGGAATTCAGTTTAACCAGAATTTTTTGTGGTGTTTATTTTCATTCTGATCGGCTGAAAAGTAGGTCTGAATAGGTTAATGAGACTTTCAGCATGATACTGACACCGAGTCGATCAGTCATTGTTTCACTCAGCACAAACAATGCAAGTACGATGTACCGCTTTTTGGTGCGACGTGGCCGGGATCGAAATCGCTGATCCGCTCTTCGGACGGACGCTTTAACCGCGACACCATGTATGTATGTATGTATGTATGTATGTATGTATGTATGTATGTATGTATGTATGTATGTATGTATGTATGTATGTATGTATGTATGTATGTATGTATGTATGTATGTATGTATGTATGTATGTATGTATGTATGTATGTATGTATGTATGTATGTATAATTAACCGAACGAAATAACTTAATTGTAGTTGAAAAGGAGCAGGCTAGGAGTTCCAGATTGGCTTCGAATAGGAATTCCTGTAGAGGAGGTATAGAAGAAAGGACTGGACAGAAGGGAAATATAGTGTGGTTTAAGGGCGATGGCTCAGGGAGTTTGAGAAATAACGTGGTTTAGGGACAATGGGAAATAGCAGGGTTCAGTTACTACGAGAGAAATCATGCGTCAAGGTACTATGGAAAGTTGTGTGGTTCAGGGACTACGAGACAGATTACCCGAATGAGCATACCTTCTGAGTGCCACCTTGAACCCCTATGACAGCGCCGTCATAGATCCAGTCAGGCAGCTCAGCAACTTTACCCAACATTGATATTAATCCGCTGACAAGACCTTTCAAACTGGGTGCTGTGGCAAATCTCATTGTACTTATTGGAGTCTCGTAAAACGAGATCTCGTGGTACGATTTGCTGAAATCGAGCTTTGCGTAGTTACTTCCGGTGTAATGAAAGTAGTACTTTCGTGAGCTGATGAAAGTCGGCTGAGGGAAGTACGTCGTGTGATAGTCGCCTCCTCCACCGTCGCGGTTGTTGGCGAAAAACGTAGCTAGGGTGCTGAGGTTTCTCCCCACCCCTGGAAGAGAAGATAACCAGTGATTAATGCTGTCGTCATGACGCCATAACGCAACAGAACCTCCCTACCTCCCTTCTGGAAACATGGCAGCAGGTGCCAGTAAAGATCCGGGTTAGAATTAATCTTTAGTAACGAATGTCTGTCGGAAGAGGCGACTAAGGGGATGGGTTAGGCTCGCTGACGTGGTTGACCGTCGTAACCCAGCTGAGTACACTGATCCGCGAAGTTTATGCTGTTGATCATTGGATTGTCTGGTCCACACTCGATTATTTACAAACCTCCATGGAGCTGGAATATTGCTCAGTGCGGCACAACAAACAAACATAACAGCAGCGGCAAGAGGCAAACAACCTCCACGTTTGTCTTCGATATCCAGATTAGTTCAATTCAATACAATTTTACCAAGAACGAGGGTAAAAATTAAGGAGTCGCATTGTTTGTTGTCTTGTTTGTTGTTTAACGACAAATTTACAACTTTATAGAGGTGGTCTGTAAGTATTAGAGTAAAGACTAGACAAACCAGGGATGAAAACCATGAGGATCGATTTACTCAGCTGGAATACAATGACACGTAGCTACGTGTGTATGAGATATATGGTATTTGTTTTTGGTGTTTTCAACTACTATCGTTACTATCTGACAGTAATTCATTAAACATTCTTGCCATATGAACAAGATTTTCATGGACTTTGATTCCTGAGGAAGTCTGGGGGATATAAGAAAGAAAGAAACAAACAAACAAAAAGAGAGAAAACCCAAACCCAATAGGACAGAGTAACTGACATACCCCCACAGGATTGTACAAATACCTTGCTCTCGTGTCCAGATGGGAAAAGAATGCCCCTTCATATTAAAGTAGGAGAACTGTTCCCCTCCGCCGTAGACTCTCTCTCCGGCTGGTGCCACCAACCTGATCCATACTTGATTGATGTTATCGCTCATACCCGTCACATCCATGTTGAAGCCGTTGCCGTCGGCGTCACCAGTGAATGCCAAGGACATCTGGGGAAGTATTGCATCAATCATGAATACGATTAAATCCCTTAGGTTAGGACATAATGGCAGCCTTGAAATAGTTCCCGCGAACAACTCGCGAGCAATGAAAATCAGCTGTAGTGAGTATAGCAATTGGGATAAGATGATATATGTCACACCAAGTCAGCGAGCCTGTCCACCCGATTCCGTTAGTACGACAAGCATGGATTACTGAAGGAAAATTCTAACCCGAATCTTCCAGGGTAGAATCAGCTGAAACACACTTGGAATGATTACTGAACTTATGAATTCATCAAAAGTTTAATTTGCTGTGTAACCCTGGTATCAATGAAATATACACAAGTCCAAACTGAAAGATGTTCATCGCAGGCAAGACCTAACACGCCTAGATAAAGCTGAGCATACTGGATCTGGCAAATCGGCCAGTCTTCGACAGTTCGTCCGCGGTTATCTCCCTTTGATCATGAAACGCATCTTCACGATGCAGACGTTCTGAGGCACCAGCACGAATGAGTGACGCTTCACTAAAGTTCCAACACTATCGCGATCTGGGGATATCGGAGATGAGTTTTAGATATTGTACTTGCCCACGTCAAGAAAAGAACCAGAAAGTAGGGCCGGCTTCTTAAATTTGTTGTTTAAGGCCACACCCAGCAAATGTTTAGACTTACTAGTCAACTTAACTTCAGTCAACTGTTCTAAACTAGTTTTGCAAAATATTCCATACTGTTTAAACGCACTGTATATACATGAACCCGTGTACTGTAAAACTAACGTAACCTTGAAAAGTGTCGTGAGTTCAATAACTGATCAAACCCAGAGAAAATTAACGAAACCCCTGGTGGCCAAAGTAATCGATTGTCACCCAAGTTCGAGTCCCTGCATGGATACAATGTCTGAAGCCCATTCGGGTGATATAGCTGATATGGCGTACTCACTCATACTTAATCTAGATGATCCAGTTCCTTCAACTGTCCGAAAAGCGTGCGCATTATTTTTTACAATCCAAACATCTACGAATTTTCCTTCACACATCTTTACCTTTTAGTGATATGACTGGGAAAAATAGACTTAAACTAGACGTATCTGTATGTTATGGTACATGGTGATGCGCGCCACTCTGTATGACGTCAAGCACGCATGCTCATTGATATTTCGTGATTCATCATGCCGAGAGTACCTGAAGACGCTGGGTTACAGGTAAGCATCGTTTCATTGATGAATAACCATATTTGGTATTTATACAAAAGAGTATACCTCACGTGAATTTATCTGAAATCACCATGAGGAAATTACAAACGATAATCTCTACATATTCAGAACGACATTGCAACTTTTCCGTGATGCAGGAAGGTTTTGTTCCTATTAAGAGCAGTCAGTACAACTGCAGGAGAGCGTGGTATGTCCAGGTAAGACAGGGCGACCTCCGTCGGCAGAGAAACAATTCGTTCAAATTCACACAGCGAAAATACATTGCTCAGTTAGGCGTTCAAACTCCAACTTGACACTTTCTGTTGATTGATTGAAATGTACAAAATGTGAATGTGTGAAAAGTTTGTTAGCACGTTCACAACTCTCTTCATGAGTACGATGTTACCTGCAGCGTACATTCCGCTGCCATGGCAATGCAACCCCTCAAAAACAGTTTATGGCACAAACGTGGTTGAAATAACAGTCAGTCATGAAGACTTGTGTCGAGAAGGAATATTTCTTGTACGCGGGTTTGTGATATGACAGTGATACGTGAGAGTTCAGTTCCCTTTGAGTCGTTGTTTAGTTGCGTTGCGGACAGTGAATTCAGAGACAAGGCCCAACACGGAACCAGTAAAGAAGGGATTAGAACCAACAGAAATGCAAAAGATGTTAGTCCGTGATTGTGTTAACTTCTGCAATGATATTTGGAGTTTAGTTCATTTCTGATCTCTTTTTTTATCCATCCACTCTTACCCCCTCCCTCTTGAATTAATTCATCCCTCCTCGTTTCTCTCTGTTGTTATCCTCCATGGAACCTTTCAAACAAAACGGATCAGCAAGAGAGTCCCAGATATATTTATTGGTAGTCTGTTGAACGGATGAAGCACGCCACCGTCAACTTATGAAACAGTGCCCAATCCGTGTACAAGTGGTTGTCCAACTTAAGATTAAATCGTTTACTGTATGTGATCCTGTGGCTGAAACAGTGCCCGATCCTTCTTCAAGTTGTTTACATTTAGATAAAATTGCCATAGGCTGCTATATAGACGTCTATTGATGACGATATAGGGCTATATATATCTACAGATTCCTATAATGTATCTCTAACTACTGCCATAGATTACTACGGACGGGTATAGATGTCTATAAATGGCCTTAGAGTGGACAATAGAGGGCTATAGATATTCATAGAGAGGACAATGGGGAGCTATAGATAGCCATAGAGAGGACAATGAGGAGCTATAGATAGCCATAGAGTGGGCAAAAGAGGTCAAAAGATGGCCATAGAGGGGACGATAGAGAGCTATAGATAGTCATAGAGAGGACAATGGAGGACTATTTATAGCCATGTGGAGGACAATAGAGGTAATGGAGGGCCATAGAGAGGACAATATAGACAACTGAGGGTCATAGAGAGGACGATATGGACAATTGAGGGTCATAGAGAGGACAATGGAGGGCTGTCGGGGCTATACATGTAGGTGACCATATATTGCCTAAGACTGCTGTAGAGTGCTAGATTGCCATTGATTGCCGTAGACTGCTATCTGTGACTAGAGGACTATAGGACACAGATTACCACAGACTTCAATAAATGGCTGTAGCGGGTTGCAGGTTGCTATGGGTTGCCACATAATGTAAATATGATCACATAACAATTTTATTTGGATTGTTATAGATATTATAGATACTATGCCATCGATTGCGCTGAATTCATACTATATTCATACGTTCAGTACGTATGCACCACCTTCCTGAAGTACAATGTGTCCATGACGCGTAAGGATGGTTATGACGAACTAATACGAGTCGTCCCTTGATTTCGTTATAACCGACGCTTACCAAACTGCGGCCCTGTATTTACTGTATTTAACTCACCCAGAAATCTGCATAGCTGAGTAGAAGGGTGTTGTTGGCTGGTGTCCACTGAAACTTGGACAGTCCGATCCTTTCGTCGATTGACTGTTTGATGTGGAAATTTCCCAGAAACTCGTTGAATACTGTCGTCACCTTCCCAACATAGACACAGGGCGAGTCGGGGCTCTGCTGCAGCAACTGTAAGACATGTACGAAGGCAGGGTTAGAAACGGTTTGCATGACACCCATGACTTAGTTTCGTGTCTCCCCGCCTTGAATATCATACAGCCTTATCTGTACTATTGTTTTGTACGCGGTCATTGATCAAAATGTTCCCCCAGCTGAAAATGGGTACCCGGTGGGATAAGTCATGTGACTATAACCTTATAGCGCCTAACAGGCAGCTTGGGTTATCTGGGGTAATAATGTGTTGATACACCTTCAGGATGATTTCATGGGATGGAGACAATACCTTCAAGGCAATATAATTGTCATTATTATTATTAGTATTTACGATGCATGAAGAACATACATACAGATTTGTTGACATAAGACGTCTGCTATACAAATCATAAACATAGCTTGAGCATTTAACCCTTTTGTATCATATATTTATATGTGTCTCGAAGAGACAATGACGTACACTTTAAGCGGCAACATCCATGCATTTGACAATTTTAACGGTATTACGCGATTTGACAATATTAAACATGAAACAGTGGGAGCAGTCGTGTCAGTTGGCGTTCACAGGTGAGACCTGCTATTGTTACTCTGCCTGGAGTATGGAGTATTACATGTACACGTCCAACACACGCATGGATGCACGGATGCACGGGTGCACGGATGCACGCACGCACGCACACAAACCTCCGTACACTCATCCACTCACCCACAAACGCGCACAAACCTGAATACACACAAGTTCAGGCGTTTCTACATACGCACATAAACCCGAATACACCCATTTTCACACGCATCCCCAAAACCTCCACACACAAACATGCACGCACGCACGCACACTTGTTATTCTGTTTCAGCCACCATACACGATTCCCGACTGAATAATTAAATATAAAGTGCAACATCTGTTTGCCTATAACAAAACCTGACATACAAAACGGACGCTATATGCTTACCATCAGGCCCTTTAGGGCTACACTGAAGGAACCTCCACTTTGTGTAAAATTAAACCCACTTGTTTGACTGGCAAGCATCAGCAGCACAAGGGCTTTCAACATCATCGTGTTTGATGTAGCTGAAATAGAGACACGTTGTGTTTAAACCATGGTGTTTGAAACGCATGAAGTTACGAAACAAAATTTTCCACAAACGTAAAGCAGTATATACCGTCAGTGCAAGAGAATACACTGTCTACACTGTAAACAAATTTTGGCCCGTGTAAAGGAAAAAAAAACAGCTGTGAAAATTACATGACTTGATCACTGAAATTCCGGGTGTTCGCGAAGGGTAAACATGTCCTGCGCTATCGGTAACACCGCCATTTACAGAATTTGCCAAAAACAAATGGTCAACAGTCTTTAATTATACAAAACAGGGTGATTACATTCAGTTTAGCAATAGTCCAGCAATACCCCACAAGGGATCACCGGAAATAATAGGATAATTTGAAATTACGACTCTGTGGAGAAGTAAGGAGTTAAGTGTTCACAAGTCAAGGAAAACGTAAGATATATTTGTTGTGGCAACACATTGGAAATCTCTCAGTTCCTGAAATAGAAATTCGTATTTCTATCACCAGGGGCTAAGGTTATCATAACTATGCACAAAAATATAATATGAATTTTGCCTGCTGCAAAACGCAGAAATATGCCTAATTTATATTCATTTGTCATTGATGTGAGTTTTATTTTTATAAGAAATGCATGTAATTTGCAGAAATCATGTTTTGCTATCTTTAAACGTTTATATGAGAAGAGCTTTATTCCCTAAGTAGATTGTCATTTCACTTCTATAGCGACATAGGCAACATCAAGGAGAAATATAAACAAAAAACCTATTTGCATTGCCAACAGGGATCTTTGCTTGGAAGCAGAATTCATACTATATATATGCTATATAATTCCCAACAAAATAGTGATATTTTGGACACGAAAAGCAGTGTGAAGTCCGTTTCTGGGGTGCCGCTGCCGTGATACTACTGGAATATTGCTAAAGTCGGCGTAAAACTAAACTCACTCACTCACTCACTCCGACTCGAACACATCCCCTGTTAACCGTCACAATCAAGTATAAATGCACGAGTTTGAACATAAAATATCAGGTTTTTTTCACTAATATATAAAATGAACATGTGAAATAAATGAGCAAACGATACCTGCTTCCACCGGCAAGCAATGAATTCGTGAAAGAAATTACCAAAATACATGTATACCTCACTCCACCTGCAACAGTGACTTCGTTGAACAAATCAGCAAGGTATAACTCACCTTCTTACTATGATTTCGTGAAACAAATGAGCTCATAAGCTATCACATCTAATAAATCTTATCAGCATTGTATACTTTGTACTCCTTCAGCTAGCCTTGCTTCTTCAAGTTGTTCTGTGTCAGTCATCAATATCCAGTGTTACTGTTAAAAGCTTTCACCCATACCCACGTGTTGTGTTTGTTAATCCCTGTTAGTATACCTAACTTCATACAGCGATGTAGTACTTGAGAATCCTATAAGCATCTTTACCGAATCGTCTTTTTAGAATAAAGAACCTGTCATCAGTAAAAGAATTTCGGTGGGAAATCGTAATACTAGCAGCTTTTTTGTAACATACTGAAGTATACACAAGGAACTTAATTATACACCCCGTGTATTTTTGCAACAACACGTACTTTGAGCTTCTCCTGGAGACAACTATGAAGTTTTTTCTACCCTTATGACCCTTTGACAAATGAAATACGACAAAATGACTGGAATCCATGCTCACTGTATGTTTATAAAGGCTCATTAAAACACTGATTTATATTCAAAACCATGTCAGCACAATTATGTCCCTGGAATGTTTGATGTTGAATTATTGGTGAATTTGAACATTCACAATGTCATATTGCGTGTCATACACGATTCAAAATTAATGACGAGTGCAACCTCCATGGGACTACGTGACAGCCAGGACTTTCATCTCCATGCCCCCTGACAGCCTCTTGATGATCTGTAGGGGCAGTATATGCCGTTCCTCGTGTATGGCGGCTTCCAACTGGACCAGGTTCTGTACAGGATAATCCCTTTGTTGCACACAATGACCAAGCATGTCCAAGACATGCTCCACACGGTTAAACTCGGAATTCAGTCAATAATGATTTATACGAGGGGTGCATATCTAAGTTCTTTGAGTATAGTAGTGGATCATACCCGTGAACATGTGGATTAGAAATGGCCTTCAGCAACCTACGCTTGTCGTAAGAGGCGACTGATGGGATCGGGTAGTCAGGTTCACTGGCTTGGTTGACGTATGTGGGTGAGCTGGCTAAAGTGCCAGGCTAGTGATCCAGCGAGGTTCAAGTTTCGGGATCGAGCCCACCTATGACCGGGTGTAAAAACCGTGGAGTTAACTTTGTGTGCAGACTCTTTCAGTGTTGTCACAACCCCTAGTGTACAGTACTACACAACCCTGTGCACTTAAAAGAACCCACGAATCCGTTGGTATATGACCAGATGGTGGCCACATGAACACGTGCAGCAACGTGCAGTAAACTTGGACAAACTGCTGTGACTATGTATCCCAGTCCACCCAGCTGTCAACTGGGTACCTCGTTAGAATGAGAGAGCCACAATATACTCGGTGCGCCTAGTGGCAGCAAGGGTTGTATACTCCCCAGGGAGTTGATATCGAAATACTATGTGCTGTTGAGATTGAAAAATACCAGCGCCTTGAGCGTGCACTAGTGCGTGGATATGTGCGCTATATAAATATCCTATATCTATATCTATATCTATCTATATGTCATCGCAATTGCGTCTATCGATGATCATGCTGTTGATAACTGGATAGTTTGTAGTCAAGACTCAATTAAGTATCTACAGACCACCGCCGTATAGTTGGATTAGTGCTGCGTGCGGCGTTTAGCAACAAACCAAACCTGTATAGAGTTGTGTTAAGTTCAGCAAGAACCGTACGCGTACTCGTCAACTGACACAATCCATGAGCTGTAGAGGTTCACGTTTAATCCATTGTTTTACATACCAATTACCATTGTTTGAAAATCTATCTATTTATCAGTGATGTGTCAATAGCCATCACTGTCAATAATATCTATATTATCTAATGATACGTGTTTTGGTTTCCTACGAGTAGGACAAGAGAAGAGACGAGCTTACACTAGTGGAGGACAATGTTCTTTACAAAGCGATGGCTACCGTACCTGCTCAGAGACTTTGACATCGGATTCTAAAATTCCTTTGCAGTAATGAGGGATGAACAGGACATTGGCTCGTTATGTAGTCCTGAGATCTTAACAGTTGTTACTAACAGTGAAGGTGTTATGTCTTTAGGAGAGCACATATTGATGGTTCACGCAATCTGGGTTGGTCGACTGCAGATTGGTTGTTGTAAAACTGTGAATGCAAGTTGAACTGAATATCAGAAGAGAAAAGAGTCTGTGTGTGTGTTTGTACGTATGTGTCTCCGTTTATATATTTCTGTGCGTGTGCGACAGGTAGCAACTGATTTTTAACCTTCTATCATAAAAATGTCGTCAAATGGTTTAATTTGAAGCTTTAAGTGTAGCAATGACTTGATATAATTAAAATCTGACAATCTGACTTCCCCCACTTTGACAATCCCTGTCCCAGACTCTCCAGACATTGGTATTCCAGTTTACGTCTGTTAAAATATAATTCAATAAGCTCTTTCCAACAAGGTTTAAAATCGCCGTGGGCTTGGTAATTGTTACACAGCCTCAGCATAACCTTAAAGCCTCCTTTCCGGTAGACATGGAGGATATATTGATATAGCCTCCTAGTACTGGTTCCCATGTCCTTTACAGGTAGACAATTGACTTGCATGTGCATGTATTTCTGACATGTCTTATTCAACACTTGAATCACTATCTGAAAGTAATTTAGCAATACGTTCTTATTATGGGTTCGGAATCGTCCAATGGATTCTGCATCAGTAGAGGTTTCTAGTGACTGAGGAAACTATTTCTTCGATCTTGGTACCATGAAACCAAATATCTAGCCGCGAGATTCTGCTCTACGGACAAACGTCCCATCCCTTGACCACAGAAAGTTTCTTGGTTCTTTGTCTTTAGCAGCATTCAGCAATGTATGATCAAATGATTGACAACATGGCCACCGTTGTTCGCAACTGTGATACGATGAGATGTTTCAACCAAGTCACAGACAATCATGGGCTACTGAATAATCCCACTACGACATGTAAATGTAAACAGTTTCTCCTTACATCGAAGACTGTCACACGCGGTGTTGCCGGTGTTTGCCGAACAGGTTTCAATCACAAGTTGTACGCAGTGTATTCGTATAAAACTCCCAAGAGACAATGGCATTGTATATACAGTAAATTGAGTAAATTATGTGGTGGCTTCCCCGAGTGCTGATTGTTAGTATTAACGAGGAAAATGTATTATGTATTTTTGGAGAAGTGGGGTTTGAAAAAGTGCTGCTTCATTTACCCTTTTGTAGTTAAAGGTGTCATACAAATGTGAGTTTGAATGTTTGACCCTGTCAGTCATATCTCACCCATATGACACACCCATTAAACCATGGCTCCTATATGCGACAACAGTCACATGCCACCAGGGTCACAGAGGAGCACTTATAGAACGAGGTCAGGCGAACCGTACCGGCATGTACAAACACAAGTGTCAATATTACGTGCGTCTAAGATGCATATAGCTAACCCTTGTGTAACTACACGTATATGTATCTTGTAACGGTATACTATTGACCTCAAGATGTAATCCTATTCTCGCATGCCTCTGGCATAAATTCAACTTGAAGATATTTCAAAGGACACATCAGACACAAAGAGAGTGGTAATAACTCAACTCCGCACGTGTTAAACACGCAACGTCGATTAACGTGTGACGTAGGTAGTGGCGTTAATGAGATAAGAACAAAAAAATGAAAACCAGCAGGTTATGTTTTCAAGTAATGAGTGCGTTACGTTTTACCCCGCTTTTAATAATATTCCAACAATATCGGGGCGGGGTGCCAGAAATAGGCTTTACACATTTACATTCTACCCATATGGGGAATCGAACTCAGGTCTTCGGTGTGATGTGCGAACGCTTTAACCAATAGACTACCCGAAAGCCCATTCAGTTAGTGAACGACTCAACACCTTGCGATTTTCCCTGTACAATACACTACAGTATGTTTTTATCACAGTGGTGTAATACATATATGTTTTGAGTAATATATTACAGCACTGTGGATATGTTTCAATGCGGCGAGAGATATATGCACAAGATATGTTTATGGAATAACATAACATATGTAATATATATGTACATAAGAAATAATCAAGATCAGCACCTATGAAACATCATATGCTTGTGGAACATGACACATTATCTGTGCTATAGTATGGGATACATCAGCCTTGTCGTACAGGGCAAATACAATGTCGATATGACGTTAAATTCTATATCACTCACCCGTCATGTCGGGCTTCTTGTCGTCCCAGACAAAAACATTAATACATGTATTAACACGTGTTGATATCTGTCAGTCATCCGACGAGAGGGACAGCTGACAGTTGAATATACTTGATGCGTTAAGCGTGATATACGTGATGCGTGTTATACACTGATGAGGTTAAACTGGGTTGTATATATACATATATATTGATAGGCTATGCATAATATAAAGGCAGTGATCCATGTTGAGAAATTATTGGCAATGTGGTCTAATGCTCCTATGTATTTACTGCTCACATGTTTGCATATATCTAATAATTGTGTGTCACACAAACACACACGCACGCGCTCGCATACACACACATTGTCGGTGTTCCATGTAAAATTATTATTGACAATAATTGTTGACAGCTCACATATGTATTACACACACACACACACACACACACACACACACACACACACACACACACACACACACACACACATGGATATGTCTCAGATAGATTGACTGTCGTGGATAAATAAACGCTTTGTGCAGGAACGGTAAAAGTAAAATTTAGGTCACACGTCAACAAGAGCCAGTAATTCAAAAATTCAATATAACTGAATGTTAGTATTGGTTTCTGTAAATGATCATGACAGGCTGACCAGTTATTGAAATCGTCAAGACTTCACAATGGGGAAAACCCCGAGTTGGCGTTAAGTCAGGCGATTACCTCCCTTTCATACTGACTGTGACGAACATATATTACAGAACATGGTTGCAGTAGCTCATTCGGGCCAAACCTTCACACGTATTAAGTATCGACACTTCTGACTGGTAATGGTATATTGTGTAAGGAAAGCTGTGTTAAATGGCCTTCACCAGTTCACCTTCGCCACAACAAACGATCATTTAAACCAGTATGCAATCCTATTGCGAACCTCGCTTATCCGGAGTCTCGTTTACTCATATGTTGTACGGATAAACGAAAAATTCGAGCTATCTGATTCTCAGCAGTTACCTGCTACAGTTGTATGCAACATTATATACTTTGCATGCAGGTGCACCGATGTACTGAATCCAGTTAACATATCTATACAATACGATTTCGAAAGTCTGTTGAATGGCATAACATTCTAGCAAAGCAGTGACTCACCTGGCTCCGGGTCACGTCAATGTTCAGTGTCACACGCAATGTCAAGGAGTATCCTATATGAGCTGATTCCGGAGAGGGAGACGAATCTAGAGTAAATGGCCATATCACTTCTTATCAAATGGGTCAGCTGTCAGTGGTCAAGGTGTACTACTAGCTATATATGTGTTAACAAACGATCATTAAAACTCAGAAAGCACTTTGTTTTGTCACTATCCGTCGGGCGGTGCAGTAATTTGAAAGTAGAACACCTGTGGCGAACTGGTTCAAGGTAAAACACTTCGTGTCTTTGTGAGGGACGGCGAGGTAGCATAGTGGTTAAGGCGTTCGCTGGTCACGCTGAAGACACGGGTTCGATTCCCATATGGGATCAACGCGTGAAGCCCATTTCTGATGTCGCCCTCCTGATAGGGCTAAAATATTGCTGAAAGCGACGTAAAACTCACTAGCCAACCGTCAGATACTGACACGTTAAAAGTTGCTAAAACATTTAATAAGGGTCAGATTTAAAATACTGTTTTTGTCAATATGTACGTAAAGTATGAAGACTCGTTTACTTGAGGATCACTAACCTACTAAACATACTACATCGTTCCTTCTAATGATGGACTTTGGATTTTGGATATCCTCCAATGTATCGTGTTCAATATCTTATCGCGACCTGACTTTCGACCTGTCGGGCGTATCATGCCAAAGGCTAAAGGTATATTCCTACTATACATCAGGAAAACAATAAACTGGCCTATGGTACATTATACCGTCAATGGCGCGCATTAGTGTTGCCTTGTGGCTATAACTCACGCTGACTACTAACGCTGTGAAGCCTAGTTCTTGTTTCCATCACCGTCATATATTTATGAAAGCAGCGTAAAACTATTGTCGCTCTATAACTGCTTTAAACTGGGGACCAAAATGCAATCCTACCTTTGGATACTAAAAACCTGCTTCTGTCAGTGGGGCGCTATGTCAATGTTCTTTGTGATTCTGCAAACTGCTTCTGTCTGAAGGACATGGTGTAATTGTTCTTTTGGATACTAAAACTACCTCTGTGAGCTCGTCAAGGGTAGGTCAAGGATGTGTTTGCAGAAATTCTGCCTTTTCCATGTTGACCTCTCTTTTGCTTTTTGTGACCCTATGACAGAAACTCTGTGACCCTGTGATATATGGTCCATTTAACTGGAAATCGTTGAAATCTCAAGACGAGGTTCTAATACTAGAAAAGTTTGGCGGTCTCTCATGGAATTGACATTATATCAGTCTCATTTTACGTTACAGAACTACGCTGAATAAGAATAAAATGCATAACAGGTGTAAGCAGTGAGTCAGATGCATTGTGAAACATTTTACGACCCCATCAAACAGAGTCAGTCTGTGACGTCTCATTTAAGGTCAAACTGCCTACACCTTTCCATAAAACATAGAAATACGGTTTCAATAAAGTTTAAAATCAAACTTCACTTCACTTGTAAATACCATGTTCGTATAAAACAAGGGACTGGAATCCAGTGTAACCAGAGTTGTTTGCAATGTCTATTCGGGTCGGCTGAAAACGTGGTGATTATCTGAATAAGTAAATCAGACTCATGTTTCGGTTTGGTTAGAAGTTCCACCTATCGTGTCCCCTATGACAAAAGCTCCATCTACCGTGTCCCCTATGACAGAAGCTCCACCTATCGTGTCCCCTATGACAGAAGCTCCACCTAACGTGTCCCCTATGACAGAAGCTCAGCCTATCGTGTACCCAATGTCAGAAGCTCCACCTATCGTGTCTCCTATGACAGAAGCTCAGCCTATCGTGTACCCAATGTCAGAAGCTCCACCTATCATGTCTCCTATGACAGAAGCTCCACCTATCATGTCCCCTATGACAGAAGCACCACCTACCATGTCCCCTATGACAGAAGCTCCACCTATCGTGTACCCAATGTCAGAAGCTCCACCTATCGTGTCTCCTATGACAGAAGCTCCACCTATCATGTCCCCTAAGACAGAAGCTCCACCTATCGTGTCTCCTATGACAGAAGCTCGGCCTATCGTGTCCCCTATGACAGAAGCTCCACCTATCGTGTACCCAATGTCAGAAGCTCCACCTATCATGTCCCCTATGACAGAAGCTCCACCTATCGCGTACCCAATGTCAGAAGCTCCACCTATCATGACAGAAGCTCCACCTATCGTGTACCCAATGTCCGAAGCTCAGCCTCTCGTGTCTCCCATGACAGAAGCTCCACATATTATGTCCCCATGACAGAAGCTCCACCTATCATGTCCCCGATGAGAGAAGCTCCACCTATCGTGTCCCCATGACAGAAGCTCCACCTATCGTGTCCCCTGTAGCAGAATGCCTATTTCTTCCCCATGAGACCTACCGAACGCACACATGTGCTGTGATTTTCAAGCTGCACCCACCCGTGACACTGTTTGAAACTCCCGATAACACATGGACTGGCACTGAGAACTAGACACGAACAAAGATGTTCAATCATTGCATTGCATCATATCAATAATTTGGGATGACAACCCCTTTATATGATTTTACGTCTTAAACTACAAACAGCGTACATCTAATTTTCCTCACACACAAACATTAAAATACTTCCAACTGTGTCTGAGAAGACTTCGCCTAAAGGTACACACACGACCAGTATCACTGACTCTAAACCCCAAACGGGCCCTAAACTTCGATATAACGCCAGGGCATTGGCAAGCTTCGAAACTCACCTTTGTTGATTAATTCTGTGACTTTAGTACTATCTTTTGATGCATAGTACTAATGCTCTGCCATTAGGAACATTAAGATAGACGATTAGGTGAGATGTGACAGTATAACGGGGTAACTTTGCGCACAAGCTATACGGATAAGCCGTGTGACGTCATGTCCTTCGACAGCTGTAACACCTACCTGTGCGCTGACAGATATTCCGAGCTTGAGGAAGGATATCTGTCGATGTCGATCGCTCTCGTAACACATATGCCGCGGTTGTCAGTTCCACTAGCATCTGTCAGCATGTCGCATGTGGAGAGCACTTGTTGATGGCATGTGCACATATGGAACAATAAAACTCAAAGATGATCTCCTTCACGTCCACGTTCTGAGAAAAAAGCTGTCTCTATGACCTGGTTTCCGTGTTAGGCGTTGTGCATAGTCAATGACCTCGCGCAAATATGAATTGAATGTGCTTCGACACAGTGGCTGGCGATTAATAATAATTCAGATAAAGGGATATACATACGTCAAATCTGTCTCTCTTTCTCTCTCTCTCTCTCTCTCTCTCTCTCTCTCTCTCTCTCTCACACACACACACACACAAGCACAAAGAACTGTGTCTTATCAAGGTAAGCGTTATGGGTTTCAGATAAATGTCTCGATCGTTGTTACTAAAACATATATACAGTGAGCTACATCACTTTGATTTCACTCTCCCACTCTCTCCAAAGTGAATTTCCGCGATATAAGCGCGACTCCGCTCATTCCATCTACCAGAGTATCAAATTAACTGTTTTGCGTCATATATACGATTTAAAAATTATAACAGAGCTGTAATGAGGAGAACACATGTAACTAATGAATACAGCATTCACGACATGAACATATCAGATGGTATTTGTGTTCATATAGGGTTCCATATTCGAACTTACAATAAACTAGGGTTATAACTATAATTTAACAATGACTAACTCACCTTTGTTATAACTCTAGCTCGCACGAATTCGACTAAGATGTACAGAATATAGTAAAATTAAAATACAGTAAAATTCATTTTTAAACAATACGTTATATCCGTCTGTTCGTTTTAAAGGTACTTTATTGTATAATTTCCACATGGTCATTTTCAGAGTAAGTGAGTGAGTTTAGTTTTCAGCCGCTTTTAGCAATATTACTGTAACATCACGGCGGGGGACACCAGAAAATAGGCTTCACACATTGTACCCATTGAACCCGATCTTCGGCGTGACGGGCGAACACTTTAACCACTAGGCTACCATACCGCCCCTGTTGGTACGAGTGACGATGGGTAGCTTTAACACAGAACACGGTTATCTGTAAATATTATCTACAATAATGAAATGAGCTTCACATGTTGTGCCAATTAAACTTGGACGGAAAATAGGTAGCTTTCGCAAGTGAAATCCTAGAGGTTTTGCTTAGGTTCCTTTTTCTCAGTGTTGCATCGGGTCTCCTCCGTATCTAACACTATAATCGACTGACCGACCTTGTAGCTGGAAATAAACTACTAATAGCTGTTGTCTTCTTTCACTGCAGACAACCTAAGTGGAAATCAAGAACTATAACCTAATACACAGAGCGTGGTACAAGGGTATAGTTAAAGCTTCCACTCGATTGTTCGGCACTCAGGAGAGTTCTTTCAAACTGTTTAAGAGGCTGCGAGCCTCACTCATCTACATTGCCAGCTGCCTATTTGGATGCATGGTGAACTACCAACGTGTACTGTATCTGTTTATTGTTGATCGTAACTAAATTACACTGCATTACGCCAGTTAAAGTATTCGCAAACTATACAGGGGCTATAGGTAGCCCAGTGGTTACAACGTCCGCCCGTCACGCCGAAGACCCGGGTTTGATCCCTATGTAGACAAGGTGTGAAACCCATTTCTGTTGTACCGTGACAGTTCTGGATTATTCCTAAAAGCGGCTTAAAAACATGTCGTGAAGAACACTTACTGATAAGCTATAATCCTGTAACTTTATATCATCAGCCTTTCTGTCGTAAAAGAGCGTTATTGTGTACTTCTCCCGAAATTGAATTAAGGCCACAACTACGTCATGCGTAACATTAACAGAGTTGTGTGGATCTTTTGTAATTCTGTGGTTTAAATTATAGCTTCCTTTTTCATGGAATATTAACAGTGGATTCTGTTCCAACGTCAGCATAGCCGAGACGATTTTCCGAAATAAGATCAGTTTAATACACTTTCCATGCCCTTTCAAGTGAATGGCACACGTTTTTTTAACCTGATCACACCTTGATATAAAAACTGACCATTCCCTCTCCGTGGCGCTCATAGCACTGGTGACGATGGGTTCCCAAAGTGTATCCCGCAGTCCCCACAGGTGACCAGATGCTTGTCTCTGTAACCCTTCCATCCCCGATGTTGTTGGTACGGGTGACGATGGGTTCTGAGAGTACAGTCCACATTGACCACAGGTGACCAGATGCTTGTCTCTGTACCCCTTCCATCCCCGATGTTGTTGGTACGGGTGACGATGGGTTCTGAGAGTACAGTCCACATTGACCACAGGTCACCAGATGCTTGTCTCTGTACCCCTTCCATCCCTGATGTTGTTGGTACGGGTGACGATGGGTTCTGAGAGTACAGTCCACATTGACCACAGGTGACCAGATGCTTGTCTCTGTACCCCTTCCATCCCTGATGTTGTTGGTACGGGTGACGATGGGTAGCTTTAGCACAGAACACAGTTATCGGTAAATAATGTTTACAATAAGCATCGTCAACCTCAAACATTGTCTGAACACTGTGATCAGTACATTAAGAAAACAGTAGGTCTCCGTATACTTCAACATAAAACAGAGGCATCTGTAAATATCGTTAACAAGATACACCTACACCCTGAAACATGAATAACATAGAACACTGTTATCTGTAATTTCCGCTGACAACACAGTTCACTTGTGAAATATCAGATTTGAGTGGAATTAAAAGCATAGAACAAAGGAATGAATGTTTAAGCTCAATCACCAAGACAATGCAGCCTGAATGGCAGTTGAAACCTCACCATGAGATAATGTCAGTGCATTGATTACACACCAGTCTCGTTTCCTGGTGACTGGGTTCCATCTTATAGCAGAACTTAGTACAAAACCACTCCAAACTTTTGAGACCAACTCATTCAATTGAACATATAAGTATTAATCAGTAATAGCAAACACGTCGTGCCGCGTGCTGTGACAAACGGAAATCCGGAAATCGTGGGAGTCCCAAAACGAGGCCTGGCCGCTAGGATAGTTTGGCGAACTTGTACAGCCCTTATGTTATATCAGTCTAATAATATGTCACAAAATTACGTTTGATAAGCGCAAAGAGCACATAACAGGTGTAACCAGCGAGTCAGATGAATTGTGAATCATTTTACGACCTCATCAAACAGGAGCAGTCTGTGATGTCTCCGTTAAGGTTATGATGCCACTGTAAACCTCGCCATAAAATATAGAAATACAATTTTTAAAGTTTAAAATAATACTAAAATTAATTTGTGAATAATATTTTCTCACTGACCAAGGATTTGGAATTTTTTCACTTTCACTCGAGAAAATTCGGTCAATTGTATAAATAATAGGTCATTGTCTGAATTGGTTCATGAGAGTCATTTTTTGAAGTTGCTGTGTTATTGAATCAGAAAGAAGACCAATTCACACCATATTGTAATGTTTGCAGTTTGTATGTAGAAATTAATACTGGGTGAATTCTTCAGTGAAAATATTGCATAAAACGTTCAATGACTATCATGGGAAATAACCCCAATTGTGTCACGAGGCATGTGGTCACTTCACTGGTCGGTATCGGGTGCGTCCACTGTCAGCAGCCAATCATGTTTCAAGGTAGCGCCTCAATGACCAACGATCAGCAGTAGGATCACATTCAGAATAATACAACACTTTATGAATTGCTCTCGTTTGCTTTGGCACCAGCTGCTTGGTGCTTGGCGAGATCGTCATGCATATTCTACGAGTGGTCGTCTTCGTCTCGCACCTCCTGTCTGTTAACCGTTTTTAACCATGCTTTGTTTCAAGATGTGTATGAGTATGAAAAGGTAAAATAACTCAAAATGCCAGATTTCTAGGAGGGCGATAAGGGTTTTAGGGTATTTGTTTTTTACACTGGAAGATAAGATCCCATTATTACACTCATGTACGCATCCAAATATATTGTATTGAGTATGGCAGGGGGAATATTAGTCCCCCGAAAGAGAGTGAGTGGGTGAGTGAATATAGTTTTAGACTTTAGACACTTTTTGCCATATTCCAGCAACTTCATGGCGGGAGTCACCACAGATGGTCTTAACACATTCACCCATGTGGGGAATCGAACCCAAGCCTTCGGTGTGACGAGCGAACGCTTTAACCACTAAGCTACCCCACCGCACCTGAAGAGGCTGAAGTATTTGATATGTAATATGCAATATCCAAAGCCAAATGAACACATAATATGAAGCTACGTTATGTAATATACAATATCGAAATCTAATGAACGCTTAGTATGATGGCACTTGCAATTGATTAATTGTTCAGGATCAATAATTCGTCTACAGATGAATTAAGAAGTCACCAGTGTCTGAGAAATGATCTTCTGGGTTTGATCGTCGAGAATCTTTAGGAGGGACAGTTTCGAGAGGGCTGACCGTGCCAAAAACAAGAGCTAAAAGAGAACGATTCCTTGTCATTTTGACCTGACCAATACTTACTTAAACGCCTCTTGGATGTCTAATGGGAAAGATCGAATCCTTGTCAGCTTTCAGCTATTCTGGATTTGAGAACAGAATTCCAGACAGACCAGCCTCAAGACAGTCCGCAATATTCTGAGAATCCGTGATTGCCATTCCATCACCTCTAGAGCTTGTTACCTGTTGCTGAAATGAACATCAGCATGTTTGATCGATGACTTGAACCTTGTTTTCAGTACATGTGATTGATTATTCATTGGCCATTAGTCCCTCTCACAATTTGCACAATTCTGTTAGAACAATGGTTCTGTTCTAGCTTCGCCTGTCTCTAAAAACTGAATGTAAATAGTATATCTTTAAACGCTTAAAAATAAATTTAACATTTTTAACAAAACTACAGTCCAAGTCTGGCGACATGGGCTCAATCCTGAACCTGGTAGTATATGGTACTAGATCCTGTAGACCAATCGCCGTCAGATATAACAAAAATACGCTATTTTTCAAAATAGCGTAATTTTGTTATTTTTATGTTTTCAAACTGAAACTGGTATTATGAAGATGGTGCGGAAGAATTTTGTTATACTTCTGTTGGCATTTCTGAATATGCGCAACTGAGTATAGTTCTCATCTGTATTGTTTAAGGAAATCAAAACATGTGGAATCGCTTTAGAATTTAATAATAACATTTCTAAGATGCTCAGACACGCCGACAGTACTTTATCGCTTGATAATGAACACTTTTTATGACGCCACACTTTATTGACGTCACCACGCCATTCTCGTCTGCCCCCTCGTTGTCAAACGTGCCGCTGGTACCCGACGTCACGATGTATGTCAGTTGTCATTGCTTTGTACAGTGCAGTGCTTGCAGTTGCTTCACTCAGCTAACGTCAATGACGGAAACATTCCGTTTACGTTTTTCAACAGCCAAAGGTCTCAGTTTGACTCACAATTTAGCGGTGACACGTTAACGTTCACAACGTTTACATTTCCACAATGCATCAGTGAAATGTTGCGTCACCTGCCAGCTTCATCTGGATGTGCTGATCTAAACTTACATTGGCACCTGGAAGCGACGTTCATATTGCCCCATTTGATTTAGGCTGGTCACAAATGTAATCAAAATAACTCACTATTTCAATATTGTTTATTGGGTATATTTGCAAAGGCTCATGGTACAGTGATCGCCTGTCCACAGAGCTTCAGCATTTAGTCGCACACATAGGGATGTTGGTATTTTTATAATTGATATCTTATCAGTGTGTCAATGAACGGATACATCATTTCAAAATTAACATACATCCCTAACTATTTTTGTCCAGTATATGCGCAGTGCAACACGTTTCGTAATTTTAACGCTACTATACATGCATTGGTCCATAGAGTTTCGATATTTGCTCGCACATAATAAATTTAGTTTCGTAGTTTCAACATTAGTTTTGGCTCATGGTACATACACCATTAGTCCCACATACCACAGTCAGTGCAAAATGTTTTATAATTTTAACACCTGTATACATACATCGTTGTATACATACAAAGTTTGAATATTTGCTCCCACATAGCACACTCAGTGTAACATGTTTCATAAATTTAACGTTAGTACACATACGCCATAGATCACAGAGCTTCGACATTTGCTCGCACTTACTACAAACATTGCACCAATTCCGTTCGTAAATGGCCTTTAATCTAGATTCAAATTCTCCCAGAAAGTAGACAGGGAAATCTAAAAGTTGGGCTTAACATATATAGCATCAACCAAAAGAACAGAGCATTTAATGTGGTTGATAGGTGTATGCTGATGAGAATTAATTAGTGGAGTATTAATCAAGACAACCCAATTAATCAAGCACCACCCACTTTTATTTAAGTAAGAAGACACTACATGCTCTTGCATATGCCCCGAAAACCAATCTGTAACACATTTTATTACCGACTGATGCGAAAATATCTGGGTTCCTATTTTTCACACTATGTCATACGGCAAAATATCATGGTGAGGTGACGTCATGAACAATACTATGCCGTCACTTTACTTCTGTGACGTTGCGTACTACATATGGCGACGACGGGTAGCCAGCCTCCTGTATTTCCTCTAATATTTTTTTTCCTCTAATAATTTTTTTAACGGACCTCAAGAAACGGCGCTAAATAGAGGCCAGGTGCTTAATAAAATACCGGTAACCATGTGAATAACAGGAAGTTATGATTTAAGGGACCATTCCTTAATATATTTATTTTTAGACCAAGGGAGAATATAGTTGTGAAAAATGCAAAGGTTTATACCCGACGCTTTTTATGGGCCTGGCGCTTATTTCTTAAAGCACTGCTTTATCCCCGGTGCTTACTAGAGGCCCAGCGCTAAAGAGCGGTCCGTCGCTTATCAGAGGAAATACGGTATAATATTTTGCAATTTGACGATTTCGGTAATAAACAGAATATTATATTTGTGCTGTTATCATACTATATTCACAACACTCGTGCCTACATACCGGTATATCCCTCGCTCCAGCTCGGGAAATTCCATCATAGGCACTCATATAATATTTAGGAAATACAGTTCGCTCTACCACCATGTACAGCGTCCTCGTGCGTTAGCTATAATAGTTCAGGGCGAAAGTGTATTTTATTACACTATACATGGTGGTAGAGCGAAAAGTAGTTCTTTTCTAAGATGCCAAGTTTAATACTTCCTATGGATACATCCGATTAATCTGACAGAAAACACACGACGGTGTTGTGACCTAAATTAAGAATCTCCGCACAGGCCTATCCGACGCGCTGTTTCTTTGACGTGCCTGACCCCAACGTTAAAACGAACGTTACCAGAAAAAACACACACAAAAAAGCAAAGAAAAGAAAAAGGAAGAAAAACGTAGACCATATGGGGAAATATGAACGTCGCACTTCCGCTGAAGCTGAGTTTAGATCAGTACTTCCAGGTCATGTGACGTTGCACATTTGCATTGTGGGAATGAAAACATTGCGAACGTTACCGTGTTGCTGTAAAATTGTGAGTCTAAAACTATGAGACATATTCGTTGGAAAACATGAACGTAATGTGTCCACTAGTGATGTTAGCTGAGTGACGCAACTTCGTGACATAATGCAAAAGTGTTTGGGCTGACTGGAATGGAGCAATGACGTCATCACATTATGACAAAATGCAAAAAGTACACATTATCGTCTGATAACGTACTCTCCGCGCCTTTGATCTTTCACCGCCGAAGCTTCTTAGTATCTCTATTTACTGATTAAAACTAAAATAGACACAGTAAAGTTTCTTAACAATATACTTGCAATCTTAGCGAACTACACAAAACGTAAATATCAATATTATCGGAAAGTACGGTAACCATGACTACTGCACCAGTTTGATTGCCTTGCAGTTCTAAAATAATGATTGCGTGAACTACCACTGACGACCACACCAGCACCTTGCGTAGTCACACCACGAATAGACAGTCTGACAGTTCACCCGCTTATATTGACTTACATTGCAAAGAAGCGTCAAATTCTCGTGACTGGAACTCCCTACCATTTCTCATGGAATGCATACGTCAAGCCCTTTGAACAGGGTGAACAGGGGGACATCGATATCTAACTCGGCACCGGTGTCAAGGATAGTCCCAAAGACGTTTCATAAGATTCATATCGTGGTTCCTTGCGGACCATGGTGAGTATGGACAGTAGTTATAACAGGGAGAAAAACGCACGTGCAGTACGTGATGAGCGTTAACTTAAACCAACACTACTTGTTCTGGGTGTTTCATTTAATGTGCATAGCCTTGTGTTATAGAAGCCAATAGCCTTGTGTTATATAAACCAATAGCCATGTGTTATATAAACCAATAGCCTTGTGTTATAGAAGCCAATAGCCATGTGTTATAGAAGCCAATAGTCATGTGTTATAGAAGCCAATAGCCTTGTGTTATAGAAGCCAATAGCCTTGTGTTATAGAAGCCAATAGCCTTGTGTTATAGAAGCCAATAAAACTGATTTGACACTATGATCGTTTGTTAAACAACTGTTATCCTAAGTTGTTTAAAATTCTGAGATTTAACTGTTCAGTTCGCAAGATAATATTATGAAGATTCTCAATCTTATTTTCATTTTTTTCGATTTACTTTTTGTTTAAAGTGAAATTCATCCGCAAACAGACTTTACGTGATGGTTTTTACAGGACTAACAGCAACGGAGGCGGATAGAAGTACCAATTTCTGACGGACCGATTTCAGAGAATCAAACATGAATAAGTTGCATTGGCGATGTTTTTCATTTGACTGTACATTTTATGTTTTTAGTCAAGCTTAAACAAAAAACAGTGGCTGTGAAAGATGAATCACTATTTACGTATACCGTATTATCACGAATTCGTTATTTTAAATTATACTGGATGCTGTTCTATACATAACGTATATATGTATGTGTATGTTGGAATGACAATACAGTGTAGAAGTACATATTTTCAATGTCAATACTGTTTGCAATTGTGTTCTGAAATTTCGTTCATATTTCTAAATTCAAATTATTATGATTAAGTAAAAATGAACCCAAAAAGATAGACACTGTTTGAAATTTTTATAAAAGAAGCATGAAGATTTCCATTATGGCACAATATGTAGACGGCAATTAACATTTGCTCTTGTCGCAGTCCTTTTGGAAAGGAAATAAGCTGCCCCATCTACAGGCGACAGGGTTATTGTGTTACTCAACGAAATTACAATGAAACGAATGCTTCCAATCTATGGTCGATACAAAAGCTTCATGCAATTGTACCTTTAATCGTCCAGGGCCTACTTGGACAAACCGATCTCAGATGGGAATTACAATCATTGTAGCGCCAAGATCGCTTTGTGCAAGTTGGCCCTGAACTGTGGAATACTCTCGGATTGATGAGGACGCGTTGGACTTGGCACAACATGAAATATTCAAGTATTTGTAATTATTATTTGTCGACATTACCATATAAAAAATTACAGAAACATGATATTCATACAATGGAGGACAGGTCAAGATATGTGTTACATAATACCATAATATATATTTTTAAGGGTGAATGAGTAAGGTTTTACGCCGCTTTTAGCACCATTGCAGCAGTATCATGGCGGAGGACACCAGCAACATGGCAGCAGTATCATGGCGGCAGACACCAGCAACATGGCAGCAGTATCATGGCGGAGGACACCAGTAACATGGCAGCAGTATCATGGCGGAGGACACCAGTAACATTGCAGCAGTATCATGGCGGAGGACACCAGCAACATGGCAGCAGTATCATGGCGGAGGACACCAGCAACATGGCAGCAGTATCATGGCGGAGGACACCAGCAACATGGCAGCAGTATCATGGCGGAGGGCACCAGTAACATGGCAGCAGTATCATGGCGGAGGACACCAGCAACATTGCAGCAGTATCATAGCGGAGGACACCAGCAACATGGCAGCAGTATCATGGCGGAGGACACCAGTAACATTGCAGCAGTATCCTGGCGGAGGACACCAGTAACATGGCAGCAGTATCATGGCGGAGGACACCAGCAACATGGCAGCAGTATCATGGAGGAGGACACCAGTAACATTGCAGCAGTATCATGGCGGAGGGCACCAGCAACATGGCAGCAGTATCATGGCGGAGGACACCAGTAACATTGCAGCAGTATCATGGCGGAGGACACCAGTAACATTGCAGCAGTATCATGGCGGAGGGCACCAGCAACATGGCAGCAGTATCATGGCGGAGGACACCAGCAACATGGCAGCAGTATCATGGCGGAGGACACCAGCAACATGGCAGCAGTATCATGGCGGAGGACACCAGCAGCATGGCAGCAGTATCATGACGGAGGACACCAGCAACATGGCAGCAGTATCATGGCGGAGGACACCAGCAACATTGCAGCAGTATCATGGTGGAGGACACCAGCAACAAGAGAAATGGGACGGTGTATCCCAGAGGAGAATCCAGCGAGGGTCGTCAGCGTGACGAGAGGACACTTTCAGATTATCATACTGCTTCACATATTTTTATGACATCTTTAACTAGTCCGAATGCTTTCATTCTAATCACTTTCCCCGATTGATATTTAAACATTTGCTTTCTGATGGAAGTGGGTGAGTTTAGTTTTAAGCCGCTTTTAGCAATATACGAGCAATATCACTGCGTGGGACACCAGAAATATTCGTTATTCCCGGATATTCGTCAATGCTTGGTTCACATTTAGCCTGCGATGAGTCTACGCAACTATCTACGTAAACTATCGCTAGCTCCACTTCCGTGCGGTCGGCGTATGGAGGCAGATTATCGCACGATTCTACGGGTGCCATTGCCTCCACGAGTTTTGTCAAACATTTAAGTTTGACAAATTTGAAAAATGTCGTAAACCTGTAGGTGACATCGCATGATTATAGCAGAGTGATTGTGCGGTAACTGCACGATTTTCTAGGTCACGTGAATTACGCTATGTCCGCCTAGCCTCCGTGCGGGCTTCGTACGATGTCCATGTAGTATCTGCTGAGACCGCACGGAACCCAAACGATTTCCGTGCGATTTCTGGGCAGCCTCCATGCAGGTTTGCCTCTGCTTGCCCCCAATGAAATCGCACGATGCCCGTAGACAATGTGAACACAAACGTCGTAACCCGCGGTTATCAACGATGCCTAAAATCGTGCGGAAAATCGTAGACTACTTTTTCGTACGGCGCCTGAGGCAAATGTGATCCAGGTCACACACGTGTACGGATACGTTGTGAAAATGTGACATGGTAACATTTTACACATGTTGCCTCATGCTTTTGATCACTGGATTGCCTGGTGCATTCTCCATTATTTACAGACTGACATCATACGCCACCATATTTAGAATATTGCTGAGTGCGGTGTAAAACTAAACAAAACTCACTCACTCACTGACTCTGTCTGACGTATTCATGGGTATATTAATGTCCGTAAACAAGAAACAGCTGCAGTTTCAATGCATACAGATGGAATACAGGGCCTAAAATACTACTTTTTAAACTGAATAAATGAAACAATTCATTGTGATATTCAAAAGTAAAAGTAATGTCACCTGTCCATTACGTCTTTGGTGGTTCTAGATGCCACGTCATCACCGGCTAGCTGTTGTTTATATTAGATATCATACTTTAAGGGAAATTCCTGTTCCACCTGGGGCGGTAAGATACAATATCAAACATCTGAGGGGCGGTGGGGTAGCCTAGTGGTTAAAGTGCTCGCTCGTCAAGCCGATTACCCTAGTTCGATTCCCCACATGAGTACAATGTGTTTCTGATGTCTCCCGCCGTGAAATGTTTGGAACATTGCTAAAAGTGGGGTAAAACTGGACTCAGTGTTTCTCACAACAACATTCAAACGTATACACATATCAACTAAAAAAGTGTTATCCCAAATATGTTTAATATCACATATGTTAAATCTAACATTAGTGCAGTTAGTACAAAACCTTTTCCAATCTGCAAGGAATCGCTGCTTAAAGCAGAGTTGATTGTGCAAGTGTGACGTTATCTTATGTATGGGTTTGTCTGACGTCACAATCAACAGTACTGCAGGTGTACCACATGGTCTGCAAACAATGTAGTCAGGAGTCTAGTGATGGACATCGTCAGGTGCGATGACAGAAGATGCTTATTAATCACTATAAAATATGATCAGTCCAGCCGCTTGTTTATAGCAAGTCAAGTCACTACGGCGTTTGTTAAATATATTTGTAGCTTAAACAGAGTTTTACAAACATTTCTCCCCGTCAAGGCTGAAGAGATTTATATGTAATCTAAAACGGACATCAGCGTCTAAAGGCATGCACGATTGCGAGATAGTCATGCATTAAGCAGTTTATGTTTTACAACGCTTTGACAAATGAGTAATTATATCGTCATACCTAAATAACTAAAAGCTTATCACAAATCATTCCAACCTTAAACTGCTCAGGCAATATCCGCAATTATCAACAAAAATGTGAAGGATGAGCTGGATGGGTTTTTAACGCCGCACTCAGCAATATGCCATCTATATGGCACCGGTCTGTAAATAATCAAATCATGGGTCAGACAATCCAGTGGTCAAAAACATGCGCATCGATCTACGCAATTGGGATGCCATGAAAATGTGAAGGTGATATCATTAGCTCAAACACATGAATTTGTCTTGGCTTCCAAAACACTAAAGATACTCGGGTCACCAGAGTCACCAGAATCTGTGTCTCGCCATAATGTTATCATAGTTAAGTCCTTGACGACATACGGCGGGAATGTTGCTTAGTGCGGCGTAAAACTAAACCTACTCACTAAAACTCACTCACACATTCCTACAGGACAAAAATAAGAGGTCTACACTGAGTCTCTGTGTTTTGAAACTTCATGTAAAGTGTTCAGAAAACAGTGCTCTCCTGGAACAGGTAATTCGACATGAGTACAAAGGTCTATCTTGGAATTTTCCGCTGAGGGGTGGCAGGTAGTTAAACATAACCATCATTACTTTATGTTCGAGATTGAAATATTCATTGTCTTGACTTGTTCAAAAATACGGTTTAAAACACGTATTTATTCCCAAATGATGCTGGCAAGTAATCTTCCGAAATGAATTCACTGATATGTGTTTTATCGTACCCTGTTTTATAAAATGGCACCATTTGTAAACTCGTCATTTATCGAAAAAAAACAGCGCATGCCAACATCCATTGTTGGGGTGTCAGGTTGTATTGATAGTGAAAAAAAATGCTGAACAATTCTTGGACTAATACATATTATAGTGTTACTAAACATAAATAACCCGAAATCTAGAGAAGAAATGTTGAATGATTTTACAACCGTTTCGATATATGGAGAGAATGAGATAAAAGTGAAAAGAAACATACGTGGCGCAAAAAAGTCAAGGCAACAAGTCAGATTAGATTTCTTCATTATTTCACAAGACATGTGACCTAACCTTGGATTCCAATATTTTACCAGGGTGTACGTCTGATCATTCTATCATTTCCCTATTTTTTCAAACTCTGTTAATCAAGAAAGAGGGAAGGAATACTGGAACTTTAGTAATTCCTTGCTTCTAAACCCAGATTATGGAATTACAATGAACGAAACCGTTTATGAATACGCAGTATCTAAGCCAGTTATTATGATAACCCAAAGGAATTACAGCTTACGATTGATGATGGCTTATTTCTAGAAATCTTGTTACTGAAAATAAGAGGTAAGTTTATATCTTATTCTTGATATCTTAACAAAAGTAAAAAGAATAGAACTGACAAACTCGAATCTAGAATATAGACTCTTGAAGAACATATAAGAAGAGATTTTCAAAACATCAGTGAAACGTTGCTAAGTGAACTGTCAAAGCAGAGAACGGAAGTTGAACAAATAAAAGAAGAAGAAATGAGAGGAATACCAATGAGACCTGGGCTTCTCTGGTATGAGGGAGGTGAAAAGCCATACTCTTTTCAAATTCTTTTGGAAGGAGCTTAAAATCTAGATCTTTAGATTTGTCAATAATATTTCAGGACAAAATAGAATATCTATAACTTTGAAAAGAGGAGTAATAACTTGCATACCTAAAGCTAACAGAGATAAAACACGTTTGAAAAAATGGGGACCTATTACTTTATTGAATGCATTCTATAAATTATTAGTACTTGCATAACTGACCGTGTAAAGAAAATCTTAGATTCTCTAGTTCAACCAAACAGGCTTTATTCCAGGTAGAACTCTCAGTGAAAACACAAGATTACTATAAGATGTAATGTTTGAAACTAATAAAAGAAATGTGACAGGACTAATTCCCCTTATAGATTTTGAGAAGGTTTTCGATAAATGTCCAAAGACTTCTTGAATATTGTCTTATCTAATTTTGCTTTTGGGCCTGAAATCTTTCGTTGGATAAATATACTTACATATGAAACATCATGTGTCATCCAACATGGTAAACTCTCTGACTTTTTGGTAAATGAGCGCGGATGCAGGCAAGGACTCCGTCTGTCACCTCTTTATTTTTGGCGCTGAAATACTGGTTTGTATGATTAGAAGCAATGAGCATATCAAAGGTATTGTTATTGACAATGATGAGTAAGTTAGATCAAAGCTTAAAGGCTACTATTGGTGAAATTAAAACTATTTTAAAATAAAATCTCAGGTCTTTAAACAAACGTTGATAAGACAAAAGCAATATGGATTGACTCAAGGAGAAATAGTACGGGTATACCATGCAAAGATATTAAGACAGAATGACAAAAAGGTTGGAAGTCTTAGAAAATAAATTCCACACGATCTTAACAGCTTGTGGGTTATCAGTGCTAGAAAACTACATGAGATAAATAGATTGCCTTCACAATGGAGGAAAAGACACTTGACACTGATTGGTAGAATACCTGTCATAATAACTTTGGCCTTGTCAGAACATATATTCAGTATTCTGTCAAATCCTCCTAAAGACTTCATTACTGTATTGTAGAATATCATTTTCAAATTCATAGGGAAGATCATAACTTGAGATCATATAATAGAAAAAACAACAGTTTAAAACCCATGCAATAGTCTTTTCGATGCCATTTTAAATTCTGTAGCAAATGTCGATCAAATAACTCGCATTGATAGCCCTTACTGGAAGAATGTTCTGAAAGCTTGAAACAATTGTTGCAAAAACAGTCATGTGAGCTCTGAAAACATTCATAAAATCATAGCCCACCAAATTTGATTTAACCATAATTACAAAAAAACCCAACTCATTACAATACAAACTGGACAAGTAAAGGCATTCCTACAAGAAAAGACCTGTATGGCAAAACTGGTTTCTTATCCTTTGACAAGTTGATGGAAATGTGTGGTATTGAAGGTACATACATGGACTATCTTCATGTTTCTAACATACCACCTGATTTTTGGAAGTAAACTATTAGACACTCTCTAGAAATATCCCAAGTTTTGATTTACTCATAACTGAATCTAATATCACTTTATTGAAATCATGCAAAGTTTCTTGTTTTTTTTATGACGCCTTGATTTCCGACGAAGATTTAGCTAAAATGTGTTTTAAATGTCATGAATCTTTCGTTAATGTTACTTTGAATTGGAATCAGCTGCAGATTTTTACGACCTATAAAAATGGTTTGAAAGATGTCAAATTATTTTATTCCCAATACACGCTTTTCATCGTATTAACTACACTAAATATAAACTATTAATAAAATAAAACCTGTTGACAATTCTGTTCGCTGTTTTTGTAATGAGCTAAATGAGACTATTTGTCATGTTTTTTGGGAATGTAGAGAAACACAGACATTCTGGAATGACCTTGAAGTCTGGATGAATAACTATATTGTGAATACAACTTAAAGAACAAAATATCTTGTTGGGTTGGAACATTATACACAGATAGATTACCAAGCCATATTATCTTAACAACCAAAAATATGTCCATTTATGTGGGATTAACCAACACTCTCCAAAATTTCAGAAATCCATGTTTGAGAGACATTTTCAATGTGGAAAAGTTCATTGCAATTACATAACATAACAATGAAGCTAGACTCTATAATCAGTACGTTATTTTCATAAATGTGAATTTGTGTAATTTTGCACTCAATCTCACAAACTCTGAAAAATGTAATCCGATGTTTAGTGTTGTATTCTTGGGGAAAATAAAAAAACATTGTGAAAAAACCCAAAACATCATGTTACTGATATAAATGTGTAAGTCTCATTAGTTAGCTTACACTCACTCCAAGTACACCATACAAATTCAAAATGTATGCCACTCTACCCTGCCCTAAGATGACCTGAATCGCGGTTACTTGATTCCCATCTCAATGGACGCCAATGTTGTTTCAGACACGTTACACAAAGCCAGATGGCATCCACGAACTGTGATGTATACTGGACAAACAAAGTTAGGGATATATGTAAACTTTGAAATTATGAACAGTGACCTATTTATTAACTAGCAACGTGATAAAGATACCAACATCTCTAAATGACTTTGTCCAGTATATTTCAATGTTAACCACTAGATTTACTGGGGTGAGCCAAGTTCGGTGGAACGTGATTCTTAAAACAACTTAACACCGCCCATTTTGAGGACTATCGGCAGAACCGCCATATAGCTGGAATAGTGCTGAGTGCGGCGTAAAACTTAACTCAGTCACTCTATCGGCAGACGAGCCGTCGTTGGAGAGACTGTACATTTTTGTGATTTGTCAGGTTCATTATTCACTACGTCCGACTTCACGATGTAACAGAATTGTTAGAGTAGGGCCTGACAAGATAGACTGTGTATGGTCAGCACCATTAAACAAGATAATGTTCAAATTTATCTATTTATTTTTTTATGAATTTTTATTTTTTTCATCAGACATAGCTGCACATGTATATCATTGTCAGAATAAACAAAAAGTGACAAAATGACCGGAAATTAGTTATCTGGTTTAATTGTCCGTTTTTTATGTGTATTTCGAAAAATTATAAAAGCAGATGAGTTCTTCCTGAATGTGATAATGAATGTCACTTGCGTGTTCTGAAATAGATTTCACCACATTATCGAAGCTGTCGTGACAAGCCTCATTACCATTAGTTGTGCCTGTACAGTGATGGCCTGACATCTGTTTGTGATTTCTCTTGGTCTGGGAAAGGGTATACATTGTAGGTGGCAAATGGAGTTTCAGATCACGTACTGCCAAATTTGGTGTTGGTGGCTGACAGGATGGAGAATTTCAGTCACAAAAAGTTTGTAAATATTATGTTGTCTTGAATAAAGTGTTTTGAAAATACCTTTTATTCTGTTCTATTTTTTTGTCACATATTTCAATGAGGAAATTTGGAGAGTTGCGTAAACACTAGGGTTTGTCTTCCTTCGTTCGGTGTTAACGTCAAATAAGTCGTGACTGAAGACGTCGCCAACATCCTTCTATTACAAACGTACCGTATTTCCTCTGTAAGAATCCATTAGTTACGCTCGGCGTCTACTAGTATAAGTTAAACACCTTCGACTTCAACGGTAAAAGTTGGAAGCTCAAGAGACGAAACCCATACTTTCAGTCGCCTTGAAAGCACAGGGCTGTTTTGCTACAAGTAGTTCACGAGAGAGCAAGGATATTGCGTACATGAGCAACCATGCCTACCATCAACACAACCTCCAGTCAGTAATACCATTTGAGATCTGTGATGGTCTGGGGTTCTTGTGATTGTAAGCTTGATCTTGGCCAAGTCCAAGGTACCGTCAATTGACAAAGGTACCTTAAAGAGAATCGTGCCTCAATTTGACAATCACACACTTGCAAGCCGTCTCATATATATGTATGATAATACATCCCATACTACAAGAGATTATCTTTAAGGAAACGTCACTCGCGAACGGCAAGTACTGCGGATTTGAATCCCACTGAACATTCATGGGACATTTTAGGCCAAAAGGTGCGAGCTGGGGTCACTGGTGTTCAAAATCTTGCAAACCTTGCACAGGCACTGCAAGAGGAGTGGAACAGTATTCCTCAGATGCAAATCAGAAGACTGATTTCCGTCATGAGGAGACGTGACGAAACTTATATCGTTGTGAGAAGGATAATACTCGATACTAACAACTATTTGTGTGTACAAGAACAGATGGTTTGGAAGTCGTTTCAGCACATTTCTTGTAAGGAAAAGTTGACTAGATATTGTACAGAACAATACTTTTCACGCTACTAATTTTGTCAAAGAATACCACCACTGGAATGTTCCTTGTAATAAAATGTGAAATATCCGATTCACATCTTCATTCTTCATCTGTACTACCTTTTAACTGTCGCACAAATTTAATGTTTATTGATTTAACATTTTACTGCGATTAATGTGGCAACTATTGTTTAAGAGTAACGTTCATATGAACTAAAGAAAATTCTGGTGGTGCTTTTGACCGGGTGTATATAAGGTCTGGATTCAGTAGTGCGTTAGAGAACCAACGTCTAACAAGTGGTGAAACGTGTAAAGTTGTGAAGAGTTAATCACCGTCAATGTTTATGGTTGACAATGTTTCTACCGATTCTCATTCAAACTCGCCCATGGACAATTGACGATCGTATTCAAATGAGTGTAAGGGAATGTTTTTAGTAAAGACAATTATACTCGTTCATTTTTATGTTTTTCTTTTTCTTCCAAGTTCCAGACGCACCGGTGGTTTTACGAGTTATAGAACTGGTCTCAAGCGACGATAGCTTGTCGTAAGAGGCTACAGAGCTCTGATGGTCAGGCTCGCTGACTGGGTAATAGTACCACAACTACCAAGATCAATGCTCAAGCTGTTGATCACTGGAGTATCCAACTTAAATACTTGCATATCCTGAATACGTGACTGTCCGGAAGTTGAAACATTTGCTTTAATGATAATTTCATTCTAAAACACCATAACAAGACAATCCCCAGCACTATCATTAGAAACAGGTGGCATTTGGTGTAAAGGGCAAAACAGGTGTGAACATCTTTAGAATGAACCAATAAAAATAAGCCATGACACAAAGGGTATACTCTGCACTACTATCCCAAACGTTGCGGTGAGGTAGTATAAGTCTTAAAGCGTTCGCTCGTCACGCCGAAGACCCGGGTTTGATTCCCCACATGGGTACAATGTTCGAAGATCATTTCTTGTGTCCCCCGCTGTGGTATTGGTGGAAGATTGCTAAAGGCGGCGTCAAACTCAACTTACTCACTCACGCACTATTTAAACAAGTTTTATACATGTTGGCATTGTAACGCATTTAAATTACCAGACACAGTTTACAGATTTTATCGGTCAGGTTGCCAATTACAAGTCGTCTGGAAGAAGAAGTGCCCACGACTATTTTAATGTCAGAGATAATGAATTATTACATTACTCATTATACCCTATAATGTCAAAGCTCATGATATTAAATTTTGTACTCACATCTTGAATTTCTAATTGAACGAACGACATTTTGTCTGGGTCCCTGGCTCCGAATGGTTACATTTTGCTAAGTTTCATTTTTGGCTAAAGGGAAAAACCGTACTGTTAGACTAAGAAACTGATTTTCTGAATATTACTTCCTTAATATTTTCATTTTGGTAGTCAATATAAACCTATTTCAGTATTTTTATTTGCAATTTCAGGCAAAACAATTGAAAAACAATCAGCTGTCTTTTGATATGCGACATATGAAGGAGAAGATAATTAATGATGAATGTGATAAGAGTCGGCTAGAATGTCAGTCTACACATAGCATGAACTATATGTTTGTGACCGGTTTAACACAGCACTGAGCAATATTACCTTGGACGGCGCCAACCACAGGCCACTATTAAAGAACGTGGCGCTGACCTGCAAGAAGAGTGGAATAGAATGAACCAGGTTAACAATATACGTTGATTAAGATAAATCCGGTGTGGCATTCCTGGAATATTGCTAACAGGGTATAAACCATACTCACCCGCTCGCTCACTTTTTAGGATAATGCCTCGTCGGATTCAAGCAATTTTAATGAGATTGATTTTTCATGATTAACGGTGTAATGGACAGCAGAACCCCTTGGCCAATAATCTTACGTAAGACCATCTTACTTTTAACTATTTAACAATATGAAATGTTAATAGTAAAAAATAATGAAATATTTTAGTTAAATATCCACTTCCTTGTACAATAGTATGCATCAGGAACTTCCCGGTAAATGTGTCAAAAAGGGAAACAAATAATTTTTCATATCTGTCAAAACCTTGCTGTCGTCACCGATCTCCTGTTTCGATTTCATATTTTTATCACCGTTAATTTACATTTCACGCCCAATGGTTTAGGTGTTTCGTTGAAGAATCGGATTTGTTTTATCTGTGAGTTTAAGTATTTCTACAAAAAATGTTTACCAATCGTGACTGATAACAGCGGGTCAAACCTTTCGAAATGAATTAATTTTAAAGTAATCTTTTTTGTAGCTTCGAAATTAAACATTGCATGAAGTAGTTCATTTTCATATTCAGACAGACATACATATTTATTCATCAATGTGGGCCTAACGGCCTATAATACAGTTGACATATACAACATTTTACAATGCCACGTGTTAGTTTCAAATATAATGCTTAAACATGTGTTTCAAAAACAGCACCTGAGTTAATAACATGTGGATCTTTAGGCTGTAGTACATTTATCATGCTTTGTTCACACTGAGGCATGGCATTCAGCTGCGGCAAGTACTTGTGGCGAATTTCATTATGTTTTGTAAATTGCATAAAAACATGATATTCATCTTCAATCGCTCCAAAATTACAATTTATACAGATACAAATAGTTATACAATTGTCTTTATGTTTCCTGAAAGAAACAATTTTAAAATTATGAAGGGATCTTCTAAATTTACAAACTACTTTCAGAAGAGACTTATCGTTCAACTGCCAACTATAACATTGAGGCTCCAGAGTTGCTTTCAGTTGACAGCAGTGTGTTAAATAATGAGAGTTACACATAGAATCATGCCAAGTTTGTTTCTACATGTCAATTAATCTTTCTCTAAACTGCCGTATAAACACATCTGCATCACCAACAATTGTGTTATGCACACAAATGAAAAACCTGTTCTAAACAGTATAGTTCTAATGATGGACATCCAATTACATTTTTCATTTTCATCTAATGTTTTTAGTAGTACATAACATTGATATGAATACCGGTTTACTTTTATTTGCAACAACTTAATCCAATACTTAATACATCGTACTTGAGTTAGAATGAGCATATCACATCTACCTGTCTCACCAAGTACAGCCTTGTTAGATGCAAACTTTCCCACCCTTAAGTATCGTTTTCTAATTTGTAGTTTCTGCTTGTTCCATTACAAGATGCCCCAAATTTCACTTTTAATAAAACAGGAGCAATTTTCTTATCAAATGTTTCACGGGCTGTAGTAAATGAGATATATCTGTTGTTACTAAATAAGTGAAATACAGAAACCATTGCTTTAGATGCCTGTGCAGCAAGAGCATTACAATCGTTTGACCATGAGAGCCTTGACGACAATATCAACCCTAAGTACTCATAATATGTAACACTTTGTAACTGTTTTCCCCAAAGTACCATTTCTCGCTTCTCCGTAATATACCACCGTTTCTAAAAACGATTGTATTTGTTTTTTTCTGTATTCATATCAAGACTGCATTTCTTACACAAATGATCTAATACATTCAGTTGTCTTTGTAGACCTGCTACTGTAAATGAAAACATTGTTACATCATCTACAAACAATAGCATCATTATGTCTATAATATATTGGCTTATAAATATTCCATGATCGCATTTATTATGCATACTAGTATCAATCACAAGTTCATTCATAAAAAATATGAATAGCACAGGGCTTAAAACACAAGCTTGGTAAACGCCACATAAAGTTTCAAACTGTTGCGTGATGCCCTCTTCAGATTTTATACAAGCTTTAACTGATGAATACATGCTCTGCATGTATTCCATCACTTTCGAAATGTGTTCTTATATTCTATGCCTGTTGGCGACAGAACTAATCAAATCGGCATGAGTAACTATGTCTTTATGTGAGAAAATGTCTGGAACCTGTGGGTATAACATGAAGTATTTCCGTTTATTCATAATGGCACCTGAAGATAACAGAATGAATGCACTGTATTTATGTTCACAGCTTTATACAGATCTGGATTAGTGGAAGTTAAGATCACTATGACTCAGTTGTTTCACTTGGGCTTGAAAGTGATTTAAATAACCGGAATGTTTACATATATTCATAACAAAGAAATGGCACCGAGAACGTTTGCCTATCTTACAGCTTATCTCTTGTGTTCGCGCAAAATTCAATATTGGCAATGTGGTGCTTGCAATCTGATATCAAGTTCTGACTGAATGTCTCGCTATGCTGGTGGTACGCAGGTCTTGAAGGTAATTTAACGCACTGAAGCTTTTCATGAACAAGTGTTTTGTTCTGAATCTGATGTGTGCACTTGATAAGTGTAGTTGGATATAATAAACTAGCGTCCCAAAGACACGCCACCAATTTTGTGTTGTCTAAAACAACACTTGAGCTAAATATGGTAACATTAAAGATTTTATTGCAAATATCAATCATTCCGCAACGGTATTTAATTGATAACAGGAAGAAAAACGACTCAGCTCGTGATCTAAGATCACATGAATGACACTGCGTGCAATATCCAGTATTTGATCACCAATGCAGAATCGACTGGGAGCTTTTATAACTTCTGGGCAACACATATTGTTGATTGCCACGTGTGGCTTCCTCAAGCACTGATGCAGGCCCGAACACAGCGTCGAACGGAGTAGCTGAGTCTTTTGACGTCTTGATTAAGCATCCGACGAGATTCCTTTAGCAGAGCAGCTGCCAAAGCGTTCCTCGTCCGTGGCTGATTTTGACGTTTCCGAATATGACGTCCCAGTCATTTCCAAAGGTGCTCAAGTTGGGACAGATCTTGAAGTGCTGGAACTTGTTTTCGTCACCAAAGTTCATTCATCGCCAGTTTTGCTACTGCCAGTGTGACACAGAATCTCAGTCAGGCACGTCGGTAATCCGTGCTGGAACGTCAACTATCACGCCCTTGAAAGGTCGATCGGCACAGAGACCATGAATGCGGAGTTGTTCTATCACACTCTGTCTGCTGACTGGATGTCCAAAACTGTCGTGTTAAACGAAGTATGTTCCTGGTTGTCAATCGATTAAAATAATGTAGCCCCCGGTGGGTTCGGGGTGCCTGGGTATCATCACTGTTTCATAACCATGTTCTCTCATTATGTCGCACGGTGAATATCAGTGGATTGTCTAGTCCAGACTCGATTTGTTTACAATCAACATCATACAGCTGTCATACTGCTGAAACAAATATATGCTTATGATATAGTCACACTTGTACAAGCAACTAATACCTTTTCTCATGGATACTGTCAGGGTTTACTGATTTGTTTTGTCATATTATTTTGAAAAGAGCATGTCTGTTCAGTTTTTTGAGAGCTCCTGTTACTTGGTGTGACTTGCCCAAACCGCATCATACGATTTACTCCAAAAATACGATTTACTACGGATGAACCACTATTAGATGAGCCACGACCTGACAAATGCATACATGGGAACGCCCATCAGAACACTGGATTTGAAAAATGAGGTAAACAGCTTGTCATTCAAAACTTGAAAAGTTCTACATGTAGCAACCAAGTGCGTTCGTCTCGACCCCTCCACCCCCTCCCCGACCTTTACTTGTCACACACGCGTTTCTGCGCAGGCCCATCTAATACGTGTCAAGCAGTACAAAACGAGCATATTTTACATTATGTCAAGTATAGTTTGGAGTGAAAATGTCTGTAATTGTCGGCGGCGGTGGGGTAGCCAAGTGATCAAAGCGCTTGCTCGTCACGCCGAAGACCCGGGTTCGAATCTCCACATTGGGACATTGTGTGAAGCCCATTTTAGGTGCCCTAGTATTGATATTGCTGGGATATGGCTTAAAGAGGCGTAAAATCCACTGTAAGTGTCATATCGGTAACCGTCTTCCGATTGATGCTTCTGACCTGGATGGGTATCTCAAAATGTTTCGTTTGACGTGATGATGGCATTTTCAGGTTTGACATGTCACTGCAAACATGATGGGGTCGCGATGGGCGAGCTGGTTAAAGTTCCAGGCTAGTGATCCAGCGAGATTGAGGTAACGGGATCGAGCCCACCTGTGACCGGGTGTAAAACCTTGGCGTCAACATTGTGTGCAGACTCTTTCAGTGTTGTGACAAATCTAAGTGTACAGTTCACAACCCTATGCACTTAGAAGAACCCACGAATCCGTTGGTATATGACCAGATGGTGGTCACATGAATGCGTGCATACACCTAGTTGCGGGTACAGCAACGTGCAGTAAACTTGGACAAAACACTGTGACTGTGTGTCCCAGTCCACCCAGCTGTGAAGTGGACACCTCGTTAGGATGAGAGTGCCACAACAAAACTCGGCGCGCCTAGTGGCAGCAAGAGTTGTATACTCCCCAAGGAGTTGAGATTGACGTTGAGACTGATATCCAATGATCGAGGGAACCATATACCGGCGCCTTGAACACGCACTAGATGCATGGATTTGTGCGCTATATAAATATCCTGTAAATACAATGTCCCATATATCTCCCCCTTACGAATGCCCACAATTTGGTATTTACCAGAAGAAGGTGGTAATTACAAGTCTCAAATGTGGTAATTACCAGACAAATGTGGTAATTGCTTGTTTTGAAAGTAGTAATTTACAGTTTCGAAAGTGGTACTTACCAGAAATATTGGAAACTAACAGTTCAAATGTGCTAAGTACCAGAAAAAAGTGATACTTACTCGTTTCAAAAGTGCTATGTACCATGAAAGGTGGTAATTACCAGAAAGGAGTGGTTATTACCAACTTTAAAACAAAACCCCAAAAAAATAAATTAACAAAACCCAAAATTTTGACCCCTCGGTGACCCTGAGGCAAGTATATTAGTAAATCACATTTTTATCATTACCAAGCAAAACATCAATAAAACAAGATATGGAGCTGCGGAAATAAATTTCGATCAACTCTTCTATTCCATAAAACATCACTATCATTTAGAATAATATATTTTCGTTGAAGATCAGATGTTTATGTCTTTTTAGAAATGATTAAACCAACAATTTGATATGGTGAGTTTTCCTATTCTGCACTCTCTCATCTTGCCTACCTTTCTTTCCCTAACACTCCTTAAAAAATAATAAAACTAAAATAAAAAAAAGCAAAAACATTTTGACCCCCCTGGACCTGTCCCCCAGGAGGAAAGACCCAGGTAGACAATTGGTGTGCCATTGAATGAGTTTGTTGCGTGCCCATGCGTGGGTGGGGGTCACCTCGACCTGTCTCGAACTCAAGGGTCGTCACTATTTGTTACTGGTTCATTCCTGAGAGGTTGAAAGCGTACAGACGATCCCTAGCAGGCATTCATTTTAATTAGGAAAAGGGTATTTTCTCTTTTATTAACTGATCATTAGAGATAACGATTAATTATGGACACATGTCGTCAAGCTTATGTCATTTAGCATCGGCTTATAATGACATAACAATGTCCAACCAACCATACAACATTACAAATGACTGTGCTTTCCAGTACGGTCAAGTCAGCCTTGTGATTATATTTAGGTGTGCACTATATCTGGTGGATGAACCTTTTAATATGGGAGAGGCGGCAGTGGCTGGCCAGAAAATACGATTGCACTTCTGTAAACTGAGGCGACCCTGTTCGCTACGCTCAAGCTTAATGAACAAGAAGTTACGAGACACAAATATTACCCTGAAATAAAGCTGATGAACAGGCCCAAATGTCTGTACGTACAACTTGTCATTGTCATTGCATATATGACAAACAGATGTAAATGAGGAAAGAATATATTGAGAAAATGACATAATATTACATTATGAAGAAATCTATTGTTTTCTCAAAAAATAAAACAAACAAACAAAAAAAAAACAGGATCGTGGAAAGGTGAGTGAGTGAGTTTGGTTTTACGCCGCACTCAGCGATATTCCAGCTATATGGCGGCGGTCTGTAAATAATCGTGTCTGGACCAGACAATCCAGTGATCAACAACATGAGCATCGATCTGCGCAATTGGGAACCGATGACATGTGTCAACCAAGTCATTGATCCTGACCACCCGATCCTGTTCGTCGCCTCTTACGACAGGCATAGTCGCCTTTCATAGCAAGCATGGGTTGCTGAAGGCCTATTCTACCCCGGGACCTTTACGGGTAACTGCTTAAAAGGACGTGAAAATATCGTGCATGTGTGAGATGCTGCTGTTTGATGTAAAGTTTTGATAATAATTCGACAATTTTCATTGAGCTTCGTCATTTATTGAACTCATGACAAACAGTTTTTCAACATTACAAAGTTGTTTTACAGATACGTGAGTTTATATGTAAACGGTACCTTTAAACAGTATGGAATATTTTGCAAAATCTAGCATAGAACAGTTGACTGATGTCAGTGGCTGCATGTACACTTGAGAGTCTAACGTGTGCTGGGTAGTATAGGTGACAAATATTGCAGGTATATGTTTTTTTGTTACAGCGTTTAACTATGGAATCCGAGAAGGGACATCGTCGCGACAATTTTCAAGGTTACGGTATGTCACGTTGTCGCACTGTCACGCTTTGCCTCATTTTGCTTGTTTTTGAGAGGGCGACAACGTAACAATTCGAAAACGCGACAATGGCGACGTCCCGTCTCGGATTCCATACTTAACCCAGAACGTATATATTTTAATATGCCTTCATAAAGACTCCACAGTGACAAAGGTACAAATAAGCTTAGACTGAACATTCTCCTTGTCCGCTAGCAGTTAGATTTCCCTCTCGAATGCATTAGCATCCTTTGTCCAACTTAACGAGCGAAGGATTCGTTGATAGAGTCAATAGGAAGACTAAGCACCTGCTGAGGTGAGATGAATAGAATGTCCTTGGAATTCCCAGTACATTCACATTGTTTGATTGAGCATTGATGTCTGCGTGTGGTCATAAAAGGGAATCAAATGACATTCACCCCATTGATTTGGCTAATAGTTCCCTAATTATTCTAATTTTATAGATGCCAATCGTATGTCAAATATGACAAGCGTGCGTCAAACATCCCTCAAGTTCCTAATGATTTCTGCACCTCGAAATGTAATCGGAACGTTTTATTTTCAGACTTAAACTGTAGGCTGTACAAAGTACTCCAAATGGTCTGTGCACATGTAGAAATATCGTTCGTTTTCGTGTTACGAGCCCTTGGCAAATATGGCATAATACACATGTCAGGATGATGGATGGATGTGATGTAAATGAGTGCATTTCTATAACATTTAGGAACATTAGCAAACTAGACAAACGTGTATATATAACCAAATGATTTGGAATACTTGAAAATGAGTGCATTTCTACCAATATCCAATTGAATGATACCATTCCAAGTGTTTACACGATGTCATTTAGAAAATTTGGGATAGTAATATATATTACACATTCTAGTACCTTTTTTGGTTTGAGTCCCATTCAAGATTCGAACCCACAACCTATATAGCTAGGCGCCTAATCGCCAGCACACAAAGTCAGTCTCCTAACTTTCATATTTATGGAAGTCGCGGTGGCTAAGTGGGCTGACGTTGTGTTTGGTTTAGGGAACATAAACAAACATCGAGGGTACCTCAACCCATGGGCCCCGAGGGACCAGTAAACAACGTTTTTATCTTACCGAGTACCTCCATTTAATTTTGAACTGTTTGGAGCATGGGTATCGCATCGTACGCTTCAGCCAACCTGGGTGAACCAAACGATTCGAATCTTGCATCCTGCTGATTTCTCCTGCAGGTATTGTCTCAGTAATTCCCCATCTTGATACTCACAGGGACTACATTTGAACGTTTTGTCACAATTTATTCATCGGAAAAAGAGTCAAAGGTTTTCGTAGCCATGGGTTGATTTTGCAGACGACACACGAAAATACACTTAGAGTTATCTTCCTTATCTCCCTTCCATCGATTTCCATTGGCAAAACATCGGTAATTTCCGTGTATCAAGCGTCATTTAATGTTATTCGAGATAAAAGAGAGTAACTACCACGAACTGCCTAATGAGCCGCTATTACATAAGTATAATGTACATCGCTTGTAACCGGGGTACATTGAAGATAACAAAAAGGCGCTCAGACAATCGGAAAACGACAACTATGTGTGAGGTAAGATAAAATGTTATGTAATCTAGATTCAAACGCAAGCGTCGAGTAAGATAGATGTAATTGGGTTTCGCATGTAGAAACATTTCTCTTTGGATTTGGACTTGGCTACACATGGATATGGCAGGGAGGTGGCAATAAACACCATTTCTTAAATTTACTTGCAACAAGAAGCAAAGATTGCTTTATAGAGGCGTGGCATGCAAAACTCCAAAATAGCCCCTGTGCCTTTACGTATTCGCTGTTCAAAGAAGATGTTATGTGTGAACCACATGTACGCTCTGTCAATCTTAAGAAAGTAAAAAAGCCATGTCACAGTTTCGTTCCATATATTATGACTTAAGCCGGTTTATGGGAAAGTTTCATAAAAAATCTACTATTTGCAAATACTGTATAATGGATGTCATGGAAGATAAATATACGGAAGCGTATTAGGGCCACGATGAAAAATGTTTTGGTGTCACTATCTCCTACGTATGAATCCCTGAAACCAAGAAAGTACTTGAATTTGTACTTCAATATGAAAGTGAAATCTCAAATATGACACATGTTGCATTTGACCTCTTTCTAAATGGCATTGTGTAATCACTGTGCTGTTGAACTGTGTATATACTTGTACTATGGGAATGTGGCCTTCAGTTCTGAATAAGGATTAATTAACTGAGTAGGTGATGTCCTCAGGATCACGTGTGGACGTTGAAGACTATTCATACCATACCACCTGTTCGACTCGTTTCAATGATTTGGTTCCATATGCCAGTGGACGTTGGCTAAGTCATTTCAGGGACATAAAGTTTCAACACCAAGAGACACAGGCAAAGGGTTTATGTCAGTGCAATTCGTGTTAGTCGAAGTAGGCACATTTATCGTTGTGTCAAAAGCACATACTTTGCTATTGGGTTGACAAGTTGTATTTGAGACAATGTTCAAGCTTACACACGTTTAAAACTCTGAAACATTTTGTGCCATCTCTTGGACAATTTCCGATTTTTTGCTGGCTGATGACTTGCATTATTTTAACCTCACGGAAACATTCAACATGTGTCATCTATTTGGTGGTGCAATAACCATGTCTTGCTGACTGTTGCTCCAAGATATTTTAAGGGCGGTGGAGGCAATATGTCCTGTTTGTTTCTGATATGCTGAGTCGCGGAATATTGCTAAAAGCGGCGTAACTTCCAACTCACTCACTCACTGTCTACAGCATATATGTGTGTATCCTTGGTACATGTCTAATTCCTCAGTATTCTATCTGTATACCGTCTCTTTGTAAAGAAACAAGTTCTGGCCAGATAATTCCCTGACACCTCGAACATCGATTTTGGTATTTGGGATACCCTTGTATGCAAAAATACCCAAGTCTGTTTGTCTGAACATCCGATCATGTCAGCCATTGGAAGGCCAATTCTAAAACGAATCTCCATCGATCCACATATTTGTGTACCTTTTAGAATTCTAATGGATGTATGGCAAAATACCTCTGTATAGTCCCTATCTTACATTGGGAATTTTAAACAAACCACACCATCATCTATTTATTATAAATAATGCATAGCGTCAATTACAGTTGGTCTGTGTTTAAATTGTATCTTGGAGCAATGTAAAAACACAATTTCCTGTCACCAAGTTAATCAATACTAGTTGTTCAATGCACGGACACACTGTTATAGACATTAGCAGATGTGTTTGGTGCATCGGAAATGGGCTTCTTGTTTCCTCGTTTACGTGAAACAGTACACTGTGACCTGACCTAACTAACTAATTATACAAGATTATAAAAGGTTACAACTGTAAACAAACAGGCGTAAATATTCCATACTGTTTAAAGGTACCGTTTACATATAAACTATGTAAAACAACTTTGTAATGTTGAAAACTTGCTTGTCATGAGTTCAGTAAATGATGAAACGCAATGAAAATTGTCGAATTCTTAACAAAACTTTACATCAAACAGCAGCAGCTCACACATGCACGATATTTTCACATCCTTTTCAGCAGTTACCCGTGAAGGTCGGCTAGAATAGGCCTTCAGCAACCCATGCTTGCTATGAAAGGCGACTATGCCTGTCGTAAGAGGCGACGAACAGGATCGGGTGGTCAGGATCACTGACTTGGTTGACACATGTCATCGGTTCCCAATTGTGCTGATCGATGTTCATGTTGTTGATCAATGGGTTGTCTGGTCCAGACACGACTATTTACAGATCGCCGCCATATAGCTGGAATATCGCTGAGTGCGGCGTAAAACTAAACTCACTCACTCGTCTGCAGTCGTCCTGCACTGAACTACCACTGCACGAAAAAGTGCATGTTCCTCTTGTGCCATCATGTTTGGATTACATAGTAGTAGTAGTAGGAATCGCACAGTAGGCTATGCTATTAGAAAAGATTTCGCCACTTTTACACTGGTGTATAAAAATGTAAATAACATGTTATACCACAGAAATATATTCATTAGTTCCCGTTACTGCAATCGATTATCTCATACTTCAAATGGAACATCCGTCTCCTCAGATAAATACTGACATTAACAATGCGTTATGAATCATGCACTCCGGCCTTACTATACAATCTATACCCCTGTGTATCTTGCGTTAACAGCTATTTTATTGAAATAACAAAACATGAAAAGCTATGAAATGTTACGGAAAATTATAATTACGCTGATGAAAGAGTTCAAAACAAACACCTCATACATCATATAATTTTTGCTATCTCTTATTTCTGTAGGTTCAGTATAGTAGATACACCACGAAAACATAACATTGGGAGATATTTGGTGTTAAACGCCTTCTCAGCAGTCATGTTTCAATTTTCCATAGGATTATGACAGACTTTCAGTCAAATTAAACTAATGCTCGCACTCAATGCTCAGCATTTCAGTGACAACGGTTTCATTATTGCTGTATTATCTTAGCTTCAAGTAAAATACTTTAATTTCATTGGTCAATGGCGCTTCCCAGGAGGGTGACTACTGGAAAAAAAAAACAACTGTTACCTCCTAGCACTGTATTCGCCGAACTCTCGGCCGAGAAGATGTGTCACTAACAATCGTATTACGTTATACTAATTTCATGGCAGTTTTAAGTTTGCCCGAATATGTTTCACTGATTTTAAAAACCCAGTCGACAAGCAGACGCCATTTTGTTTATGTGTCATACAGTCGGTAGTAATCTAGCAAATAATATATATAATGATATTTTGCACATCTAAAATGGCGGTAAGATAAATATGTTGTATGCTTCTCCCTCGGCTAATACGCCCTGATGTACCGGCTCCGGTGACACTGATACAAAGAGGCGCACATCAGACTGTATTGTCCTCGCGAGAAGCATTCAACTTAAAATATCTGTCATCACAAAACTATTCACTTCGCTCCGAATGATTGCATGCTATGTTTGTAAACTGACCTCAACGAGTTTTTGATATCTGATAAAACGTGATGTTATGTTCCAAATTACGGAGGCTACTGAAGTGTTTTACTGTAACACATGTAGGCGTATTTCTTATATATAAGTCTGTATTATTTCCTCTAGTAATCCATGGTTTGGGGACGACAGTGACGAATCTGCAGGAGGTGTTAATACATTCATATTTTGTGCGGTGTGACGACAATATGAACTAATTTTCCACTCCCCAAAGTAAAACAAAATGCGTCAACACGTTAAATCAATGTAGGCCATTAAATGTTTAGTTTTGGAGTAGAACTAAGTATGGCAAATTAAACTAGAGCATTTTTTTTCAGCTGACGTACACTCATGTTGCCACATACCTTTACTGACTGACAAGCAGTATATATACAAGAACACTACTGCAGTGCCGCACGTGCAACACCGGAATTGTACCTCCCTTGGTGTAACGTTTACAAGTATCACTGTTATGACTTTGTGTGACGTATATCTAGCTTTGGTGAGGAAGTGTAGGGGAGAAGGGAGGAGGATGGGGAGGGCATACAAACAGGTGCTAGTTAGAACTTGAAACCGTAGACAACAAATAAATATGTACATATAGCAGGGAGCCTATATAGAGGTTGTGTTAACCTATGAGCAGGGATACTCCACAACACAATCAGGTGGATTGGACCAGCATAATAACATAAGTTATTCGATACCTTACAAACTTGCAGTTTTCGATGTAAATGACTTTGAGAAAACGCTCGAGAAAACCATCTGGAGGCGAAGTCAACAACAGTCCCATTCATTCATTCATTCATTCATTCATTCATTCATTCATTCATTCATTCACTCATTCATGTGTCTAAAGAGCCGGTCCTTGGGTGAAGGGAACTAATTAAATTTCAGCTCAAAAGTATCATCATGTGTGAAAATGACGCCCAACACCTACGGTTATCTTGTGTTTATAGCACTGTTGAAATATATTCCCTTAATATTCGGAATGATACAAAAAATGAATGCTTTCTACGGATTGGAAAATGTGAAAGTTACACATTTATAAATGTTTCCCCGCCAGCAGGAATGGACATGTTTCAAACACTTGATAACTTAGAAAGACGTTGAACATCTCTGCACCTGACGAATGCAGTACAAATTGATCAAGTGATTACTGGGAAACGAACGTGTGAAAAATGGGAGGAATTGTAAAGTAATTAAAGACTTGTGGATGCGGTGATATACCGCGATGACGTGTTTGAAAGTGAAGGGCCACATGAGATGAAACTCCTATGGTGGTTTACAACGTACGATTACGAAACTCCTGTCATTGCATGCATTCTGTACTGTATTTGCATATATTCTAGTAGTGTAAATTCCGGCTTTTCGCCCCGTAAAACCTAGGATGTTAGTATTACATCTCTCGCTCAACACACAATTTGAGGTGGTTTCATTGTAAGAGCTCTAAACACTATATGGGTATGATAATGGTAGCAGAAAATTCACATTAATTCTGTTTTTGAATGTATAGAATTGGATCATGAAGGAAACTAATGTATGTAAACGTGATGCACCGAAACCAGTTCACTATTATGTTCCTTTGCCAAATGGTTCGTTGATATAAACAACGCATGTACATAATCTACGCTATAGCCACTTGGTCATTGATTCCTCTAATGTACTGAGCTTCCTTTGTCCATCTTAACGACTGGTTTTGTTCACACACGGTGCGTGGTACCATCACGGATGAAATTAGCTGCCTCTCCTTTCATGTAAAGGGAAGCACCATGACGCTGAAGCCTTGTATTCGGCATGTAAGCCACATAGAAGCACAATATGACATCCTATTCCACCTGGGGGCACATGTGTGTACCAAATTTGAAATTTTACGTTTCTCCCGGGACATTTAAGACAAATGGTTCATCTCTAAAATAAATTGTGTTAGTCACTAAACGCTGCATTCACCAATGTTCCAGCTCTATGACGGCTATCTGTAAACAATCGAATCTAGACCAGACAATCAAGTGATTGACATCATAAACACCTGGGATACTATGATATGCATCAACCAAGTGACCACCCGATATAAGTAGCGCCTGCTGAAGGGGCCTTCCTACTTATAACCTAACTCCTATAGTTTAAGTAGAAGAAATCACCGGGCCGTGATAATCAATAATAATGAGTCCATTTGTAACGCGCTAAACTCCACTTCAGCAGGTATGCTGATAGCTACACTTTTTACTTGTTCACTAGTCGTTGTATTTCTTGAAAAGTAGGTCCGACTTGAAAACATCAAGTTTTGGTGCTCGTTTCAACTCTTCTGCAAGAGAGTTCCAGAGAATTGCAGCTCGAGTGGGAAATCGCCTGAATCCAACTCCTTTAGGTCGCCACTCTGGGACAGTACAGAGAAACTGTGTGTTGGATCTTAGTGATCTTGTTGGCTGATATCGTTTAATGAGCTCTCAAAAGTATGATGGTGTTGTGCATGTTTTCCTGCATTGAACAGGTTTGTAAATTAAATAAAATGATTTGGATTTATATATTTGTGAAAATTCCTGGCTTCAGACCCGTTGAAGGCAGGTGACAAATATTGACAAAATGAGTTTGAGGCACTATACCCACATTGTCTTTGAGTGATATAACTCATATCTTTCTACATTGTGTTTGACTTCCAAGTTTCTTGTCTCCCCTACAACTGGTGCGAGTTGAAAATGCACTAATATAACTGAGCTCGATTCCGTCCGACATATGGCAGCCCTGGACATAATCATATTAAACACCGTTCCTTAACTTCTTTTTTCAACTTTAAACAAGCTACAGCTGACCTTCAGTATATGTCACACTTCACCTAGCTATAGTGAATATGTACTTTTATAAGAATAAGCCTAGATAGCTGCTAAAGTCACAATTACATGTTGTGTGTCATATGATACTGACAGCTACCACGTGTTACGGATATTCAGGTCATGGGAACTCTGATATTGCTGTGTCAGCATCATACATCATGTCATCTTGACCTCTATAATTTCTGTGGGGCGGTCGGTAGCCTAATGGTTAGAGCGTTTACTCGTCCTGGGTTCGATTCCCCACTTAGGTACAATGTGTGCGGCCCTTGTCTGGTGACCCCGCCTTGATATTGCTGGAAATTTGCTAGCAGCGGCGTAAAACCAAACTCAATTATTGTGAGTTTGGTGCTAAGTATTCACGTACGATGTCAACATGCGTTGTTCCTCCCCCATCACATGAGGACCTCCGAATAGGATGTGATCCCAACATGAGAGCCTACACGTATGATGTGATCCCAATATAAGTGAGTGTGGTTTTACACAGCTTTCAGCAATCTTCCACCAATGTCACAGTAGGGAAACCAGAAATGAGCTTCACACTTTATACCCATGAGGGGAATCGAACCTGGGTCTAGGGCCTTTACAGGTGATGTCATCTCAAAATGAGGGCCTTTACATACGATATGATCTCAACATATGATGTGACCTCAACATAAGGGTCTACATATGATGTGATCTCAACATAAGGGTCCATACATATGATGTGATCTCAACATACAGACCTCCATATATGATGTGATCTCAACATACAGACCTCCAAGTATGATGTGATCTCCGTGTGTTCTTAACACCAAGAGTGATATCAGCACACAAATTAAATCTGTCGTAGATGGAGTTCATTTGCATCCTGACTAATTTCGGCAACGACGAAAGTAACCCCCTCCCCTCCTAAATATTGGGAAAGATGTTTCGATTGAAAACCCTCGAGTCAGGGATGCTGTTGCCCATCGGTAAGTACGGCGATTAATGCTGACTGCGAGGCGGAAAGTCAACATCGCACAATCGTTTTGAACCCTCGTAGATACACATGTGTCACCTGTCAGTCACCTAGGCCAAATATACAGCTAAGAATACAGAAATATTGTCCGACCGATCAGCTCTGTGTATTCAAGCATATTTGGTTGACCAATACGTGGGTTAAAAACCAAAAACAGATAATTCAAATATGTTTTTTCAAATGTACAGACAAAAAAGATAACTCTGATGTCGGCAACCGAATAACTGAAATGTCAAGGTTCGCAATGGAAAATGTGTATGACAGAACTTGAGTTCACTTCGGGGGTTTTAGTCAGGTTAGAATTTGTCGGCAGCAAACCACGCTTGTCTTAAGAGGCAACTAACGAGATCGAGTGGTCAGACTGGTTGACTTGGTTGACACGTCATCGTATCCCCATTGCGTAAATCGATGCTCATGAGGTTGACCACTGGGTTGTCTGGTCTAGGCTTAACTATTTACAGACCGCCGCCATATAGCTGGACCAATGTTGAATGTGGCGTAAAACAACAAACGCAAAATCTCACGTCGTTTGTGGATTGACATTCAAACAAACAGAAACAAACAGACGGTTCTTCCACAGGTGGAAACCATCTTGGCCAGTTACCTGGTGGCAATTCAACAGCTAGCTGTGACCAAAAACTCTTCCTCTGGAGTAATCTGCTTCATTTTCTTCTCGTCCTCCTGCCCTTGTTTTCAGATTAGAACAGATCTGAACAGTGCATTTGTGATTGGATTCTGCGGATCCGTCTCCCAGACTGTATTGCTTTCTGTTTCATTCTTTCCTATTATGTCTTCCCCGAGAGACCCCGCCAGTCTTCTGCAACCCATCCATCTTCTCTTTCTTCCCTTTCATGAACATCTGGTGTTATCACTTACATTAAATGATCATGCATTATCGTATTATGTTTTTCCCATTTTGTCTATTCTATCCATGTATCTGTATCAGTCGTTGACAATTTATATTTACTCAGCAATGCCGCTGTATGTACACTACTTCAGTGTATGTTTGCTCGTAGCCTTCAGTCAGACTTGGTCCCCCAGTGTAGACGTCCCTGGCGAATCCTTAAGTCTCTGCTTTTGGTCATACAACTTCCATCCCCGCCTGCCATCGATTCTCATCCTTGAAATTATAAAATCGATCGAACGAGCTCCGTGCTAGGTCTTTAGTTCTTTAGGAATTTCCTAGATCATTTGGAGATTGAAAACCTCACTGTCGGCATACAAACTCGGGGACGACCATCCCCACTTTTTCTCCACGTGCATTCCCCACGTCTCGTGCTCTGCGACTTTTCTGGACAAGCTGTCCGATCGATTGAACAGCACGCGATGTTAGCAGACGACCGGAGCAGACGATACTTCTCCAGCGGGGAGAGGAGAGTCATTATTCCCAACTATGGCTGGAACAACACCGTCAACATGGAATACTGTTTCCAGTTTCATCATCGGTGAGTACATATTGTATAGTTATCCTGGCGCTGTTTCTGTTCGTGATACCATTCTTGATCCGATTTGGTAATACAACCGCTCGCCGTTTTCTGGCATCCCCAGCATCCGTGGGATTCAGCCTCATGTTTATGACACAGATGCCGATAGCGGGAAACGTTGTTTCAGCACCAATGTCCTCGTCTGTTATGAAAGGTGTGCGGAAAAATTGAGCATGATGACTGATTCCATTGCTTTGACAATTTCAGGTTTTCATACGACAGATTAGCATCGTTTGATGATATAACCCGATGTCATTATAATTATTCATCTGCTCCACGTAATAATTCATCTAGTCTTCGCCAGGGCAATAGGTTCCTTGCCCATGTGTCCATTAATATCTCCCCCTATCGTGCTTCTACTCCACGTATTCCTGTTAGCCGAGCGACGTTGGTTGACTTTGAATGTCCCCATGGTTTAGAATGGCGATAGCGCCGCATGTGCTGATGTAGAGCTGCAACTGACACGGAATTTGAATTTCAATGGATGGAATCGCCTAGGAGATTCATGTTACATACATCCCATGTCACATGAACTTATATGTGATTCCGCTGTGTCACAATAGATTACCAATACTCCCCTTAAAGGAACTGCCTTATGCTCGTCTTTCCGGGAGATTTTGTGGCAGAAAGGGTTCCAAGTATCCAATACCTTTTGTCCTGCGGGTTTGGGGAACTGTGTGGGTTCCCAGTTTTCTACTATCCCTATCGGAATCTGTGGCACAATAGTTTCCTAGTGCTTTATACCTGAAAGATTCAAGGGTAGAAAGAACCTGTATCCAGTACTGATATTCCCAAAGATTCAAAGGTGAAGTTCTTGGTACACTGTATTGGTATTCCGAGGTATTCACTGTAAGGAAAGGATAGATGTCTGGTACCCAATACATGCCTTCTAGGGACTGTATGCAGAATTTAAGTTAATGTTATCCAAAACCTTATTCCTTATGGATTCTGATGTTAAATAACTTGTGGTACCTTCACTCGTCTTACCGCGTGATCCTGTTAAAGAAAGCCGGTACCCAGTTGACGTCCAGCAGTATTCTGTCTGTGGATGAATAGATTCTTAGTACCAATCTCTCTAAGGGAGAGTGATCTAGTAACCTATACTTGTATTGCCAAGGGATTATGTAACAGAAGTGATCTCAAGTACACTATAATCTTCATCCCGAGGGATAAATGATAAAATATCTCACTTCATGGGTGCATTTTGTACATGTGAATATTAACACATTATGCTTAAAATTCAGTGTAATTGATTTTGTACTTGACATGCAGGGGTGGCTCATTTGCTTTATACATAAAAGCTGTAGGGAGATAATTCATTCATTTTCCATGTAAATCTCCATCACTCCTTCTAGTCATACATTATGGAAGATCTGTTATAATGCTTTATATATGCGTATGTTTAAGATATATTCACACATTTGAAGTCTTCACAAAATACATCACACCGTTGTTAATCGCCATGTGAATCTGAACCTACGGCTTGAAATCATTGTACAATCTCTGTTCATTATGATATATTTACCCTTTGATATATGAACACTGCATTTGTTACAATGATCTTTACGGCCATGGATAACCTTTATCGGTGGACGGTATCATTTTACGACTTTTAAATGTACGTTCCAGGAAGCTTGTCAAAATGTTAGTGTTTTATACATTTTATCGTGAATATGAACCACGATTTATTGCCACTACTTCATAGCTTGCATTGTGACTGACATTTTATGCTGACTATTTCCACGTTCACAATTAGCATTGGAAAAAATCACCTACAAATGGCAACGTCTTCTTGGATAGTATTACCCTCCCCTAGTCGCGGTGCAGCAATTGTCTAGTTGATGGTATGAGGTTTAAATTGCTGAGTTTCTCAGATGTTGGGTGCTTTGTACCTAGAGAAAGGCAGTATTTGAAATAATTATAAGTGTCAGATTTGTCTTGACAATATGCATTAAATGTTAATGCTTTCTGGGTTTCAAGTTCACGGCAATCGTAGTCTCTTTAGCTATGTTGTGATTCTAGGCATCCGTTGACGTATCTAGCAGCCAATGCTTGTAACCCATGAAGATCCGTGTTAGAACTGATCTTCAGTAACCCATGCTTTTCGTAAGAGGCGACTAACGAGACCCGGTGATCAGGCTCACTGGCTTGGGTAACATATGTCATCGTATCCCAGTGTCGTAGATTGATGCTCATGCTGTTGATCACCTGAATATTGCTGAGAGAACGGTTCAAAAACAAAAAAAAAGGGGGGGGGAAGCGAAAAAAGTCATAACAGAACATAAAATAACATAAGTATTAAATTAAAATGTACATTTTAGGGTAATACCGATATTGAGAAAATGGTAGGTCAGACATAGTATTGAAAGCCTTGGTGATGAATATTGACGGCTCATTCCATGCTTTCACACTGTAAGAAGTCAAAAGAAAATAATAATTATTATTATATTATTTGGATTCAATCTATAATCGGGTTTTTCATCGCGTAATTGTGTTTCAGTTTTTGTCAGCAACAAACTTGCACATGTTACACCCAGGTGGTGAACGTTTAACCCCTCTGGAACTTCCCAAACTAAACTTACGCCATAATTCCAGTGTAATATTGAGTGCCGGTAACAAAACTCACTCATTTAGGATAAGGTAATGACGTATGGAAGATTTCGGCGATCAGCAGACAAAATACAACATTCCTAATGGAACCGTTCCTCATGGAAGTGTTATTCAATCAATACCATGGCAATGGGACATGTGCTATCTGAAGTTATGTCATTGGGGGACGTTGAGAGGCTAGGGGTTGGCGGTTCCAACCGATATGTATTGATGGCATCTGTACAGGATTGTCTGTGCCTAGTATGCATAGCATAATCCGATATTAATGTTGTTTCCTTAACATGAGTTGGCTGTTGTTGTTTAAAACCGCATTCAGCATTCGGCCTGTGAATAATCGAGTCTGGAGATGACAATCTAGTGATCAACATCATGAGCATCGGTTTACACAATTTTGTTGGTTGTTTGATGTTTAACTCCGCACTCAGCAATGTCCCAGCTGTATAGCAGCTGTCTGTAAATAATCGAGTCTGGGCCAGACAATCCAGTGATCAACATCATGAGCATCGGTTTACACAATTTTGTTGGTTGGTTGATGTTTAACTCCGCACTCAGCAATGTCCCAGCTGTGTAGCAGCTGTCTGTAAATAGTCGAATCTGGGCCAGACAATCCAGTGATCAACACCATGAGCATCGATCTACATAACGGCAATACGATGACATGTATCAATCAAGTAAGTCGCTTCTGACGACAAGCACGGGTTGATGAAGATCAATTCTAACCCGGATCTTCTTAAGTAAGTTTTTTCTCTAAATTATGTGATATCCATAGTACTTCCATAGCATTTGACAATATATTCATCATAACAACGACGGAAATATACCAGATTATTGCGTTCGTGAAATATAAGACTCCTGCGAAAGGTTATTCACTCTGAAGGGTGATTTGATGTGAAATAATGGCAAGGAATAATCAGTTGCAGAATAGCACGACTGACAAGTAAATTTTCTTGCTCAGTATCGTCACGGAGACTCAGATATCTAATACGGGGGAAAAGAAACATTTGTAAGCAAAGTGGTGAGCTCGCCATGATGAATATTGAAGCATGTGTATTTCTATGTCTTTGTTTACATGTCCGAAGAGAAAGGTAACTCGGGTCACATCAAACTCTTTGAAAAAGACATTTACAAACCTCCCAAAACCTTCATAATGTTGTTTGAGTGTTGTGGTATGGCCTAAACAAAAACAGAAAATGTAGTTTTCATTCTTAGAAGTTTTGTGACAACTGTCATAAACACTGATGCGAAAGATTACTCATTTGCTCAATCAAGCGAAACGTTGACAGTAAGAGCCCATGTATAGTGATGAATATTCCGATATGTGCTTTGTCCTCAACCTTTGCTGTATATTTAAGTCGGGATGTGTATAACGATATACAGTTTGCAACAAGCTAAGCTTTTGTGGTTCGTTAAAGTCGTCCACTGTATGTGCGCACGAACCTCGACTTTGAGAGGGCGGTGGGGTAGCTGCGATGTTACTGCACATGGGCACAATGCGTGAAGCCCATTTCTGGTGTCCTCGGTCGTGATATTGCTGGAATATTGCTAAAAGCGGCGTAAAGCCAAACTCACTCGCTCGACCATTAGACGCCTTTGGCAATCAAGCTAAAGCCAGCATTTCAATATCCAGCGTTCATCAAAAAGTTTAAACTTTATGCTCTGCGTAATAACATCAGTCTCTCGGTGATCAAGGACCAAGGGATATTGAAAACGCAAACCAGCGTAATAAACTGTACACTACCACAAAAGAAAGTTGTCACCACTTCACTTGACCAAAGTAATAGAAACAAAAGCGTATGTTAGATTTATGTTTATATTACAAATCTTTTTCCTTCAATTTTACTGAAAATACATTGTCAAGTTTGTCTTTCATGTGCTTCCAGAGTTTATGCAGAACGTGCTTTTAATGAGACAGGGGTCAAGGGACAATAGCCGAGTCCATACATTTCAATACACGTGTCCTCATTGACGTCGTCAGTCTTCAGGAAATATCTCCACACCATCACACCTCTTGCATTGAACGGATGAACTTCTTGAGAGCAGTTTGGCGCTTTTCGCTCTCCTCTACGTAGAAAAACTCGAACTCTGCCAACGTTGCTAAACCGACCGAACCGACTTCGCACTCTCACCAAGCCACGTCGCTGACACCGACGGTCATAACCATTGCAGTGGAAGGTGTAGACGAATCTTTCACGGAATGGACGGAAGGCTCGTATACCAGTCATACCAAGTCATAGAACAACTGTTCGTCTGGTGATGGCGTATCCTAGTGCTGTCGCCATCAGGAATCTATTCCGGAAGTGGATCTGCCGTATGTAGCGGTCTTCGGCTGTGTCGTGGATCTTGGTCTTCCCCATCTTGGACGGTTTTGTGTCTGTCTCGTTTGTAGGTAACACTTACCTGTTTGCTGTTGGTGACATGGATGCAGTTGAAGGTTCTTGCGAGTTGACGTTTCATCGGCCATACCGACCGCCCTGTCTTGTTGCGCTTCCCAAAGCCTTGGCGGTTATTTGTGGTGGTTATTTGGTCTCTACGTATGTGCTCTGTCTAACATCGGTATTTAAGCTACCCTAATACACGTGCATTCGAACCAATGTCCCACAATTGCCTTTTCCGCGTTTTGAAAAATGCACGATTCCCGAAGGTTTGTTTGGTGCTTTGCTATCGGGAATATTTGGCGAATGTTTCCTGCTTAGGTTCTGTTTTTGTACAATTACTATAAACGTAATAGTTTTCTTTTTTCCCAGTAAGTTATGTTTGCTGTGTATATCTTTTTTATGTTAAATCACGCATAAATGCCGCTTTTAGATTGGCTGAGCGTTCTTCAATTATTTTAATGTACCCCGCTTACAAGCGAGTAACATTCCTGTGTACCTCGCTACCAGTGGCTATTCATTTGGTACTTCATGGTAGTACTTCTTCATCTCGAATAACATTGAATCACGCATGATGTATAGAAATTACCGAAGTTTTGCGAATGCAAATCGATGGATTGGAGTTGACTGTAAATCTGTTTTTCTTATCAGCAAAATCTAGCGATGGCTACAAAAATATTTGTACCTGGGCTTCAAACAATTCAGAATTAACACTAAGGTGTTCTGTAAAATAAATACGTAGTACACCGACTGGTTGGTGTACATCAACCTATGTTCCCCTCGTGACCAGTGAATAACATATAATGTAACATAGACAGACAGTCGCGTATTGTGTATTCAGCATTGAATGCCATAGATTGTTCAGTATATAGGCACTCTGTATGTTTGCTCTTGTGGTACACGTAATGAAGTCGTATGCATGAAATCCTTAACATACAAGATGGGCATAATCACATATACTGACACATTAGACCTTGGCATAAAATAAGGGCGATACATATGTGGAGCATTTGCTCTAGATATAGAAATTGCAGTGAGTGAAATGTAACTTGAATCTTAAAACCTAGCTGTCAGTTGTCAGGCTTTAGTTTGGTAGAGGAAATGTGTCAAGACCAGAATATGTGAAACTGTCTCAAACAAACATCATAAATATATTACCCTCGGGGTTGTTAGCTATCATTATGGGCACACAACTTGGGGTATATGGTACCGATGTTACAATATTAATAAACCTGTCAACACAAACATTCCTCCAGTACATCTTGAACAACTACATTTCATCATAAACCTTCCTCCAGTACATCTTGAACAACTACATTTCACCATAAAACTTCCTCCAGTACATCTTGAACAACTACATTTCACCATAAACCTTCCTCCAGTACATCTTGAACAACTACATTTCACCATAAAACTTCCCTCAGTACATCTTGAACAACTACATTTCACCATAAACCTTCCTCCAGTACATCTTGAACAACTACATTTCACCATAAAACTTCCCCCAGTACATCTTGAACAACTACATTTCCTCATAAACCTTCCTCCAGTACACCTTGAACAACTACATTTCACCATAAAACTTCCCCCAGTACATCTTGAACACCTACATTTCATCATAAACCTTCCTCCAGTACATCTTGAACAACTACATTTCATCATAAACCTTCCTCCAGTACATCTTGAACACCTACATTTCATCATAAACCTTCCTCCAGTACATCTTGAACAACTACATTTCACCATAAACCTTCCTCCAGTACATCTTGAACAACTACATTTCATCATAAACCTTCCTCCAGTACATCTTGAACAACTACATTTCATCATAATCCTTCCTCCAGTACATCTTGAACAACTACATTTCATCATAAACCTTCCTCCAGTACACCTTGAACAACTACATTTCATCATAATCCTTCCTCCAGTACATCTTGAACAACTACATTTCATCATAATCCTTCCTCCAGTACATCTTGAACAACTACATTTCATCATAAACCTTCCTCCAGTACACCTTGAACAACTACATTTCATCATAATCCTTCCTCCAGTACATCTTGAACAACTACATTTCACCATAAAACTTCCTCCAGTACATCTTGAACAACTACATTTCACCATAAACCTTCCCCCAGTACATCTTGAACACCTACATTTCATCATAAACCTTCCTCCAGTACATCTTGAACAACTACATTTCACCATAATCCTTCCTCCAGTACATCTTGAACAACTACATTTCACCATAAACCTTCCTCCAGTACATCTTGAACAACTACATTTCATCATAATCCTTCCTCCAGTACACCTTGAACAACTACATTTCATCATAATCCTTCCTCCAGTACATCTTGAACAACTACATTTCACCATAAAACTTCCTCCAGTACATCTTGAACAACTACATTTCACCATAAACCTTCCCCCAGTACATCTTGAACACCTACATTTCATCATAAACCTTCCTCCAGTACACCTTGAACAACTACATTTCATCATAATCCTTCCTCCAGTACATCTTGAACAACTACATTTCATCATAAACCTTCCTCCAGTACATCTTGAACAACTACAACTTTCCAGATACCTTCCTCCAGTACATCTTGAACAACTACAACTGACCATAAACTTTCCTCCTCGTACATCTTGAACAACCACATATGTCCTCCGAACAGATTTGTCTCGCAACATCTTGACCGCGAATCCCATCTGCTTAGTGCCAAAAAATGCATGATGGTAATTTCAAATACAGCCCTTTTTAGCACTTTGCATCATTGATTCTTTATGTGAGCTTGCTGAAGCTACGTCTACACGATTCACTGAAATACGAAAGACAATCAAATCAGAGCTCTGATAACTTGATCGAGCAATTTCGATTTGCCATGGCAACGGTGTATTTTATCTTTCCCATTAAACCACAGAACGCACCATACGAATAATCTTCAATTTGGATATCTCGGTGTTTTACTTTGATTTATAGACAGACAGGGGAATTTCTCTGTCCACAAAGGCCAAATCCAGGTCTTGATTGTACAATAGTTTACATGGTGCCATATCCCATGTGATTATGTCAGATTGTCAGCAATTATTTGAAGATGCGATTATGGTTGCACGATAGCTTTGTCAACGAGGAACGTGTTTCACCTAGCAGATAGGAATTACGCTGTTTAAGCATGTCCAAAGGACGCATGTTCACAGCACAGGATAGGCATCGTGATTTTGACGCACCACATATAGCCAAGCACTATGTCAATGGGATGTCTCACATAGTATACAAGCAGAGTCTGAAGCAGCATGTATGACCTAACACCATGTCAGTAGAATGTATGTTTCACGTAGCGAACTGGCATCGTACTATATGAAGCACCATGTACATTTTAACACTGTGTCGACAGCATGTATGTTTCACGCTGATGAGAAGCTGTACTAAATGAGTATTTAGTATCACTGGGTGGTGTCAGCAGGTGCACTATCACACTTTCCAAGTGCTGGTAAGCCATACGTCTCAAAAAACGCTATTTCTCATTACCCCTCTATCATTCCATACCATACGGCATAAACATAAATTTCACATATAATTTATATAATCCCATGTAGAAATATGTTTCACCTATGGGCATTACATTGTTTGGTATATGAATTACCCTTAAAGGAAGTAGATATTGCACCTCAAGAGGAAGTACGATATATGTTTTATCCCTATGCAAGTAGGAATATGTTGTTCACATCGATATTGCACCTCAAGAGGAAGTTGGACCATTATCTCACCCTACTTAAGTAGGAATGAGTGCCTCATGTTGACATTGCACTGCCTAAAGCATGATATGTTATCAACCCCAGTTTACTTTGTTGAACAGTCATTCTGTCGAATCGCCATCATTATCAACTTCGGAATGTGCATTTCAAATAACAGAAGACAGAAGAACCATGTCATTTACATTGTGGTCGATTTCAAAATTCAGCAAATTATACTAGCTTTGCAACAAAACCGATTGGAGAGCTGTAGCTAAAACTTCACCGGGAATGTGTGTCGCTAAATGGTACAGTCGTCTTCCACATGTACTCTACAATGTTGGGTATATGCAGTTGTCGCAGCTTAGAGAAGGAAGATAAAAGTCACCTTTTAAAAATCAAACCATGAGACAAGTTCGCATATCAAAATGTTAAAAGTTGCGGTTTAACCTTTACCGTTTTGTCGTTTTTTATCGTTTGTCTGGAAAAGTTCGCCCCTTCATATTCGTACATTTAGGTAAAAGCGAAATGATAACATAACTAATAAAATTCACAAAAATATCAAAAAGAAGATACCAAGTTTATATATTTCATATACTAATAGAAAAGTGGTGTGATATCATCTGGGATTCGAGTTGTATAAATATGTATGGGTCAGAAAATGCCAATTATATTTACCTGAAATGAAAATCCTACAAACACGGCAGTGCAGGTGAGGTCGGGGTAAAATTAGAAATGCACAGTAAAATGTGTCAGTGTGCTGTCGTAAATTTCAGTAATGAAAAAAATAGAGTGAAAGTTTTTTTCTGATATTGTCTTAAACTCAGTTAAACGGCGGTTTCTTTTCACATGTGGCGCCTGTCACGTCAGGAACGGCTACGCGCAATTTGACGTGAAGATTCCTGGGCTTTGGTGACACTCTTTTCTGTAGAGTGTTCGGAACGGACGTGTCCAGTTTCATGTAAGGGTGATGTTAAACCGCGCCGTGCCACTGGGCGTCGAAGACGTATGACGCTATAAAACAAGAGCGTAATAACCGTTGTTATGGTTCGTGAGTGAGTATGGTTTTATGCCGCGTCTAGCAACACTCCAGGAATATCATGGCGGGGGACACCAGAAATAGACTTGCGTGAGGAATCGACCCCGGGTCTTGGGCGTGACGAGCAAACGCTTTAACCACCAGGCTACCCCGCCAGCCACTGGCTCCTTGTCCACTGACCGACTCTGGCTGTGCGGTATTTGTCGTTAAAGATTAGGAGCACTTAACCCGATGAAATAATCACGCAAAATAATCGAAATGTAAGTACTCAGAAAAAAACATGGTATACTGTCGTATCATAATTTGCAAAAGTTGACCAACAAATGGATTTTGTGTGGGTGACTACAAGAGTGTTGGTTTTACAAAAAATGAGCTTCACTCACTGTATAAATTTGGGAGTCAAACCCGTGTCCTCGGCGTGACGAGCGAGCGTTTTTCCCACAAGGCTACCCCACCCTCCGTCAGATGTTGAGACTGTGCTCACAGCCCCAAGTGGAATAAAGAATTCCCGTTGAAGTATCTCATGAACAACAGCAAGCAAGTAATGGCCTAGCACCTGATGCCTTCTTGAGAACCTCAAAGGACGTAGGGTAATGGGCGAGTAGCATTAATATTGACAACACTCAGTCTGACAAATTCAGCATGACCAGTCGCCTCAGCTGCTTTCACGGGGCTCAACGTAATGAAACAATTCATCATGCACTACTTTAAAGAATATTACTATATGAAAGGTTCGTCCTATTCGGGACGACTGTAGATCATAGGCTGAGGATTGACTGTAGGTAATAATCTTCTTGGTGGCGTGTTGCCATTATTTCAAAATTTATCGATCAATTGGCTACACAATGCTTACTGCATGATACCATCTTACGTCAGTGCTCACGTAAAACTGTGCATTGACGGTCCTTCGAGAGTGAGTGAGTGAGTGAGAGAAGTGTGCTTAAAGCCGTGATAGTGCTTGAACATTGCTAAGAGTAAAACCGTACTCGTTCAGGGCAAGCAAATCCGGTATGCTTCCTATGCTAGAAATATACCAAATTGTTAGTTTGTATGAAAACCACATTCCATTCTTAAGTTCGTTTTATGAACTGTAAGCGAGAGACCCGAAGTACAAGTAAAAATACTTATATGGGGTGAGTGGTACTAGCGTGTTTACGTTTATAAAGCACATGGTTTAAACATAGACATTCGGTAGAAGCTGGACGTTTTCGGTAGACATAATTAGTATAGAGAATTTGTAAATTGTAGGACGTATACTTAGAGGAGATACAGTGGCTCTTTAGATCTGCATACTAAGGACAAATGAGAAGAATATGATATTTATCTCCAATACTAACACTTCCACACATTCTGGAGGATTTGTTCTCGATAGCATGACATCATATTCATCATAACTACATGGAAATACGCAAGTGTTACTCTTAGTTACTCTTGTCACTCATAACATGCGTATGCTGTTTAAACAGAGAATATGAAAACAGACATTTTCCATTCTGAAAATTCCTAGTAAACGTCACAGACTGCAAGCCCTCTTTGTGTTAGGAAATACTCAAGGCTAAAGTAAAATTCCATAGCATCATTCTTTGTATTGTATGATGATGCGAGTTCAGTTAAAGGAACACATTCTTAATTAATAAGTGAAACCTACTCCAAGGCCGAAATGCCAGCCATGTAGGACAGCCTTGCAGGAATGTAGAGGCCTGAACAACCAGATAACGAGAGACGCATTCGTGTATGCCGATACTCGAGGGCAAGCATGGATACATCAATGCCACTTTGCACGGAACCCAACGAACGAATGTGCAATGGGTCTTTAGGCAAGACATGGCTGTGATGGTGTCTTAGACCGGACATCAACGCAGACAAGTATCTTTCCCTATGACACCAGGTGTTTGTGGAGAGGGTAAGTATGTCTGCCCTGCCGGTAGCACCCGAACCTCATAACATACATGAGACGGAGTACTGGTCAAAGTGTTGGCTCGTCACGCCGAAGACCCGGGTTCGATTCCCCATTTTTAATCTGTACCAGAAATGCTTTGTCAGCTTTGTAAGCTTTGTAAACTACAGTCAAACGTTTGATAAGTGACTGAGTGAATTTAGTTTTACGCCAAATGAAACTTTAGCAATATTCCAGCAATATCACCTCAGAGGACTTCAGAAATGGCCTTCACACATTGTGTCTATTTAGGAATTTGTCTACTACTGGGTTACCCCTTTCGAAAGCTTGATAGTGTAAACACACTTTAGAGATGGTATGTAATATGTCATATTGATGTTCATGGAAAATTCTCAGTGTATTCTATAATGATAATTCGTGCACATTTTCTGTGAACGTTGAGGTACATTTGTAGACCTCACATTGAGTTGGTTGCTTTGACTGCTTTGACTGCTAATACTGCCCTGCAATACACTTGAAATGCGACGGCTCAGTTTACCAAAACCAGACGGAAAATCCCGTAATGGACCTGATACACAAGAGCCCTGATTTCGCTGTTTTTGTTGAAAGTAAACACTCGGAGGCTTGATAAATGACTTGAAACATCGACCCAGTTCCACTGGGGCAATACGTCAATGCCAAGTACAGACTACTCCCTAGTTGAAGGTCGGATGGAGCTCTGGATTAACGGCATACGTTCTAGTAAATCCATAGACAAGATGGAAAGAAAGTGAAAGTAACAGACCAATACCGTTTCGAGTATGCCTGGTTCACATTTGGCCTGCCATGGGTCTACGGTGCCAGTAAACTGTCCGTAGCTCCATCTCCGGGCGATCGCCCTGGAGCAGCAGTCGACGGCCGTTCGATTATCGCACGATTCTACGGGCGCCGTAGCCTCTACCTTTTTGTCAAACACCGAAGCTTGACAAACTTGAGAAACTCGTAAGCCCGTAGGCGGCATCACACGGACATTGAAGAAGCACTACAAGGAGGCCTCATGGTGATCGAGCGGTAAACGAGCGATATCTTAGCTAGCCGTACGATCAACGTTAGCCCTGGGTAAGATCTCCATAAGATCTCTGTACAATGTCTGTACAGCCTCCATGCATGTTTGCGTCCACCTGTCACCATGGAAATCGCACGATGCCCGTAGACAATGTGAACACAAACATCGTAACCCGCGGTCAGCCACGATGCCATCGACTACTCTCTCGTATGGCACCCGTGGCAAATGTGATCACGGTGTTGGTACTTCCGGTTCGCATGACCACTGTGTCTGTTTACTATGTCCAAAAATGATGAAGATATGGGGCTGGTAAATTCAGATAGATTCTTGGATTCAAACTGAAAGTTCAAGGGTCGTAACTCTGCAAAGAGACTAGTACCACCTTCGGTTGCTTTGTCACCGGTTTTGCTCTCCGTCGGGAGATATTAAAACCCTTCATTTATCGAGTAACAGACAGCCTGTGACGTACTACAGCGTTTGTCAACTGTTCAACAAGTGCCTTCACATAACAAGGCTCTAATGTTGCCGAGTCTCAAGTAAAGTTCATTAAGTTGTAACAATATACTAGTTGTGTTTATCTCGTCGGTATAGTAGATGGTAAGGAAGAAGAAAACGTCTGTTAAAGCCTGAGCAGTGCCTGAGCAGTGCCCGAGCAGTGCCTGAGCAGTGCCTGAGCAGTGCCTGAGCAAATCTCGTGCTATGACATGAAAGAAAGACAGGTTGTATTCAATAGTAGAGGCCCAGGTGCCCACGGTACAAATGAATTTGCTTAATGACAACTATTGTTCACATGACCTGAGGTTCCTCTTTACATGTGATTTAAGAATGGCCAAATGCTTCATTAAAATGGCAACAGATTTTACAGTATCAGCATTTTTAGACTTTAGTAGATTTATACATTGTTTGTTGGGGTATCATTAGTACATTTTAAATGAGAAAAAGTTTCACAAACTAATACTTTATGAAGTTCATCTTCAGTTTCACCAGATAAAAAGAACATGACAAATCTTCCAATTATAGTCTTTTCTTGACATGTTCACTTATGAATGACAACAACACGCGCAGCAGCAGCGGCGATATTAGCAGCAGCAGCAGCAGCAGCAGCAGCAGTAGCAGTAGCAAAAGTAGTAGTAGCAGCCGCAGTAGTAGTAGTAGTAGTAGTAGTAGTAGTAGTAGTAGTAGCAGTAGTAGTAGTAGTAGGTAGACTACAATATGTGCTGCATTATACATCATGCTGGTGCTTGTCTAGGCCTATCAGCAGCTTCGCACGTGTGAACGTCTTTCGTGGGTTCTCACGAGGGATGGAAGTATGACACTTTACCAACCAAATATCATTTACGGCGAGCATATTCATAGATAACAAATGAAACTATTCGATTTCATTATGAATTACGAACACTTCGAATAATCACCAGTCTTTTGTATGCAACTTGCCAAAGTTCCACGAATATGGCACTCCATCAACGTGCCAAAAAATCTTCAAATGGGAATCACGAAACAACTTATTATGTAAACGGATAGAAATCTCTATGCATGACAGAAATTTAGACTGATTTAGGAATAGACCTGAAGATTATACTAGTTGTGTAAATGTAGTTAGAGGGAGAAACGTGCTCTTATATGTACGGAATTTTACATCCAAAGTCATCGATGTGAGGAACTCATTAAAATGCTGAATTCGGTGTTGACTGCTAAGGGACAAGAGATGTCACATTTTATGTAACATTTCGATCTAAATCGACTCTTTTCAACGTATTTATTCAAAGCAAATTTGAAATTTTAAACCAGGCAGTGAAGCAGGGAGATTGCGTTGTAGTGAGTCCTTTTGATCTCTCTGATGACTGTCGACTGAGCGTGTTTTATTGCATCTCTAAAGATAATTTAGACCGGCATCGAGAAGAGGACTGTTTGCCATACGACATCCGAAAAGCGTTTCAGCAATTTCTTCTCGATGTGTGTTCAACTGATGGAAAAATAAGATTAATAGCCGTTTTGCAGCATAGTAATTTGTACGTTCTTTGAGATGGTTGTCAGTTTTGTGACGAAAGAGTAAGTGAGCAACGACTGTTGAAGTGAAATCTTGGCATTTGTATCGATACCTCAAGACTGAAATATGTATCCGCCACTTCGACGCATGTGCGTGAAGTGAAAAAATCGTGTGAGCTTGCGGCTAAAATTAAAACAATATGTTCATTTTGTGAAACCTACAAACATGGGTATGCTGCTGACAAACAGAAATATGACACCAGAATTCACGATCAGCGAATCCTGATACTCACAAGGGACGCAATTTGTAAATTGCGACGCCTCTGACAACTGACTTATTGTGATCCGCGCAAAGAAGTCAAACTACATATCTCCTCGTTTGAGACGTGGAATATAGTGTGAGCATGTCGGCTGAAACTGACATTTCATTACTGGCTATTGAAAAGCTTGATGGCAGACTGGCAAATTCACGATCGAATGTTACCGTTATCTAGTTCTAAGACGCTGTTAGGCCGAGATGTTCTTGACGGGAGTTATAAGATATGTCCAAAATGTAAAATACTTTCATGGGTTAAAAAAACCGAATGTAAAGTTTTGAGACTCCAAGACATTCCTTTGTTGGTTGGTTATGCATTCCAGGAAATGAGTTTCCTAGCCGGTAGCGTCAAACATTAACATTTAACAATACCAATCAGGGCCTTGCGTTGCAGACTGATGTTTTCCTCACAGGTCACAAATGGGCAAGGCGGAATGCGTGACGTCCTTGAAGATAGAAAGGAGACAAACCTTCCTTTCGTGATGGCGCTGATAATTGTATAAATGATTGAATCTATGGCGTCTTCTAACCACAAAACCACACAGGATGGGCGATTTTATTTCCAAGCGTCATTGTTAATTTAGCATCTGGAACAGGATTTCAATTGGCGTTTGTCGAACGTTTATGTTCAGAGTTTTAGGAGCGGCAGGATTATGAGTCAGTGAGCCAATGAATTTTAATTGAATTCGTGTTTGGTTGTGCCTTTGGGTAATCGTGCAACGCTGTAGGTGTTAAAGAGGGTCATGGCATCGGACGTTATGTCATCCTGTCCAGCCTTGAGTAGATATTTCGTGACAGCGTTGTAATTGACCTGACAAAGTCGATATGCTCACTCGTGGTTGAGCCGTTATGAAAATACAGCTTTGTCAAGAAATACTCTAAAGTTGAATTGGGTTTGTGTCGAGATTACTCCACTTCTATACCGACTTGGTTGTATGTTATGTAAAGGTGCACCCAGAAATATTTAAGAGATATGACAGCTATCTGTAAATAATTGCGTCTGGACCAAACAATCCCGTGCATGACCTCATGCGCAGTGATTAACGCAAGCAGGATACGATGATATGTGTCAGCCAAGTCAGAATGTGAGCTAAATATAGATTTAAAAAACATGAAATCAGCTTACGAGCAGCAACATTTTGTAACTTTATTGATACTGTGTATATTTCCCAGATCTCCAACCTGTCAACATGGTTTCTTTGACTTGTGAAGATTCGTCTTAGAATTGGTTTTCACCATTTGTAAAAGGCGACTAGTAGGATTAGGTGTTCTGTCTCTACGCGTCTCCTCGGATCTCAGTTCTGTGGATCGATGGTAATGCTGTTGATCACTGCATTGTCTGGTCTAGACTCGATTATTTAATCAGTCGTAACTATTCGTCTCTTTCCGTGACATTCGTAACTACTCGTGTCATTCCAGCAAGCCGGATGGCGTCTTCTATAGGTCACGGACAGAGACGAATATTCACGGATGTTATTTAATGTGTCGTAACGCAACAAACAGTTTATCTATGAAAACTAAAACAGTGACATACATAACAGGCTTAAAATGAAATGTTGCGGTCACGGCAACTTGCTATAGATTTAGTCAATTGACGTACCACCAACTTCGATTATAAAGAACTAACATTCGCTGTTCCTTTCAGTTCGTTATAGTCATAGCTCTTTGAATCAATAAACGATGACGTTTCTTGATGACTGTCAAACAAATTTCATAAAAACATTTAGTTTTGTGTTATTGGACGACGTGTGTCTGTTAATACGATTTCACATGTAGTATTTGTCTCTGGTCGATAAATGTGATCTTGAACGTGTATATTACAATGCGATTTGAAATGTGCAAACTTTAAGAGGCTGATGTCTACAACCTGGATGTTTCAAAGAGATATTTATCAGTTGCATTAAAGTTTGCAATTACAGCTAGTGTCACATGATATTGAACTGTCATAATCCTATATATGTGTGACATAAAATGAGTTATTTCTAGAAAAGTGTCTCATGTAAAACGAAAGAACGACCGTTTCAAGTTGCTATGTCGCCAGTTTAATGAGAAAACTATATCACGTTAACTTTACTGTGTCATTCATCCTTCTAAAGTGTTTTACACTGAGAATTCGTAAAAGAAACAGATGGTAAAGCGAATGCAACTGAAAACTTTTACAAAAACTTCTACGTATTCTAATGAAGCCACTCTGACTCTTGCATGAATTTAGTCCTCGCATTGCCACGGAATTCGTCGTGACAATGAGAGTAATTTAGATGATACGCATGAAAGCGCGAAGTCTAGTTTACGCACTGTTCGCGTCCTGTTTACGCAAAGGTTACGCACTCGGCACGCAAGGCGTGACCGAAAATGGTGCTCATTGTCACGCAATGGAACGCTATCACACGACTTCTTTACGTCTAGGTATTGTTGGCACATTGTTTACGTCTAGTGTAAGGCAAGATAAGCACGACGCGCTTAGTTCCAGCATAGGCATGTATTGTCACATCCACTTTACGCATGCGTAAAGCAGTCGTGGTCTCGCCTTGTCCGGTGTTGTCCCGCTTGATGCCACACTATATAAACTGCAGACACCACCACTAGCTTCATGCAATGCTGTGGACTTACAAGTACACATATGTCAATTGTCGTGACAATACACGTAGCTGCAATATTGCAGACAGACATGCGTATGTATAATATTGCTGACTGTTAAGGATTTGACATTAAGATTTGACATCGGTTAAGTATTACGATGAAACAGAGGAGCTGATGTGACATTGAAGAAATACTTCTGATTGCCGTACATGCTGATGCGTGTGACGCGTGAAGATCCTGTTTAGAACTGATCTTCAGCAACCCATGCTTGGCGCAAGAACGGTGGTCAGACTCGCTGACTTGGTTGACACATGTCATCGTATCCCACACGCGTAGACCGATGTTCATGCTGTTGATCACTGGATTTTATTACCCATATGGACGAGGAGATCCCATGTAATATGTTTTGTATATTTGCACAGTGTTCAATGTAGTGATTCTCGATGCTGATTGGTCATCTAAGCAGAAAAGGAATATCTTTGGTTGACGGCACTACTTTTCATGATATCATTGGTTGACGGAACTACTTTTCATGAATCAAGTTCATTGACTACTTTTTCCCCGTGTCATTAGAACTGGAACGTGCTGTACTCACACATACCGAGATTTCTAAGAGAAAATATTAAGGTTAAAGAACATGAAAACACTTTTTATTGGACATTATTTTGCAATAAAAAATGTGTTATAACTAGTGGTCTTTTCAAAATAAATAACCTTACAGAAAAAAGAAAACGTTTGCATATTGTTTGTAAACCAACATGGCCGACATTAGGATAACCCCGATCCTGAAAACGTCTCATCCAGACCCTCTCTGACAATGGTGTACCTTATCAAATCATCTGCGGGTACAAAAATGTTCAATCAATAAACAGTTATTCTTCAGCTGATATGAAACATCAGACCATCAATAAATTGTTGTCAAACCCTCGTACTTCCATCACTCGGCCCAATCATCCTCTGCCTCAGACCGCCACCATGACGTCATCATCTTTGTCGCAAGCCGTAAATCTTCATTCTGTAGATACAATATTCTCAAGTCCAATTTATGGTGATGTACTTCAACATCTCGAATGACTCCTCTGTCAGTCGACATCCTGTTCGATAGAGGCGTATTTTCCCATTGACTCAGATTCCGACTAGAGTTATCCTTCTTGGAATGAGATGAATGTCTTCCACAGACCGAAATTTTGTTTAATCTTCTTGTTGAGTTTCTTGACAGATAGGCTTTTCTAGATGTATTCCTGGGGTGATTGTCTCTCAGATTTCCCAACATTTTAAGCCTTGACTTTCCAAAAAAAACCTAACAGGTTTTTGACAAAGTGTGCTGCAACACTACACCGTCACTAGACACACGTCCGTCGTGAATGAAGGCTGTTCCGGCGCACTAACTTGATCAAATGACGTTTTAGTTGTTACTAAGTTGAATAATAATAATGTTTTGTTGCATATGAAGGATCACATTAACAAAAGTGAATAATTTTTTTTTCCATAAAAGATAGTTTGTTGCATTTTAAAGTGATTTTACGAAGTACTATTTGGCGCAGCGTAGTTATGTTATTACCGCTGAAGACGTTATGTTTAATTCGCTTATGAATACGAATCAGCTGTGGTCTCCAGGAATTTTTTTTATTATTTCGTGAAAGGCTCGCCAAGGATCTGCACTGCGAAAATTATTTCAACCCAGGAATATTTCCCGTAATCACTCGTACCTCATTGGTTATTCTCTAAGTCTGGTCCAGACTCGATTATTTACAGCCTAGTGTTGTAATGTTGCTAAGTGCGGCGTAAATCTAAACTCATCCACTAACTGAAGTAATTTATGGTTGCTGAAAATCAAGAACATACATTGATTAGAAAGAATCACATATATTGCTGACTATCGCGCATGCATGTTGCTTAAGCTCTACTTGCTGCTGACTATTGGGAATCGACATTGACATGGCATCACTTAAATATTACTATCAAGCTCACGTGTTCACGTGACATCACATAGATGTTACAATCAATTGCACGTAGTGCCGTGACGTCGGGTAGATATTACTATCAATATAACGTGGTACCGTGACGTGACGTAGATATCTCACATAGTGACGTCACATCGCAGATATTGCTATCAAGCTCACATGACGACGTGACATCGCTGAAATATTACTACCAATCTCACGTCGTGACGTGGCATCCTTACATATCACTATCAAGCACACATGGTGACGTGACATCACTTGCATGTTACTATCAACTTCACACAGAGACTTGGTACCACTTAAATATTACTTAGTCTACTAAGCTCACATGGTGACGTAACATCACTTAGATATTGCAATCATGCGCACATGGTGACGTGACATCATTGAGATATCACTATCAATCTCGCATGGTGACGTGACATGTCTTAGATAATGCTGTCAAGCTTACATGGTAACGTGATATCATTTAAATATAACTGCCAAGCTCACATAGTAAAGTGGCATCACTAAGATGTTACTACCAAGCTCACATGGGACGTGACATCACTTGTATGTTACTGCCAAGCTCATATAGGACCTGATATCACTTAGATGTTACTATCAAGCTACTAGTGATGTGGCATCACTAACATTGTGCCGAATGCCAAGCATACACCTTGCTGTGTCGAAATAAGCAGCATATTGCTAACATCAAACATGAAGATTGATCATTGTTGACTATCAAACATATATCCTGATTGTTGCTGCTTATATATCAAACATACGTCATGTTTGTAGCTGACTATCAAATATACATCTTAATTGTTGCTGACTATATATCAAACGTACATACTCACTGTGGCTGTCTGTCAGACATACATCCTGCAGCTGATTGTTACTGACGATATATCACACATACATGTTGATTGTGGTTGCCTGTCAGATGTACATCCTGGTTGTTGCTGACCATCAAACATAGCTCTTGAATGTAGCTTATCATATATCAAACATCCATCTTGATTGTTGCTGACTATCAAACATGTGATAGCATGTCTTATTTATTATCGATGAAACTCCCATTATATCGTATTCTATTAACGAAGAAGGCTAGAAATAGAACTCATTTATCATTCTGTTCTGTTCAAGGCCAGTACCATCATGCCATATACCAATCGGTAGTTTCCGGACAAGCCAGCGACAATTTACGAAACTAGACGGACTTTACCGAACCCCGAAGGGCGATGGTAATTGATTATTCTGCTCATCTGGCTTCCAACCGTTTCCAATTTGATGTTAGAAATCTTTCCGTGTTTTGTCCTTAATCTAACAAGGTTGCCATTAGAATTTCAGGCAGTTCTCGACTCGTGTCTGGAAACTGTTTGACGGCGGTTCCAGTCGATGAGGTCATTAGGCCGAGTAGTAATGCAGACACTGTGAACTGTATTGACGTCTGATAAACTTGGTTCCGTCTGCAAGACGTAATTAACGGCTTCTGGACTGGTTAAGAACTGAAGGATACCGGGTGTTGGGCAGTGTGTGCCGTGAGGATGGGAATATCTGCAGAGTTGTGGCACCGTGCCAGAATGGCATTATGGGTGAAGGTACTGCTTTTGGAAAGGTCGGGGGTCTGAAATTATTTATCTCCGGCACGTTTGATCGATCCATACTATGTGCTCGGACACCGGTTTTTCAGTAATAACACGCTGGGCATCGACTTGCTTACATAAACCCAGTGACGGTCTGTGGTGAGTTAGCTCGGATGATTCTGGGGGTCGCATCTGCTGATAGGGTCGTATATATGTAGTGGGGAACAGCATTTAGTTTATCCTAATCAAGTAGATTCGAGTTATTTGGACGTCAGCGTGCAGTTTGAAACCACTGGAAGTAAATGATGATCTGAGTGTGTTCGTAATTGACTTTGACCTTTAGGGTGTCAAGAGGAATATGATCCTGTATTGAAACGTCGCAGTCGCGAAATAAAAGAAGTTGGTATCCATAAGATTCGCTCAGTATTGTACAACGAACACCAGATGCATGTATTTATCAGCATCAAGAATAAAGCTAGTGAGTGATTTGAAGACGTGTGTGGGTGAGTGATTGAGTGAAATGTGTTTCGATGAGTGAATGATTAGGGTGAGTGAGTGAGTGAGTGAGTGAGCTCATGTCTTAAATGCCTCCTTTGCAGATCATACATCTTACTCGCAAGAGATGGGTGCTCACGATCAATGCCATTTAATCTGAGTATTTGAGCCCTACATCATAGCACGCACGTCGCTCTCGAACACTGGGCACCATATTGATCTTACTGTCCTGGGATTGTATTCCAGATCCATCTCACTTATGATCGTAAAGCTGTGACATGGCATCCTGCTCACTGGTGAACTGTTCCAGCTGGTGTCACTTTCAGCTGTCCTCCCACATTTAGCTGATTAATGTGAAATATGGTTTCACGTAACGTTGTATTTAATCACAGATATAAAGATTTGAATAGGCACGCGGCACTGCGCAATAAGGGTTGTTAGTCCGGAAAGTAGTGGTACAGACACACACTTACACACGCGGGCGTAAAGTAGAGCTATTCTTACGACGTATTCTCTGTTTCGTTTTTTCGACAGATTTTCGAATTTCGCATATTACAGCCTCTGAAATTCCGTGCATGGAAACTACAGTCATTAACGTGCTTCACGTTTTAAAAAAGATTGAACGTGGTTTAACATCATGGTTGTAAAAATCAGGAGAACAAATACGGAATCAGATGAAGAAGAAACGACTGGTTTATTATTACAGAGATCATCCGACAGGGCTGTTTGATGTACTAAAATAATGAAAAAAAATATAGATTAAATCTAGTAGCACTTAACCTTCAGATCAGCATGATGTATTTCTTTGGTGGAATGTGGAATGGTGGAACTATTAATAAAACTAAACTAAAATAAAATAAAATAAAATTCCTGCAATATCACGACGGTGGACAACGAAAATAGGCCTTACACTATGCACAGTGTGGGGAATCTAATCCAGACCTTCGGAGTGACGAGCGAGCGCTTTAACCACTTGGCTACCCCACCCCCATATAATGGCTGACACCCTGGAAATATAAACAATATAAACAAGGAAAACAACAGGTTCTCTTGGGGACACAACAACAGGTCGTCACGGTAAGTAGCACATGATTTTGCCAATTTTCTCAAGACACATTGTCTAAGTCAAGACGAGAGGAAAGAACAAGGGCCGTAACAACGTTAATCATGTGCTGATCAGTCCAGTTTTCGATCACGAGTTGTAAGTAACTGACTTCACGCACCTGTCTAATAACCATGTCCGCTGACGACATGAATAATAAGCATGCTTAGATTTCAGAAAAACAAACTATGATCCGATGATTTTGACCCTTGAACTCATAGTGTATTTCTTAAAAAAAAAAACCCAAACTCTGAAGCTGTATATCTTTTCCTCAGGGTCCCGACCGACAAAGTGTTCGCAGCATCACGGCCTATCGAAAGTTTTAACTTTTTCGGGGGCTTACGAATGGCCGCGTATCGATCCGTCGAATTTCTGATTTCAGAGTAGTAAAATGCATTCGACGGATGAGAAATTCTGCTATTAATTACAAAGAAATCATCAAAACATTGGATTGAATAATTGGACGCAAGGGGTGTTTGATATAATGGGAAACTACTGTATTAAATACATGTCAGTACTCTCTTTATTTTTGTACAAAATTTAAAATGATGCATCAAATAAAATGCATTCAAAAGGATAAATATATACAAGGATATTATACCTATATTTGCATTCAATAAAATGAAACGTTATTTCATTAACACATTTTCAGTTTGTAGGAATGTTACACAACCCGAGCATGTGTTCATGTGCCTCCTATCCTTTGTGTCCAAACCACTCAAAAAGACCTTCGGTAATAAAAGATAGCAGTGAACAAATAAACATTCATGGATAATGCGCGTTGTAGTTTTGTTTTAAGTTAATACCTTAGAGTTTTTAATATCAATTTAAGATACAGTTTTCCATGGTAAGTGAAGATTTGATAAGCACTTATATTCATTTTTCATTACGGGGGAGATAGAGACAAGAGCTAGGGACAAGAGCTAGGGACAAGAGCTAGGGACATGCTTTATGTAGTGTAATCCAATAGAAACCGATTCCTTAATTAAAGAACGTATTAGACTCCCCTAGTGTGTTAAACACGGTCTGAAAATTTGATTGATTTAGCACAGAACCACCGCGACATGATTCGACTTATCGGCACTGCTGACTACTCAAAATTCGACGGAATCTTAATTAAGAATGGCGTATTGCTAAGAACACTTCGTGGACAGGGTGTCTGTTCCCCCAAATATCGTTTGTGATGAAGATGACCAGAAGTACGGATAAGCTGCCAATCTTTCTGCGAAATATTTATGTGCGGATAAATCACGCAAACATTTACGTGAAAACTCGTTCCTATTAAGTCTGTTGCAAGTACGCTTCAATATTTGTAAATGCTCAATAAATGTGATCTTACATCCGGACACACAAGAATGTCAAATCTGTATGCCGGCGGATAGATAAAATAACTGATATATATTGAGAGGTTCTATTGCAGGGCAAGAACCTGACATCTCGCCGTTTTTCTTATCGTTTGCCATATGGCACATCAAACATAAATAACAAACACTAAGTCACAGTAAACATTTAAACTTTATGATATATTAAACTCAATGGAAAATGGCAAAATACCCAGTCGAGTTTGAGTAAGGTGAGGACAAATTTATTTGGTTACTCAAGGGAAAATAAGGATACCCAAATGAGATGACCACAAGCGAAGGCATGATATGATCAGTGAACCAAAAAGTGAGTGAGTCGGTGAGTGAGTGAGTATACTCTTACGCCGTTTTAAGCAATATCACGTCGGAGACACCAGAAATGGGATCTGCACATTGTTTCCTAATTTGTAAGTGTCTACCATGTACTTTTCAAACCAGGTTTTACTGCATGTTGCTGTACCCGCAGCTACCCGTGCTTTCAGATCTTGGGTGCGTGTGTGAAGCCCATTTCACGTGACATCGCTGGAATAATGCTAGAAGCGACGTAAAATCATACTCACTCACTCGCGTACGTCTTTGAATTTGGGTATTCTGTGAGAAACATAAATGCACACATTTAAGATCCGGACAGTTAATAATTACACACGCAGAAGCACCAGTTCAGGTCAAACTGTCCTTTGTTATCACCTCCGGATAATCTGCTCAATAAATACTTCATATATGGAATGCAAGCAACTTTCATCTTCTATGAAAGCGGAGATGATGTTCAATTATCACTGTCGTTTAGTTTTTTCTTGTTTTGACTATCACGAACGAGATCTTTTTCTCGACGTGGTCTCAGTCTACTGGTTTTGAAATGATCCATCCTCAAACCTTTGCGGTACAGAAAAATGAGTGGGTGAGTATGATTTTACGTCGCCTTTAGCAATGTTCCAACAATATCACGACGGGAGACACCAGAAATGCCTTCACACATTCCCTCGTACCCATGTGTGGAATGGAACCCGGGCCTTCGCGACGAACGAACGCTTTAACCACTGGGCTAAATCACTGCCCTGTATACAGGGCCAGCTGTATAGAATGGGCGAGTCATCAGTGACAGGTGCTTGTCTGCCGTCACAGGGGTAAAGGCAAGGTATCTGGCCTGCGCTAATAATGTCATAAGTCTACTTTGTTTGAACAGTAGGTGAGCACTGCGAATACTAGCACGTAAGTGGATCAGAAAAGAGCAACAGTATAAAGCGAGATCGTATGCATGCATGTATGCATGCACGCATGTAGGTATGTGCGTGCGTGCGTGCATATGTGTAATGGTTTCATTAAGTTTGCATGGATGATGCATATATATACACAGTGGCGATAGATAGAGGACGCATAGATAAATATACAGATACATGATAGATGCATAGATACACATGCAGATACATAGATGCATGGAAACTGTAACCTAGAAACATGAATTTTGCATAGTCTGTTTGCGAAACAGTGAAAACGTGAAAATCAAGTGAAATTAAGATTGCGAATCCTCATAGATTTACCTTGCCAACTGAACATTTAAATCTCAGATTCTTTTTCAATTTAGGACAAAAGTTGTTGACTGATTCAAGTCACTGTTATTGGTTTGTATTACAAGGGTATAAGCGCAGCAGCGGCAAAAGTCAAACAATTAATGCGCTTGTGGTACGTGATGAGCGTTAACTTGGACCAACCTCACTTGTTCTCGGTGTTTCATTTAATGTGCATACGTTCGGTGTGTTTTCAAACAGACTATAAGACACGTTAGAACTGGTCTTCAGTAAACCATGCTTGTCACTAACGGGATCGGGAGGTCAGGCTCGCTGACTTGGTTGGCACATGTCATCGGTTCCCACTTATGTAGATCGATACTAACGCTGTTGATCAGTGGATTGTCTGGTCCAGGCTCGATAATTCACAGACTGCCGCCACATATCTGGAATACTGCTGAATGCGGCGTAAAACTAAAGTCACTCGTTACAACAAAATAGTTATTACAACATGCAGTTCATCTGAACACTAGACTGCATTCAGTAATTATATCCACAACTCTAATGCAAATATTAATATAGTACATTATATTTATGTAAAATGAGTCTTCATACCGTGGAACATAATGTTTCACTTTCGTAAGTCATTATAGTTTCCATTTGTTAGACATATTATCTGAGTTCCCTCAGGAAACAGTAGAGTCTGATACCGCCTCATCTCTGAGAGAAAGAAATGCTTCCGTGCACATTACCTTCTTGTGTTTGTCAGATCAGCTAATGGAAGTAAATGGAGGGCTGTCATAGTATGGATCTGTGGCGAAATGGGTTGAAGGTAAACAGGATGCGTAAGTGTTGGCATTTTTTATTATGTTTGTTTGAATGTCAACAAACTTCATACGACATGAGCCATATTTACTTGCTGTTTTTATTTATTTTTATTTCATTTTATATTATTTGTGTGTGTGTGTGTGTGTGTGTGTGTGTGTGTGTGTGTATTGTTTTTGTTGTTTTGTTTTCTGGCGTTTTCTTTGTTGCTGTTTTGTTTTACGCCGCACTCTGCAATATTCCAGCTATTCGAGTGTTTAAGTAAACAATAAACCTTTCAGAGAACGTCTATTGACAGGTAACATTTTTACAGTCGGTGCCATATGGGGACGGCTTTTGTCAACATATGCCGTGATACCTTGCTATTTATATTATTAGATCCGGAACACATTTTCTACAAAATGATATCAAATTCAGCAATTTCTTGACATATTGATATTTTGTATCCAACCTCCTTAAAGCTAAGATGACAATTTTCATTTACAAATAAAACATTTTTTGTTTCAAGCTTATGGTTAGGGAGTGAGTTTTACGCCACTTTTAGCAATTTTCCAGCAATATCACGGTAGTGAACATCAGAAATGGGCTTCACACATTGCACGCATGTGGGGAATCGGGAATTCTAGTTCAGATTTACTTTTGTTCTTGACGATGACTTGAGACTGTTGACAGTGAAGATGGGTCACGACAATGGGTCAAGATGACTCTGATTACTTTTAGGACTTGTCGAGAATTGGTTCTGCTCCTTGAGCTGACTTTGACAGAAAGCTCGGTAGACAGTAGTATTCACTGGATCCAAATCGGCATCTTTGGGTTGACAGTTGTATTAACTGGAACCGGTGAGGACAAGGGTGCATCTGTCTAGACACGGATTTTCCTCGCACAATATATCACTTGTGTACATTTACGCTGCATTCGAAAAATGATGTGATCCAGATTCATATATTAACTCGTATGGGATAACGTTCATTCATCAGCCCAAACTGGGTTCCACAGGAGATATTGCATGTGTGAGATTAAACGATATCTGCTGTACGTGTAGAGATTCCTTAAACTGTTAGGACTCTTCTTGTACTTCGTAAAGAATACAAATTCATGATCAGTAATTATTCTAAAGGATATCTTGGATAAATGTGTTAAAAAGGAAAATTCATGATCGTGTTTAGGGGAGGTGTCCATTCTATGGCTGCATATATTTTACGAGCGCTTCAATATATTTAGCCGTATTGAGCGCTTTTGAGAAATGTGTCACCACTCGTACGAAATACGAAATACCAGGGATAGCTACCATAATAATAATAATAACAACAACAACAACAACAATAATAATAATAATAAAGATTCCCAGGCTTACACATGATAACTACTAAAAAAGTCTGGCATGCCCTCGATACTATCTAAATAAAAAAAAAGCTTTGCAACGTATCAAACATACACGACCAAACTGGCTTGCTACGCGTCGGATTAACCTCATTCAAAGGGCAGGCAGTCCCGCAACAAATCTAATATATACAATCATAAACATGTTAGTATGTTATTGCATTACCCTCTGTGTGCGGTGGTGGTGGGGGAGGGTGTGGGTTGGGTTGGGCAACATGTTATTCTCACAAGATGGTTAAACTTATATTAATAAAATATTGGATGGCCTGAACTGTCCCTTCCGAGCCGTTGCTCGCCATAGTAACTCAGCCTAACTATGCAGGCACGACTATCAAAATTGAACACGGATAACCTAACTTGCTGATAACATGTTTCCATGTTATTAAATATACACTACAGACACAATTTGCATTGTTAAATATTAAATTCGGTGAGAACTGAATTTTACTGCTATTGCAAGCAGGTGGATGCTGAAATAATTGCCACTTAAAGGGGCACTGATCCAGAGCGATTAATGTTTCGCGCCACAAATCTAATTATGTCATGTGGTCTACCCCTTCTACCTCGACAGTGACGAACACGGGGATTGTGTCCGGCAACTGTCCACCTTGGCAGAATTTCTTCTACCTAAACAATGGTGTAATATGAACGGCGGATGCCCATCACGTGCCGTTATTTGAAAATATAGTTACTGTCTGATTGTAATTACGTATCCCAGTAGTGTACAAAGTTTTTTTCAGAATTTCTCATGTGTGGAGGGCATGATGACTGATCCATTAGTAACAATGTGATGTATGTTGACCTATGACCTTTGATATACATGAATCCGCATGCTAAATCAACCCATTGCCATTGTTAGAAATATCTAAAAAATGCAATTAGGTATAGACAGGTTTTAACGTTAGTACACGGCAATTGCCATCATGTATATTTCTCATGCAAGATTGAAGTTTCGTTCATATCCTTAAAACAGCGTCGACCCTAAGTGTTTTAGGAAATTCAGTTTGCATGCAACACAGCCATTACTGCTCCGTTGCTGTAACCCGTGTTTGTTTATATAAAGCTACATCTGTTCAAATGCCATTTATTTCATGGTCATCTAATGAATTATTCATAGTAGATGTAATTACTTGGAAGAACCGCTCAAATTACCCGACAAAGGTTCCCATTAACCTTTCAAGTGTCTGGAGTAAATACACTGCATCATAAATTAATTTTAAGGCGTGTACGTTTCACTGTAGAGAAGATATACACCGATTTACAGTTATCTGTAAACCTACTGGCAAACAAGGATAAGTTGGAGCGCAGGCAACGCATTGGTAGTTGTCTGACTGTCTTAAGCTTTGTTCCCTGCGAGACTGTGTGGTGTTGACTAAGTCTGACTTTATACCCCACATGGGCATGTGTATAGGTCCATAGACTATGTACCCGAATGATGGCTAGAGGGAGATTGCAAATCATCATGGCGTCACGCCATGACCTCTGGTTCCGGAAGACCCGTGAAGATCCGGGTTAGAATTGATCTTGTCGAAAGAAGCGACCAACGAGATCGGGTGGTCAGGCTCCCTGACTTGGTTGACTCTTGTCATCGCATGCTAGTTGTGCAGACCGATGCCCATGTTGTTGATCAGTTGGGTTGTCTCGTCCACGTACGATTATAGCAGACCAGAGCCATATTGCTGGAATATTGCTGAGGTCGGCGTAAAACTAGATTCACTCACTCACTGGTGCCAGAACCGCCAAGAATTATGAAGATTGGCATTCCGACATGAAAAGAGTGGGCGTTCTCACTTCTAACTTATATAGCATACAGTAACGCCTCCACTCAGTGAAGGTTCGGTGAAAGTGAAGGGAGTCGAAGTTTCACACGTCTAGCCGTTTCCATTCTGGATTCGAACAGCGTCAGAGATGAACACTTTACCTGCTGTCTTCTACTGCAATTGTAAGGGAACATTGAATCAAGGTACCAGGCACCACGGCTGATGCCATACATATCATGGTACACACTCACAAGCAGGTCCATGGAAGGGACCCGTGAAGATCCGGGGTAGAATTGAAATGAACGCCCATAGCATGTAAGAGACAACTAAAGGGTAGTCTGGCGCGCTGACTTTAGTTGACACATGTCCTCGGTTCCCATTTGCGTAAATCGACACTCATGCTGTTAATCACTGGATCGTTTCGTCTTCACTCGATTATTTACAGACCGCAGCTATATAGCTGGAATATTGCTGAGTGGGGCGTTAAACAAATAAACAAACAAATATTTGATGAAGTGGAAATTGTATTGCAACGCACATAATTTGTACAGACGCTAACAAATGAATTAACTAACTAACTAACTAACTAACTAACTAACTAACTAACTAACTAACTAACTAACTAACTAACTAACTAACTAACTAACTAAGAAGAAAGTCATGTAACAATATTACGACTGCAGAAACAGGAAATCAATGTGCACTTTGAATTAAAATCACATTTGGAACAAGCGTCTGTGAGAGTGCGTCTCTAAAATCCCACAAAACCCCGCGCCACGAGTCTAGGTGTAAAGTAAACTACCCTGATAACGAACTTGTTTATGACTAGTGTAGGTTCCATCGCTAACGGTAATAACCCGAATCTAATTATCATTAAGCTGCTGTATAATCTATAGTTCAATATGCCCACAAAATCATAATACCTATTTGCACATTTAATCCAGTTATGTTTGTCGAGAAAACAATGAGCATGTGACGGGTATCACGTGACTGACCCGTTTACAAGGAAGGTCATTTTGCTTAATGCAGGTGTGATGTATGTACGGAGGTGTTGCACCTGGTCATTACCGGACGGAATAGGAGAGGCGTACAGCAGGTAGGAACCATGTTGATTTTACCTCACTGATTTTACACTCGCCTTCTACTTCTTCAGGGCAATCACGGGTGGCTTATACAGAATCCGGTCACGAGTAAATTACTCATAGTCGACTACAAGCGACTTCATCTATCTCAGGGTCGTGTGATAAGGTATTAGCCATGATAGAAAGCAGTCGGGGCATGTACCTGTATGTTGTAGGTCACACGTTTCCATACAGTCATTCATACCTGCATTGACGGTATACGCCGAGTAAACTTTGTAATTTCTAATCACCAATGACAGATGACCTACCTCATGTTTACCGTCACGTGAGTATATGGTCAAATATTAATAAGTTAAAACTTCTATGACTTTCTGTCAAGGTGATTGGCGCCGTTATTTTCCGATCTTTGCTACCTGTCCGAGTGTAACTAAACCTGTTACAAAATTTCGTTGTCACCGAATCATGGTTGGCCGACAAAAATGATATCCGATGCAATTCTGTGTTTTTATTTTCGTGCCATACGTTCCCCAATTATTTCAGGTGAACAAGACTTAAATGACGGGTGCCAGGATACGCTGACCTTTTTGCAAACATCTGGTATGATAGTGATTCATTAACACATACTCTGTCATCGTAATCCATTGTGACAATCACTGGATTGTCTAGTCCAGACTCGATTTGTTTGCAAATACAGCTGTAATGCTTCTGAAACATACTTTTATGAGATTTCATATTTTTCGAAACCGACGCATGCGTTTCTTCTGCTCTTAAGTATATTTCTTGATAACCGTGTGAAAAAGCCACCACACTGACAGTCGACACTGAAGTATTGAGTTTCATAACGCAGCCCGTGAATGTTCCGACATATGTAAGTCAATAACAGTTTCCTTGCCTTATTTTTGAAATCATTGTCGCCTTTGTTCGAATAATGAGAACAATGAGTGCCGACTCTCTTGGGCTGGAGTTTGGTGATGTTAATCACCCCACAGCTTGCACGTAATAGCTTTATGGTTCTGAAATACATGTTATAGATAATACTCTTAGGACAATGACATGGTTTTGAAGCCTTAATAATACAATATTATTTACAGCATTTTAATAGTAATGTAAGTGTCGTTATTAGCATCCGCTATATAATGGTTTAAACCTATTATATTTAAGTAGAACGTAGATTAAAAACAGGACATACTAGCTTTAGTAAATATCTCTCCATGGTCTACTACCTCGATGTGAATGTCAATAGGGACAGAATGCCTCTGAATGACACGAGAGCAGATTTTATGTCAGCAAATTATTAAGTATTCTTTTCACTGGTTGAGTTGGTGTTGTAAATCGAAATGGTTTCGATATGTATCTTGTATACATCACATTTCGAGACACTTGAATTAACTGCAGGGGGTGTTACATAACATGTAGAACCGAGAGGACATCCAACCCTTTCATACAATAACATAAAATACTTTTTTTATGTTATTATATTTTGGATACATGGGAGGATCTTGAGAAGAACGTCCGCCAAATATGTCATTATATTCCTTAGTCTCCTAGTTACTGCAACCTGGTTTGGAGCGTCATATCTAGCAGAATGTGTCCTTCATATTTCTTAGTCTCCTAGTTACTGCAACCTGGTTTGGAGCGTCATATCTAGCAGAATGTGTCCTTCATATTTCTTAGTCTCCTAGTTACTGCAACCTGGTTTGGAGCGTCATATCTGGCAGAACATGTCCTTCATATTTCTTAGTCTCCTAGTTACTGCAACCTGGTTTGGAGCGTCATATCTGGCAGAATGTGTCCCTCATATTTCTTAGTCTCCTAGTTACTGCAACCTGGTTTGGAGCGTCATATCTTGCAGAATGTGTCCTTCATATTTCTTAGTCTCCTAGTTACTGCAACCTGGTTTGGAGCGTCATATCTAGCAGAATATGTCCCTCATATTTCTTAGTCTCCTAGTTACTGCAACCTGGTTTGGAGCGTCATACCTGGCAGAATATGTCCCTCATATTTCTTAGTCTCCTAGTTACTGCAACCTGGTTTGGAGCGTCATATCTTGCAGAATATGTCCTTCATATTTCTTAGTCTCCTAGTTACTGCAACCTGGTTTGGAGCGTCATATCTAGCAGAATGTGTCCTGCATATTTCGTAGTCTCCTAGTTACTGCAACCTGGTTTGGAGCGTCATATCTAGCAGAATATGTCCCTCATATTTCTTAGTCTCCTAGTTACTGCAACCTGGTTTGGAGCGTCATATCTTGCAGAATATGTCCTTCATATTTCTTAGTCTCCTAGTTACTGCAACCTGGTTTGGAGCGTCATATCTGGCAGAATGTGTCCTTCATATTTCTTAGTCTCCTAGTTACTGCAACCTGGTTTGGAGCGTCATATCTGGCAGAATGTGTCCTTCATATTTCTTAGTATCCTAGTTACTGCAACCTGGTTTGGAGCGTCATATCTTGCAGAATGTGTCCTTCATATTTCTTAGTCTCCTAGTTACTGCAACCTGGTTTGGAGCGTCATATCTGGCAGAATGTGTCCTTCATATTTCTTAGTCTCTTAGTTACTGCAACCTGGTTTGGAGCGTCATATCTTGCAGAATATGTCCTTCATATTTCTTAGTCTCCTAGTTACTGCAACCTGGTTTGGAGCGTCATATCTGGCAGAGTATGTCCTTCATATTTCTTAGTCTCCTAGTTACTGCAACCTGGTTTGGAGCGTCATATCTGGCAGAACATGTCCTTCATATTTCTTAGTCTCCTAGTTACTGCAACCTGGTTTGGAGCGTCATATCTGGCAGAATATGTCCTTCATATTTCTTAGTGTCCTAGTTACTGCAACCTGGTTATTGTTTGGAGCGTCATATCTAGTAGAATATGTCCTTCATATTTCTTAGTCTCCTTGTTACTACAACCTAGTGGTAGTTGGGAATGTCATATCTGGCAGAATCTTCAGCGGAACTCTCAAAAAGCAACATGGCAACCAGTAGCTATCTGACGCTGATTGGTAATGGCGGTAAACTAGAAGCCAGGAATTACAAGACTGACACCGACTTGATATTATGTGTAGAGGGATTCGAGTGTCTCATGACATAAACATTGATAGCAAACTTTTAAGCCATAAACATGACGTTGAATTCTCTGTGTATTCTCTTCTATGCAACTTTATTATCTTTGCAGACAGTGTTTGTATAGGAGAAGTCTTCTGATAGCGCCTTCAGCGAACCTTTAAATGGATCTTATTTTCAATATTTCTTAGATATTAAGAGATAAATATGTGCTTACATATTTAAATGAACACTTTTTTAGCATGCATCATTATGGTAATAGTATCATTAAACCCTGCCCATAAGGTAGTCGATAGATCAGAAAGGTTTATAGATTTTGTGAAAATTATAGCAATGCTGTTAGTTTAATGATGAATTTCACTTTTTCTCTACACATTTTGAACGTCGCCAACAAGTACACAGCAAACTGTGATTGTGTAGATTTTATTGTTATGATGTTGGGATCAGGACCTGTATTACCATTAGAAATTACTCGTTTACCAGTCCAGTTCACTTTTCTCTTGTGAAATGCATAAGTTTCAATCATTAACGAAGAAATTAAATGATTAACAATTTTCACAAAACACACCTCGTTTCAAGGGTAACAGAGCAGTGTGTGCTTTATTCTACCACGCTGAGCTTTGGCTTTTTCCAAATAATACCTCTTACAATGGCTACGACAGTTAATACAGTGACTGAAACACTGTACAATATTAACTAAAATATGGCTTATATTATCTGAATCCGATCGATGTTGTGGCTTTCTTAACTATTTTCCTATTGTGATTATGCATGTTAATTCAGCGGATGGCAGTCAAGGTTTATATTTTGGATTATAGTAGGGTTTTGTTCATGAACAAAACCTTCATCTCAACAATCCGTGTATAACAATACAGAAGGTTAGATGTTCTCAGGTGCGACCTGTAGTAACAACTTGTCGCACCCAAATCGTGACGATTTGAAACGGCATACAACTAGTTGCAGTTGAGTTGTAAGACAGATGATTTGTACTAATTCCAACTACAAGTCGCAAGCTCTCATCCAATCAAATCGCTTAGACCTATATCCGAGTAAAAATGACGTCGTTTTTGTTTATGTTGACACAACATCAGTGACACAAGTAAAACCATCGATCGTACCAGAGAAGGAACCGAGCAGTTTATAGACTTTCACTTGTCACAGGAATGGTTATGGAATGCTCTAAGACTCCATTTTGTGAAAAAAAAAACAGTTGCGGACCCACGTATGTACACAGATTACGGTTTTCTCTTCTGTTTCATTGACAGCGATATGTAGAACTGCTCAGCATCATGTGAAAATCTCGCGAGCTACGAGTTGTACTGGACTTACAATTTACACAAATAACGAAGTTGTTACGATCTTTGTTCTTACTGCAAGTCGTATGCTACAAGTCGCACCGTGAGAACGCATCTCAAGTGAACAGTGTGACCTCTTGATTCGGTCTTTCCTTCTGTAAAACTAAAGTGCTGTTAATTAGAGTTGACCTTTGAAATCACTTTATGTCATGTGTATGGGTCAATGAAATGACGTTTATTATGTTTTTTAACCTATAACCTAGTGATTGAAGTGTTCAATATAACACCGAAGATCCAGTTCGAATCTATACATGTAATGATCATGTCTGGAGTCTCCCACAGTGATATTTCTGGATTATCGCTAAAAGAGGCGTAAAACTAAATTCACTCACTTGGTGGTACGGCATTCCAGCTATATAGCAGCGGTCTGTAAATAATAGTGTCTGGAACAGACAATTCACTGATCAACGTCATGGGCTCCGCAGATTGGATGCTTTAGGATGAGGTGCCAACCCGACTATCCGATCCCGTTAGTCGTCTCTTACTACAGGTGTGGGCTGCTGAAGATCATTTCTAACCTTGATCTTGACGGGTTTCCAAAATTTTGAATGCCGAATAATACCAAAAACATGAATTGTTGTGTACCACTGCAACGCAACAAGGCAATCTAGACTGGCAGGATGAATATCGTGACCCGCAATGTTTTGATTTGGGGCAACAACAAAGTATGTATTTCCTGTTAGACACGTGTAGGGAAGTGTGTATTGTGATTATTTCCTCATGTGGAGATCTGGGCCGCCGCAGTCCGCTTTGCAGAGTTGACTCTTTTGGGCGTTCGAGTAAAGTGTTTGTTTATCTTCGCACTCAGTAATATGGACCGCCGTCACGTTGCAGGAATACAGTTTGTTGTGGCGTTATGAATATAAGTCATTAAATTCTTTTTAATCCACTTGACACATACTACGGTTCTGTGATCCGTAGATGGACGTAACTCATGTTTAAAGAATTAGGGAGCAATAAACTTCAGAATCTCTTTCCAGATCTCAAATTGAAACAGAGATGGTCAAATTGTGTCTCGGGTTCAAACACAATAGATATCTGGCTTCAGATAATAGAATTCATATCTAACGAGTTTATTCACTCGGAACAGTGACCTGCCAATCTTTTACATGTGTGAATACCCAATGTCATTTAGAAAGTGGTCAAATGTGACATGTGCGATATTTGGGATTACCTATAAATCTGGGACTGGTTTAGACACCAATTCCATTTTTTGGAGGTTGCAGTGGTTAAGTGTGTGCTTGCGATTAGGTCAATGTCTCCGATGTTGTGGTGATGGGTCTCAACCCAATAAAAGTACTTGTAGAATCTGTACTTTACTGAGTGTACTACTAAATATAACATGTCTTACTTTAACTTTCATTAATGATGAGTAGGGACCGCCTCTGTACTGTAGTGGTTAGCGCGTCAGCCCGTAGAGCAAAGGAACGCGGGTTCGAACCTCGGCTGCGTCAACCCAAAAGGCGTTGAAATATGGTCCCTGGCTGACGCTCAGCATTGATGGGTAAAACAAGGACTGGTCGACTCGGAGTCAATATAACATGTTGGAAGTATTCATGCTTCGCTGCGGCGTGGTATCTCAGTGAACTAACACTATAAAACCAGCTTCAGTCTTGGCTAGGACATTCATGAGCGAACTGTTGTAAAGTAGGACGTTAAACCCCATTTAACTTAAACTAATGACCTTCAGAGGTTGTGGACTGTGGTTCCAACATTTGGTATGTTGTCAGTTATGAGTGCAGGTAATTTTACGCATCTACGTGTGGAATTTAAACGGACGTTTATAACATGTTTACACTCTAACCAGAATATTTACTCACTTGTCACGATGTTGACATTGATGATATCACCACGAGAGAGCATTCTCAAGTGGGTGTACATTGACATGTAGTCACATATTGTTATGGTGTCTTAACATTAAATTGAGCGGTCCACTTTAATGGGACCTGTGCACAACTACTATGTCTTTGTAAACATCCGTGTTCATAGTGATTCACTCACATGTTATGTCATCGTATCGCATGGTGACAATCACTGGATTGTCTGGTTCAGACTCGAGTTGTTTACAACCAACATAATACAGCTATAATTCTACCGAAACAAATATCAGCTCATGATAGAGTCACAGCTGTACAATAAACTGTCTTCAACAGTGATTTCTTATCAATGTGGAAAGGGTTTTGTCGCTTGTATTCAAATGTCAGTGACTATTTTCTCTAAATGTAAAAAAAAATCCTTCAAATGTATTTGGTTGTCTTATAATCTATGCTGAACATCCAAAGAAACGCAAGTCTGGCTTTTGGTCAGGTTTTTAATACAATACATGATTGCATTTTCTTTTGCGTTTCTTTGCTGTTCAGTACATTTCTGGATGAGCGAATGAAAAAGCCACCCAGGTCGACATAGAAGTATTTCTTAAATAACGGAATTTCATTACGTAGCCCGTGATTGTTGCGACATGTCTATGTCAGTACAGTTTATTTACCTTATTTTGTGATTTTCGTCTTTGTTCGAATAAGCCGACTCTCTTGTCAATGTGTATATCTTATACATCATCAGAATCCTACAAGGCATATTCGCAGAACTCGAATGTTTCACCTTCCACATTCGAAGCAGACTTCATACTAACTGTAACACTTGTGCAGTCAAACGGTTAGGTCTGAGTGATAAATTGTAGAGGTTTCAGGAAGCACAAGAGTTGACTGACCGTAATATTGTATACTGCTTTATCAGCATATAAACGTACTGCTCTAGACCAGCCCAGTGGTCACTCGCTGGACAATCAAGTTTCACCTGTGCTCTGATTGTTTTATAGGTATGAGTTGCACCATTTCGATACGAGGTTAACACTATTAGTTATAGTTGAATAAGTAGCCCGGGTTCGACTCCCCACATGGGTACACTGTGTGAAGCAAATTTCTGGTGTCTCCCGACGTGATATTGCTGGAATATTGCTAAAAGCGGCGTAAAACTAAACTCACTCAGATGCATCATTTGTAATTGATCAACCATTCAGTAGTGGAATTTTTAGTGAGTCGATATTGAACAGGTGTCACTATATTACTTTACGTAATTATTACAATTTCCTGGTTCGAGTCCTTTAACCGCACTCACCAACAATACGACTCATGTCGAGATTGTGTATAGAAGGGTTGAAGCGTGACTAGCCTGTGTATATGCAATGCGTGTACTATATAATGTCATATGTGGAGCGTTGTAGTAATAAAGCAATGTCCTCAGTAATATGCAGTTTACAAGGCAAGCATACAACATTGTGATTACAACCTGATCTTAACATTCAGTCGCACTGACGCTTTTAGAGTGCCATTCTTAAACGTCAAGAGCTCAATGATAACCCTTCTATATTGTACATACTACTTCATAAAAATTATCATCACCTCCACCCCCAGCCATAAATTACGAACGGTCCTTAATGCTTTTGTTGTATGCTGTCGTGACGTTTTAGTTGTTACTATTATCGTAGCGGTACAACCTAAGTAATGTATTTTGAAAGTTGGGTGGGTGAGTATGATTTCACGCCGCAGATTCCAGAAATGCGCTTAGCATATTTTAGTCATGTGAGGAATCGAACCCGGCTCTTTGGTGTGACGAGCAAACCCTTCAACCATCAAGCTATCCCATCGCCTTTACACAGAAAGAGGTGTTTTAACTTGCATACGAAAAACGTAATTATATTTGTTGGCCTGTGTCACTCATTCGTCAGGCAGTGCCTTCTGAAAAAAGGCACACACCGATATGAAAATTAAGATTGGATGATATTATTGTTGGTCTTTTCCACAATTTGTTAAAGCATAATTACACAAAATTCCATGAACGATGATTACTCAGACACCAAAAACATGGTACTTATTACTTCGTGGCTAAAAATACCATTGTCGCATTTGCTCACACCGTTTAGATGCAGAGATTATTTCAGGAAGTGGTGTGCATACAGATCAAGATCCTGATTGCCGAGTCAGTTCAATACTTTATTGCATGAAAAATCACACACAAAGGAGTCACATAATATACAATTAACTCGCATTATCCGATTTAGGATATCTATTCATTTCTGAACAAAAGTGCACTTCAATTACACACTGAGTGCTACTCGGTGTTTTGTTTAGTTTCCCTTACGTCAGGATCCTGCACTGATTTAACGTAAAAAGGTGACTTGGTAAATATTTTGTTTCTCAGGTTGTTATAGGACACATCAAAAATCATCTTCATTTCACTCGGGCATTCTAATATAACATAATGAACAGAATCTTGGTGCTTTTTCAACAAGTGCATTTCTTTCATGGCTGCTTCCTCAACCATAGAGGCTTAACCTATAATGTAACAAGACATTATGACACAATAGTCAAACGTGGCTTAAATACGATATGTGTATCTAAATAGTCTTATCTGTTTCAATCATGTGTCAGTCTGTTCATATGATTCTGGAATCTGTTAACCGGTGATATTAAGACAAGACAAGCCAATTATATATTGCTTCAAAGACTAGGACTAACTGTCCCTACCGACCCTCGTCTGTTTTCTACAGAGATTTACATTTGTGCCAGACAATGTAGGTTGGACTTATCATTTATACAAACATAGTTTGATACACTTAGCCAGATACAAAAATGTAGAATTAGGTTTACACTTCAACAGCTCTATTAATTTAAATTCATTTCGAGGATCCCAGTAATATTTATCTATATATTTCACCCTATTTGCATGGTGATTGGGACACACAAGCAAGAAATGGTATTCGTTCTGTATGTCATAAGTACCAAATTACAAAATTCACAGAATCTTAAATGTCTATCGATATTTTTGTAGCTTCCTATTTCAGTTTGTAGCTTATGACATGATATTCTGATTCATGCTAGACAGTATCGTACATTCTGTGGAATCAAATTAAGGTAAGAGTCATATTCAAACACCTGTTTCGCTTTAGAATACAATATAAGTTCACTACTCTTCTCAATCTCACCTCGCCATATTTGCAGATAGTTATCACTCAGGTGTTGTTTAAAAGTGGCAACAAATTACATGCAATCAACAAAGTACGGATCTAGCCAAACATATGCATAACCTGGTTATTTTACAAACTAATTTATTTACTGAGTAACACCGGTGCTTTTTTACCTACAGTAAAGTAGTGATATGTCATATGCTGTGTTCAATATCATGTTTTTGTGTATATCATTTTAAACTAGTAACACAAAACTCTACAATATCTATTTGCGTACAATGGTGCTCTACCAAGTTCACTATTAACTGCAGTATTTGCTGCTTTAGGATGGACATGTAGTATTTTTTCTACAAAACCTAAGACGTATTTTTTCTGTGTCTGGTGCACCATACCTCACACCCATAACTCATAGTACTGGTAATGAATGAAGGAGTTGACAACATGTTTTGGGTGAGACAACTCCACGTCTTTAGAGAGAAGACAAAACATAGTTTTCAGGACATTCTCTGCATGAGTTTTCTGAACAAATGTAAACGATCTAGAGTAAGGAATGTGATAACCTAGGTAGTTAAAATGATCAATTTATCAAATACCAATTGTGAACGGAAAGCAATATATCTCTTCCTGACATACGATCGGGAGCGAATGAGCTTTAAGTGATCGATCCAGGCAAGCTGTCTCGCATGGGAAAGTTGTCGTGATCATTGGCACGTTATGTTCCAAGTAACCGTGTAGTAAATATTTGTAATAAAGCATTACATTTTTTCATTGTTGAATTACACTGGCTTAATAACATCCACCTAAGTGAATGTAGGCTGGTTATTTGGTTTGTTGTTAAACGCCGCACTCAGCAATATTCCAGTTATATGTATATTTATTGATATAATAGTTCAGGGCGAAAGTGTGCTTTATTACACTATACATGGTGGTAGAACGAACTGTATTTCTTTTCTAAGATGCCATATTTAATAATTTCCAAATCTAATTTCGATTAATCTATGACGGAAAACAAACGACGGTGTCTGTGACCTAAATTAAGAGTAACTGACGCGCTGTTCATTTGACGTGTCAGCCCCCTACGTCAAAACAAACGTTACTAGAAAAACAAACCATGAACAGTTTGTTGACGGTTTATCTTCTAGTTAAATATCTGCTACAAATCATTTTAATTACATCTGTGATTCTCTTAAACCATACAAGGCAATATGACCATCTCATTTCTACTGCCAAGGTCAGTTTAGGTCAGTACCTTCAGCTGAAGCTGACTAGTCATGCGACATTCCACGATTGCATTGTGGGAATGTAAACATTGCAAACATTACCGTGTCTCTGTAAAGTTTTGAGTCGAACCATAAGACATTTTATCCTTCGGAAAACATAAACATAATGGTTCCACCAGTGATGCTAACTGTGTGATGCAACTGCAAACCAAGAAAAAGGATGCGAAGAAGCAGTTTATTGTGGGAGACTGTACGAGGCGATGGCAAGTCACATCCATCGTGACGCCGGTTACATTGTGACGTAATGCAAAAAAGTTCGATCACGAGGGGGCAGATTGGAATGGCGCATTGACGTCAACACATTGTGACGTAATGCTAAAAGTGCACATGATCGTCTGATAAAGTATTGTCAACGCCTTTGACGTTCCACCGAAGCATAATAGAATTTATGATTTTAGGCATTTATTTTACTACTTCGTTACTGAGTAAATGCATAATATTAGGTCGTTATTGGGATAATAATGTTATTGCTGTTTGTAAGTGTTTTACTATTTTTCAGACGTGCAGATAATGGCAGCGTCATGTTTGTTTGTGAAACACTGAAATAGAGCCTGTCTGTAAATTTAGGCTTGTAACGCCTTAAATGCACAATTGTTACAAATGTTTAGTCGTCGGGTGGTGTTCTGGTACGGCGTAACATGACCTTGCAACCTTTCGTGTCAACGAACAATTTTAACCCTTAATACACTTAAATTATTATTAATGTTTCAATGGTCGATCGCGAGTAACTATAATTATATATTTCACGCACAGGGAACAGGAAATGACGTGTCACTGCTTGGGGTCTTAGCACTACATAAAAGGAAAGGGGTGTAACGAGGCCAACACAGGTCAAATTCATCAATGAGTTTTGTAAATACACCTATACACCGGTACTTACAGGTTTTTCAAGTTAACAGACTTAGGTATAAAATGACACACTGATTGCAAAATTTGAAAGCTTTAAAGGGTTTAAAAATCGTGATGTTTCGATTGCGAGCCAAAATTACTGTTTTGTACAGCTTACAGATTGTCTTGTTTCTTTTGTGCGTTGTGTGCACAATCAGCACCAAAACACGCACCTACCAGTGTGCTAATCGTCATTCTTTCTGAGACACTTACACCTAACTGCCATACCTAAAGCAATTCTTATTTATCATATTTAACATATAATAATGATAATAATTCACTTATATAGCGCCTAGTATCCATCTGACTAGTTGCTCACTGGACGCTCTAATCAGGATCTGGTTATCATTACCCCGGATAACTCTATCTCACCGGGTACCCATTTTCTGCTGGATGAACAGAGGCAAATTTGAACAAACTCACTTGCCTAAGGTGAGACCACATGTTTCCCATGTGCTTCGTTGTGGGGCAGGACGGAAGTCCTAGAAACTCTCAGGAGTTAAACTGCCAAACACGGCCACCCATCGAAGGACTGTCAGAGCTCGACGGTGCTTAACTTCAACTGATGGTGACCTGAGCACTACGCACAGAACCACTCGCCACCACAAGGGGCCGCTGCTTGGCAAAAGTGAGTGAGTTTAGTTTTACGCCGCCTTTAGCAATATTCCAGCAATGTCACCAAGGAGGACACCGGACACGGACGTCACACATTGTATCCATGTGGGTAATGGAACACAGATCTTCGGCGTGACGAATGAACGTATTAACCAGTCGGCTACCCAGCGTCCCTGATGAACACGCTTGAAGAGACACAAACAATGCATGAATACATTAATGTCGGTATGCACTGTGTGAATCAAATCAATAGTGAGAGTGCGTAAATGACATTATGTCACGTATATTTTAAACTGTATAAAATAAAAATGTTAGTTGTTTAAGCACTTACAGCAATATGAAATCGGTTTCTAAATAATCGAATCAGTACCAGGTAAATGTATTTGAGCTGTATTCTGTCATTTAAGCAAATCTTTTGATAAAGTAAGGCATAAAGATTTTGGTTAACTTAAGGCGTACGATATACTAACTGGAGATATATTACAACGATGCGTCTATATTCAACGGTAAACAGACTTCAAGCTATAGACTCAGAATCTGACCTAAACATGCAGGCGTGCCTCAGGCATCAGTACAAGGACCACTCCTCATTTTAGAATACATTAATGACGCCATAGAGGGGGTCGAAAAAAGCAATATACGCCTTTTTGTCGACGATACTTCAATATAAATAAAATGTTTATGAGCAAATATGTTCAGGCAGTGTTTTAAATCAGATTTTTAAAAATATTTCTAAATGGACTAATACCTGACTGTCAAGATCTCTTTAATCCACACATAAAAACGGAAACAGAGAAAATTAATCCACAGTATAAATGAAAGTTACTGTTATAACACAAGTTAAACACAACAAACATCTAGGTTTGTTTTACAACAGAATTAGTTTTGGAATTGTCACATCTCAGAATGTGTAAAGAAAGCGTACCTTTGCTTCATTGTTTCCGTAGGTTTATATTACGTTTATCTCCCAAAACAAAGAAACTGTGTACAAGTTATTTATATTACCAACCTTCGACTGAGGGATAATTGTGCGTCGATAGATTTGGGCCAGTTATCGGGAACACTTCGCCTGGATGCTTTAAGTTCAACTTGCTGAGTACTACAAGGAAATACTCATGAAAAAGTTACAAAGAAAATTTCCTTTCTCGGGAAAAGACTAGTAAGTAATTCCAAAGTGCTGCTGTATTATTTATTACAAGATCATATATTCTGTCTGCCACAAGCTCATGGAAAATTTGCCGTCATTAGTGGCGGGTGCTGGTTTCGTATGATATTTAAACGACTTGTCAGTAACAATGTTTATTATACAGAACATTTTTTATCTGCACTGCAGATCGAATATATTTCACTGTAGACTAACATTGTTGATCGTCTGGAACAAAGTATAATAAATCAATTTGATATAATTGTGGTTCAACAATTGTGGATATAAAGAAATAATGAGCAGGATCCTCGCATGTGTTATTTGTAACGGTAGTTAATATGTTAACTTGTATTCTCCTTTCCTTCGTTCAAGTTTTTGAGGGGCTGCTTTCTGCATGAGGTAGGACTGTGGGTTAGCCTACAGCTACAATCGGCCGGTCGTCACGCAGAAGATCCGGGTTCGATTCCCCACATTGGTACATTGTCTGAAACCAATATCTATTGAACACGATATGATAGTGCTGGAATGGTTCTATAAGTGGCGTAAAACTCGCCTCGCTCACTCTGGCAAGCACCTTGTTGTTTTTGTGACATATGCCGGATTCGACAGGATTTGGATTTTATTAGAGACACATTAATGTCATTTCCGATTGTGCAGTATGGCTGACACTGTTAGAGGACAGGTGATTAAGTACGCTGATTATGAACAAATTATATAACAGCCGAGAATTTAAAGCAAGAGGATTATGCGACATAACTTCAAAGACTGGCGTTTCGTGAGGGTTGTTTGAGAAGCGAAGGGTGCGTGTGTGTCGATAAGGACGGGCTGTGAGAGATGTGGTGGATAGGTGTATGAGTATGGGGACGGGCATAGGAGTGGGGGTGAGTGATTGTAGCCACGAATGTCAACATGCAAGAGCTTACTTGGCTAGACTTACACAGCGTGACCTACGTGACAAGTGTAAGTCGGTGTTATCCTCTATGAGGGCAATAACTAAGCCTAACTCGCGTATCGGCCTAAAGCTTAACCCCGTGTATCCGTACTGCGGAAATGTTATCGAAAGCAACTTTCTAGAAACTTTATTTAAATTTGATTTCTACAATTACTACTGCAAACTACCCACAATTTCATCGCACTGTCCCGAACAGAGTGGACGTGCATTAGCTCGACAATAATGCTACAATTTGTCTTAAATGCTTACATCTAGATGAAAAAGAGATTTTAGACTTTGGCACCGGCATGCTTCCGTATCACAGCAACCTTGCCTTGTGATGACTGTTTAGCGGTTCGTCATCCGCCGGGGAACATACGTGGTTACAACTCTTTGTGTCGAGCGCTTTGTAACGGTGTTAGTACATGCCTACATCGAAACGCCACACTCCTTGCAATACAGAGGTTGGCTATCCATCAGTGATAGTAAGTTGTGATCACAGTATGATGTGTTGGATGTAGTTTAGTCATTTCCCGAGCCGCTGTTGTTACTGCTGTGTGTAGGAGAAGGTTCCATTGTAGATAATGCAAACATGACGTTTGTCACTGACGCCGTTTCTCCTTCTCCTTTTCATACACAGACTTTACTGCGTTGACACTGTGAAATGGGTAATAGTTAATATCACAAGACTAACTGATGTACGACTATAGTTCTATGAACCCTCTGATACCTCGTGTCTCACAGGCCTACTGAGTGGTCCATATTTTAATCTATCCCGTCTGTGTGAGAATATGTTTGCTAACCACTCACTCACTCACTGACTCATTTATCAGAGGGTTTAAGTACTTGAGACATGTGCTCCGTTGTTCAAAATAATCTTATCTCTTAGGTCTTTACTAAGGTTATTATCCCGTTGCACGAACAAACGTAACTAAGTTTAACCTTACCTTAAGTTAAGGTTGATAACTAAGGTTGGTCCGACCCAACCTTGGCGTCTGTAAGGTTGGGAAGGGAATATGGCGGCTGCTATTATTTTATATATATATATACAACAAAATTGAAAGACGTTTGAAGAAGTAGAGAGTGTACAGAGACAGTGGGTCAGTCTGACAAGGTTTATTCACATGGTGACCAGGGACGATGCCATTACTCCTGAGTTTGAAGAGTTCAGCCTTACATAAGGTTCTCAGGCTTGGATGGCATATGTCATCGCATCCTGATTGCGCAGAACGATGCACATGATGTTCATCTCTGGATCCAATTAGGGTAGTCCAGCAGTTAAAGCATTCGCTCCTCTTATTACTCGCCCGTGGAAGATACTGCAGTGTAATATTTTCACGGCAATATTACACTATAAGCTGTTCACTGGTCACGATGGGGCCATGGGCTCATGTACCCTCCAGGTATAACATAAACAAACCTAGAGGATACATGATCCCATGGCCTCCGAGGGGCCAGTGAACAACGTATTAATCTTACCGAACACCTGAATTTTGAACTGTTTGAAGCACTTCTGTTGAATGCTAGGCGAATAGCTATTTTGCAGAATACACAAGGTAAACAGATTTAGAGTTATCTCCCTTCCATCGATTTTCAATCGCAAAACGTCGGTATTTCCTTGCTTCATGCGTGATTCAATGTTATTCGAGACAAAGAAGTACTACCATGAAGCACCAGAAGAGTTCGGAATTCCCAGGGGTGTACATTGAAGCGGGGTACATTGAAAATAACAGAATAGCGGCTAGCCAATCAGAAAGCGACATTCATGTGTGAGGTACGATAAAAATTGTAATACCGCTAGGTGCACGACGTCATAACGCTTCACAATTATGACGTCACAATGCTAATGCCGCAGTGGCAGTGGTACTGGACCTTGTTTGACTCGAAGAAAGCAGCGAGTCATCGCACTGCCGGCAATTTCGCCGCAGTTTCTATCAATTTATGATGGGAAGTAATACACAGAATACTAAACTCGCTTCAGTGAAATATTTTATTAAACTCGTGGAAGATTTAGTATCAAACAGGCTTTCGCTCTTTTGATACCAAATTATTAACTTGTTTAATAAAAATGGTGTTATAATGAATGCCGTTTAGTAACCTCTATTTATCACAACCCTGGTGAATGACACACATCCTGCTGCCTTTAAATAACTGAAACAAACCACTTGAAGTAATGTTGAACGTAACAATATGAAACTATAATTGAAGCAGAGCGGTATGTAGAGCTGGTAGTATATTGGACAGATGTAACCAGAACGCTTATCGACATCGGAGAGGGGTTTGACCTCGAACCTAAAACAACCCAGTGTTGTGAACCATGGCTACTGTTACTTGTTCAGGATACGCCTCCGTGTACTCGAGCTTCCTTCAACGCTGAGTGTGAGTGTCGTTGATGACGTCCCCGATAGCGATATCGAGACGCAGTCCCGACGCGTAAGTATTGCGTCATGCACTCAGATGTACAAAATAATAATTCAGGTTTTTTTTCTGAATGTTTCATAATATATATGCATATCGGTATCAGTAACTGATTTTTGTCTTGTGTGGAGTTGGCGTGGTAATATGGATTTGCAGGATTCAGGGTTTGGTGCTTAAATCATGTGTATAGAGTCGTATATAGGTCATTTATATTCGTTTAGGTGTAGTGAATCTTAAAATGAATTTTCAAGCTATTGCTAATGGTGATATTTGTCCAGTTTGCCGTTATCACCTCTCCACCGTGCTGCGGTCGCCTTTCTCGTATCGCATGCTTGTCTAAAGTGTCTGTTTCCTTTACGGGATATTATGTCACGAGATCTCATTATTACTCGATTTCATCATATCCGAATTTGCCCATTGAAGCAAGTGTGTGTGGTGTGTGTGTGTGTGTGTATGTGTGTGTGTGTGTTTGTGATGTGTTTGTGGTGTGTGTGTGTGTGTGTGTGTGTGTGTGTGTGTGTGTGTGTGTGTGTGTGTGTGTGTGTGTAAACAAATACTCTGAGGAAGAGTGTAGCTTAAAATGCTTGTATAGATACTATGAAAACGTGTATAGCTTAATATACTTGTATGATTACTCTGGAACTTTGTATAATTTAATATACTAAGTCTTGAGCCTTACATTTTTATTTAACACAGTTGTGTAATTACACTGATTAAGAGGTCGGTCACATGGTCAGAATTTGACGCCAGTACGTTTGAGTTTACGCCGCGCACAGAAATATCCCAGCTATATGGCGGCGGTCTGTAAATAAAAGTCTGGACCAGACAATCCAGTGATCAACATCACGAGCATCGATCTGCGCAACTGGGAACAGATGACATGTCAGCGAGCCTGACCTCCCAATCGTATCGCTTCTAAAATATAGTGTATATCCATAGCTTTTTTCGACGGAGCCGAGCCAATTAAATGTGTGCTCAAGGTACTTGTGTTAGATCACCAATTGTCAAACTCCCGATAGTTTATGGAGGAAAATGGCATAGTTCAATAGTCCGAAAGCATTCGCTCGTCACACCGAAGACCCCGGTTCGATTCTCCACATGGGTTCAATGTGTGAAGTCTGTTTCTGGTGTCTCCCATCGTGATAATGCTGAAATATTGTTACAAGCGGCGTAAAATCCAACTCACTCACTCACTCACTTGCAATATGTTTTACGTAAGCCGATGTGGTTGAGTGGAGTCAATTGTTGACATTTATGTGAAAGCGATTAGGTAAATCGCTGAGGGCCTGGATTTGGATCACGGGTGTAGTTCACCCTCCAAAACTGTATTATAATGTCTTTGTAATTTTGAAATCGTAAGCCTGAGTAAAACTTCTGTTATGTTGGAGCATACATTCGTTCGTATAGCTTCTCCTATGTCTATTGTTACTCTTAAGAATTTGCCGTGACAAAAGGTATAAGAAAATCCCCTGGGAACTTGCAAAAATATAGCACAGACAAGTCTATATTATGCATTGAGCCGACAAATAAGCAAGATACAGCGATTCACAATAGTGGTTTCTAGTACAATGCAACTGAGTCAAATCTAAACTAACGGGTCACAAATATAATATCAGCTCACCAAAGTCCTGGTTTTCGGCGAGAAACAGTTCTACTAAATCTTTCACAGCGAGCGATCTTCAATGTAGGTCTAGCTTAACGAAGAGGCAGACAGATGTAGGTAGGCGAGTGATGACACAACTCCGTGTATACGCCAGTGTGTGTGTGGTAAACACAACAACCAGCCACATACAAACACAGTCACTGATTCTTGAGCATTCCAGCTTCACATACTCATATGCAGAAGAGCACCTAAGGGGAGGCAACTCTAAAGCGCACCCTTAAAGGCGTGCCGCTAAAATACAATTACCGTGATACGAAATGTGACCCATAATAACTCTAAACATTGTGACCCAGTAAAAACTATCACTTAATCAATAACAACACACATTACAGAAAATACACACTCGTAACAATAACCTATATGGTGTTTAATATACCTCTATCGAGTTTAAAATTTGACATAAAAGTCAAACAACTGACCTTAAAAGCCACAAGAGAGCTTCGAAAATCTGGGCCCTGACATATAAAGTTGGCGTATAAACCTGGATCCAGATTTTCGAAGTTCACTTATCGCTGAGATAGACATAAGTGCCATACATTAACATAAACTTACGACTATCTTAGCGCTAAGAGAGCTTGGGAAATCTAGGCCCAATTTTATAAAATCATAAGGCTTCTTGTAATCCAAGTTAACACTAATCCACAGCAATTCCCTGGAGCTGGTTGTTGTGTTTGTTATTTTTCTCTCCCCCACAAGTACCCAGATGATATCCCAGAATTATGTCTTGGGTTGCGATCTCTGTCGCGTCATAAGTAGTTAAGTTTAGAAATCAATGCTTTTTATTTACTCCAGACACGAGAAATGCTAATTGGGAACCCTTTCTCGGGTAACCCTAGTGGACTTACCTCTAATAATATTATATAAATACATGAACTGACCATTACGTTAATGATGATAAATAACATGTAGGTTTATACCACCAAATACGGTTACAGCAAGGGAGAAATAATCACTGTATTGCATGCAATTTTAAACGTCTAAAAAAATAGGGGTTCGAAGTTGTTTTGAGGAAGCAGGAAGGGAGCAGGAACTCACCACCGCCTGGCAGCTGGGCGATTGTTGGCGCCTAAGATTAATCTCACTGGATCAGTCCCCCTTTAACGCTGCAACACTTCCCTCATATGACTGCATTCCACTGTGTCCAAACGGCACTTGCAGTGACTATATTCTCAAATAGTTGTGGGGGCCAGTTGTGGGGGCCAGTTCCCAGTGAGCAGTAGATATCAACCTGCTATTATTGGTCCCTATTTTAGGTCTTCCAAAACAGTATGTCGCGTCGAATGCAAGCTATGCAATCTGCGGCTGTAATGCATATTGCGATACATCGGCTGCTTTGATCAGGGTGCGGAACACAAGTTCAGTCACTGGCTCCAGGCTCCTAAGTGAAATCCCTATGAGATCAGTCGGTGCCGCTCGTACTTTACACAGGTGTGGACGTTGCGAAAGGTAGGTGGCCACGTGAGCGAAGATAAGACTGACTCACTACACTAGAGCATACTGGACTGACAATCACTCCCCAGCATCCTGTGATTCACATGTAGCAGGCTTACAGAAAGCAGTTTGGCTGGAATAAATTACCCCTGGGTAACTGATAAAGAGCCTGTGTGAGGTGGGAGATTCAGACACTGATGAAATTCTTGACTTGTTAGCATTTTAGGGGACTCCTATCAGTAGAAGGGAAAATAGGTTTATACTCGTACAGACGGCATTGTCTAAAATGGATAGTAGAACGTAAAACATTCATCTCTTGATGATGGTTTGTGGGATACCTGTTTCGTGCAGTGATAATTGATGACGTCTGATATGAGTGATATCGTTGATTTGTTGCTATTGGATTACAGTGATATCGTTGATTTGTTACTATTGGATTACAGTGATATCGTTGATTTGTTACTATTGGATTACACTGAAGCAGTGAAAGTCTTAATGCCGCTTTTCGTTATATTCTAGTCATTTAGTTGCGAAGGGGGGTCAAGTAGCCTAGTGGTTAAAGCATTCACTCTCACGCCGAAGACCCGGGTTCGATTTCCCACAAGAGTACAATGTGTGAAACCCATTTCTGCCCACAATGCTGGAATGTTGCTGAAGCGGCATAAAACTATAACTCACTCGCTCACTCATTAACCCTCGCGGACAACAGTAATCAGTTTCACATGTTGCACCCAAATGTAGAACAATGGTCAAGAACATAAATATGGTATTACATGCCCCGTCCCCCCCTTCTCCCTTTCCAAGGGATACCGTATTTCCTCTAATAAGTGAATAAGTGCCCTGGCGCTTATTAATTCAGCAAAACTCTAAGACCTAGGTTAAAAGCGGCCGGCCCCTATTGGAGGCCCGGCGCTTAAGGTTTCAAATGAAATAAATATAAGAAAAGGCACATTTATGGATGTCAACTTCTTTATTGTGGAGAACACAACGTTTTGGAGCTTGCTTGCTCCTTCATCAGGTGAATAGATGAGATTACCAAGGGGGATTTATATACATAGGCGCTACAAAGAAAACATGAGGCCATTAATATAATGTATTTAAACATTTGTAAATAAATATATATTTTCCACTGGTATATTATTTAAAAACATTGTAAATATGTGTCACACACAACGCGGTTGTGAGACTCAGCGTATAGATCTGAGTGAGATTGTCTGGTTACTCATGAGGCTACTGGTTACTCATGTTACTTTTCATGAGGGGTTTGAACTCGGATCCTAAGAGATACGGACCAGTTCTTCATCCACATCGTTTTATATGGAAAAAGAGGAAAATCCACACAAGACATTACGGATTAAGTATTTGGGGAGAGTTTGAAGAGAATATTCAAGTTTGAGACAAGTATGGTAATCTTGCAGTTAAAGCGTTCATTCGTCACGCCGGTTCTTTATATGGGTGCAATATTTGAAGCCCATTGCTTGAATATGTCTAAACACGGTGTAAAACCTGACTTATTCGGTTTGGCTATATCTAATCTTAGGTTAAATGATCACGCAAAGAAAAAACTGCGATAAAGGCCTTTCATACTGCAGTTTGAGTGATCTGCTTTCGCTTCTACTGTGTTTACAGATAATAAACCGGTTCGGTATATGATAATCATTTCCAGTCGTTTCATGTGCGTGTGCTGACAGACCGCCCGCTTACAACTTTCCCAGTGTTTACTTTTTGCAGTTACAACCACATTCTATAAAAAATAAGACTTTTAACAGTCTCTTTCACAAATGCTGGTACTCCGCCGTTAAAAAATTGTTTTATTCACTTTCTACGACAGACATAATGCAGTTTAGGGTTGTTGGTGTCGAACACTCTTCTGGCGTTCCTATTCAATTTCCTTTTGTCAGTTATTAAAGATGCCGATGACGGCTCAGATTCTCCCACGTGGTTTCAGTAAACCAAATAATGAATGTATTACAACCGCGAGGAATTAGAACGTGCACTGTACGGAACGAAGTATTTATTAATAAAATGTAATCAATATATAGTTTCCTCGTTGCATTTTTCACCTCAGACTGCCTCAACCAGAATGTTTCAGGAAGTCGTCAGTTCGATGTGTCAGCATGATATTTATGAGAACATTTTCTCATTGTCGTCAACTGCCGTCTTGTTTATCTTAATACAGTGGAAGCTGTCTCAACCGGCACTCATTGGCACTGAAGAAATAATCCTGTTTGGGCAATGTGTCGGATTGTACAGCTGATAACAAATGTACAAGCCACATACGGAACCGAGATTTTACGCCAGTGTTGACATCATGCCGGACTGGGCAGATGAAGGTTTTTACAGCTTCCATTGTATCTAATATCAATAAAGGCATTTCAACGATTTTCAGTGCAGGGGCCAACCTAATGAGTGAGCGAGAGACTGAGTGACAATGATTTTACACCGCTTTTAGCAATATCACAGCGTTGGACACCAGCAACAACAATGTACATGTGGGGAATCAAACCCAGAAATTTGGCTTGACGACTAGCGGATTTGACCACAAGATTTCCCACTGGAATTTGGAAGGGACTGGCTGGTGATGGGACTTTATGGGAGGGATTGTCGGAGTTATGGGTTGAAAGTGTAGCCCCAATTGTCCCCAAATACTGTTTTGAAAGTTAAATATATATACAGGAATCAATGGTTGTAACGAAATCAAATAAAACACTGATTTTAGTACGGTATAAGCGCAGTATGTAATGCGCATTTCGACTAAACTATGCAGCACAAAGCAAACGAGTTCGTGATATTTGTCAGCTCGTTGTATATGTTCGAAATAACACACTTTTTACTGCCTACAATATTTTTACTGCCTACAATTTTGTCCCAAACGCGTTTATTGTTACAAGTGTGTATTTTCTGTATATTTTGTTATTAATTCAGTAATAATTATTATCTGGTCACAATGTTTAGTGTTTTGAATAATAATTATAATGGGTCACATTTCGTATAATAGATGATCCGCATTTTTAGGATTCAGGTTTTCCGGGAATTAGCTGCCGTTGACTTCCTATTTGTTTACTTCCGGGAGGTTATTCTGGGGGCATTCTACGGTGCTGGCGATGACCGTAGGTGCTCGTACTTTCGGGAAACGACTGAAAGTATATATAAAGGCTAGTTGCCGTGTTGTGAGCGGCACAGATACACAGATTGACACATTCACATTCATTCTCTGGAGTATATCATCATCAATTTGCCAACACCTGAAACTGCTGTCAGACCGCTCGCCGTGTTACATTCTGCACGACTGTTTCTCTCTCGCTGTAAGACTATTGGTGCGTTTGCTATACAATATATTTTGTGACCCATTGCCTGAGATTTTATCTCACTTCTATTGTATTTGAAATCTGCATTGTGATATTGACATGTGACTTTGTATGGCTTGCTCTCATTGCCTTAATACAGTATCTGAATATTTTAAACTTGTCTTTGTTCTTTTTGTGCTGGTTCACAGGGGTTTTTCTTACATTGTTTGTCATGGTAAACTCTTAACCGTAACATTATTGATAACACGTACGATGCCTTCAAAACAAGGAACGTTGTTAAAACTGCACACGTGGCATCATCTTGAGACCGACGTTCGTTCAAAGATTGCTACTTGATGGGTCCCATAAAATCTGTTCAGTATAATCAAAGTTATCTTAGATTGATCGGAGAAATGTGACAGATGGCAGAATTTCGATACATGTAATGGAAGAGTGTGTGAGGTAGTTTGGTTTTGTGCCATCTTTAACAATGTTCCCGCAGTATCACGGTGGGGGACACCTGAAATGGGCTTCACACATTGAACATGGGGAATCGAACACTTGTCTTCGGGGTAACGCGCTAACGATTTAACGACTGGCTTTCCGACCACCCCGTAATGAAGGAGAAGGATTTTGTTTTTCTTAGTACACTTAAACAATGTAATGGCATGGGCAGCATTGTGAATTTGCTATGCGATGTACTTTGTATTGTCGTATGTTTAGCATTTAGGGTGCATCACCTCCCCTTCCCTCCCGACCAATACTAGACCCGTGTGATATATATATTCCACCGTATGTGGTCTTACAGATATGAATAATTTTCATGTTTTTATTCATCAACATTCCGCGTTGACACATCATGGAAGTTCTAGCGCCCCAGTCCAGCCGTGTAAAAGTGCTTGCTTATAAACAGTTTATTTTTCTCTAGGTGCATTACAGAAAATGTGTATTGGAATAGCTAATAACATTAGCTCCATGTAATGCGTGCATGTAGATATGTACATTACGTACATGCATAGTTTCATTTTCGTTTCGCTTTCAAATTCAGCATTTTGTAAACACCAACCACAAAGGGGAACTACTCTCGCATTATTGTTGGAAAACGAACGCAGGGAAACTCGTCTGTCTCTAACAGTAAGCAAGACACTTCTCTAATGTACGTTTGAGCTGTTGAGTAGTCTGTTTGGATGAATGTTATAAATGCTGGTGTATAATGTGAACGGAAGGACCTTAATTTGACCATAGCGAGGCTCGAGTATTGTTTGTTCCGAACAACAAAATGTTACACTGCATAGTCTAGACATGGTACGGTGTGTAGTATTGAGAAACTGACTTCCTTTCAAATACAGTGACGTAGGATTCTCTCGACAGAAGTTTGATTAAGGATAAATCATTAAATAAAAGATTAATTAATATGTGAACGTGCAGATATAGACAACAACGATGACGCAACAACTGAAAGTTCTAGTTTCAATGCAGAAAAAGGTCTGTATGATTTTCATTAGCATAAGTTAAGCTCCTTAGCAAACACGCATAAAGCTTACGTCCCTTGTGCATGAAACTAAAGGCCCACAGGCCCAAGAATCCTATTTCCTTTAGTTTGGATACAGATAGTTTGTCATTCCTTACCCATGTCAGCAAATTCGTAACATTCAGGTATGTATACAGTGCTGAGTAGAAAGCTTTTGTTTTGATGTTATTTCAATATGTTACTTACACACAAGGCCATGTGACTGATGTTCTGCTTCAACAAAGGCGCAGAGACTAGCCTTGGCCACCAGTAGATCGAAAACAGCATAAACATCCCCGTTATTCCACATGAAAGTAGATCGCCCTCTCGTTATAGAATGATCCAAATCGTCACGTTTACCAAAGCATCGCGTCTTTTTATCAATTCAAAATTTCATATCTTGCTATAATACTCTTTCTTTGCATATACTAAACGTATTGGACCAATGCTTGCATCGAATAGACGAATGCATGTCTGAAAATGAGAAAATGATGGACAGTGTAAAACCTGAATTTCATGATCAGTGCTTTGTTTACATTGCAAACAAGCGCAGTCCTACTGTTTCACATCCGTTGTGCTGCGAATGAACTCATCTAAACACTTGCTTTTGGTGATAAAGATCATTAGCTATTTGATACCAAAACGTACGAGAAATTCAGTGATGGATTTCTGGCAGCGTGTGATTTAATGGACATCTCTTGCGGGCCTTCGGGAAACGTGATCCTGTAAACAGTATCCAATATGACGAAAATCTCACTTCGCCTACTGGCACTGCTGTACGTGTACTTCGACACACACGCTGATGGATCGTTTTGTTTTTATCGGCCACATTCAGATTTACCATTGGTGAAAAACAGATATCAATGATCACTATTATAATGAGGAGTTATCAGATTTTGACATTTGAAAACATACATAGAATAACGCTGTGAATAGCAAATTTGTAACGTGTGAAAAGGGGTTTCTTACACGATATACACAAGTACTCTTGCTGCGCCTAATTGGTCGTGGTGGTCCGATTAATTGCAATAATCGAAGATTGGTCGCAAGGACTAAACGACCAGGTAGTCGATAATATTTTCTCATAATCGAACACAAACAATTTTAGAACACTGGTTTGACAAAATTGTTCACAAGGCTGGTTTTGTCTGTTACATTCCACAGGCACCACGAGCTCATTACCGGTCATGGTTGAATTTATCATAAAGACTCCAGGACATTTATGTTCCTAACGTACTAGTCATCCTTAAAATCTGAAATTTGTGAATGCATTTCGTGCAATTTGAAAACAAATGAAAGAACTACATGTACATTATTTTGGACATTTTTGTGCATTAACAAACATAATCAGGAAACATTTTAATGACGCTAACAAAGTATTTCACTTGTGATATTCTAACCAATGCCCTACAGTGCTAACATGACAGTGGAGGATATCAAGAAAACCCAGAACAGTGGAGTTTACTTGCGAGTATGGAGTATTCTGTGATGAAATGACAGTCTTTTTGAAGTCATTACTTGTGTGAAATAACATTTTATAGTCAGCGAACTTACACAAGGGTGTCGACCATACGAAAATATGAAAAAACAAAGAAACACCGGCCATTCCCTGGCAAATGCTATACACAAACAGCGAGGTCTAGATACCTTGCGTGTTGTAGCGTAGCATTCGTAAGATAGATCACGATATCCCAGTTTCAGTTTACAAACCTGCACGTCAGATATTTATCAAGTCACAGCAAACAATAAAAATAAAAAAATATGTACATACATAACCTCTACCAGTGCAACGAGTGCTTAGAACTGTCCTGATCCGCAACGCGTTGGTAGCGTTACGATCTGTGGTAACTCTATACTTTCTATAGGCTAACGAACTGTATAATGCTGCGGACGTTTCGTGGCTAGGAACCCGGGCGTATTGTCAGTAGGATGTCGTCATGTGTAAAGCAGTTGTGAGATTATGGGACACGTTTGTTATAGAACGGATTGAGGTAGTCTAATCACGAGATAAACATACTGTGTTGGAAACGCATGGGTATATAACCCGATTAACCAATCACAATCCAGTATTTACTGAAGTCATGGTAAAATATGGATTTTAAAGCAAGACAGTTAAAGACTTCTTAAAAGAACCCCATTATTCAGTCGAATGCAGGAAGGTATATCGAATACCCGAAAAGTTAACGCACCCAATGTGAAAACATTTGAGTGAATACTCAACTGCTGGAATTTGGAAGACATGTGTTTGTCTTATCACATGACCTGCCACTACTTCGAAGGTTTTCACAAAATGGTGGGGGAGATGGACGTCGATAAATGTCACAAATGTACAGCGATAGTCTCCAAACAGATAAGGTCACGGACCCTGAAATAGATGTAGTATGCTGTAAACACTAGATTATTCAGTCCAGTTTATTTGTGTAGTCTTATGATTCAATGTCTATGAACATACGTGTAATATGTCGTGTTAACAGTATTATATTTGGTAGTAACATGTTTGGTAGTATTATATTTGGTAGTATCATATTTGGTAGTATCATATTTGGTAGTAACATGTTTGTAATATATTTGGTAGTATCATATTTGGTAGTAACATGTTTGTAATATATTTGGTAGTATCATATTTGGTAGTAACATGTTTGGTAGTATTATATTTGGTAGTATCATATTTGGCAGTAACGTGTTTGTAATATATTTGGTAGTATCATATTTGGTAGTAACATGTTTGGTAGTATTATATTTGGTAGTAACATGTATGGTTAATCGTATTTGATAGTATCATGTTTGTAAGTATCATATTTGATAATGATCATGTTTGATACAATCGTATTTTGTAGTACCATAATAACGTATTTCGATGGTCAACCTTGTCAGGTCACCCTTAACAATATCTGCCCAACCCCTTCGACTGGGGACGAACCATCTTCTTCTTCACTATCACTGAACACTCCTTTCTCTCATTGCAGACAAGAGGCCAGGCGCTGAATCCTGGAGTCGACCTTATGCCATCCGATGGAGAAACACTCCTGGTGCAGCAGCCATCTCTGACGCTATGAGTCTGCTACTCATCTAGTCATCACATCCACATCATCAACAACATCATGGCCAGCTGCTTCCGAATTCCATATCGGAAACTGTTCAAGTTCATCGTCTTGTTTTACTTGTTACTGTTAGGAGCTTTGGTTTTCGCATGGAAGTCGTACGGGGCGGTACCCCTGCGTGATTTTCTCTCCAGCGGGCACGCAGTTGTCACCGTGTCCAACGATGTCGGGAAAGTCAGGGGTGCAGTGCAGTCGAATATAATTCACATGGCGCAAGCGGAAGGTCAGCGAGGGTGTGATATTAAACACAGAGTCTCCTTCATGAATCAGACGATGAGTATTAATCAGGACCCGGTTTGTGGGTGGTTGAAAGCTGCGAAGGTTGAGAGTGAAGGACAGTTTGTAAATTACGGCAGTCTGTTTGCCCGACTTCATAACGTCATCATTGACCCATCGTTGGGCGTTGGTAGAAAAGGAGGAGAGTCTATCTCAACGGTCCTCAACCAGCGAGAGGAGGATGAGTATCTGAACTTAAAGAATGGTTACTTTAGTTTAAAATGCGAAACGCCTCCGAGGGTTGGGTTCGGTGGCAAAGACCATCTTAGGACCTGGAACAGTGCTGTGAGCTGCAAAAAGGATAGGACAGCAACACAGCGAGTTAAAGGAATGACTTTAGCCGTGATGAGGTACGAATATGTCAATTTGTATCACACAATGACGGATTATTACAACGCTTTCTTGATGATGCTGGTGTTTGATCAGCGTCCTGACAACGTCACAGTGTTGTGGGTAGATGCTCACCCCCAAGGCGGCCTTGACGAAACGTGGAATGTGTTATTTGGGGAGACAAAGAGGGTGGGGCTTTTAGAAGCACCCACACAGTTTGATGACATGGTGTGGAGTGTGATGGGCTACAACAGCCCACTAAACTCTCATTACAGACCATTTGTTCCCTATCTGGAACTGTTCCGAGAGTTTTTCCTTTCAAGACACAAGGTCAAGACCACAAAGCATTTAAACTGCAATAAACTAAACGTCATGTTCATTTGGAGACGAGATTACGTTGCCCATCCGAGAAATCCAAAAGGTTTAGTCAAAAGAAAAATTAAAAATGAGGATGAGATCATTGCGAACATGTACAACGTCCTACCAGGTCACAACATCACAGGCGTGCAACTGGATGTTCTGCCAATGAAAAGACAACTAGAGCTTATTGCAAACACGGATATTCTCATGGGTATGCATGGTGCTGGAATGTCACATGCGCTCTTCCTTCCCAAACACGCGGGTGTTTTGGAGTTTTATCCAATATACTGGACACAGGCCAATCGGCACTTCCGGGCAATGGCGTCCTGGCGAGGACTTCGATATCAAACATGGCAGAACTATGATGGCCAGAATGAGAAGGAGAATTACTTCACTTACATTCCCCCGAAAACTGTTAATCAAATGTTGTTAGAAATGAAAGGAAAAATCTGCCCTCCTAGTGACAGGTGATTTTCGCTTTTTATTTAATTGTTTGGGTATTGTAATAAATTTATTTTATATATTTAGCGTATTTTATGTCTTTGGTGGTGACAGGTATGTGAGGATTCTGTCGATTGCGACCTTTGGCCAAAAAGAGTTTATGCAGTGTTCTAAATTATATAAGCTTTTACATCGCTTCAGAGATGCACACTCACTCGCTCACTAACACACTCATTAACTCACCCACTCTTTAACTCATTCAATGACTCACATTCTAGCATCGATATCATCCCAATTATATACTGTCACGTACATACGCTATCTCAACCTAATATTAGTACCCTCTCATGTTCACACCAGATGTAAACAAGTATTCCTGGCGGACTGGGTACCTGTAAATCAGTTCCACATTGAAATCTCAGGCATCTCTGTAGATGACATTTAGATACTCAAGGCAGATCATTCTAGGTTACACGACGTCGTATTTACAAAGAATGCGACTTTTCAGTGTAAATAGTTACGTTACCAAGCAAGTAATAGCTCGCTTAATTGCTCGGTTAATCTATGAGAACCATATTTCGGTCACATCTGCTCCTCATACAGAAGAGGTGGGGAATCGAACCCTCGTCTTCAGCGTGATTGCAAACGCTTTAAACAATACGGCTACTAGATCGCCCCTAGAGCAGCTTCTAGGTGGAGGTGGGTTTTTGTCCTTTTAGGACAGATGGCGGTGAGATAGCCTAGTGGATAATGCATTTGCTCGTCACGCTTACGATCCTGATTAGATTCCCCACATTGGAACAATGTGTGAAGTCCATTTGGCGTGTCCCCCACCCGCCGTAGTATTGCAGGGATATCACGAAAAGGGGCGTAAAATACAACGCTCTCACTCACTCACGCACTCGCTCACTCACTCGCACACATATGCCAACGGAAAAAGTAACTGTGCATAACGAAAATTTTCATATAATAAAAATTACTTGAAAAGTTTTAACAATAATACTAAAAAAACATTTAACGAATCACTTGGTAAGAATTTGATGTCACGTATCGCGTGTGGTGAGTGCACTGTGTGTACAATGAACTTACAATTTGCATGCTTATTGACACAACAAGTTTACGTATTGAAAATAGAACAACGGTTGAGTATTTTCTCCAGTTAACTACAACACTCGTCATGCCAGAGAAAAATACGTGTTTCCACCCTGTGGACATGGAAGAGACAGGAATCGCACCAAATAAGGTGGCCAGACATTTAGTGTCCAATAGAACTACAATGGGAACACGAGAGATTTGCTTTGGACGGGCCCGACCGATCACGTATGATGTCATGTCAGCAGGACAACCACATTCGGTTGACCCATCTAGGAAATCAATTCCAGACTGCCAGTTTGACGGTTCGGACCATTCCTGGATTACGTCCAGCATTTTACGGAACCGACTATGGGAGCAACACATCCGGCCCTGACGACTTGCAATACGTCACATTTGGATCCAACGTCAACGACAGGCACACCTTGTCTGGTAAAATCAGCATCTATCGTATAGCAGACGAGATGTGCATGTGAAACCGTTCTTTTCAGGACAGACAGGTAACTTCATACTTCAGCAAGATAATGTCCGTCCACATGCTGGTACTCCCATGATGGCTGAATCTGGACATGTCCCCTTTCGGGCACGCTTGGTATGAAATGGAGCGGTGTTTATGTCAAGCTCAGATTCAGCCATTGACTTTTGATGAATTGGGACATGCATTGCTTCAGATATGGAGCAACGTTGTCCAAGCTTTCTCCAATCGCTTAGTGTCGCCTGTGAGTCGTCGTTGTCAAACCTGTATCAACACCATAATCTTTTACACCAGTATTGTTGGTATTTGTTTTGAACAGGAATACGTTATACTTCTTTCCTGGGGCGGCAAGGTTGCCTAATGGTCAAAGCGGCAGCTTGTCACGCTGAAGACCCCGGTTCGATTCCTCACATGGGTGCAGTGTGTGAAGGGCATTTCTGGTGTCCCCCGCCGTGATAAGTTGGAACATAGCTAAATGCGGAGTAAGAACATCCTCACTCACTATCAGTTTCATTTCCCCTTCCTGATGTCCATGAAGCTGGCTTGGATGAACCGGGAATAAAGCATTGTTGAGTTCCTTCCCTTAAGCGAACCAGTATGTAATTATTGCTCGTGGACTCAAATACCACGGGGGACATGCTTAGGAGACTTTATTCACATTACATGCATTCTGCTGTCTCTCCGTCACAGACGTTTGGCTTAGAATATTCACAAAGTTCCATTTGAAGAAAAACTCTGTATTCCACGACAACTAATTCTCGTCCGCCCCCAGCAACACACGCTCTCACTTGCATGGAATGACGCAAACACGCCTCACTATAATGAATGGCCATTTCCTTAACATTCAGAATTTGATGCACTTTGACAGAGTCCGAGTCCGAGACTATATAAACACCATTTTTTAGAGTGACCTTGATGTCAGGACCGCCTCCATGGTGTAGTGCTTAGGACGTCCGCCCGGAGAACGGAAGGTCGCCGGTTCTATCAGCAGGTGCGTCATACCAAAGGCGTTTAAATACGGTACATGTTGGCCCCTGCCTAACGCTCGGCGTAAATGAGTACAACAAGGACTGGTCGGCTCGGAATCTGAGTAGGGTATTCATGGCATGGTACCTCAGTGAGTTGTCGCTATAAAAGCAGCTTAAGTCAGGGCTAGTACAAGAAGCCACGCATGCACACACATTCATTTCGTCATATGATCGAAATATTCTATAAGTGAGACGTTAAGCCCCATTTCACATGACCTAACCTCACCTCACCTTTATGTCAGCGTCAGTAACTACTGATTGACAAGTATTAGATGAGCCACGACCTTACAAATGACCCCAATTTCCTCATATGGGAACGCCCCCCAGAACATTCCATTTGAAACAAAAGGGAAAAAGGTTGTCGTCTAAATATTGAGAAGTTCAATTTCCTCGTGCGAATCGTGTTCTGATGGTGTCTTGCTGAACTAAATCGCTCTACGATACACGTGTTAAACGGCATTGATTTCACGCCACGGTCAGCATGTATTGCACGTGCTTAATCGCCAGTCTACCTGTAGTAACCAAGTGTATTTGTCCAGATTGCTTGCCCCGCCTGCTTTTCACAAACGCGTTCACTGCGCTGGCTCATCTAATACTTGTCAAGCACAACGGAACAACTTCAACGACAACGACTGAAACAATATGTGGCATGGACTTAAAGGTCAAATCAATTTTTTACATTATTCTATAAATCTAGGAATTAGACGCTGATTACTTGAACCAAGGTGGAGCTATCTGCAGAAACTCGTTAATTACACAGAACACTACATTTTAACTGCGCTGAAGGAACAAAAATGAGAGGTCAAATTTGCGAAAATAGCATCGGGAGATGATTGGACGAGGAATTGTTTTAGAATATCCAATTTCCGGGCAAATATACTTTTCAAGCTGCTTTGGAAGCAAAAAAGAGAGAGTTGATTTAAATTCTTTTGTGTTTCATAATTTCAACTTTTTCAAAGTCCTACGTGAATTATACAGTTTCTTGTTTTCTTTTTAAAAACACACAATCTTGATTTTCTTATGTATGGTCTGTATATAGTGGTTTTAAACCTCACTCATCCGTGCCTTTAGGGACAATGTGTAACATCAAATTCTTCAAATCACTCAGCGTAGCTGGAGGTGGGGCCTTTTGAATATTGCATGGTTTATACCAGATTAATTTAATGAATAATAATTACTAAAATGGTCGACAAAGTGTCCACAACATGAAAATGTGGACACCAGTTCCTCGTTCGCAGCCTATCAAACATCAAAGCATACTTATGTGCCAAATATATGTTACCACATACAGTGACCCGTGAAGGTCAGAGGTCGAATAGGCCTTCAGCAACACATACTTGCCATAAAGAGCGACTAACGGGATCGGGTGATCAGGCTCGCTGACTTGGTTGACACATGTCATCGATTCGCAGATCGATGCTCATGCTGTTGATCAGTGGGCTGTGTGGTCCAGACTCGATTATTTACAGACAGCCGCTATACAGCTTAAATATTGCTGATGGGCGTAAAACTAAATTCACTCACTCACCCACTACCACATGCAGTACTCATAGGTTCACACAGACGCGTTCCTGTTGCTGTTTCACTACTACCATGTGGATCTTCACAATTCCTAAACACTTTAATGTAATGTTGCATGGCCGCGTCATACTAAAAGACTTTACAATATGGCATATATCCATGGTATATGTTCTTTGGTTCCAACAAGTTCGGCAAAACAGGATTTGACAGTACATATTGTTCCCTGCCTGGGATTCCGACAAGGAATGGTCGGCTCGGAGCCAGTGTAACGTGTCTGAGATGGGTATTCATGCTTAATATCACCTGATGGTTAAAGCGTTCGCTCGTCACCCCGAAGACTTGGGTTTCATTCCCCACATAGATACAATGCATGAAGCCCATTTCTGGTGTCCCCAACTCACTCACTTGAAGTTCATACGGAGGACATTTCTACTCATCTTCAACGCCCTTCGCTTCAGCTGATTTGTCATAGTTTACATCAAGACAAAAGCAGAGAAATTGTGAAAATTATTTTCTTTTTCTTCCCATGATCAGGATGTATATAAACATATGCTTTGTATGCGTGCATGTCTGCCTGTTTCTCTGTATATGAGTATGCCCGCATGAATGCATGCTGATACAAACCATCACTAAAATACTCATGAACAATCCGGGCGGGCCCTAGGTGTGAGCCACAAATGCCCACACTGTCTGCAACGTTCGGTTGCTCCCGAGTTGCTGCAACTAACTTACCAACAGTTTGATCAGAGGCCATATGTCTTCGGACATATTGTCAGGAACGCGAAAAGCGGAGTAACTTCAAATGCTTGGAGGTTTATGCACAGGATCACACACCACCACAGAAAGGGTTGGGTATACGCATGATGTGTCAATGAACGTGAGAAATTTTAAATGTGCCCATTGCCACACACTTGTGTTTGCTTCCCCTCCTTCATGCAGTCACTCGTTGTGGTTTTTAAACCAGATTTGTTTAAACCTGTCATACAGTATCTTTTGGCAATCAGTTTAGGGTCACTTAGAAGAAATCTCTTGTTGCCTTTTGTCAATGTTTCAGTTGCCATTTTGTACACTTTGCCTATGTTTATGGAGGATGCAAGCGGTGGTGGGTGACAGGACACGCTCACGGTAACCTTGTGACATCACCACAGACAGGGGGTGTTCCGCCAGTGCAAAGCATTAACTTCAATGTGTTTTTTGGTCATTTACAAAAAGGCTGGAGTGGAACCTCCTCAACCGCTGTCGTTTATGCTAGGGTAAAAGAAATGCTTGCAGTTACGTTCTAGGAAGCCACCAATCTCAGGTGATCTTCTCCGAAGTAGAAATTCCTAGATGATCAAACTTCATCTTATAACGAATATTCATATGACCGATTATTGATTGCCAAGAGATACTATATGAGAATACGAAAGAAATATCTACCAATAGCACACACGCACGCACGGCTGTTTAAATGGAAATCTATCTAACTGACCGGCGCTACTATCGGTGTCAGTTTACAGGTTTACAGCATCTAATATTCTTTCAATACTACAACGAGAAGGATACTTAGCTTTAATAACGAGATCCTTGCAGATATAGAATTGTAGATTTAAAAACATCAAGTTTATGTCGTTAACTCTCAATAAATCATTCACTTTAGTGAACTTTCAATATATACTAACCCGCAATGAAAACGCATAACTGATTTTGAAATAAGGTTACATGGGTAATAAGCCATGATTATGGACCATGAGAAAGTTGGGTGTCAGCAAATGCGAGTGGTATAGTTAAAGAAAATTAGGCCATGGGAACGTTCCTCCATTCTTGCTATTAATTCAATCGTGTCATGAAAACATTTGTGTCCATTACCTATGATATTAAAAAGCAGACATCGGATTTATCTGAATCCGTAAACTAAACAACCACACTTTGTCACTGCTAGAGAAATCTGAAAAATTGGGTAAATGGGTATATATAGTTTTTACCTTCAGTACATAGACAATGCTTATAGTGTGTCTTATGCAGCAAAGAAGTTCAACTCGTATCGTCAAAACAATGTTGGCCAGAAAGCTTTTCCAGACAGTTGAAATTGCAATACAGCGATTACCACACCCTTAGTTGTAACTTTTATTTTTACCTTTTAGCACCTATGGTGCTTTTATATGTACTAAAAAGAGAGTTAGTGTCAAAAAGGCCCACGTTGGCCGGGTGATATTTTACATTATATTTTGTACTATACTACATCTTCACTTCTTCTGTAACTCGTGTTTGGTAGTATAAACATACACGTTATTTGTCATCATTTACTTGATGGCCAGTAAGTGAATTAATAACAGGCATAATAAGTGGTAACGCCACTGAGACTACCTGGCAAAGGTTCCCATTTGCCATTTCTCGTGTCTAGGGTAACTGCTCAACATTATAAAATGTAATGAAGGTCTGAGGTTGCAAATGTGTGACACGTTCTGTAATATGCGCATGGAAGTGCAGCAAGAGAGTGAGTGAGTTAATATTTAACGTCACATCGGCAATATCTCAGCCATTTAATACTGAAATGAAATATATGGATGCTATAGAAACTTGTCAACGACGGACAGTAAAACAAGTAGAATATCACAAATGGGATTAAAACTACATGTAGTGTGGAAAGTTAAAACTAATATCACTATTCGGACAATACAACATAAAATCAGGCTATAGGTTGCCAACAACTGAAGGTAGATCACCATACTAGGGACCATGGGGACTTACAGTACCTTTGCTACCTGCATGGACCCTAGTTGGATTTAAATCATCCCCTCAGCAATTTAGTCACATCTAGCCACAAATTAAAAATACATGCAGCAAGAGAAATTATCATCTGAGTTAATTGAACAATCATCGATCAAAGGATTAACCGACAATAGGCTAATTGGTTATTATAACTAATTATTATTCTGACAACTTCACGTATCAGAAAGATATGTCTCTTTCAGTTATCACTATAATAATACTGCCTGACCTCCCCTCGTATCAATATGGCGACTTCCAACATAGTGACAGTCGTGGTTGTCGAGCATATAAACTGGCGGGCAAAAGAAAGTATAGGTACACTTTCACAACCCATAAAACAAAGACAAACGAAAATAGTTCAGTTTATATTATTTTATCGGATTCAGTGATGTTTAATGATAGTCTCAACATAAAACAGAAAACTTTTATGTTTGCATTTATGCCATAATGGCCCAGTAAACACACAAGGGTTGAATTAGCACGTTTTGTAAAAATCTCTCGTTACACCAAATGTCAGTAGCACACTACAATGAAGCATGGTCACTGTCAGTAATGTGTATGACCTCCTGCCACGTCAATACAGGCTCGGATACGTCTCCTCATTGACGTAGACAATCGTCTGATGACGTCATTAGGTATCCGTTGCCATTCTTCTGTAAGTGCGCGTTGCAACTCTTGACGATCATGTGGAACAGGTCTCCGAAGTCTAATTTGTCTGTCCAAGTGGTCCCATAAGGGTTCAATAGGATTCATATCCGGTGGACACTGTCAGGGGTGAGCAATGGAAAGTCCTCGCAATGTGCACGTGTTGCTCCCATCTGTGCCATTCCAACAGCTCGCTCTCTTTCTTCCTGGGTCAAACGTGGCATCCTTTTTGTGTGTTTTCAGTTGCTGTGATTGCAGCATCGGAGAAGTCAATTTATACTGAACTCCTGCACGAGCATTTCATGAAATTGGACTTCTGTACATGTTTTACCATTTTCTTGAATTTTTCCAGAATAACGACCATAAGTTGCGTTTTGGCAATAGAAACCATAAATGGGAACTTAGGCAGTCATTATTATACAAACTGTCATCACATTTTGTCACAAATGTACAAAATGTAATATTATTAAAAACCTATACTTTCTTTTGCCCGCCAGTTTAGATGAGCTACATTTTCTGGCTCGATTTCGCAGTCTGTTATTGGGTCGACCTTGCACTTTTGTCGTTGACCTGAGCGTGGTCGATGGTTACCACTTTGGGTTTGTTGTTCCATATTCAGCCTTTCGTATGCTACAAAATTGTATGTTTGCTTTGTTTTTGTTTATCATCGCACTCGCCGCTAATAAGGCGGCGGCCAGTAAACAGTTGAGTCTGGGCCTTACGATCCAGTGATCAGCATGAGCATTGATCTACACAGCTGGGATACGCTGTCTCTAGACTTTAAGGATCGTTGATTGATCCCGAACCCATTAAGTATTTCACACAACCTTCAGAATCGTGTCACGGTGTGTCATAGCGTTTTATTGATCCCAAGCCGATTCTCACCAGTTGACCGAGTCGATGAACGTACTAGATTTGAAAAAAAAACAATATCTAATTAATGATTATAATTCTAAAATTGACTTATTTCACAAATCAACGCGAACGTTTCACCATGGCAGTAGTGAGTGTGTGAATGAGTTTAGTTTTACGCAGCACTCAGCATTATTCCAGCTATATGGTGGCGGTCTGTAAATAATCCAATCGGGACCAGACAATCCAGTGACCAACAACATGAGCATCGATCTGCGCAATTGGGAACCGATGACATGTGTCAACTAAGTCAGCGAGCCTGACCACCCGATCCCGTTAGTCGCCTCTTTCGACAAGCATAGTCGCCCTTTATGGCAAGCATGGGTTGCTGAAGGCCTATTCTACCCTGGGACCTTCACGGGTCCAGAACGGCAATAGAAATCCAAAGGTGAGTGAGTGAGTTTAGCTTAACGCCTCTTTTAGCAATATTCCTGCAATATCACGGCAGGGATTCGACCCCAGGTCTTTGGCGTGACGAGCAAACGCTTTAACCACTGGGCCACCCCTATGGGGCTCAAAGGCAATGTGATACAACAATGCTTGTTGCATTAAAGACGGCGATCTTAACATTCACCTCTCCGCAACAATAAAGAGCTTGTAACAACGAGCTCGACTCAGAGTATAGGGGTTATCGAGTGCCTAATCTCCGTTTCACTGAAATTGACCGGTTTGCAGTGTGTATTTCCATCTAAAGCTGTGGCCGTAATTTAAACTACAAGTGTTCGATTGTGATGCAAAAGGATTCCGTAATACAGGACCTGTCGTTGAGTGGCAAGACAACAATAACAGATGTTATCCGGTTTCACCAATTCAATCTATAAAACAAAGCTATTTAAAAACCCTATAGATTGAATATTCTCTTTTTAATGAGCTCAGCGTGCGTCGTGACATGTTATATTAGGGATTACAATTTCGCACTAACATACAGATTCTGGAACTTTTGGGATTCGAACCCAAACTCTAGAGTCAGGCATCTAATCGCTACCACAGAAGTGTGCCCGACTCTGACAGTCTGGGTTCGAATTCCAGATGGGACTGAACAGCAGTAAAATATAAAAGAATCTGTGCTATACTGAGACAGTATAATTCCAAACATAACATACCTTAAAGCCTCTATACTTGACCACTTTCTAAACGACATCGTGTATGCCGTATATTTCAGTAAAATCAAGTCAGCTTTTTATGAACGTAAATCCTTCAGCGGTGCTGGTCTCAAACGTTTAAGAAATCCTATAGTTGCTGAAAAATCAAGAAACCTAATCAAAACGAAATCGGATTCAAACCCGGGATGACGTGTTTATGACACTTCCCTAGGTCTTGATATAGAAGCCAGACCCCCAAACTGGCGAAACGCGGCGCAGTTCTGGGGACCGAATGGGACGTGATTTTTCACACTAAGGAATGATTAAGCCTTGATCTTAAAGCCGGTTGTCAGTTACTGGTTTAGATCAGCAACATGTTGTATAATGTGATGGACTGTTGAATGTTGAATGTTTCCTGGACATGTCGTTGCTAACTACCGAGCGAAGTTGATCTGTATCGTATATTGTAACTATGTAATAAGCATGACGAACTGCTCATTTTAATTTGGTGCGATATGAATATGTATGTGCTCAAAATAAAACTCATTTGGAGTGAATTAGTTTCGTTTTATGCCGCACTCAGCAATATTCTAGCTATATGGCGGCGGCCTGTAAATAATCCAGTCTGGACCAGACAGACCAGTGATCAACAGCATGAACATCGATCAGCGCAATTGGGAACCAATGACATGTGTCAACTACGTTTGTGAGCCTGACCACCCAATCCCGTTAGTCGCCTCTTTCGGCAAGCATAATCGTCTGTTATGCCAAATATATATATATATATATTTTATACCGGTGATTCCAACATAAGTTTATATATCCACTTATAGATGAAATACTAGATGAAATACTAGTACTTGAATTACAAAACTATCTTGCTACTGGTCAGTATGGCATCCTCTCTTTGCCAACTTATGTTGGAATCACCGGTAAAATAGTGACCGTTTCTGTTGCTAAGGCTGCTGCACTCGAGAAATCTGGGACACTAAATCTGACACCCCATAAACTTGTTATTAGGACTTGAACATTATCTAATGCGGAAGTGGGACACTCAAGCAGGCATCAATAAATTACATTCAATAGAACCAACTATTGGTTGCACCTGCTTGGGTTGTCAGTCCAGATTTCAAGAGGTCATTTTACGACAATGTCGTATTGGCCATACTAGATATACTCATGAATATTTGCTTGAAGGCGAGAATGCTACTCTTTGCATCCCTTGGGATCAAAGAATCACGGTCAAGCATGTCCTGCATACTGACTTTTCCATCACAAGGGATAAATAATTCCGCGTCAAAACATTTATAGATCCTTTTACCGCATAGTTATCGTTAAATAGATTGATTTTGTAAGAGAAATAGAAGTGTTTGAAAAATATGAATAACATGTTTTTGTAAATATGAATACACAATGCCATTTAGGAAGTTTTAAAATGTAACACATGTTTAGCATTGCACGTTCTTAGTAAAGTACTGATTCTAGTACTCTTGTTTGGTTGAGACCTTTACGGGATTCGAACCCACACCCCCAGAATCAGACAACGCTGTGACTGGGCGAGTTAGTAGCTGACTTTGTGTGCTGTGCAGTAGACATTAAGAACCTAGCAATTGTTTTAGAAAACACATGTAGCCTTAGTTTCAGGCTAACTGTTTGGCGTGAGGAAATCACAGACAACCATGTTTTAACAATGGTAATCATAAATCTAGACCTTGCACATTTCACGTAAAATTAACTGTCTTGCGAAAAAAATAACTGGAAAGTACTAATCTGATTTAGAAAAGCTGGGTTGGTGTTTAATGCATTGCATTAATGCATTTAATGCAACACTCATATATCTGCTATTTGTGAGTATCTGTGTTTATGCGTGTGTATGTAAACACGCATATACATGTGAATTACGTTCTGTGTGGGCATGGGAACACCCAGCCCACAGTCCAGCCTAACACAGAACCACTTACTGACGGGAACAGTGTGAGTGAGTGAGTGAGGTTTTACACCGCACTCAGCAATATTCCAGCCATATGGAGGCGGTCTGTGTCAGCCAAGTCAACGAGCCTGACTACTCAATCCCGTTAGTCGCCTCTTACGAGAAGCATAGTCGCCTTTTATGGCAAGCATGGGTTGCTGAAGGCCTATTCTACCCCGGGACATTCACGGGTCATCAATGTTTTGAGTTTAATACTTTCACGAATATGAAGTCAGTGGAGAGGTTGGAGAACGGGTGATATGTGACTTGACAGTTTGCTTTTTGTTATATAATACGGGCAGCAATGTTCCGAATCTTTCATAACTTGTTCATCAATTCCTTAGAAACTGTTACAATAATCTAGCCGAGAAAGGACTAAAGTTCTCATTAGACACCCGGCAGCATCCTGTATCAACAGATGGCGAATGGATCCAATGTTTCTTAAATGGAAATAGCAACATTTACACAGCTTCCACAGAATGTTTGCAGTTATGTGAAGATGAAACATCCACATGAGACTGACCATTGTGATAGCTGCTCGGTGCCACAATTCTTCAGTCTTGAAGGTGGACCTACAACGAGTGCTTCTGTCTTGTCGTCGTTCAACACCAACGTGTTAGATGACATCCAGTTTTGAATTGTTGGGATGCAACTCTCCTTTCTTCGTTTATGCAAGAATGATCACTAGCTGTGAAACATCAGCATAAAAATTATGGGCAACCTGCTGTTGAGATGACACGCCCAAGGAGTCCCGTATACATTGTAAGTAATATTGGCCCTAAAACCTAGCCCTGTGGCACCCAGCAGGTTGGAGATATATCGTTGGATCGCACGTTGCCAATTAGGGCCCCGTTTCACAACACTCTTGTAAGCCTATGATCTCGTAACTCCGATGTTACAGTATAGGAGTAACGAGTGCTACGAGGAAATTTACGAGATCTTAAGCTAACGAGAGTTTTGTGAAACGGGCCCCTGGACTGCTTGAACTCTGTCAGACAGGTAGGGTTTGAACAATGACAGCGTTGTGCTACTTAAGTCGAACTCCTGGTGTATGCGGCCCAAGTCCTTGATGGTCAAGTGTATCAAATTTACCACAGAGGACCAAACACATCATCATAGCAACTGAACACGAGAAGTGTTTTTTTCACGTTTTTAACAAATGTTCGCATACGAAAAACATTTTTCCAAAATACTTGTTTGATATGCTTTATAAATTATTTGATTTACGTTTATACTGTATATCTTGTTAAAGCTAAGAGATAAGATAATGCTTTATTATCTCCATGGAAAATTGCTTTGCACGGTTAACATTGAAAACACATATAAAACAGCAAACGATACACAAAATACCACAAAAACACTCCTACATATGTCACAGATTACTAAAACAGCTAGCAACAAAGTCCAGTATATGCAGTAAAGATACATGATATCAAGTAAATGATCAAATATTTATGATTTAGAGCTAAAATATATTAATATAGCAGTTTAAAACAACTGATAAAGTATCATGAAATTATTTACAAACATTAAAATAATTTATTTAAAACACTCATGCTTGGATGAAAGAATTTCGACCTTTGTTTGTTCTGAATATGGGCGTGCGCAGTCGTCGGCCAGAAAGAAGTCAAAATTCAGGAAGTAGGACATGAGTGCTGTCGTCTGAAGTTTTCCCTGCTTTCTTTGCAATTTGTTGCTTGTAAATATCTTGCATTTTAAGGCCACACATTTTACTTGCTGTGTTAATAGTTTTAGAAAGTTTACATCGAATTTGATGGATCAATATGGCGGCGGTCTGTAAAAATATATCGCCTGTCAAATGGCAGACGCCCATACCAGCAATGAACATTGAAAATTAAAATACTTTGAATAACAATCACTGGATTGCCCAGACGCAGTTTTGTAATACTACTCAAACAAACATCTACTTATATAGTCACAATTGTAGAACCGACTCCTATGGGTGTACAAGAGGTTTTGTCTCTTGTATTGAATTCGATGACCAAATGAACCAGGCAGATGGGGTTATAGGATTCTATAAATCATTCAGATCCGAGCAGGTATACCCCAATCAAGAATAGATCACACCTTATGGTCCATCCCATAAACAGAAGGACGAAGATATTGAGCTACCCTATCGCTTTATTGATGGAATATTGCTGAGTGCGACGTATAACAGTGTTCTACAGTCATCATAGCTTTCGATCTCTACACAATCTGACCAGTCATCTGTCAGGGACGTGTCACCTGCAGCTTGGGTGACGCCACTAAAATATTGACGTTTTCCCCCCACATCATTCTGTGGATCGTATATTGCTGCAGCAGCATACTTGTCGGCTCTCCTAAAGTCTATAATCGATACAGTCTATAATCGATACAGAGCAAAAATACCAGGCATGTTTCAATCGAGCAAGCAAATGCTTTCTTTATCTTCCCGTTCACCATGGCATCAAACTTCTATGTGTCGCTGAAGGTCGGTGGAGTAGCCTAGTGGTTAAAGCGTTCGCTCGTCACACCGAAGACTCGGGTTCGTCTCCCCACATGAGTGAAGCCCATTTCTGGTGTCACACACCGTGATATTGCTGGGATACTGTTAAAAGCCGTTTGAAACTAATCTGTCTCATCCACTGCATCACACCATGCATATAGTACCGTGGAGGCATTCTTTCATAAACTCGAGCTGTTGATCATTGGATTGTCTTTTATCCTCTCAATAACTCTAGGGCCTGTGACTACAACTTCTAAGATGTCCATTAAACAATTTGCAACAATAATGCAACAATGTTGTTGAATGTTGTTTTTACGACACCCAAGCTGGTGGTTCCTTTCATTTCCAACGCTGGTATGTTCCTAGCAGTGAAGTGCAACTGGAACAATACTTTTTCTGTCCGGCAGTATCTGTTTTTGTCCTTTTTTTCGTTTTTGTTTTGTTTTGTGTTGTTATGCTGCTGCGTGTGATCTGCATTGTCGTGTTCTAATTTGTCAAAATTCACCCAGAATTACAGGGCAAAATATGTCGCCCCATCTATGTGCGTGAAAATGCCATAAAATACGACATAATGAATAAGTCGCGTTGTCACCCTTTTCTATTACCGGTGCTTGACCAAGACATTTGGTGATGGGTCTTTTCAGTTTGGCGGTCCAACTTTGTAGAACAAATTTCTCACCTATCTTTGATCAGTAGAAAACGTTCAGCACAATCATTCAACACACTGCATATGGCAGAGCTCTTGAGCAGTCTTCTTAGGCTGGATATTAGCACTACATAAATATAATATAAATTTAACCTAATGATGCGCATGTGTAGAAAGTCCATTAGTGTACGCATGCGCGAAAATTGTTCCACTCCAGTGGTCTTTTATTATCTCCAATGGTTTTAAAACCACTTAGTTATGGCAATGGGGGCTGATTTTCCTGAAATACAATGAAAATGGTGCATTTAGAAAATTATACGTGTGTTTGTCTCTGAATAACTTCCACGTGACACATTAATTTTATTGTAATAAAGGCACACGGTGGTTCCTTCGTTTTGGCGAGGCAAGTCGTTAATGTGTTACGTCTTTCACTTGCACCAGAAAATTGTAACCATAGGTTCGAATCTGAGGCACCATACACATTCACTTTGGTCATTTCTGCAATAGCAAGCTGACATAAAAACTGAAATATTGTTCAAGGTGGCGTTAAAGCTCAGACATAAACATCGGCATAAACATTAGCGGAGGTCCTCGAATGGCTGACCATTAGGGGTGACTACTGAGTGAAAGAACCATTGCGATTCTCATAGTCTATTGCAGCACCTAACTGCGATGTTGACAGCCTAGTGCAGCATGAGCGTTTTCACCTGCAGCATGACTGTACCAACCCCCAACCAGTATTATACTAACAGTTCCCACCTTGAGAGAGAGAGAGAGAGACAGAGAGAGACAGAGAGAGAGAGAGAGAGAGAGAGATAGATGACCTTTATGATCTTGATTTAGTTAAATGTGTAGTAGGTGGGACTAATGAGGCGTACAGGGTGGATTTTTTATTCTTATTACCGTGTTTCATCCTACACTGGCTAAGTGAATATTAAGAACGTGTTCTGAGACGGAAATACGAACTGTTTTTCCACATGTCTCGATGTGAGGGATATTTCATTTTGGAAAAGAGATTACTGGTTGTCAAAATTTTCTCGCTTTACAAAATCAGTCGGAACAGTTCGCTGTTTAACGTTGTGTCTAGGAAAACTTTTATGATTTATGTAGACATAGCTATCGTACCGTGGTGAACAAATACGCATCAGCAATTCTAATCTCAAGGTTTTTTACACCGTGATTCGTTCCATGAGAGAGCATTAGTCGTAAAAAAGAACTACCAGCCCATTATGCATTTCAAAAAACTAAATTAGATACAGTACAGTAAACATGGTTAATATTAAGGTAATGTGACGCGATGGGAGGTCGTCAAAGATCTTAGCGTTGAGATTGTCTGGGTTAGGTGTGGCCTCCACCAGCACCTATGCCTGCCAAAACAGGAGACTAGAGGTATCTGGCAATGTCGCTCGCTGACTGGGGTGACACACGTCATCGCATCCAAACTGCATACATCGATGCTCATGCTGTTGATCAGTGGGTTGTCTCATCCAGACTCGATTATTTACAGATGGTTTTCATATACGTTGAATGTGCCTAAATGCAACGTTAAGCAACAAACAACCAACCATTGCTTTCGTACAAAGGAAACATCCTGTGTTTCTTCATTGCCGAAGCTATGTATACCAGGGGTATTGTCAGAAATGAACAGCTAGATCCACTTTCTCTGGGAAGAAAAGGTGAAGTAGTTTGGAAGGATGGAGGACAGGAGTGAGTTAATATTAATCGCCACATCGGCAATATTGCAGCCATATCGTGACGAGAACACTTAATAGGTGCATTGTATAGTAAGAAAGTCAAAAACTAAAACCCTGTTGACGAAGAACAGTAAAACCACCAATATATCGCAGATATCCATTTAAAACTAGTACTTAAATCTAAAACATTTCACTATAGAGGACACTACAATACACAAATGGGCTACAGATTGCCAACAACTGAAGGTAGATCACCATACTAGGGACCATGAGGACTTACATTACTTTTACTAGCTGCATGGACCCTAGCTGGATTTACACCATAGCCTCAGTCATTAGTTTTTATGCAGAGAATTAAAATGTACATTAAAATGACAAAATTCTACGATTAAAAAGATGGTAAACTTAAATTTACATCAGATGTTTTTGGGACTGAAGTCGGAAGCTGCTCAGAACCTTTCTATACGCGTTAACCTTTCCGGTCTTTAAACAACATTCGTCGGAAGCATTAATTACAATATTTAAAAAAGTCACATTTAGAATAACATCGCAGACTGATTATCAATATCAAAAGATCAAAAAAGTAATTGACAAAATGTTACTGAAGCCATAATGATACGCTACCAAATAAATACCTATGAAGTAAGTTTCTGACATTTAGTGTCCAATATTGAGCACTCTTTTAAACTAGATTATACTTAGTCTACTATTTATATGTATCCTTCAAGATAGCATTATCTGCTTGAGATGGCATTCGGATCTGATATTTAATCATTTTACAACAATCAAAAGCCTAATTGGTATCGCTTTATGTAAAGTCGCGTTGTAATGTTGGAAATTCCTTGGAATTGTCGGAAATTCTTCTCACACCATGGATGCATTGTACGGCCATCACTGCGATGACGCGATGGTGGCGCAAGTGAGCAGCCCAGTCGTGATTGGTTACCCTTGGACAACCAGGTCTCGCGCGACAATGGGCGGAATTGGTGTCCAGATCCCAAAGGCGACATATGGTGCTCTGGTGAACATTGAAATGGCGGCAATTGCAGACAGTGACTCTCCAGCTTCAACAAGGCCTAAGGCGATTTCCCGATTTTGGCGGCACTCAATCGTGGGATGATTATTTCCCCTTTTCCTGGCAAAAACATACATCAAATTTATACACAGCGTTTGCCTTTTTAAAGAGACTGATGCCGCAAGTTTTTGTGCTTACTTGCACGGACATTTTGTTTTCTTGGTGGAATGTCTTCAAACGCAGTTAAGACAAGGGGAAAAGTTACAATAGCCGCGGTTAGGCGCTGATGCTGTTACAATCACACAAAGATGACGTTTGGGAAGAAATAATATAATATCTATATTGGTTTTTCTTTTGTTTAGTTACTTGATGTTTTTTCTATTCTTTACTTTTTGTTTTTATTTATTTATTTATTTATTTATTTATTTTTTTGGCTTTTGTTTTCTTTTTTGTGTGTTTTGTTTGTTGTTTGTTAGGTTTCTTTTGGGGAATGCCGCAGCTACATGTGTCCAATACTGATAAAATAACTTAAGTGTTTCTTTGGGAAAGACTTTGCAATGACAGTGCATTAAAAAGTGGTACTGCAACCATTCATTGTCCAGACACAACTAATATACCACTGTAAAAGGAATATAATCACTGATAATAATTTTCAAGTAACAGCAACAGCGGTCAAAGATCCATAATGGACAGGGGCTGAGTATCTTCGGAAAACTATCGATCTTCCCAGATTGCTAGTCTTGAAGTAACGAATATGTGATACGGGGGTGGGGGTGATCCCAAGGGGTGACCTGATCCTCCATCCTGCGACCTACCTTGCCGTCTGACCTGATCCTACTACACGGGTCTATTTTGCTGGTAGACAGAGAGTTCTGAAAAGCGGCAGTCCCGATGTCCATGTGTTGGGTGTCATAGCAGTAGCACAGTGTGGTAATTTATACACAAGCGTATACACAAAGACGAAAACATTGTGGGAAAGGGTTGGGATCACTGGGGTTCGAATCTCCGTTTGGACAATATTTTATAAAAAATATAAATCGAGACTTTTGCAATCGTATAATGTGTTTAGATGCTATAATTTACATATATTTCAACTTTGAAAGAAATCAGTGAAGAAATGGATTTTTAAAGGAAATTCTACCGCCACACTCATTACTTTAAATACTGAGATTCGAACAACTGTGGTTGGGACGACGCTATTCGTGTGTATTACCACGTCTCTATGTTGTATTATGGGTGGTCAATTAGATGAGAGAGGGCTTTCCAAAGGTATACTTGAATTCATGCTACAATCCTCTAGTTTGTCACAAAAAGGCACCAAGGAATTAAAAATGCATTCATATTACTGAACATGTTGTCAGACAATCACGCTGCAAAAACTAAACGCTATATCTAATCACAAAAGGAAATTTATGGATAAAATGATATGCTTGGACACGGAGATAATATTCTTGTGCTGTGAATAGTAACATTATGCTGAGAAAATCTGCAGATGACAGACCCGCAGCAAGAATGTATGGAAGGCTTTTAACATTGGAAGTTGGAAGATTTTTTGCTGTTTAACGCAGATCGTCAAAGGTGTTACTATATCCGTTAGTTTGTTTTTTTTAATTTTTAAAGGCGAGTTCGCGGAGTAGATTTATCATTTCCCAAAGTGTTTACAGACACCTTGCGGTGCCTTTGAGAGGAATCCCTTTGTGGGTGTTCAGTGGTGATGGTCTGAGGTTTGTGGAATTCCACGTCAAGGAATTCTTTTAATTGTTGTTCATGGCAATTTAAAAGGTGTGGCCTACCAAGGCCACATGGCAATTCCGTTTCTTCATCGTCATGGTCCACTAATGGCATTGCAACAGGATAACATCCGTCCTCATATAGCTAGGAGTGCTGTGTTTTCTCTTTAACAGCACAATCTTCCAAAACTGCTGTGGCTGCAAACCACAAAATCCCTAGCAGGCAGAGCATGTGTTGGATTAGACGGAACGTCGTCTACGCCGTGTATCAGATCCACCAGATAACGTTCGTGATTTTACAGTCGAGAATTTGGCTAACCATTCCGCAAGACTTCCGTGCCCATTTGACAGACTTCATGAGTCTGAGAAGCCGGGTTGCTCATAGTCGACATACCCGTTATTGAGTTTGTGACACTGTAGCTTGACTTCTGTCAGCATTTACTCTGGAAATGTCAACGTTAGTTGTCAATGACTGCCGCAATATTATCAAAATATCCACCTACGTTTGGCTTTCAAAAAGTCATGAGCCTCACCAAGGTGTTAATACATATGTAGCTGTATACATGTCCTTTTTCTCTTGCTTTTTCTTTTATAAGCCTTACAATTCCCATTTTGTTTGACTTTATATCTTGGTAACCCCAAAATCTGCAATAAATACACCACAGTAGCTTGTTAAACAGGCTCCTCCTTTCATGTTTATTGAAAGAGCTTCTTCCGGGGACACAACCCACCCACCTTTCAGATCACGTAATCATATTGACACGATTTTTGTTTTCATTTATTCGTGATGCCAAGGCTTCGAGCTAAATACTGAATGGTTACACAAGACTCAACTCTCAATATATTGCAAACAGTGTCAGCTTGAACATCTGGACACAATGCTTTTCAAAGACTTACATATGGCTGTCCTTAAAAACAACTAACGACTAAATATAAGTCAAGCAATCCTTTCACTCTTGATTATTTCGGGAAGTAACACAAAACTATTCTGAACATTTTTATGTGATATTATCATTTCATTTACATTTTCTGCAATTACTACACAAATATCATACCCCAATGTGTCGTGATGATTCATATGTCGTTAACCACACAATCCACAAATGTGATTTTTGTTTACGACTTTGCAAATGATTCCTAAGAGGCGAATGTTGTTAGGGGGGTCAAGATCGCTGACTTGGTTGACGCATGTCACCGTATCCCAGTTGCATAGATCGATGCTCATGCTGCTGATCACTGGATTGTCTGGTCCAGACTCGAATATTTATAGACGACCATCATATAGTTAGAATATTGATGAGTGCAGCGTAAAACAAATCTCAATTCTACTACATGTACTTTTTGTTGCTTGTATAGATGGTGTTTGTTTTTCAGGTTATGACACTACGCTTCCATAGAATGGTGACATGCACGCTGGCAAAAATCTACAGATGTTAGACCCAGAAAAGAATGAGATAACAGGTCACATGCCGAATTTCGACCTTAGTTTCTGTCATGGAATTGGTCGGTGTGAACAACCGCAAAAGAAACGCAAAATCTATGACACAGGTCTGTTTTCATATACATGCACTTTTCACATGAATTCATGCGCGAATGTAATGATTTTACACAGATCACAGTTTTAATATCAATTATTGTCATATTTCATTGAGGGCATTATGTTAGCTAATTAGAATAGTGTCACATATCGACAGAAAATGCATTTACTTATTCCAGTCAGTGTATATCAGCAGTAATACTTAATCTGAATGATGTTCTTGAATGTCAATATTTGTTGGAAGAGTATATGGTGTATTATTGCATTTGACCTCCTAAATTCTTTAAATTATCGGACTGTGGTGGCTGAGCAGGTTAGGTGTCTGACTCTGTGGGTGAGGAGGGGTCGAATCCCGAATGGGACTCAATCCTGCAAATTAATAAAATTTGCACTTACCTAGAAAGTGCAACCTCAAAATAGCATATGTTACATTTGATTTCTTTCTAAATGGCACTGAGTATTCAAAGATATTTGCTTAGTAATCCATACATAACGTGCCATCATCAGTCGCCAGTGACATAAAATGTTAAGGTTCTTACTCTATTTCAATATATATGTCACATAAAATAGCCTTGTTCAGTCGACAAGAGATTCAAATAATATTTTCGTAGTTCTCAGAGTAAAATACGTTTGCTTCCCTGTCCTTCTTCTTTCGTTTCCGTCATGTTTGATGTCAGAAAACGCGGAAGCTAGTTTTAGGTTTCAACGAAATCGAGTGCATGTTTTTTTTCAGAAACCAAAACCGGTTTAGCATAATCGAATAGGTGCTTGGTCTAAGTTACGCATTCACATGCCGTACGTGAACCGGTTTCACGGTTCCAACTACTGTGCTTACTCCCTTGTAATACAAACCAGTAACAACGATATGAATGTATGATCGTTTGTTCAACAACTTTTATCCTTGGATTAATAAAACTCTGAGATTTAAATGTGCAACTGGCAAGGTAAAATTATGAGGATTCGCTGGCTTAATTTAGATTCATCTGCTTTACCTTTTCGTTCAAAGTGAAACTCATCACCGGTACGTTGTAGACAGACCATAATGATTCCTGTTTGACTGATCCTTTACCTTTGTCAAACAGGAAACTTTGTGGCTTGCGATTGGTTGGTTGGATTGTTTAAAACTGCAATATTCCAGGTATATGGAAGCAGTCAGTAAATAACCGATTGTGGGTCACATAATCCAGTGATCAACAGCATGAGCGTCAAACTACGCAATTGAGACACAGTTCAGATACGGTGACATGTGTCAATCAAGTCAGTAAGTCTGACAACTGTATCCCTTACAACATGCATGGGGTGCTGAAGACCAGTTCTATAGTGAAATGGGAACAGGTGGTAATTACAGTCACTCACCAACAAGGTGAGTGAGAGAGTTTAGTATTACGCCGCACTCAGCAATAATCTAGCCATATGGCAGCGGTCTGTAAATAATTGAGTCTGGACCAGACAATCCAGTGACCAACAACATGAGCATGGAAACCGATGACATGTTTCAACCAAGTCAGTGAGCCTGACTACCCAATCCTGTTAGCCGCCTCTTACAACAAGAATAGTCTCCTTTCATATTAAGCATGGGTTGCTGAAGTCCTTTTCTACCCCAGACCTTCACAGATCCATGCATGATGAAGTTTACTAAACATCATAATATATTACTCATTCTCAGTTCACACACAACAACTTGCAGACATATCTACCTGTTTACAACACATATTGACATAAATAAAAACAATGCCCCAGTTTCCACAATTATATTTTGTCTTCTTACTTTTATTCATGAAAAGTTCCTTGTCATACAACTGAAAGGAATCCTTAAACAAAATATGATAATGGATGGATAGATTGATGACAATGCATTCATATGGTCCTTATATTCATAATTATAGAAGTTAACCTGGCATTAATGAAACTTCAAGGTACAACATGCCCACAACAAAACACTGTTCTGGATCACACTTCTGTTTCAGTGTTTAACAGTACTCTCATCACGTTGCTACCTAGACAGCAGTCTGTAAATAATCACGTCTGGACCAGACAATACTGTGATTGACACCATGAGCATCAATATGCACTTACTGAGATAAATCAGTCAAGTCTGCTAGTTGCCTCTTACGACAAGCATGGGTTGCTGAAGACCAGTTCTAACCCAGGTCCTCAGGTGTCCTGGGCTACAACTACCTGCTGGTAAAACTGATGACTAGTCAGCACTGTAATGAACAGCTGCACTAAAATATAAATAATAATGATGATAGATAGACATTCATATTCATCCATTGTCTATTTTCAATCCTACATTTTTACACCAAAGAAGAAGAGAATAAAACCCAGTTAGACCGACTTGAGAACTTTTATACATCGTTTCTTACCACCTACGAATGAAAAGTCATGTTATAAGTTGTAAAGAGTTCTCATGGATTCTGATCTAAAGAGACCTGAAAAGCTCATTCAATCATGTAATGATGAGGGGTACTTTGATCATCACAGTGCAATTAATTAAACTGACCAGTCATGCCACTGGTACATTACTGAGAAGGTGGGTGTTGGGAGCTCCACTCACTTGCCACTGTATCATACGTCTAATGTGTCGAAGTACCATGTGATTTCCTGGAGATTAGCAGGGGATCCCATTTTTCACACTCGATGATGTTGAGTGCTGGGAGTTTAGGGTCTTCTATTGAGGCTGATGTTGTGGCTTGCTGTCAGTTCAGAACGCAGAAAAGAGTCTTCTATTTGAATCTGATGTGGGGTGTTATTGGTTCAAGGTCCAGCAAAGAGTCCTCTATTTGAATCTGATGTTGAGAGGTGCTATTAGTTCAAGGTCCAGCAAAGAGTCTTTTATTTGAGTCTGATGTTTTTGCGTGCTATTACTTCAGGATCCTGCCTCAGTTTGCTGTTACAGCCTGACAGAATGGCATGCTATCAGTGCAGAGTCCTGTGAGTTCTCTACTTCAGCCTGATGGCATGAGGTGCTATCAGTTCGGGATCAAGCAACGAGTCCTCTAGGGGAGTGTCCATTGTGTATTCATGGGTCTGATGTTTGTGCTGCAACCCACTCCGCCGGGTACGTTGGGGGATGGGCAGCTCGGAATGATGGGCTGGAAGGGGCTCCGTAAAGAAGTATGGATGCAGGAGTGCCTTGGATGGAAATGGAGAAGACAGGATATGTCAATGCAAAATATGAAATACAGTAATGATAACAACACTTTCAAAAATTCCATGTGTTTGTGTCTGGGGCAACATGATCAAAACCCAAGTTTGCAATTAGATTTCATATCCTTAAATCCCTGTCTCCCTGAGTCCCTGTTCTGTATCAGCAGAATAGATGTTTTGCAGTCCTGTTTTGGATTAACTTAAACATATTGTAATTTGGATTCTTAATTTGCATGTAAATGTGGCACTGACAATATGAAATACTTACAGACAGATCATTTTCTCTCAGATGTACATCTAGCATGAAGCAGAATATATTAAAACATCCCAAATTTCATTTCATTAAAACTATAAGACGGAATATTGTTAAGAATATATGGCGCACAGTAATTACAGGTAATATTTTACAATATTCATGTCTTTGCCAGTATCTCTAGATGTTATTGCATCAAACAGGGACCAACATATCTCCAAATTCTAATCATTACTATATATTCAATATAGAATCGAAGAGTGGTCCGTATATCAAAGTTCAAATAGAAGATTTTGATATTATAGACTAACTAAATATGCAGCCTCCATAAATTCAAATATCGACACATTTTAAAAGTACTGGTCAAGCTGCCAATTGCTTTTTCCTTCGCTACCATCAATTGAATTATCTCATTTGAAGTCATTTCCCAAATGAATATAAAAACAAGTTGTAGTAATTTCTTAATAGTTCAAACGAAACTTGAAAAACCTTGCCAGCTATTCTCAAAACATTCATAGCCCTACAAACCTCGAATCTTAAGCCCATTCTGAACACACTGGCCACGGTCAAAGTTAAGAATTCCTCGGGCTACGAACACTTTGAGAATAAGGGCCCACCTCAGGTAAACAGTTTTTGCTCTGTGCATTTATCAGTGGAAGTCAACTACTAAACTACTGATAGTCAGACATACTATCAACGCATTGATAGTTTTTCATTTCTCCCATCAACTAATTGCAATCGAAGACAAACCATCGATAGTTTGATGCATCATTACATTACTATTAAATAGTAATTTGTGTAAATTGTGGATTTGACACATGAAATATTAAATGTTATGAAAGATTATTTATCACTATACAACAGTGACATCACATCAGGTGACCTTTGCTCTTACTGAAAAAATGTTAGATTATGCAATCTGAATTTTGGCTTGATTTTACGCCACTTTCAGCAATATTCCAGCAATATCACAGCCATATCACAAGTGGGCTGAACACAATGTATGCATGTAGGGAATCGATCTGGTGTTTTATTCATGATGAGGGAACACCTTAACCACTAACCTGCATGACTGCCCCTGTTATGGAGTAAGTGAGTCAGGTTTCACACCAATAATATTCTAATATTCCAGCAATATCAGGGTGGGGAACACCAGAAATGGACTTCACTCATTGTACCCATGTGGGAAATTAAACTTGAGTCTTTGGCGTGACGAGGTAAAGCTTTAACCACTAGACCACCCCACCGCTCATTGTACCCACGTGGGAAATTATACTCAAGTCTTTGGCGTGACAAGGTAAAGCTTTAACCATTAGACCACCCCACCACCCCACCTAAACTGTAAAGGATCCCCAGTGAGATGGGACACTTAGCCTGAGGAAATCAAGACTGAATGTGGTTCTGGAACTGTGAGACAGACTTATCATTTTGTTTCCACACACGTATAAAACTATTGATTTACGGTCTAATTAGTTGCTACTCTTGTAAGTCGTGGTCAAACCCTGTCCTTTATACAGGCTGCCATATGACACACACTCACCTCCTTAGCCGATATCCTTTTCTTGGTGGGGTAAACCAAGAATTTCTTTAGGAGATCCAGGGCAACTGGGGATGCGTCTGGGAGGATCTCCTCAAAGGGGATCGGGGGGTTGTAGGGGAAGGAGATCTTGTGGTAGTCAGGGAGGTCTGTCATCCCCTGGAAAAAGTGTGGTGTTATTGAAAACTGACAGAACAAGCGTTATCTCATACATATATCGTTCAGTATCATATATATTAGATCTTAAATTGTGATGTGATATTTCTGCTTGAAGATACAAATTTATTGAACAAACTTTATGGATAACCACTTCAATATCTGCATCGAAATGTTTCACTCATAAAATAAAATATCTAATTATCCAAAAAGTTTCTTCAATATTGTATTACCCAACTTCTAAAACACAACTTAAATGGAAATGAAAAGCCTGCTTGAACAAATTATGGTCTCATGACATCAAAATTTTGCACTCTCTCAAAATGTATGTCTTAATCAGTAAAAATATATACTACCTCTACTACCTGACGAAGGGGCAAGAGTTAGCCTTGAAACGTCGTGTTAAAAGAATTAAAGAAGTTGTCATCCATAATAGTGTCTTGTATTACCTCTACTGCAAATGAAATTCTTTCCAAATAAGAAGTGTTTCACTGGGGTGAAAGACTATTCTATGAAGTCATGGAATCAAATGAAGGATGTTGGAGCCTAAAGAGTGTATGATGGATGACGTGAGGGCTGGTAAACCTTGTACAGCAGGATGTTTTGGCAATACCTACCGGCCACGTCTCCTTGTTGGGGGTGCCCAGCACTCGAAGGACGTACACCAGCTGCTCTATGTCTGTTTCCCCCTGAAACAGGAAGGCAGGGGTAGGTGAGTGACTAAGTCAGAGGGTGAGTCAGTGGGTGAGTCAGTGGGTTAGTGGGTGAGCGTGTCTGTGGGTGAGTCAGTGGGTTGGAGAGTCACAGGTTGAGTAAGTGAGCCAGTGGGTGAGTTAAATGGTGAGTAGGTGAGCGAGACAGTACATCAGGGGATGACTGTGTCAGTTGGTCAGTGGGTCAGTTGATGAGTCAGTGGGTGAGTGAGTCAGAGAGTGAGTCAGTGAGTCAATTCAATTATTTTATTCAGTCTGTGTGGCCTCCGGCACATAGACAGGTGATACAGCAGCAGTTTCGACTTTGTATGTTACAAACGTGGATGTCCCAAACTTAGTGCGCAGTAAACATGATGTTGCAACGTTTCATAATAACGTTTGTGGTTATAAGTTTATATCATAGGATGTACAGGCAAACAGTATCATTTGAGATCATACACTGGGCATCATAACATGAAGTTCATCTTCAATAATGGCTAGCCTAAACACTTTCCACATCTGTGGTGCCATTATTACATTATAATATCACCCACATACAGATGATACAACCAGCAGGTTGAGATTGCCATGTTACAATATTTGACATCTCAGACGTAGTGCATTTGGAACATGAAGCTGCAGTTTTATAATAATGTTTGTATCACTAGATGCCACTAAGTTAATAAAACCAGACTTTGTATTACATTGTACAAACATTTAGATCTTACGCTTTCATGACCTGGACACACCATAACAAAATGAAATTCATCTTCAATTCTGGCATAGTTACACATTTTACACAGTTGCAGTGTTGTCATTACGTTATGATGTTGCCCAGGTTCAACTTGTAATCTAGCCATGCCAATACGCACTTTCATCAAGTTGCAATGATATAAGGAGCAGTAACCATGAGTTAACTACAAGACTCATATCTGCTACTGCCCTGCAAACTCCATTTCCATTCCAGAGTTAAAATACCAGTAACACATTGCTTGAATTTTGACAACAACCTGAAACACCAACATAACCAAATTTGTAACTAAATAAACTTGCCTAGCCAATGAAATCTGTGTATGGCAATCAACATTATCCAATAAATACAGCATTTCACATGCTTTATGTGGATACCTGTGATTAGGCATACAGGTAACTCTCAGCCAAAATCTGACACATCTCAACAGGTAAGACAAATACACTGAGAATCTGCCACATTTGCCCATAACTAAAACATTTGAAACCCTTGCACTTATGTTAAGAAACCATTTGATTGTTAAATGTTGTATTCTCTCTAAACACTCTAGACGCTGAAAAGCCCACAACTCAGAGCCGTATAATAACATTGGCATGATCTGGGAGTCAAAAATTGTAACGAAAACCTTGTAGGTTAACTGCCCATAGGAATGCATCATTCTTAAAACTTCAAACAAGGCTTTCTTGGCCTTTATAGCAAGGAAACTGCAGCTGTGTGAAATATGTAATTGGCTTGTATTAGAACCAAGCCCAAACAGTTATAATTAGAAATCACATCCACATGTTAGTCAGTGTCAAAAATGTCAAGATCACAGACCACATCCACATGTTGAAGTACACAATAAGTTCAACCTCTTGAAGCCACATCTTCCTGTACAATGACTAAATTTACATGCAGATTTGAAGTTGAAGAAGATCCACAGAAACAATTTAATCTTAACGTAACTGGAAGTTTATCAAAGAGAAACATTTGAGGAAGATCTAATACAACAGAAACGGATTACTTTACATACAAAACTTAAAGGGCCTACTTTTATGGACAACTAAAGATATTCCTGGGTTATATTCATATAAACATCTTGCTTCTACTTTTACAGTCATTAAAAAATATCTGTAGGTCTCATTTTTGGTAATATTTACAGATTCACATAGAAGCGTTATACATCACATGGCCATGACACGATGCACATTAATCTTTGTGATGGCATGCATCAGTCAAGTAAGTGAGAACAACCACCTGATCACATTAGCCCCCTCTTACAACAACACGCTTTGCTGAAGATCAATTTGACCCTGAAGATCAATTTTGACACAACATAAATAATTGCATAGTCAGTGTCATGATATAGATTGTAAACCATTCTGTTATTGCCACAATGTATGTTGCTAATATCAACTGGTCTCTCATATGACCTTGCTGTCCTTGAAGCAGAGGGTTAATGAATAAACAGCAGTTATTGCATCATGGAATTCACTCAAATACATGCATGTGCTGAAGGTAGGGTAAAATCGTTTGATTACAGTTTTATGATGTAACTAACATAAAAGAATCTGGTTTTCTTTACCTTCTTTTTTTTGAACCACATGACATTATTTAGTTATAATACTGATATCATGAAAACAAGAACGGGAAGGTCGGACATGGTAGCCATCTTGTTTTCTATTGATCTTATTAAAATTCATCTCATTTTAGCTTCATTTGCTGAAAAAAAGCCTCTGGAGAATGTCGTAATAAGGTTTTTGCTGTTGTTTTGTCCTTGCTATTTCACCATCAACAGAATGTTTTTTGAAGTATGCAGCTTGCACAAGTATGGTGCCATGTACTCCTGAAGGTTTTTTTCACCTCCAATAGTATAATTCCTAAAGCAATATTTTGAGAAATATTCAAAGACATAGAGTTTTGTTTAGAAACATCCCTCTAAACAATCACCTCAGTTAGGACTGATATTTCTGAGACTGAATTTATATTTTGGCAGCATTATCAACATATACTTACCGGGAATAGAGGCGAGTTGTTGAGCAGCTCTCCAAAAATACAGCCCACAGCCCTGAAATTGATGTAGAGGAGAGGTGACATGGGGTACGATTGACACAGTTGTATAGTGATGTGTATGTGTATGTGTGTGATTGTGGGTATTTGTACATGAGTCAGGGGTGTACTCATGTGCACGAATGGTTGGGGTAGCAACATTTATGAATAGTAAGATATATCATTTAGCTGTTGTAACATGGATGAATATAGTATAATGACTTGGCACATCCTTGTCTTATCCCTTTAATGCAGAAGCAGGTAAGGTGACAACAAGTACCATTTGGTAAAGACTTTTGATATGACTCAGCTGGAGGCTGGTTCCCTGGCCTTCACCTTTAATTGTCATGCTGAAGACCATCTTTGATTCTTTGATAATACAGCTGCTCGTATAAAACCAGTATTTCCTAACTCAGTGATTTTGCAAAAGACAGCATTAAAGGTAACATCATTGTTCTACACCCACCAACAATGTTAACTGTAGACTCATACCTGTGTTTCTGAACAGAATGAGTCATGGCTGTTTTGTGATGCAATATTTAGACACTCTTTGACACTCGTATAAAACCAGTATTTCCTAACTTGGTGATTTTGCAAAAGACAGCATTAAAGATAACTCTCACTCACTCCTAAGATTGGGATGAATTTCAATTTCCTTTGATCCTTTTTTACATCATAGTATCGGCTAATCACATGAAATACTTCTTTGAAACACACACACACAAAAAGAAAAAAACTGCTAAGAAACTGTGGAGATTTCAAGTTCAGTATTACTTCATGAGGATGCAAATAATGCATATTATAAATACTGTAGGACAACTGGGAAATATACTAACTCTATAATAACACAGCATGTTCAAATATATGCAACACAAAAGGGAAATGACGGGTTCCTTTCCCCACATGCCTTCAATGTTGAGGCCAGTTTCCAGTGTCCTTGGGGGTGGTGGGGTAGCATTGTCGTTAAAGTGTTCGCTCGTCACACCGAAGACCCGGGTTCCTTTCCCCACATGCCTTCAATGTTGAGGCCAGTTTCCAGTGTCCTTGGGGGTGGTGGGGTAGCATTGTCGTTAAAGTGTTCGCTCGTCACACCGAAGACCCGGGTTCCTTTCCCCACATGCCTTCAATGTTGAGGCCAGTTTCCAGTGTCCTTGGGGGTGGTGGGGTAGCATTGTCGTTAAAGTGTTCGCTCGTCACACCGAAGACCCGGGTTCCTTTCCCCACATGCCTTCAATGTTGAGGCCAGTTTCCAGTGTCCTTGGGGGTGGTGGGGTAGCATTGTCGTTAAAGTGTTCGCTCGTCACACCGAAGATCCGGGTTCCTTTCCCCACATGCCTTCAATGTTGAGGCCAGTTTCCAGTGTCCTTGGGGGTGGTGGGGTAGCATTGTCGTTAAAGTGTTCGCTCGTCACACCGAAGACCCGGGTTCCTTTCCCCACATGCCTTCAATGTTGAGGCCAGTTTCCAGTGTCCTTGGGGGTGGTGGGGTAGCATTGTCGTTAAAGTGTTCGCTCGTCACACCGAAGACCCGGGTTCCTTTCCCCACGTGCCTTCAATGTTGAGGCCAGTTTCCAGTGTCCTTGGGGGTGGTGGGGTAGCCTAGTGGTTAAAGTGTTCGCTCGTCACACCGAAGACCCGGGTTCCTTTCCTCACATGCCTTCAATGTTGAGGCCAGTTTCCAGTGTCCTTGGGGGTGGTGGGGTAGCATTGTCGTTAAAGTGTTCGCTCGTCACACCGAAGACCCGGGTTCCTTTCCCCACATGCCTTCAATATTGATGCCAGTTTCCAGTGTCCTTGGGGGTGGTGGGGTAGCATTGTCGTTAAAGTGTTCGCTCGTCACACCGAAGACCCGGGGTCCTTTCCCCACATGCCTTCAATGTTGAGGCCAGTTTCCAGTGTCCTTGGGGGTGGTGGGGTAGCATTGTCGTTAAAGTGTTCGCTCGTCACACCGAAGATCCGGGTTCCTTTCCCCACATGCCTTCAATGTTGAGGCCAGTTTCCAGTGTCCTTGGGGGTGGTGGGGTAGCATTGTCGTTAAAGTGTTCGCTCGTCACACCGAAGACCCGGGTTCCTTTCCCCACATGCCTTCAATGTTGAGGCCAGTTTCCAGTGTCCTTGGGGGTGGTGGGGTAGCATTGTCGTTAAAGTGTTCGCTCGTCACACCGAAGACCCGGGTTCCTTTCCCCACATGCCTTCAATGTTGAGGCCAGTTTCCAGTGTCCTTGGGGGTGATGGGGTAGCATTGTCGTTAAAGTGTTCGCTCGTCACACCGAAGACCCGGGTTCCTTTCCCCACATGCCTTCAATGTTGAAGCCAGTTTCCAGTGTCCTTGGGGGTGGTGGGGTAGCCTAGTGGTTAAAGTGTTCGCTCATCACACCGAAGACCTGGGTTCCTTTCCCTACATAGGTGAAATGTGTCTCAAGCCCATATCTGGTGTCCCCTGCCGTGATATTGCTGGAATTATTTTGCTAAAAGTGATGTAAAACTAAACTCACTCCCAACTGGCACATGCTCTGTCCATTAGACAGTCCACAGTCACAGTCCTAAATACATATATCATATATTAGCATAGAAAAGCCCATTTCTGAAGACCAAAATTAGCAGCTTGTAGAATGGGATCAGCTTATCTATGGGTAACACTTTCATCAACCTTCGTGTCTCTTGACCAGTAAGAAAACGACATGGTATCATTTCGCTTGAATAAACTAGAGAAAATGACTTTGTCAGTGAAGACGTCAAATTTGCAATTAAACAGCACAAGACAAAGTTATTTACCTTTTCAGCTCTTATTTGTTTTAGCTAAGCAATGTACTATTTGCAGGGATTAAGATTAACGTGTGTATTTGTCTTGTACACAGAGCTGGAAATAGCAATCAACTGTGCACAGATTTCCCGGCAATCTAGTTAAAACTATTATTTTCCCAAGAGAAATATATCCTAGCATTGTGAAATTTTAACTGCATGTACAGGTTTGGCCTCAATTAGGACCATATCGCGGAGGGTCAGCTTATGTACGGAACATATCATTTTGATACTGATTGTAAGGGTAAAGTTAGGGGTCAGCATATCTATGAGATTGGCTTATCTACAGTAATATATGGCATAGCATACTGTTCTGAGTATGGAAGGCAATGTTGAAGCTTAACTGCTAAGTATATGGCATGACTAAAGTGCCTCATAAATTTCTGATCTGAGCATGTGTTCAGTGGCCTGTGATTCATTCTGAACCATAAGCTGAATCAGTTTTTTTCTGGTTGAACGGTCTATTTCCTTCTAATAAAACTAGGCTGCCAATAGAAAAAAGAAAAAGAAACAGATGTGACATCATTAATAATGCTATTATATTATGTTTCTTTTATGACACTGGGACGACGAGCAGCCACTTTATGTTTGAAAGTAGATTTGGGTTCATTTTCATGAATATCATGACTGCAGTAATAAATAGAATATAATTATATTTGGGCCCATCATACTATCTTAAACATAGTATAAACATAGTATGTCAATTAATGGTACTCATATAATATCCTCATATCCTCTATCTATTGTTGCAAGGTTTAAAGCAACTTAGTTAGATATGCCAAAGGTCTCTGATAATATTGTAATATTTATATAACATATACCTCTTCCCATTGGCAAATTGTTACATGTAAGGGATTGTTTATTGTTCATGTGTGTGCATGTGTAACAGAGACAAGATGATTTTTTTCTGGAGGGCCATTTACAATGTGATTGACACCAACCCCCTCCCAGCCTATCAAGTTCGTTTACAAAGTAAGTGCCCCCCATGTATGCCATGCAATCCTAGTTCCCCTAGTTGTGGAGTGTATTTTTTTCTTATTTATAATCATTATGTTCAAAATTGCTGACACCTTCAACCCCCCCCCCTTAACACACACACACACACACACCAGAACAAAATAGGTTACCCACCTTAATATCATGATGACCTCACCATTCTAACTTCTTGAGTGGCATGTTAGCTGGTGAATCAGATAAGGTTAAACTTTAATCATAAACTATGAAAGGGTAACTTAACTGTCAGTAGGAGAGGTAGTAAATATATTCATTGTGACAGAAGAATGATTGCAGAGCTTGTCAATAGTCAAGTGTTGTTTGCTCTAGTGTGTGATAAGAGTTTTTCTGCACTTGATTGTCTCGTTGTTGCCGTGCACCCCTCCACGCCAACTGCCAGCTATAATGTGTGTAATGGTTTAAACATATTTATTTCCCAAAAGAGGAATCAGATTGGTAAACAAGCAGTATATGTGAATACCGCTCTGGAATACAAATAACTTATAACAGTCGTGAGGAGGAACGCATGCTAATAACAAACAATAAACAATAGCTTCCTGAAAATGTAATAATCAAAACTTGTTAAAATAGCCAACTATAACATTTGAATCACTAGTGTTGGAAGATATTTGATTCTAAGTACAGTTTCGTTTTTACTATTACAACACAAATCTACCTGAGAATACAATGAAAGAATGGATAGATTATAATTCAAGATAATCTTTTGCAGATCCATTAGAGTGGCTGTATAGTATTGATTTGACATCATATCCTTTGCATTTTATGTCTTATGCCAGTGTAATTAATGCACGATACGAGATAGTGAATTGGATCTTTGTAAGAGTAGCCACAAGAACAAGGTGGTTTTGAAGATGAAAATCTTTGATATTTATGTGTGTTTAAATCACAGCAACCGAGTCTGGCGCGCGGTTATAATGATTCTTTGATGAATGACAACTTCTAAAAACTGGAATGGTGTTGTTCATAAACATCTTGTCTCCTAATATTTCTCAACTACCTATCTAAACCGATGTATTTAGCATTTCATTAAGACACTTTTGTGTCAAACAGACTGAAATTTATGACTGTTGAGTGCTTAATGTTGATTGTCACCTAAATCTGGTGTTTTAGTCTTCTATACTGAATATACATTTATCTTTTTGTGATTATTTATTGATCTCACAATTAACTCTTTTTTTGCACTGATTTATGGGTTAACATTTGCATTTCAAGTCAACAGTTTTAGGCATTAAAGAGAGAGATGACCAAGAAATTGCAAGGGTTAAGAAACTGGTACTCAAGTGACGGAAATAGCAAAGAATGTATATTCCATGAGCCAGAGAAGTAATTTACTAGAGAAAAGTGGTTAGAAATTCAATAGTTACAGGACATTTAATTTATGAGGACACATAGCCAGAAACTTTTCAAATGTTGGAAAATGCAGGAAAACATGACATACATGTGCTTGTAGAAGCAAGACTAATTCAGAATTTCTGGCCAAACCACACAATAGTGAACTGTGGGAATGCGACTATCAGAAGCATTATCAGTATCAAGATTTAGCCATAATATCAGAACAACAAAAGCCAACACAAAAGAAGGTTCAAAAAAGGTTTTCAACTCAATGAGGACTGAGCAGGTTGTGTTAACATGTTCTGGAGAAAAACATGAGTGACCGCTGATGTAAGCCTAGTTGGCTTGCAGCTACAAGATAGCAATATCACAGTGGTTCACATATGGGATTTGAACCCTGGTCTTTGGCGTGACAAGCAGACACTTTAAACACTAGGATACCTCACCTCCCCCTCACAACAGACCATAGACCCGGCATTAACCAACACAGAGTGCTGTTACTCTAAGATTGAAGAGACACTTGTGACATAGTTGTGTCACCAGAGCCTGGAAGAAATTCGAGGTCTACCTCTTCGGATCATGGTTTGAACTTATTACTGATCACACACTCTAGAGACATCTGTATTCTAAATCAGTTCACCTACAAGACTTTTACTAAGGTTGACAACCAACAACAGCTGATTTCCAGGTGACATGTCCTACATATGCTACAGACACATTATCTCAACTGACCTAAATAGTGGTAAAAACAATGAATGTGTCTGACAAAAAAGATACGGGTTTTAATCAAAACTTCAGATTTTTCAGAAAGTCTGCAAGAGATCGGAAACTTAGTATCTGAAAAAAAAAAGCATTTATAGAAATAACTACTAAAATTGAAAAGGATCCCCAGTGAGACGGGGTCACATTCAGAACAAGGGGAAACGTAGACTTGCTTGGCATCACAGTCAGAAAGGAAAATGATATGATTCAGAGACTGAAAGACCAATTGCCTCTATCATAATCTTCCAATTTATGATTGCCTTAGCATTAAGATTGACCATATGCCATCCTATGGAACAACATTAATATCCTGATATAAACAGACCAGACTACAAGATTATTAGTAAAGTCCTTGAAGCAATTATCTAACGCTTCAACCCCACCATTACTGCATCTCATTGGTTTATGACCACCTAATCAAAGATGACCACCAGGAATCCACCCATAGCTGCCCTGTCTAACTGGCTTCCAAGCTTCCCTTTGCTGTTCAATTGTTGGATATTTATAGCTTCAAGCAGTTTCCTAATCTTGCAGTCTGCTCAGTTGATTTTCAGGGTACAGACCCCCAACATGAATCATGATAAAGGTTATTTCATCCTCTCAGCATATTACCACCTGATCTATGACAACCGCCAGTAAGATACACATACACCACCCCTCCCCACCCCACATCACACCCCTTTCATTACCTGGTTTCCACGCTTCCCTTTGTGCATTGTAATCACATCTGTGTACTTCAACATACTCACTGATTATCATCTCATTGTACATCAAAACCAGTCACTCTGGACATCAGCCTACTCTGCTCAAATCACTAATCCCATATCAAATGTGCATTTATGTTAATATTATAAATATTGTATATACTCATTATTCTCCAATGTATATTATACATTCTCCACGTTTCAAATTGTTGCATCACTTGCTTCATACTGGTGTTAGCAACTACACCAAAGTATCATACCAACTGCAATAGAGAAGTTGACTATCTACAGAATTTGGTTTTCCTTCATTTTCACAACCTCTAAAAGGCCTCTTGAAGAACAGTGTGGTGACATATTTAAATTATGATGCCAAAGACCCCGGTTCAATTCCCCAGCAAATTTTGCTCAGTTATAATAAAACTGCAATGCTAGTATGTATTTCAGTGCACGCACTAAAGAAATAGATATACAACATATGCCAAGCTACTGTGGGACTCAGTTTCTGGTTTCTTAAACAAGTTAGTTAGATTTGTTTCCATGTGTCACGGCACAACTCACCATCAAAACAAAAGGTAAACTACCAAACTAAACTATCAGCATGAGATTATTTCTCAACGACTGATGTGAGAAGGCCAACTTTAGTGATGGCCATGATTAACACAAGCTCAGCGCTGATATCGGAGAATGGAGGGCTAACAACATCTCGCCTTTCACATCATTATGATCATACTTAACGCAAAACTTTCCAATATTATCAAACCTTGGTAATACCCGATACAAATATAGGCATCTCTACTCATACCTCCACCTATTCAAAACAATATTCTTCTCTCAATACATAACACCATACATCAACTTAGCTGTAGTTTAGAATGTCAGCAATACTTATGAAGCCGATCAATCATGAAAGGTCAGAATGTAGTCCATTTATGTAGTCCATGTTGCTCACTCTGATCATATCCAATCTTTTAATTAACCAGTTTCTCAAAATATTTTCTGAACATAAACATGCTTAACAGATTTTATTATATCTTGAAATTTGCAGTAAAAAATACTGTTTCTGAGAAATGCAGGTCTTTACCCACTGAAGTTGTACTTTATTGCCATGGAGAGCTAACAGAAAGACTTTCACCTGTGATTTCGAGGCTGGTTTGACGTAAATGGCAAAGAACACTTCTCCAGGGGTAGATACATACTGATTAAAAGAACAAGGTCAGAATAAGCGGCTTTAGTATCACCAGGTACACAACTTGCTTCACATTATTTATTCATACTTGGATTAAAGATAAGGGGACCATTGAAGTGAAAGCGAATGTTTCATGGGGTCTGGGTAGAAAGCCTGTCGTCGCCTGAGAACCAGAGTGTTCTATCTCCACTTTTGGTGAAAATTGAGTTAGGATGTCTCGGATAAATATTGGGGCATATTCTATCTCCAAATAAATTTTCATGGCCGTATGTGCCTTAGAAAGTGTTTCTTCAACAAATAACACAGGTTCTATCTCCAGAAATAAAACAGTTATTCAGTTCCAGAGTGTTCTATGTCATTAACTAATTAAAAGGCTCCATTTCATCACGTGACATGGAGATAGGACACTCTGGACCTAAGACCTTTTCTAGACACAATGAAATGGTGAGTAACATTTTGACACTGTTTTCTTAAAACATTAAATATTAAGTAAAGAAAATGCTGCATAAGTGATAATTAACATTAAGGATGCTTTTTAACTTTTCATAATTATTATTATCAAGATAAGATTTTCAGAAATACCCCATTAACTTTTGAAATGGAGATAGAACACTCTGGTTCTAAATAAATGAAGTGCTCTTCTTACTGTGTACCAGGGACATAGAACATTTAAAAAAAATACATTCATATCTTTTGCAGTTCTGTAGTAATGTTGACAAATGCTGACGAAACTATCGGAAGAGATCATTATTCAAATTTGAAGTTTTATTCAAACACAAGATTTACTTTTGAATGTGTGTATGGTGTGCAAATACCTTAAGGAACTAACCAAGAACTCCTCACGGGTTTGGAAAGGTACTGAATTTCATGGTCTCAAAATGACATATACTCAGTTACAAGCTCTCCTTTCAAGGTCACGTTACTTTAGGTTTTTACAAATTCCGTTTACTAAAGTTGACTGCTCAAGATGGTTACCGTCTTGAAAAAGGATTCAAGGCTGGGGTCATTGCTACAGGGCGGGTTCCATGTGCTTCTGGGACCAAACTTGACGTCGAGTGGTGATCTCTGTGTGGTCGGAAGATCATGAAAATAGTGTGCACTTTTCATGTGTCGGAAAAGTGCCATAAGATCCATATATGACTGGCTTCTGTCACAGCTAGCGGGGGTGGGACTGAATGTAAGGCCCTTGTTAAGGATACTTAATAAATTTGCTGCTCACTAAGCTGGTAATCAGATAGATTGACTACAATATTCGGATAAGTTTCCATCAGAGCTTGACTTGAGTCTCTTTGGATTGCGTCATCCTTTTTCGTTCATTCGGCGGCGGGATGGTTGCCAGGGCGTGGTCTGGCGACACTTGTTTTGGCAACGGCAGGGGTTGCTTCGAGATCCTGAGCGGGATCGGCTGCATGACGTGCCTTGGATGAAGTTTTTCATGGCAAAGGCATCCTCTTGGTCACAGATCCGTTTAAGTTCTGTGAGTCGGATGTTGAGGCGAGCATGAGCGCTCATTTCCTCTCGGGTGATAACGGCAGAGATGGCTGACTGGATAATGTGGCGATGGTTCTCACCTAAATCCAACGGGAACTTGTTTTCAAGTTGTTTAATGCTCTCTTCCATAGATACCTGCTGTTGTTGTAACAGTTGGAGGTGGACGTTCATCAAGGTGGTAGAACATTGTTTGACAGCTTGGGCTCTGGCTTGGGCGAGTGTCTCCAGGAAGGTTGCCTGGAGGGATGGAAGTATAACCCGGTATGCCTCGGGTATAAGATTGGCTTGCGCGCAGGTTTCAAGAACCCAACCGGCTCATCCTATCCAGTGCATGACATAGATGTCCCTCGCCTGCCCAACCTAAAGAAGGCTTCTTCCTGGCGGCTGACAGCTTTATCAACTTTGCTACTACTAGGGTAATCCCCCTAGAGAGTGACCCCAAAGATGGTCAAACGGACCCATGTCTCAACAGCAATAACACAGAGAATATCCGGCCGATGTCGCACTGGTCCCAACCACAACACAACCTGCTTTCCCAGGTAACTACATATATCAAGGGACACAAGCCGTATCCCTTCTTATTATATCATGGTAACGTGCCTATCCCTCCACTACCTAATTGGTCGACCAATATCAACCCAACGCTTCTCATTACAGAGTCCGCCCTACTCACGCCACTAATCCGGCCACCCGTCAAATTCTTGACAACATTTTACAAGAATACAGATTGGAGATAGATCCATATGCCAACCATGAAGGCATCCTCTCCACGGCACTATTCATCAGTCTCACCACCCAGGGAGATGGACTGTGAAATTGCTTCGAGTGAGTGTAAACCAACACCATATGTACATGACTGTGGGACATGTCCTCATGCCACTCTAGCATTACGCATTCCCATGTAACCTCATCAGAATACGTCCCATATTCAATTGAATACAATTCTTATATACTACCAAATCTGTGTATGTCTTTTATTAGCACAGCCCCACATTCAAAATATGAATGATGGGGCACCAGGTCAGAATGGACAGCATTCTGTTTGTCAAAGCACAGCTTTTTGAGGTGATGTTCTCACCCTTTGGAAAGCCAGAGTTTGGCTGAGAGAAAAGTGTGTTAGCAAAATACATTGATCCCAGTGTAATACGTAGGATGTGTTTGGTATGCAATATAACCATTTGCTCCTGCCGGAAACCTGACATTGGCTGGGAGAAACATTTGTTTGTCAATCGTTATTATGAAATATTTGAAACAAGTGAAAGACATGGATCAAGGGACTCAAATTGGTGAGGGGCTATTTCCAGAGTGCTTTTGGTTGAGGGCCTTTTGTAGCAAGGGTCTTTGTCCTGTGGAGCTTTTGGCCTTGTTTCATGATATCAAATGATTTGAGAAGCCAATTGTGAGTGTATAAATCAAAATGTTGAGGTCTACCCATTGTACTGGTGACCATTAAGACAACCATTAAAGAATCTTGGTTACACTGGCCTTCAGTAACTCTTGCTAATGCTGAATTCACTAAGGAATTTTGTACATAACACTTACTTTTTACACACATTTTAGGTGTGGGACATCATCACATTCCCTAGCCATCAATCATGAACAGTTCCTTAAAGAATATAACATTATGACAGGACATAAACATTTGTCAGCAGAATACTGAGAAAGTGTGACATGTAACATTTGTCAGTGTGTTCTGGCCAGTGAAATATCCAACAGCCATGTGTGATATGACTGAAACCATGGCAGTTCCGTTCCACTTACATGGACAAGGTCAAGAATTGTCGCCATGCATGCTACTCAATGTTATCATTTGTTAAACAGATGCTGAACCTCAAACTAGTCTGTAAACGTGGCATAATACCATTGGGGTGAAGCTTCCCTCAACTGCTATCTAGTTCATCTTCAGTTGGGATAGTAACGGCCACATCCTTCACAATATGACTTACTTTCTTGTTTAGAGACTAGACAGTTTTAACTGTAGATGTTCAAATTTGCCTTCTCGTGATTGTACAGAATTTTCTTTTGATTGCCGAAGCAGATTTGAAGTATTTTATACAGCAATTTATGTAATGAGAAAATCATGCCAAGATGTCTTTTTGTGACATGCCTGCCCCCAATTCAAGTCTCACTTCACCCCCCAACCCCTCCCCCCACCCAACCACACACAAGCACCCCTCTAAGGACTGGTTTGACAGGACATGCAACTGTCTCACTGTTGTGGAATGACACCCTTTTTTATGAAACATTCTAGACATGCTAGATTTTGAGATCAGATAAAAAAAAGAAAAAAAGAGTTATCTCCCTTCCATCAATTTGCATTTTCAAAACATCGGTAATTTCAATACATCATACATGATCAAATGTTACTTGATATAAAGAATCACTACCATGGGGAACCAAATGAGTTCAGCATTTCCAGCAAGGTGCATAGAAATGTTACTCGCTTGTACATTGAAAACAGTAGGAGAGCGCTAAGCTAATCAGATTATGACATTTAAGTGTAATTGATAAGACTCAGGACCTGTGGTGAGTATCAAGTAACAAAATATGCTATCACACTACTTTTAGTCCATCAGCAATCTCTCTGGAAACTGTCCATACTTTAAATATAATCACACTTGATCCCAGCAAGAGAAATGAAGAAATCTTATGCAACACAGATGAACGTTACTTGAGAATTGATTATGTGTGCTCATAATGAAAGCCTCTGATAATACAACCATTGAATAGGAGCCATTTAAAAGCTTTATATCAAAGTTCATGATTCAGTACTTGCTACAGATAGTCACATTAATGATCATTGGCAGTCATACACAGAAATGTATGTTCCCAGAGGAGACTGGATGATGTACGCAGTCAGTCTGAGGATGTAATTAAAATTACACATGAAAACAGGCAGTCATGACTCTTGCAGTCCTATTAGGAAGATAATGTTCCTGTGTCTATGAATGCACACATTGTCTTGACATTAATCAACCACACATTTCAAAAATGGACTTAATTTTACATTCGATATGGAGCTTGCAAAATGTTCATATATTATGATAATCACACACTGTTCATCTTAAACTATGGAAGCAGTGGGGTAGGCTATTGGTTAAAGCATTCATTTGTCATGACAAACCCATTTCTCATATCCCCTGTTGATGAACTTTCTATTTTTTTCATATTGCTAAAAGCAATGTAACACCACACTCAAACTTTAACACCATGAATCTGCAGTGAGAAGTAATTAATCTTTAATTTAATATTAAAATGTGAGGTAAGACTGGATTATATCATATCAGTATTGTCTTGATCTGAAATTTGACTTATTATATAAATGTATTCCTATATATATGTTTTTCACCATTTTCTGAGAGACACTGTGTACCAATAGCTTTGGTAATGGGAGCTGTGCTTAAGTTTACACGTGTGAGAGGGGTAAACAAAGAACATGATCTAGACTACCAGTTGTCAGACTTCCATTTAGTGTAATATGTGGTGGCAAGGTGGGTTAGACGGCTAACCTGCTGGTGATTGGATGCCACAGTCTGAGAATGTGTGATCAAATCCCGGATGGCACTCAACACTAACAGCAACAGAATCTGTGACAGAGCAATCCGAAATGTAACATGTTGCATCCAAGTTATAGCTGGACACTTGATACCAACTAACCATGTGTTATCTTTGTCTCCCAGCTGTTGTTAGCCTGACACCTATCACATACACGTTTGTCACACTTCGTATTGATCATTTCCTGCTGAACACATCTGTCATCTTGATTGAGTGGCATTTTAGTACAAGTTTTAAGTACAATATTGACAAACATTATAGATGACATCAAATATATTGTTTTTGTATCTTATTTTGCATGCAATTGACAATCTGTTACTGTGTCTATATTTCACTTATTGACCTTCTGCTAAGGTTTCAAAAGCGTTGCATTTTCCTTTCAACTAATCCATTATAACATGAAAGGTATTTGTGATAAAAATATCAACTATGTATGTACACACTTTCCTTTAACATAACACCTACTCTAACAGACACACAATAGTTTGACTATCCACTAAAATTCATCAAAGGGATTTGTAAACACAAAACAGATTTACTTATGGCTGATGTTATACATTATCAAGACAGACAACATGTGACATTTTTTCAGCCATTTAGCCAAAGTAACTATATCTTTTATAGCATTATAATACAACAAATATCTTCATATTAATCTAAATGTACCATGCACACACGTGTTTGTATTTTTCATACAAACAAAAACACATATGAAACTACAAAAATATTAGCATGGCTACTAATACCACTTTTTAGATGGTACACTTTTACAAAATGTTAAAAGCTGCAATATGCTGAAACACGTTAATCACATTGTTGTTTGTTTCATAGGAGACCTGTTATATGAGACACATTTTACAGAGATATATAGGACGTAAATTCCTGCGTCCTATGCGCAAAAAATTGACAACAGACACAACAAATTGGACTCCCACGTCCAGAGGGACGCAGAAAAAGTCCAAATACTTTTTTTTTAATATGCTGACCAAGCAGCAATAAGTTATCACTGAGTCTGCTATTAGCCAAGTTATGATATTATTTACAGTGTAATTACTGTGTAAGGTCACCCAGCCAAAGACTGTCCAAGCTCAACTGTGCTTAACTTCACCTGATTTGTGAACTCTACGCACAGGTCCATCTACCACCACAATATTCCAGCAATATCAATATGCCAGCAATATCAATATGCCAGCAATATCATGGCAGGGGATACCAGGAATGGGCTTCATATGTTGAACCCGTGCAGGAATCAAACCAGGGTCATCAGCATGACGAGCCAACCCTTTAACGACTATAGGCTACCCCATCAGAGTCCCAGGATTTGGGGGAAAAGTATTTTGAGATTTATGTACAGATGAGAAATTACATTGTATCTCTTTAGCAAATTTTTAGAGCAACATATGTGTAATTGTGTGACAAAGTAGGTGAATAAAATTTGAAATTTGAGTTTGACTGGACACAATAGTTTACCATGACCATATAAAGGATGGTAATGTTCTAGTCATTGTTTAATATGCTGATAATTTAATTACCATGTGTATTGTCTCATAAGCAGAGCCAGAAATTACTGCTGAATCAGCTGTACTCGTTTCCTTCTTAGTGGTGCAGTTGAAAGTAACCCATTAAAATAACTTCATGCATTTCACACATGTTGACATGACATTGCATATGACTTTCAAATACTCAAAGTATGGCACTTATGATAAATGCACCCTTTCTATGTCAACTAAAGTTCATTTCAAGGCATCCAGGCATAGCAGGAATGTGACCATGGTTGTGGTAAATAATGCTGAGTTGCTCTACTGCTGACAACTTCACATGATGGTGAGGCACCCTAATCTAAGGTTGTTGGGTAGCCTGTTAAAGCGTCCACTCATCATGCTGACGACCAAGGTTCGATTCTTCAAATGTGTACAATGTATGAAGAACATCTCTGGTGTTCCCGTGATGGTTCTGGAATATTGCTAAAGGTGGTGTAATATCACACTCACAAATGCACGCACGCATGCACTCAACGTAATGTTAACGATATTGGATGAAATTTTGAATGGAATTTTGGAAAGTTCCAAAGCATAAGTCCAGGTATATATTGAACATGTTTAATAACAACATAGTTTAATCACATGATTAAATGTACTTGTTTATATGTGGACATGTTATTTCTTATTTTACAAGCCCATGGATTGGGATAAACAGAACAGAACAATGACTAATGGGTGGGCATGATGCTCATGTTGTTGCTCACTGGATTGTCTGGTCCATACTTTGTTCAAATTATTTAGACAGCCGCCATATAAACATTCTCTCCCCACAGAGGTTACTTGTCATATCTTCCAACGAACCACTGTTCTAATACGGCCAATTTTCCCAGTTCTCATAAAATCGCCTAACACCAAAAAACAACACGAATTATCTCTCTTCTTTCTATCCAGTCAGAACTCATGCTACATCGACTTAGATCCAACTTGACTGATGCAAGTAAATGTGGGGCCACAAATATTCTTCCTCTCCGAGGGACTTTAATGGCTACCTTTTTAAGTTGTCAGCGAGGGTGATAGAGATGTCATTGATCCATTATTACATGACTGAGTTCTGTCTAGAAGAAACATTTACGCATGGCACTGGGGAAGAGGTCCTAGTTTTTCTGAACCATACAGAAATTCACGAAACCTTTCAAATGATCACTTTTGAAACAACGTCGCTGATTGCACAACTATGTCTGATTGCAGCCAATCACGAATCCTGACAACTCACACCATGAACAGGCCGTATTAGAACAGAGATTCATAGGGAGATATTACAAGAGATTGCCATGTAGCTGGAATATTGCTGAGTGTGGAGCAAAACACTAAACTCATCACTCACCAGTACAAACAGCCCCAACACACATGCAAACACAGACACATTGATTGTGATGATAAACCCAAGTTCATTCGTTTTCAACACATTCTCCAAACACTACACATCTATCTGATTTTTGTCTGAAAATTCTATAAATTCCTTTTTGTGGAAAAATTAGTTTTGGAATTTATTGTTACTTTTATTGGTCATAAGAGGTGAGGTAAAAGTTCTGTGTAACCATACATGAGCCATACCTAAATCCTTGATAGCAAGAACAGACGTCGGAGTTCATTTACTTAAGATACCCTTACAATTTGTTGATCTGTAAATTCCTCTGTCACGAGCTGGAATATTAGTGACACAGAAAATGAAAAGCAGTGATTGGGTTGTCACTTTTGAATTGAGTAATCTGTGAGGATTCATTGGATAAAATGAACATGCTCCTAAGATCTACTGTATACTTCAAATACTCAGTTAATGCTGTTGCAATTCTGTCACTGTTATTGTATTGTGTATCATGATCATGATAAGTGGGGCAGCTTGACTCCTGAGAGTTTCTAGGACTTCAGTCAGCTGTTCACCCAGCAGAAAATGGGTACCCGGTAGCAAAAGTTATGTGACAATAACCTTCTAGTACCTAAAAGACGTAACAATGTGCTGTGCTCTGATAGTTAGTACCATGAGCATACCCTGTATAGAGTTTGGCGCTATATGAATGGACACATTATTGTGATTATTAATAATATTGCTAAAAACAGCTTAAAACTAAACTCACTCACTTCTGTAATGCCATTACTAAATGTCATTTGGTCTGATGCTTCCAGTGATTAAAGGGGCAGTGGGGTAAATTTTCGCTTGGCAAGCCAAGATTCGGGTTCGATTCCCGACACAGGTACAGATCATGAAACCTATTCATACTGCATATTGGTATATTGCTAAAGGCCGTGTAAAACTAAACTCACACACACTGGGATGATCCCTCCCTGAGCTGGCCAGGTTATATGGAAGTATTGAAAATAACACTCACCAGAGATCCACACCCTCGTCATACTTCCTGGCTCCGTACAACAACTCCGGCGCTCTGTACCATCTGTAAACAAACAAACAATAAAAATAAGCATGTGCATCCAATCAGCATTGATATAGTCTTGGATATTTTATCTATTTCAATCTGAAAAGAGACTGTAAAGGAGAATTTTTTCAATGTCGACTGAATCAAATCATGCACTGCACCACCCTGTGAAAGGATCCAGTGCATTCAATCCATCAGGTGAACTTCCTAAGTCTATCCTTTTCCACAACATATTTCACAGATTTTAAATTACTATAAAGGCAACAGATCTTACCTGTCAGTATGTCAGCACATTAATTACAAATTTTTCTCATCACAACAATCGGACTGGTATCTGAACAAATCTTCTGTACAAGACAAAATTTTATGGATGTCAACTGCTTCTTCATTGTATATACAATATTTCTAGGATTTTATTTGTTCCTTGGTGAGGTAATTTGATAAAAAAAATCCCAGAAACATGTATACACTAAAAAAGAAGTTGACATCCATGATATTTTGTTCTATACTTGAATATCAACTTCTAAATGCCTCTCAAGAACCTCAAGGCTTCTTTACATTTCATCATGAAATCTTGTTTGTTCATTAAATTGTGATATAAGTGGATGGTTACTGTTCAGAAACACTCTGCAAGTCAGGCATCTAATCGCCATCACACAAAGTCTGCCATCTAACCCACTCAGCCACTGATGCTTCCACTAAATGGTAGTCAGACAACTTGTAGTCTTGATCACCTACTTTGTTTACCCATCTGACAAGAGGAAATTGGCATGGCTCCTATTGTCAAAGCTATGAACTCACAATGCCATGTAGAAAGTGTTCAAACAATACAGTGGAAGCTGTCTTAACTAGCACCCATTGTGACTGAAGAAATAATCCAGTCCAGACAATGTGCCGGATTGTAGAGCTTCTGATAAATGTACAAGCCACGGACAGGACTGAGATTTTACGCCAGTGTTGACTTACTGGATTTGACAGATGCCAGTTCTGACAGCTTCCACTGTATACATTACAGATTTGGTGACATTTTGTCAGTAAAATACACATTCTAATGCATTTTGGATTCAGTTGTATCCAGGATTTAAACCCAAGCTCTAAGAAGTGGGCTGATGAGCTGCAATCTAACTCGAAAATTAATTAACATATCATACTCAACGAAACGCTCATCAAAATCAAAACATCATACCAACTCTGTGAGGTGTTTGCATAACTTTTGTCTTACAAATAAGAAAGTTGTTTAACAAACTATCATTAAAATATTGACACTGTTCACTATTTGTTACGAGAGAGGAGTGCAAAAAAATGGACTGAGCCAGGTGTGCAAGAAAATGGACTGAGCCATGTGTGCAAGAAAGGATTATTGGAAACAGCACAGCACAGGTAAATGATTCTATAACTTTGTCAGCATTTATACATGTGCTTCTAGCCAACCTGGCTGTTCCTTTCTTTCAACAGACTATAATAATTAATGAATGTGTGGGTGAGTGAGTATAGTTTTACGCCACACTCAGCATTGTTCCAGCTATATGGTGGCAGTCTCTAAATAATTGAGTCTGGACCAGACAATCCAGTAATCAACATCATGAGCATCAATCTGTGCAATTCAGAAACGATGACACGTGTCAACCAAGTCAGCAAGCCTGACAACCCAATCCTGTTAGTCACCTCTTACGACAAGCATAGCAGCCTTTCATGGCAAGCATGGGTTGCTGAAGGCCTATTCTACCCCGGGACCTTCACAGGTCTATAATAACTAATAGTCCAAATGAAAATATCTGGAAAAAAAATAAAGAACAGACTAGGGTTCTGGGGATTGTTCACTTATCCAGACTTGCTTCTTTATAGCACAGAATTACCCTAGATCCATGGGCTTATCATTTAGTACAGCCTTGGAGTCAGTGAAGCTGTGAGACAGTGTAATCCTACATGTAACATATTACATATGGGACATGTAGAACCTACGCTAAATGCATCCACGAACACCTCGGTTTGTTTTGTTAAAATGACCAATTTATTTTTCATTTTTTTAAAATACAAAATGCATACATGACCTACTTTCCTCAACAAGTTTGAATTAGGAAAGATAAAAAGGTCTTTGTCAGAAAATATATGAGCTGTAAATCAATTTATGAAGTGAATTTCAAACAGTGTGTCATGGCAGGCAAAACGGGACATATATCATCATTTTGTAGTAAAAACTTGTTTTTCACATTTTCAGATGTGTAGTCAGTTGCAGTGATGTAAATTGAAGCATAAAGACATTTTACTATCAACAAAGGAACAAAGAGTTGCCCCTCTGCAAAGCAATTATTCTATTTGAATAATTGATGATATTATAAGTTATCACATTGTGTCGAGGGAAATACAGGGTTTTATCAGTCCCGAGCAAGGTTGTATTCCCCTAGATGAGGCCATGGAATACTTTTGTGGGTTCTGCAATAGAAGGCAAATGAAAGTTATTATAACTTTCACTAAACTGGTGCATAAATATTCCAGCATCACCAGCACTCTGATAATTCCATATATGTAAAACTGTGAAAGTATATAACAATTTTAGTACATGTTACCTAGTTCCTTTTCTAATCTTCATCGTCTAATCTTTTAAGTAAAAAGTAACATTGTGCAGGGTGGTTATCATGAACACCTGGTGTCGTTACTGATTTTCCAACTACACCAAACTCTACTTCTGTCGATATACAACTGACAGCACAATAAGAAAACACTTTTTAAAGTTAAATTGGATGTTTCATTTTTCATGAATATCAATGAGTCTCCTGAGCTCATCGATAATTGATGAGCCAAAAGAGATCAATTGATTTTTATTACGTAGACAAACAGTGAGTTAGTTGGCTTTCACATTGCTTTTAGCAATATTCCAGCAATATCACAGCAGAGGAAAACCAGAAATGGTTTGCATACATTCTATCCATGTGGGGAATTGAACCCGGGCCTCTGGCTTCATGAGCAAACACTTTAATCCCTAGGCCACCGCACTGCCCCAAATAGACCAAGAAATGACAATGGAAGATCTAACAGTACTTTACAAATTATGTTGCACGGCTTTAGAAAGAAAATGGGAAAAAACATCCTTTTCTATTCATATAATAAATTAGATGCTAGAACCACAATATTCCTTTCAACAGGCCTTATTAGTCTCATCTTCAAAACTCTGGTTTGAGTCTTGTGAAAAAGCAGATGTGTGGGACATTGTGTAATCAACCAACCACCTGAGACCATCAAAACAATATGAGCAGAATTTTATTCTCCTCTGGCACACAACTTATTGAAAGAACTATTTACATCCATCGACACGTATCAACAAAGAGGGATAGGTTTCGATAAGTCTGCTTATATTACATTACAAATTAATATTAGATCATTATGTCTACACAGCTGGACATATTCCCTCGGCGTCTACAGATTTCATTAAAAAACATTTAGTGATGTATGTTCGTGTGCTTCAATTGAGACTCGATCGAAAATACACCGTTTTACAAACATACTGGACAAATATGCCAGTAGAAATCAATCAAGAAATTCTCAGTGAGTGGGTCTACCAGTTATGTCACAGCTACTGGTAAACACATATAAGATGATCCACGACCTGACAAATGACCCCAATTTGCATACTTGGGAATGCCCCACAGAACAATCCACTTCAAACAAGAGGGAGACAGGTTGTCTGATTAATATCGAGAAGTTCATTTTCCCCGTGCGTTTCACGCATGAATTGTTTATAGCACACTCGATCTGGGAACAGGTACAATCCCAACGAATTGAATCAACATAATATACTGAGCAAATATGTTTAGGACCACTGATCCATTTCACGAAGCAAATGACATTTTCCTGGGTTTTTTTTAACAAAATTGTTGAATATCTAAAATGCCTGTCAATGCCCCAATCATCTATTTGTCTTCTTCTTTGTTTACAACATTCCGACCATTCTTTTTGCACCGATTGCAGACATCCTTTCATTTATGGCGACTCTAAAGAACTTTTTGTGAACTGCAAGTTTTGTGAAGCGACATAATTTTTCACCTTTGCCCAAATTAACTCAATCGGGTTTAGTTCTGCGTGGTATGGAGGGAGACGTAGTACATCATGACCATGTTGCTTCAACATCGTGTCTACTCTGTTGACAGGGCCCGACTTGTTGGATTTTGCAAGAAACAATAGTCCGGCTTTAAGCATTTTCTCATCAAATGAGACATTGTGCCTTTGTGCCTTTGTCATCTTTTCTGTTGGCGGTTGTCAGACATTTGTCCACTTGCTTGCTATGATATGGTGCATTATCCATAACGATGACAGAGTGCAGTGGAAGGTTTGGGATCAACTTTTCCTGGAGCCATTTGGAAAAATTATCCAAGTTCATCTCGTCACGATAGTCTGCTGATTTCAGTTTGGAATCAAAAACAAGCAAAGCGTTTGGAACAAAACCGTTGCATGAACCACAATAAGCCGAGGTCCGGTGCCAGACGGAGGTTGAACCCCATTTGTTACGACTTCACCCTCAAGTTGCCAACACTTTGGGACAATGTGGTGTACATGCAACCATGTTTCATCAATAAAGATGAGTGTTCGATTTTCTTCTCAGTATTTCTTTATTGCACGCAAGTATTGCAAACGCTTGGAAACAATGTCTTTACGTTCCATTAAAAGTTTACGGTTTGACTGCGTTTTTCGCCACCTAAACCCCATGTCTTTGAGATTTTTCTGAAAACTTTCCTTAGAACCCTTGTAGTTCAACTGGCACTTTGCCATATCATACATCGTATCCAGAGTGGATAGTTGTTTTTTTACACCATATAAACTTTGTACAAATTGACGGACTGCATACCGGTCGAAATCATCAAGTTTGCAACTGCAAGTTTTGGGTGTGCGCAACTTGGTGGGACTGATAAATGTAGGTCCACTCGCACTCCTACCACCTTCCGCTTTAAAGTTGCCGTTGAGAGTCCAGTAGCAAGGCTACTTTGTAAAAGAGAATCTGCTTTGGTTGCACAATTTTTAGTCCATATACATGATAACATTGTATGCTATCTCCCTTGCCTGAGAATGAACTATTTGCCCATGTTTTCCTAACTTGGACATTTTTTACTACAACTGAAATCTGTTTAACAGTATTGAGACAGGTGTAAAACAGTAGCGAGACAAGTGTTACACAGTAGCGAGACAGGTGTTAATCAGTAGCGGTGTTGATTTCATGTCACAGTTAGCATGTATTGCACATGCATAATCGTCACGCTACCAGTAGCAGCCAAGTGTACTCGCCCAATTCGTTGTACTGCCTCTCTTGTCACAAATGCGTTTAGTGCGCAGGATCATCTAATATGTGTCTAGCAGTAGTTATCTTAATTTGTGCCGAAAGTGCAAAATGATGAAGGCCTAGAAACCGTATCCGGTTTGAATTGGGATTCAAACTCATATATCATAGGATTGTGCTGTGCATAAGGGAGGCAACTCTTCACAGAGAAATGTGGTACCACTGGTGTTTTGCGATAATATGAAGTCAATATTGCACATGAGGTTGTTGAATATCTGTGGATATGTACTTTAGGGAAGGAAGGTACGCAAAGGCAAGACTTGTTTAAGGTGTATGTAAAAGTTAAGGCTGTTTTTACTGAAGCGTGCCTCTGTGGTATAGTGGTTAGAACATCCACCCACACAGTGGAAGGCTATGGGTTTGATCCCTAGCCATGTCATACCAAAAGATGTTAAAAGAGGATACTTGTTGGTCCCTGCTTAGCCCTCTGCATTAATGGGTACTACAAGGACAGGTGACAGCTTGGAGTCAGTATAATGTGTCAGTGTTCATGTTTACCTGCAGCATAGTAACTCAGTGAGATAAGCAGTATAAAACCAGCATAAGTCAGGGCTAGTGCACACAGCCTAGACATACACACGCATGTAGGTCATCATATAAGTGAAATATTATTAAGCATGACGTTAAAACCAATGACTGACTTATTTAGCTTGATTTATGAACCAATTTACTCTGAACAATTTCTATGCTAGAAAATGTATGAAATTCAAAGGCAGTAACTTTTCATACTGCCAACCAAAAATAAGTAAGATGTTTAAAAAAGAATAATTTTTTACATTTGAAGTATTATAATTTAAACCTCAGATGTATTTTGAAATACAACACAAGCCTGGGATTTTTTCAAGCTAAACGTTTAAAAAATATGGGAATGTCGACTTTCACAATTTGATAAGCTGTGTTCTGATTGGTCAGTCTCAAAGGTTACACGACCTCCTACTAGGGTTTGTTAGACTCAGAAGAGGAATGTAACGAAAAATACTGAGATCAAGTTTACTTAGACTGTTTGTTTATGATAATTATCTGTCACTTGCAGGTTGTAAGAAATAATTTGTGAATGAGTTAGGATGAAAGGAGTGCACTGGTTAACTTTAGAAAACAATATTCAGTGCAACAATTTGTCTAATTTGTCAAGAAAACCAAAATGTTCACGTCATTATTGCAACCTGCTGTCACCATTCACAATATTGCACCAACACAAGAGAAAAATCACAGGGAGGCATAAACAGCATCTAGACATTATTCCAGATGACTTAATATTCAATGAATTTAAGATATTAAGATATTCTCAGAAAACAGGAAATATGGCTGCATTAGAACAGGGGTAATATAAGGTAGGAAGATATGACAGGGGTAACCTCTGTGGGGAAGAGAATTGGTTGGAAATGATCTTCAGTAACCCATGCTTTTTGTATGGGTGATCAATGGGATCAGATGGTTAGCAGAGCTGTGGCCTCAGTGGTGAGGCAATTTACCGCAATACCTTTTCTATGAGGCGATATATCTTGAAATAATTGGCTAGCAACCTGCGAGATGATTATCACCAAGGTACAATGGTGGCAATATGACCCATATCCCAGTTTACCATTTCTACAAACAGAACAGATATGATAGATAAAATGACTGAAACATTATTTGCTATACAGCAGAACTTGAGTTACATTCACACATGCTTATAAAGCTGTTGATGTCAGAAAATTTCAAAATTTCATGCTTAAGAAAGTATAGTCAACCATATTCCATATGCCTTGATCTAATATTAACAAATTTGAAACTGAAGCTTTCCTTGGGAAGTTTCTACATCAATGCTTTCAGGTACATTAATGACATCACAATGGTAATGCCTCTGTCGCAATGGTCTTAGACCTTGCTTGACTCGTACAAAATTGATAAGAGTGTCATCATATTGTTGGCTGTTTCTATCAATTTATGTTTCTAGAGTAATGAACAGCTTTGTTATTCTTGAAACGTTCATAGCCCTACGAACATCTTAAGCCCATTCTTAACATATTGGCTACGATCAAACTTAAGAAATCTTAGGGCTACAATCAACTCTACTCCCTGTGTTATCATATCCATACATCCTAAAAGATATTAAATGATGGTACTTATTGTTACCCTGCCTGCTGCTTGGCAATATGGGAATGAAACAGTGCCTGATCAAGGCAGAGAAGTATGTTGCGTTTGACAGCGTTATCCATGGTGACTATGTGGACTAGCACTGTTAAGGAAGCAATCATCTAGGGTGCCATTTAGTAGTGTAATGATGCATCAAAGTGTGCTGGAAACAACCAACTGCTTGCAAGTGGATCACTAACTTTCAGCTGCTTGCAACTGCAGCAGCAATCGCCGGATGAGGTCGCTTCATCCTCAAACCAAAATACCAGCTTGTAGAAATTTGAATTTGACGTCTGAACAAGAATTGTTCAACTGGCTAATTGTCAAAGACAGCTTACATGCTAGCATCCTCAGATTCTTCCACAGTTTCAGTGTAGCTATCAACAATCATGAATTCATCACTTGTCATCGAAACTCTTCTAATATGTTCTGTATTATGGCTAGACGGGCAAAAGGTAATCGCTCCACCATTTTCGGAAGAGAGAGAAACACTTCGAGGTGTTGCAAGCCCAGAATAAGCGATACATTTGCCGACTGTAAGCAATTTACGGCTCGCAATCCACCCAATGATTCGTTGAATGATACAAAATGGTGTGTGTCCTTTAGTAACCAATAAAATACAGAATATACAGAGTTGGGTGTGTCCTGTAATGAACAGGCAGAGGGGAGTTCTTAATCATGTTAATCCTATTTCAGTTGGCATTAATCTTGTTGGTACATTTACTGTATGCTTGGGTTAGATCAAAACAAGCTTAATTTGATGTGTCAATTAAAGGCACTTGGCAGCCGGCCCGCTTACAATAGATGCGCTTACTCTGAGCCTTGTCTTAATGACCCTAATTTGAAGTGTTCGCACAATGATATACTGATGACATATTTACTTCAAAGCAGTTTATCAAACCGTCTAGACTAGCAACATATGTCATATTTGGGATTTCACTTTCTTAGTAAAGTACAAATTCTAGTACTCTTTTGGTTGAGTCCCATCATGGAATTGAACCCGCACCCTCAGAGTCAGGCACCTAATCGCCAGCACACAAAGTCAGCCATCTAGCCCGCTTAGCCACTATGACTTCCAAAAAATGAATGTCGGGCAACTGGTAGTCCATACTGCGTACTTTGTACCCCTCTGATAGGTGTAAATTGGCACGGCTCCCACGGCCGAAAGCTATGATTATATGATGCCATTTGAACTTTACTAAGAAAGTGAAATCCCAAATATGACATATGTTGTATTTCACCACTTTCTAAATGGCATCGTGTAATCACGTCTAGACTAGGTTTTGTCTTACTGACAGGTTTTGTCTAACAGTTGTGTCGTTATTGCCTCAGGCTAGGATTTATGTACAACCTTTTAACCTAGATGTAGTTGTAACATATAACTTTTGAATATGTCTGTGACATGCATTGTTGTTGCTTTAAACTGGGGTCTTTCTCTAAACTATTACTGATCATGATGAAACTAATATTCTGTATTTATACTTGTCTAACATCTGAACCCTAATATATTGCTTGTAGTGGTAGTAATGAATAGTAAATTATGATTCCAGGATAACTCTATCGATGGATTGCAATTGCTGGGTCTCCAATTGCAATTAAGCGACAGTGTTCCCAAATAGTGTCTGACCCTCAGACAAATCCGGCAGATATACTGACTGTCCTGTGGAAATCTGCCAGCAGCCTGCCTCACTGTCCGACTGTATTTTATTTTTTCAATGACTTATGACCAAAGTTCATGACATGTGACACTTGTTTGCTGTCTTTAAATTTTACGCTTGCTAACTGTTTCAATGCCAGTCATAAGAAATGTCAAATTTGAAATGTGTGTCTTACTGCTAAGTTGACCATACTTCCAGCCTTAGGATTATGGGAGCCTTACCACTAAGGTTACTGTAATTTCCAACTTTAACATAAAATAATGATAGTCTTACCACTATGGTGACTGTAACTTCTAACCTTAACAAAGAATTATTATGGTCTTAATGATAATAATAATGATGCATTTATAACATGCCTGCTTTCCGTCTTGCAGCTGCTCAAAAGAGCTGACACAAATCTCAAGCTGGAAGACTCGAGTTGCGAAGATGGACATTAGTGCTAAGGTGACTGTGACTCATAACCTGAGTGTAGAATTATGGTAGTGTTTAACGCTAAGGTGACCATGTTGGTTTCTTGTACACCTCTTAAAGTGAATACTATCAGTTCACATGAGCCATTCTCTCAATATACAGAGAGAACCTTTCAAGTCAACAGTGGGGCCCATTATTTCGCCCCACTCACAGGACAACTAAGAGAATAAAACTCCTGACAATTTTGGCTCCTTCCCATGAAATAATGTCTGCAGGTTTTGATTGGCTTTTGATTTTTAATCTCTTGAGTGATTTTGTTAAGTTAGAGGTAAGAGAAATGTAATAGACTTCACATCTGAAACACAGCTAAGGTGGCATGTAGGGTTTGTTAAAGATGTGCCCAATCTGATATCATTCATTGTTTGTTTTGCAGAAAATCTGCAGAAGTAAATATTGTCATAATGAATGAGTGAGTTAAAGGTTTCAGTCAAATCAGCAATATTCCTGCCATGTTGTGATGACAGAAATTCATAAATAATACTTCCATCTCCGCAGCAATGGTCAGATCAGACATCTCTTGACACTGGATGCTGCGTCTGCCTAGGTGAGAACATTGATTCTCTCACAACTTGACTATTGCAACAGCTTGTTGGTTGCAGCTTCACAAGAGTCCATCCAAAAACTGCAACAAATCCAGAACACAGCTCCCCGCATAGTTTCTCTCTGACCAAAACCCTGCCGCATCATTCCCGTCCTGATGTCTCTTCATTGGTTGCCTACTGCAGCTCGCGCTGACAACAAGATCCTTACACTTACTTATCAGTCCATTCATGGTATTGCACCTGTGTATCTTCGAGAACTCCTCTCCCCTTACATGCCACCAAGAACTCTCCATTCATCCTCAGCTAATCTGCTCTGTGTACCAAAGTGGAGCCTGAAATAATTTGGCTACAAGTCCTACCAGAACATGGCATCTGTCAAATGGAATTTTCTCCCTGAACTAGTAGTAGTAGTAGAAGTAGTAGTAGTAGTTTGGAAGATCTGTACAGGCAAGATGACATCCTCACCATCAGTCATATTCACAGCCTAAGTCATGTTTCCATGGAAACTACACACAAATAAAAATAATATCTTGACTTGTGTACAAAGTTTGGTTAAGCCATTATGAATAGTTTAGGAGATACGCTTCAGACAAAGTATTGCGGACAGATGGAAGGAACTTGTTTCTATATCCCCCAACTTCATTGTTGCAGGGGATAATTAGCTAATCTGTCACTACAAATTCACATCCATATCTGGCGAGGGAAGCCCTAGATTAATGAATTAACAGTTAATGAGTCTACACAGTACAAAAGAATAAAAATGAAACATACAGCTTCATGGATTCCAACTTCTTGTTTATTATGTTGCTCAGCGTAATAAACAAGAAGTTGTAATCCATGAAGCTGTATGTTTCAGTTTTGACTCACCAATTTCTAGAATGCCATTAAACAAGTACACAATATTAGTTGCAGCTAGCTACCATTCAGATATCGCGGGAATCGGATTATGTGAGTCGAGACTAACACAGCCTGACGGTAATCACAAGGGACAAAAAAATGAAGGATCTTCATCTCTCAGGCTGTAGTCATGAGTATACTGTGGAAGCTGTCTAAACTGGCACTTATTGGGACTGAAGAAATAATCCGCTTTAAAAATGTGACGGATTGTAGAGCTGATGACAAATGTACACCAATGTTGACAACTTGCCGGATTGGACAGATGCCAGCTTTGACAGCTTTCACTGTATTTAGAGTGGCCCGTACGACATCATCTTAAAATTACCTCTTCAAATCTGAACTGACAACCCAAGAAGGTGCAACCAAGTTGATTTAAGTTCATGTAATTTATTTATACCTACTTAGGAGTCCCAAGACTTTGCATGAGCTGTAATGACAGGTTTATAATCAGTGTCAGTGAAGTGAGGTGTCACAGATTTGTTGACAGTTACATTTGCCGCTTAAAATAATTAGACTCAATATGTTTAACTAATTGCCTGAAACATTTTGAATGCAGCACAACCTGGTCTTTCTAAAATCACCACCACCAGTGTCTAATGTAATATCGACAGACTAATAATTTCTAATTCAATGCATTGGCAAAGATTGGTACAAAATGTCTTCAGACATATACTCATTACAGTGACAAAAACGTCGTAGCACTAAAATGTGTGGAAATAATTATTTCAAAACTACTAAAAAAACTTCAGTCTACAAGTCCTAAAGTATTAATCTCTAGTTTCTCATGAGTCATTCTACTTGTCTGTTTTTTCCAAAGTTTGTAATAGAATATTTATCCCTCAAGGAGATTCTTTTCGCTGGAAGTAATTATCTTGGTGAAAATATCCAGTGAAAATGTTTTGCATGAATATTATTTCTGGACACTGTTTGTGGAATATATTCTCATGTAAGGCCAGACCAGTTATATTTCTTGTTTTGCAGATTTTTGACAGCAGCAGCTTTAGGCAGCAGGGCAAAAAGAAAAAAAATCCCTGGTCAATGCAATATTCCTTCTAAATCTTAAAAGTAATTTGCTTCTGGCAGTTTGTGAAGAGCATATACACGACAAAAAAAACAACAAAAAAACAATGAAAAACATTTTTTCTTGTAAGTTTACATTTTGGAAAAATAAAAACATACAGATTTATTTTTTCAAGCAGAGAAAATTAATTCATATATATTTTTTTTCTCATTCTTGAAAAAACACTTTCATCAAAAAACTATTTTACTCAGAGAGTTCAGCCCTCAGAAAAGGAAGATTATTCTGAAACCAGCATCAGAAACAACAATGGTCTGGCAATAAGACAGCTTGACCAGACAATCCAGTGTCATGACAGTGTGTTTTATTACTGCTTTAATTTTTACAGGTTACAATAACCTTGCAACATTTACAAATGATCAAAAAGCAATTTCAGATGCTGTCCCAATCAAAACCAGTTTCTAACATTATCAAGAAGAGAAAAACTTCACGTAGTCTTGATTCTTAGGCACTCACGAATATGGCAAATATAAGTATGATAAAAAAATATGAACATTCGTATTAAATTATTTTGTGTGTAAATTGCACCTATTTACCAGACAAATCAACAAATGGATGAATGGATGAATGAATGGATGAATGAATGAACATGAATGAATGAACATGAATGAATGAATGAGCTTGATAATAGTTGCAATAAGGAGGTTGTATATTCAATAAAACTATCTAGTGCATTATATTTCACTCAATATTTAAAAAGTGTAAACTGCATATTGTATTCAGGAATGAAAACAGTTCTTAATTTGTGTGACATGGAAAGTTAAACATTGAAACAGTACAGATGAAATGTTTTTAATATGCCCTGATGGCATGACTAAAATTAGTAAATATAATACTCACCAAATTGACCAACTCATATGATTCAAGCATGTTTTTGCATCCCATTAAACTGTTTACCTGTGGTACTGTAAATCTCACAGCTTAAACATGGGTGTGGCCATTTTGAATGCCAGTGAGGATTACGTTACATTGAACAGGAAATCCTGCTTTGGATGATAACATCAGTTTGTGGGTAAGCTGGTTTCTGGGACAAATGAGGTTGAGCTTTTTTTCATACAAATCATGAAAGTGTTTACTAAACCCAGCTGTCAAGTTTACAGGTTTTATTTCACAATATATTAAAAAACTGAAAAATGTAACCATGTTTTATTGTTAACTTGAATATCAAAATGTATAAGACAATTATTTCATAAAGGCACACCTGAAATATCTGTCTCGGCACCTATAAAAAAATGATTGCATTTCTATCCCTGGTAATGCTCTGATTTAAACCCGTTAACTGTGGCACTTGGAGGGCACGCCCAGTCCTGTCCTTTCAGTCCCAGTCCCAGGCAGGTAGCCACAGCTGTAGCACAAACATGATCGTAACTCACAAACTTTAACATAAACATACGACAGTCATAGTGCTACAATCATATGTATTCTGGCTACATGCTGTAACGCAACTGAAATATTGTTGTAAACAGTGTTACACCATTACACCAAATTAGTCACATTGGGGTAGTCCAGCGGATAAAGTATTGACTCATCACGGTGAAGACCTGGGTTCTATTCCCTACATTCATATCGTAAGAAGTCTGTTTCTAGTGTCCCCGGCCATGATTGCCAAGTTATCTTACTTTGTGATTTTTATATAGCCCAGTACATTACTAGGTTCTGCCTCCAGTCTAAAGTATGTGACAGTCTGTGAGTACCTACTTCATGTAGGTCAATATCTCATAAGACATATCACCCCACAGGTTTCATTTACATGTCCGGAAAATCACATGCAGTTGCTGCAAATATTTGTTTCCCTCTCCGGTCAAAATAATTTTATTTCTTGTTTTATCTATTATTATACACAGAAAACCTAGAGGCAAGAGGGAAAAATTACATTTAAAAATCACCAATCCAAGTAATATTCCTCTTAAATATTAAAAGTATTTTGCTTCTGGCAATTTGTAAATGGGGCAAAATGCACTGACAAAATATTGTTGGGGGGGTAAGTTTACATTTTTGGCCAATAAAAACATTTGGATTTTATTTTCTTAGCAGGGAAAATTATTATTATTTTTTTTTTTGCTTATTCTTGAAAACATATGACCGGCAGATCCGTAAAACAAGAAATAAAATTGTCTTGGCCTCAAATTCATATAAAAGATGCTGGTCTAAAACCCATTAGAGTCCTTACAATCTTGTTCGTCACCTGACACAATTCTTGTTGTCATGATGTTTTTTGGATAAGTTCAGGTTCAGCTTCTGTATGAGTATCCTAAGGACTTAAACGTGACATCTAAAGAATAAATCAGTGTTTTGTGCGTGATGTTCCAAGTCAGGTCATAGACAGCTTGGTATATCAAGCTGAAATCAATTGGCGGAGTGTTTTCTATGATTATCCTGCCACCAGGTGTCACAATGTCTCTTCTATCTTGATTACTTTCTGTCCAGACATCAGCTAAATCATTTTCTGATTTTACCAACGCTTGACTTTTGACTTTAGAATTACTTTGTAGTTGGATGAAGATAAGTGAGCATTTCTTGGTGAAGCCTAACATCAGTGATTAATCTTCACAAGAATCAATACGTCATCATATGATGTGTTCCAACATTGTATTTAATCAGTGTTTTATGTTCAGACCAATCAATAGTTGATCAAATAAAGAGTTATAACGCAATAGTTCACATGTGTTGGTCCAAATATATTAATAAATGACAGTGATTTGCTTTCAGCTGTCTCACCTATAATAATTTTGGTTTCGTTCTCATCTTATTTTGTTAAAAAATGTCTATTTCGAGAATATTATTTAAGAGCTGTGTCACATATGTTGAATAACACGTATATAGTTCACTTTCAATCCGATTTCAATCATTTCTTTTTTTGATGTGATTGAGTTGGGGAACAAATTGCTTAGAAAATATTGTCCTTTTTCGACGTCATATCCATGCAATATAGATTTAAAAAATAACAGTTTTTTTATCATAACATCCATGTTGGTTCAATCAAAGCATAAAGATGCAGTTTCCTGACTTCTAAAACTGCAGTGTAAAAAACATGTTAAAAGGAAATATCCTCGATCACCATGAGTGCTGTTTTAATCAATACCTGTTGTATGAATCAATGCCTGATTTGCATATGGTGGGCAAAAACCAAGACTACTTGTACCCCAGATCCCTGAGGATTTGGGGTAGAAATGATCTCATGCAGCCAATGCTTGTCATCAGAGGCAGCAAACGGGATTGGGTGGTCAGGCTCATTGATGTGGTTGACACAGGTAATTACATACACTGATGCTCATGCCGTTGACTACTGGATTGTCTGATCCAGACTTGATCATTTACAGACCACTGGCATTTGCAGGAACCAACAAACCAACCAACCATGTTAGCACCCCAAATTGTCAGGTGAGGTGAAACTGGGTTTAATTTTGTGCTCAAGATTTAAACCCACGTGCATGGATATTTGTAACATATCTGTAACTGGATTTTATAGTGTTGCCCAAGACATACTGTGTTGCAATCAGACATGAATGACCTACATTAGCAATTCATATTTAATGACCACCCTTCCCCATTTTTGGCAGACACTATCCTGCAGACAACAGAGGGTGTCAGCAATAGTCCTAGGCATTACTGACTGGTTCTAGTACTTTAACAACACCTGCTTGTAGGAAAGAGGTGAGGAACAGAATCACTGGGTTGTTTGGTCCAGACTATTACTGACCATCCCCACATTGCTTGCAACACTGTCTGTGTTCTCAGGGATACAAAAAAACCTTTCCCACTGCAGAACAATGCAGAAAAGCCCAGATTAATCGTGGAAATAGCAATATCAGCGTAATACACAGTGTACATTGCTACTGCAACAGTGGAAACAGTAATTTCAAATCACTATACCTGGATAAAAAAACGAAAAGCCTGCTACTTTGATATTACTATTTTCCAGTTTGAACAGTTACATTCCCTTTCTAAAGTATTTCTGGTTTATTATTTGGCAGTTATCATCATTATATTTGTGTACACACTTGTTTAGTTTAATTTGCAATTGTATGAAATGATTGACAGTATTTTGACATACTCGAAACTACTTGTGGTTACTTGGAAATTTGACAGATGCACAGATCGTAATGCATGAGCAGGAGCTTCATAGTCTTTTGCTACCATTTTGACTCTTTCAGTAGAGAGGTAACATGTTTGTGTAAATATTTCCACAACTAATGTGGTCTTTCCAGTGTTTTTCTATTGAGGGGAGGTTTTCTTTGGTAGGCCGGGTATGTTAAAGAGAACCTATTTTGTCCGTTTGTTGTTTAAAACTGCGCTCAGCAATATTCCCGCTATAAATAATTAAGTCTGGACCAGAAAATCAAGTGATGCAAGAGAATCAATATACACAACTGCAAAGGTTTTCAAAGGCATCAAGTGATCAATGGCACATTGGCACAATAACATTTACCACCTAATTAGAATGTCATGAACACACAATGCAAGATGTAACGTGTACATTTAGGACAACACTTTCTCAGTTAAGTACAGATTCTAGTACTCTTCTTAGTCCAAACCTAAGCGGTCAAAGTCACAGTAGCTTAGTGGGTTTAGGGTAAGTGTAACTTTGTGTGTTGGTGAAGACTAAGAGTATGGGTTTGAATCCCAGATGGGATGCAGCCAAACAAAAGTACTAGAATAGGTACTTTTCTGAGAAAGTGCAATCCAAAATGTAATATATGTTACACCATTAGAAAATACTAAAGTGTGTAAGACCTCCACAACTAGAAGCATGTAAGCCAGGAAATCAAAAGTAAACAAGATGGAGCCAGAAATTGCCCAGGAAGTACCTTCAAGGTCAGGGCATTTGATGTCAAAGTGTCATAATTTCTTGGAGCAAATATTGTTACTGTTCAGCTAGCTTTGTGTAGTTTACAAATGCTTTCCACCACAATGGAACTGTGTTCCTCTTGGGCCTACATTTTATCCATGTGATTAGTTTCCAAATATCAAGGGGAGATAACTTACCTTGTTGCTACCTGGTGGCTGTATTGCCTGTCATGTTTGTTTTCAAACACTCTTGCAAGACCAAAGTCTGCGATCTTCAGATGTCCAGTTGAGCTAATTAGAAGGTTGGCTGGTTTCAAGTCCTGAAGTGAAAGTTAACTATATTTCATTTGTTTGTTGCTAAATGTCACACTCAGCAATAATCCAGCCATATGTCAGTGGTCTGTAAATAATTCAGTGTTGACAACACAATCCAGTGATCAACAGCATACAATGGAATACAATGATATATACCAACCAAGTCAGTGAAACTGATCCTCTTACTTGCCTCTTATGGCAATTCTGATCCTTCTTTATAGGATGCCAGCACATTGAAGCCCACATGTCTATTACAAAAACGCCTCAAAGATAGACATCATGGCACATTATGGATACCACTGAGGGAGGACATTGAGGAAATTGAAAATCAAATTGAAAATTTTGAAAGGAAACTCTATGCTTTTTCAGTGCTTTCTGTTTCAAAACACCTCACCCAAACACACCCTTCAATTGTCACCGCTTAAACTTCCAGTGCAGGCTGCAGTGTCTGGTAATGTGACATCACAGAAATGTCATGTCCTTGCCAACAGCCAAGGTTATCTTCAAGGAAGCAGTTAATCTACATTGAGAGGCAGGTGGGGTGGGAGTTTATCATGTGATATATAAAGTCTTTATACATGCAATCTCTTACACATTTTTCAAATTTATAAACTTATCATATCTCACATTCTGCATATATCTGAGTCGGAGAGTGGGCACAGATATCACAGCGAAAGAATCCTACTGTAAAGATTATCACAAGCTTTGCATGAGAGAGTTTAGTTTTACGCTGTGTTTAGCAATATTCCAACAGTATCATAGTGGGGTACACCAAAAATGGCTTTCACACATTTTGTTCCACCACCCGTATTACACTGCTATCTGAACTAGATCAGTTACCTTAGTAACTATCATATGACTCAGAGTGAGTGAGTTTAGTTTTACGCTGCTTTTAGCAATATTCCACCAATATCACAGCAGGGGACACCAGAAATGGGCTTCACACATTTCATCCATGTGGGGAGAGGAACCCGGGTCTTGGGCGTGACGAGCAACCGCTTTAACCACTAGGCTACCCCACCGCCCCCAAGGACACTGGAAACTGGCTTCACACATTGAAGGCATGTGGGGAAAGGAACCCGGGTCTTCGGCGTGACGAGCGAACGCTTTAACCACTATGCTACCCTACCACCCCAAAGGTCACTGGAAACTGGCTTCACACATTGAAGGCATGTGGGGAAAGGAACCCGGGTTTTTGGTGTGACGAGCGAACACTTTAACCACTAGGCTACCCCACCAGTCCCAAGGACACTGGAAACTGGCTTCACACATTGAAGGCATGTGGGGAAAGGAACGCATCATTTCCCTTTTGTGTTGCATATATTTGAACATGCTGTGTTGTTATATAGTTAATATATTTCCAAGTGGTCCTACAGTATTTATAGTATGCATTATTTGCATCCTCATGAAGTAATACTGAACTTGAAATCTCCACAGTTTCTTTGCAGTTTTTTTTCTTTTTTTTTGTGTGTGTGTTTCAAAGAAGTATTTCAGGTTTGATTAACCCATACTATGATGTAAAAAAGGATCAAAGGAAACTGAAATTCATCCCAATCTTTGGAGTGAGTGAGAGTTATCTTTAATGCTGTCTTTTGCAAAATCACCAAGTTAGGAAATACAGGTTTTATACGAGCAACTGTATTATCAAAGAGTGTCTAAATATTGCATGACAAATGAGCCATGACTCATTCGGTTCAGAAACGCAGGTATGAGTCTACAGTTAACATTGTTGATGCCTGTAGAACAATGATGGCATACCTGAGATGATATATTGATGTCTATCCATATCAGCTTTTTGTACCATATGTCATTTCATTTTTCTAATAAAAGTTTTATTCCAAAAGTGTGCTTCATGCTAAAATGATCATGTCAAAAACATACATTGAATCACAAAGAAAACTAAAGAAAACACATTCAAAGGGAGATAACTATGCTATATGTCTGGGTTTCACCTCACTGTGTGCTTGTCCACTCGAACGACATCGATGGCATGCTCAGTTTAAAACATCAACACTAGGATTAAAAAGTGATATTGTGGCAGTAGTCTCATTAGTTTATTAAAGGAAATAACACTATAACTTGGTTTCCTGTCTATACTGTGGGTTAGAACTGGTGCGTAAAAAAAGTGACTTGTTTGACCATGTGCCATCATGACTAATAACGTATACAGGCTAATGATGCTAATCACAAGATTGTCTCATCCATGGATGGGATTGGGTGGTCAGACTTACTCACACGTGTCATCGCATCCCAATTGCGTAGATTGATGGTCATGCTGTTGATCACTAGACTGTCTGGTCCAGATATGATAAATAATAAGACCTTGCTATACAGCTGGTATATTGCAGTGTGTTGCATGTTGCAATTCACATACAGACACAAATGGACAATAAAACACAACACTGCTACAACATGGTCACACAGCATTATGGAAGTGTGGTTGTTACCCCACTCTCTGGTAGTAGTAGCAGTGTAATGATTGAGAATACAATAACACAAAATTTAAGCTGAGGACACCTTAATACCACGCTTGGCAATAATGTTTCAATATATTTCAAACTGAGGTATTCTTTGTGAAAATATCAAAAGCTATTCATGGTATTTTGGTGAGAGATGATCAGGCTTCCCTCAGGCAGAAATATTGAAGGTTTTCCAAAGCAGTTGCACATAAAGTCTTCAAGTGGAAATTAGAAGTGATAGAAGTGAAGGGGAAAGTCAGGGATGTCAGTTTCCGCAGCATATTTCAGAGTATATTCCTCCTCCATTATCACATATTATGGAAGTTGGCATCCACCAGTTTCCTCCTGTAACTATATACAAGTCTGGACTAGACAAACCAGCATCTGCAGTATGGATTTGGGAAGTCGGTAGGTCAACCTACCCGATGCATGATGTTGTTTTCATGGCAGAAGGCCACCCCTTTCAGCAGCATCAGCATGAAGGACTTGACCTGAGCTTCGGAGAGAGGCTTTTCGGAGTTCCGCACCACCTCCGACAGATCGGACAGCATGTACTCGAACACCAACACAATCACCGTACCGTGGGGAAACACCTCGCGCAGCTTCACTGTCTGGAGGAACAAGGAATCATCATCATCATCATCATCATCATCATCATCATCATCATCATCATCATCCAGAACTGATGGTTACTTGAGTTAAATCTCATGTGAAACATAGGATGGGGCTGGTGAAAAACATTGACAATCAGAAAAAACGAAAAAAAATTTATGATGATTAGCAATGTCAAATTTGTATCAAAATATTGTACATAAATCAGCTTTCATTATTCATTCAATTCACAGATTACTGCCACATAAAAAAATGTTGTGGTTCTGAATCAGATTACACCTGTTTAAAATGTAGGATAGGTAGAATGTTTTCTTTACATCTATATTCGAGAAAAATATGAACTAATAACACATGTATCAATATCTAATTGTTTGTTCAATCAAGCTTGCAACACCAAGTCGACTTTCTCTATCAGAATGATTGATGTCTATCTGTTCTGACCAAAAACAGTCGTGTCTTAAAGCGTACTTTATTCATCAGAGCTCCTGATAATTTTCAAGCAAACTGGGTATTTACTCCCATGTCTGTTTATGTATGCGTTATTTGAATTTTTTAAGGAGTAACTAGTATTTTGTATACTCCCACTAGTTTAAAGAATTGAGTACTTTTACACACAGTTTCTTATGAACTAAAAGTTGTTATTAATATTGCTATATTGCAAAGTAGTTTAGAGTCATTGACAAATACTCAACATGAATGTCATGTGACTGTTAAAGTAAACTCCGGACAGTGGCTATGGTTATAACAGTATATTTTTATAGGCATCGCCCAGCATTTGCTAATGCTGTTGTAGAGTTTGTGTGCGCCATGAAGAATCATACACAAGCCTAGTTAGTGATTTTTCGTACTCCCAGATTTGTAATTAACTGAGTAAATGTGATTTTCATTGAGTAAAATATGCAAATATGTGCCTTATCTGGAGATCTGATTCATACCACTTAATAATAATTCGGCACCAGAGTGCAAGGGTCACTCTGTAAATCAGTCATAGACTTTTTCTTAAGCCTAAGGTCTATATTTGTGCGCTACTTCTAAACTATGTTCAGGATGCTAATCTATGTATAAATGTGTCACATCTCATTAGTGATGTGAAATTTTCTTATTTCTTTCAGAAATCTTCTGCATTTCAGCTCCGAGTTACTTCTGTGGTATTTATCAATAATCAATGCTTAGTTACCTATATCAACAGCAATCTCTAGACATTTGAGCATCCCAATGATTACTTCCATGATGGCCATGAGATTGCTTGAGTCAAAGGCATGCTAATGTGATTTGAAACCTCTGACTGAAAGTCCAGTTTAGTTGTTCCCTATGAGGCAGAGTGTTTGATAACAACTGATGAAGAGATGACTTACATATGGATTATCTTCTATCTCCTGTAAAGCCTTGATTTCTCTGGAACCACAAATCAATAAAGGTAAACATTCAAATAATCTACACCAAACATTGTTAAGCTCCAGCTTTCACAAAAAAATGTTTTGCATTATTGTCAAGTGCTGAGATGCTGTATAAAAAGAATTGTGAGTATGGTTTCACGCCGCTTGTAGCAATGTTCCAGCAGTATCACGGCAAGGGACACCAGAAATGGGTTTCACACATTGTACCCATGTGGGGAATCGAATCCAAATCTTTGGCGTGACAAGCGAACACTTTAACCTTTAGGCTACACCACCACCCCTTGAAAACAATAATGTGTCTGTCAGAAAGGCTTATCTAGTAATTGTCTTGAAAACATTTGGAACCTTTAAAATTTTACTTACATTTAGAATAATGTAAACATATTTTGGTAAAAAAAAACTGTCAGACACAAAAAAATAGCAATGAGTAATTTGTAGTTTACTTGAATATAAATAGTTTTGAATTAAGAAAGAGAACATTAAGCTGACTTTGTATCCAAATGTGTGGCCAAACAGTAGCACAGATCAATTAGTGAGTATGGTTTTACACAGCTTCCTGTAATATCATGAAGGAAAACACCTGAAACAGGGTTTATTGTTACAATGTGGAGAATTAAATCTTGTTCTTTTGTGTAATGTGCAAACACTTTAACCGCCAGGTTACCCTAAAACCCACTAAAGATCAAAAGGCAGTACGGATTATTGACTTTGGAAAGAAACAATTTCAAGTCATCTATACATTTCTTATATCTCTTTCTATGTGTGACACAGACAAAATGATATGAAAAAGAAAACTTACCTCAATGCTGTGTTTGGAATTCCATCATCAAGGTTCCTGAGAGGGACTTTCTTCAAGGCTACCACTTCACCACTCTGTCAAAACAAGATCACAGAGTTACAAAAGTAATATCTAGAAATACAATAACCCTTCACAGACATCTTGTTTGTTGTACATGACAATGTTTCAAGGCTACATCTGGTAACATTATCAGCGGACTACTGAGTGAGTGAGTTTAGTTTTATCATAAGCAATATTCCAGCAATATCGTGACACAGGGCACTAGAAATTGACTTCACACCCTTGTGAACCCATGGGCTTCTACCAGTGTGGGGCATCAAACCCAGGATTTTGCATGACATGAAAACGCACAAGTGTTGACATGACAGTCATATGACAAGAAAAATAGTAATGGATAAGTAAATATAAAAAAATATTTCATAAATCTGTCACAAGGCACACTCTCTGAAACTAACCACATTTTATCACAGCATCATAACAAATCATTTATCTTTGAGTTGAAAGGTATCAACATTGATAAAACGACAAAGCACCAGTGACAGATGAAGTGCCATTATTGAAAACAGTATCACAGCTACAGTTGTCGGTCTATATAAAGGTGTGGATCACCATAGTGCTAAGAATGCTTTGTTCATCGGCACCCTGGGTGATAGTGTTCACAAACAATGTCATTCATGTTTTGTTAGCCACTCTGCACACCTACCTCTGTGTGTTTTGCCTTCAGTACAATGCCATGTGCTCCCTCTCCGATGCGTCCTAGGATTGTGTACTGCTCCATGATATTTTCCAGGCTGCAGCAAGATAGCACACATGTAGTGAGTGAGTTAAAATGTTTAGTCTCATCAGCACATCACTTCAGGTCCATATCTTGACTAGAACAAACTTTACACTCATGAAATAAGCTCAGAACATAAAAACCTGTCAACGAAGGTCAGTAAAGTACAGCTAGAATTGACAGATCTCACAACCAAGTGATTTTTAACAATTTTACTACTGAAGACAACACTAAATATACAGAGACTATGTACACTGTGCAGTACAGATCACCACCAAACATCACCAGTTGAAGGTAGATCACCTGGGTTCATGGGGGCTTACAGTACTTTTGCTACATGCATGTACACTACTGGCGTATTGCAGTAAGTGGATTTACATAGTCACTTCTGGAAGTGGTGATTGTGCTACTGATCTATTGAAATTTGATTATTTGTAGCAAAACAAATTAATACCTATTTCAGTAACAAATTATCTCCCTTGAAAGACGCAGCGATTATGTTTTCATTCGCATTATAAAATTTCAGCAATAATTACATTCAAACTGTCAGGCTTGACAATCAGAAACACTGAACAATCAGTCTGACTCACACAAAGCTTCTGTTACGCAGTTATGTCATCTTCAAGCTCGTCATTGTTTTCATTAGCAACAAGATGCCCTGCATCGACTTGAATTTCCGGGGAAAGAAAGACAACGCTATCTGAGAGTAGCTTCCCTTGAATTGACTTCTGAAATGATTTTATAACGCTTCTACTAATATAGCACACAGACAGTAAGTAGTACAGTAGCGTTACGTGTATGCGATAAATTAAGCCTGTTTCAATGTAACTTGAAAACACATTCACCCGAAATATATATCGCGCAAAACACACCCATAGAAACATAGAGTGAGTGAGTTAGTGAGTGGGTTTAGTTTTACCAGGGAGCCTATATATGTTGTAGATTATCCCTGGTTTTACACAACTTTAAGCAATATTTCGGCAATATCACGGTGGTGATTTGGGCTTCAAATATTATATCAATGTGGGGAATCGAACCGGGGTCTTCGGCGTGACGGGCGAACGCTTAACCACATACTTCGCGGTGCTGTATTCTAGCGGTAGGCCCCTCAAAAGGTTTTATCAATAGCCATTCCAAATAAATGAAGCTCAAATAATCAGCGTTATCTTAGAGCATCGGAGGTTCAATAAGCGCTTAGCGGCCCAATTCGAGATTTAAGCCGTGAATACCGGATTTTCGTTTCCCAATACGGAACTGTACCCGGCCATTATGGCTTTGTCGGGTCTGAACGGCTTGCGCTCGTGAAAAAAATACCTTTTTTAGAAAAGAAAAAGGCCAAACAAAACAAAACGAAACCGGACTGATTTTTTTCTTTTAATTACAATATGATAACTGAAAAAAACACATATTATCATTGTTTATTGGCTAAATACACCGCCTCCTGCTAAGAAATTTGACGAAGAAAAATGACTTCACTCCTGTCCACGATGAATTCTGACGTCATCGCCCATGAGAAACACGTCACAGTCTCGAGTGACGTCACAATCAACTCCGAAAACTTTTACCCTGCATGGGTGGAGGAGGTTGTAATTTTGCCTGAACTAAAAACTTCAGGTTGCTGACAATGTTTCCTCCTTGACCGCTCGTCACACACCAAGAACATGAGGGCAGCATGCCCCACCCCCGTCTCTGTGATGGAGGAGGCCCCGTCCCCTCGGAGCATGGGGACACACCGGACACCAGTGTACGCCAGGACCAGGGTATCCAAGGTATGAAGTAATACTAAGAAAGAAAAATGATTTACCCTAGTTGTTTTCAAAATATTCAAATACGTGGACTAGGCTGGAAGCAATTATCAACACATACGGTAAGAATATACGATATTCCAATTCATTCCCAGATGGTAATGGTCCATTCGTTACCTATACAGCCCGGGATCGATTGCCTATACCGAGAGACCATCGCCCAGATACTCCTGGAATATTGCTAAAGGCGGCGTAAAATCATATCGATTCGCGTACTGCACTACTAAATACACGACTTAGCTCCTGTCATTATATGTTTTGGAACTATGGCGGATACCTGAAGCAACGACAGAAGGATGTGAAAGGTTTGACAGAAACATGCCAAATCGCATTGTAAAATTAGCTCAAATACTAACTGGACCTATTTCTTACTAGCTGTATTTAGAATGCAGTTTTATTGTGTGAAACAATACTTCACTTTAGGTTCTTCTTTGGTCTTTTCCACATATAGACATATATATCAAAACACGTTCAGCTGTTGAACAAAACTTTTTTTTCAGTTTTCAAGTTCACCCACCCGTTTTACCTGACAATTTAAACATGTCAAATGTCATTACCCCATGGGTTTCTAGAATGTTCATACTTAAGCGGATATACACTCACAACCCAGAAAAGATTCGTCCTAGACTACTGAAAGTAATGGAACCTGGCTCTTTTTTATGACCCAAAAGCTTTATCTTTGAAAAAATAAACTCGCCTAAATGAAGCAAATAATTCCACCGAAAAAGACATGACCATATTTTATCTATGCTTCGCTCAAACTGTTTTGATACCTTATGCTGAACACACAATTACTTGTCCATTTTGTTTAGATTCTAGTGAGAGTTTCATATTTCTCTGTGTCCTAAAATCCTCTGTACATATATCAGTGTCGCTAATGTTAAGTACTACCACGACTTCTACTGCTAGTATTCAATACTCTGTAACAACTACTACGCACACCACGACGACAATGTTTTCAACTGCTACCATTTAATACCATGTGACTAGAAATTATAGCATATAGAATATATATGCATATGTGGAGGCATACACAATCACATCTAAACCTTTTCGAAAGGGATTCACGATTCGAAAGCCGAGCCTGTGTTACCCCGGAGGTCGAGAAAAGCCTCTGAGCCTATCTACTAACCTTCAAGGCACCAGCATTCTCCAGAGGAATTGGCGCCCTCAGTGTCTCCTTCAGGAAAGTATCCCTGCGCCAACAGCACGGTTGGAAGAGGTAAATAAAAGCTGAACCGATTTCGTAATAATTGCATTTCACTCCAACAAGCATCGATATCTTTCCATTGATTGGTATAGAGTGAATTCCAGGGCGGATACTGCATATTCAATGGGACATAACTCCATGCATCTGGTGATGCTGAAATCGGTTTTGTGGATATATTTCGGGGCCAAAAAGACAAAATCCTGTACTGCCTTTATCTTGGTTGCCATCCATGAGACGTGGCCAATAAAAGGTGGGGGGTTTGCCATTACTAGTGGGGCCAAGAATATTTCCGATTAAAACAACGTTTCTAATCGATGTATATTTGAGTAGATTTGCTCGTAAAACAGAAGCGTGAATTGTTCATGTAACAAGGCGTAGACAGTGACCACTTACCCACATACGTATATTTCAAAAGAGACTGTAAAACTGAGCCTGTCAAAATATTTCAGCACTTTTTATATGCATATTTAGAATTTTGCAAAACGTGAAGAGAAGACTGGATCATGTTTTATCGATGTTACGATAACGTGGCAATGTGTCACTGGCATTTGTAAATTCTTTCTCACAAAATACTGAGACACCCATATCTCGTGTCATGTTATTGCTGGAATATTGCTACTGATGGCGTGAAATCAAACTCACTCACTCACTCACTCACTCAGTAGTCCGCTGATAATGTCACTCACTCACTAAATACACGCGTTACTGTTCTCAATATTTAAGATGGATTGATGACAATCCTCAGGTCCCGATGACTATATCCCGTGACAATTTTGAGTCCTGTGATTGGGGATCAGTTACTGAAAGTGAGTGGGAGGGGGATGACCCCATGCACTCCCTCAGCGTCACCGGCAGGAACCCAGCCACTAGCGACAGCAATATCACCGGCTGTCATAACGTGAGTAAAACACTTCTCACTGCCTTTGCTTTTGTTAAAACAGCTGCCTGATGGCATTCGTTAAAAATCGAACTTCAAATTTCGAACATGTTATGTTCTGTTATCGACATCACTGGTTTTCTTGCTTCAAGTCATAGTGTCACTGTTCACCTAGAAACCGTGAAGATCTGGATTACAATTGATTTTCAGTGTACCCATCCTTGTCGTAAGAAGCGAGTAACGGAATCGGTCAGGATCGTTGACCTGGTTGACACGTCATCGTATCCAAATTGCGTAGATCGATGCTCACTATGTTGATCACTGGATTGTCTTGTCCAGACTCGAATATTTTACAGACCACCGCCATTTCACTGGGTTCGGCGTTAAACGACAAACAAACACATAACCATCTAGCCAGTTTTGTTTGTGTGCTACAGTCGCCTTTATGACACTTTCCGTCGCAGGTCCGCCTTCCTGAATTGCACCTTCCCTCAAAGACGAGGTCCGCAATGCTGCAGAGCCGTATCAAGAAGACATCCCGGCGCCACAACCACAACCTTACACCCCTGCCAGTCAAGCCTCTGAATGTGGGGGGCTTTGGTCTGCCCTTCCCTACCGAACCTCCCTGCGCAAGTGGCAAGGTAGGGATTGTTGACTTTCTGAAAATTGTATGTACAGTATACCCTGGTTATAATGCCTCTGTTTGTCAATATGAAAATATTGCACTATATCCAGAGTGGCATTATAACCAGGTAGGAGAGTCAGAGGACCAGATTTCGCTTTCCCGGGTCATAACCGTGCAATCAACAAGGTAACTGAGCTGAATTCTCCTCGTAACGAGCCTTGAATGACTGGATAATCCCAGCGTCTGAGGGCTGCAGGTGACTTCTTGTTGAAGATGACAGGAAGTGTATCGTCACATGTGTTATCCTGTCTGCGATTACATGACTACTTAAAACATTGATGAGTTTGGTGAATTAATTTGAGTCATGTCAGTTAAGGTATGTATACATGTGCAACGTACAGCGTGTACAATTGGCGTTATAACCGGTGGGGGGGGGGGGGGATGTTCCAAAAAACATTGACAAGTGGCATTATATCCAGAGTGGCATTTTAACCCGGGGCATTATAGCCACGGTGCATTGCATAGCCAAAGTATTCGGGACGACAATGTGATAATTTAAGCGTTGGACACTTAAGGAGTCGTGGAAGGAACGCACTTGAAGAATGATCTCATCTACAACCAGACTGGAGAGGTTTATTACACGGACGCTGCACTTACAGTGACAATGAACATGATTTGATTTTTCATGTATAAAATATAGCAGTTCAAACATATGTTGTATCATATTATCATACATATAGTATTCATACATTTTCATTTGTGGAACGGTTCAATACAACACTACATTTAAATTCTGTTGTTCTTACTCAGTGCCTGGAAAACCCCAGTTAAAAATCACTGAACTAAACCCATGGCCATTAAAGCCTCACTGTATTCTACCAATATAAATTGAAATATCGCTTTCCCGGGCCATTCCCAATATAATAAACCTGGGTCCCGAGCCACAAAGTGAAATTGGAAAGGCTATGGTAAACTATAGCGTTACGACAGGTGCAATGAATAACAATGACCATGAAAAGCACGTCGGATCTGTTATTCAGGACTACAAACCTGGCCGAGTAGTGCACACGTCTTTCGACTGTTTCCGATGCGAGCACCGGATGTCGGTTCACGACAACCATCAGTGGCTGAAGTCGATACTTATCTCTTCCCGGCTCCGGAAGACAAGGAATGATAATCGATACTCCAAAGGTAACTTCGAGGCCAAAGGACAAGACATTCTAAAGACTCTTTACAGTCTCAAAAAGAGATCAGGGGCCCCTCTCGCGAAGCAGTAAGGTGATCGTAAGTCACTAAGTTAACCTTATTACAATGTTAAAGGATGGGAGTTAAGGTTAACCTTAGTAAAAGTTGCTTCGTGAAAGGAGCCCCTGAGAATATATTCTTTGGAAAGTTTTACTTTCAGATGAATATTCATGAACGTGTTGCTGTAAGCTTGTGGACTGAACATGTATGTTTAGGATTTTAGAAGCTTTGACCAGTATTCGAATACAGTTTACGGTCAAATGTTAGCAGTTATCTCAAACGTTAGCAACAGAAAGTAACAACCCATATTTCAACCCATCTAACTTCTTTTTGTGGACTTTTTCAAGGATGCACATTAAATCCCATCTTTTTCAACAATTCAGTGATTATAAGGGAAGGTAAGGGGATACCCACCAGTTACTGTACAATTAGGCTTCACTTGTGTTTAATGTTCTACAACATAGCTCATGACGAGCGCAAATTATGCTCTGCAATGACTGTGCCGAGTGGATTGAATATGAGGTAATTTGTACCCTTCAATGGACAGAGGCCTTCACGTTGTCTTATCTTTCACCAGGTAACATTTCCTGGGCGTTGTTCCCTCGGTACTGGAGCAACCAGTACCTGGAGCCCGAGCCGGAAGTCCAGGTAAAGACGCCAGACACCCGCCCCATGACCCAGACGCCAGATACCGTGTCCGGGCCATGGAGAGGCGACAACAGCAGGTGCATTTCAATCCTCAATGGTCAGCTGACCAGGGAAGACCTCGAGGGTTTCTGCGGAAAGGAGTCGTGCCAATCTAAGATGGGCGAGAAGGATCAACCAACCCCGTGCAGGGCATATAAATCGGGTAATGGAAAGCAAGATATTGCACTAATTCACAAATCTATATGACTGGATAATTATATTTTCGCTATATCTCTTCATTAAGAATATGATTCCCCAATCATTTGAAGTATATTTTACACAATGGGAACAGCAAAATATTTTCCCCCGTTTTCCATTGTTTCAAAAATGGTGTGTGCTTGTGTAAATATTTTGAATCATGATAATAATCGGACAGAAAATATTTGCCTAATCACATAAATTATGATTATATAATGGGGACATTAGAGTAGAGATTTTTTCACATTTTCCATTTTTTTATGAAAAGGAGTACTCTTGTGTAAAAAAGTTACATATTGGTAATAGTCGGACAGTAAGACTTCTTACATATTAACAGAAACACATCTTGGACCAAACGCCATGGCATACGGTGACGTATGGTGCCACAGTGCTGATGTCAGGGACGAGGTGATGTCAAGGCAGAACAGCCGACTGTCTGAGAGCGGAGTCCGTGAAACCACATCCACGGTATCCCAATGTGACAAGACCTCCAGGCTGTCTGTGTACTCGAGAGAAGGACTGTCCAGAGGAAGATCATCAGCCTTTGAGATCAGGATGAGGATACATTGTGAAACACCAGAGGATGTCTATTTGGAGCTGCATGAGGAGAATAATGACGACGAGGAGAATTATCATGAGGAAACTGATGGGATGCATGCAGTCCATGTGGATTATTCCTTAAAACCCACACAGGAGAAACACTGGAGCCAGAGGCTGGACAAGGAGGAGATGCGTGAGCAGGAGAAAGAGCCTGAGGATTACCTTGAGGACCAGGATCAGAGGTGCTTAGGTCTGGTCAGCATGACGCCTTCTTGGTGCTTCAGTAGATCATCTGTTGTCAGTGAGGAATATGAAAAGGCAACCCCATGCGATCATGATGCTTTTGTAGAATGCTTTGAACCATCTGGAAGTAACTGGAATGTAGGACCTAAACAGGGGACATTTAGCCAGACCGACTGTAACACGTCTGCAGTAGAAAGATGCCCGACTTTACAGGTCAGAAGAAAGAAATCAACACAAGGACAACAGAATCTTTTCGCCAGCCCCATTAACCCCCAGGCAAATTTCGAGGAAGACTGTTTCCTTCCTCATCACCATTGGCAGCATAGTGTGACTGAGATGCACGATACATTTGATGATGAATCGACTGCAGCAGGTGCAAGGTATCTGGATAACACTCGGATGTTGGGGTTATCAGATCTCCATCAAGAGCTACAGCCTGAGCTGTACAATGAAGAGGAAGAGGAAGAAGATGATGATGGGGAAGAGGAAGACGAGGACCCCGATAAGATGTTGCAAAATCCACATTCCCAGTTTCTCCTGAAAATGCGCCAAGAAATGAACAGCAAATATACTGAACAGCCATATCCTGGTATGTATGCTCATGTCTGTTCATGTGCGTATTGTGACAGTTAGTGTCACGAGCAAATTTATAAATAAATTATATAGTTGAACTTCCCAAACTACGTTGTCAGTACTGACAATGTTAAAATGCATTCCAAAACTGTCATGCCTTATGTTTCAGAACTCCCGAAACCACTGGGTAAATACTTCTGCTATGCACCTATCGTGGACAAGCGTTACAACAGATGGAAGAGACGGAAACCAAAGAAACGGAAAAGAGTTGCTGTTAAAGTCCACACCTTCGGCAGCAAGACGTCCACAAGCACCTCAAACGAGAGCACAGCGATTCCAGAGGAAGAGACTAGTGGTAGAGAGTTGAAGAAAGGAAGGCACTACAGAAGGGCCGGAGCTAGATTTCGGCAGAGAAATACTACACAGAAATGCACAGATGACATCCACCCTCAGGAAGTATTGGACACGAAAGTCCAGATCAGGGCTGATCCTGTTGTTGACCAGTCCGACTGGACGTCAGCAGATGAGACTCAGTTTCCGGACAGTACAGAAGCATGTACTGATTCCAGCAAGAGCAGCTTGACCTCTCGGTCCAGTGGATCGCATGGACTCGAACCCCGTTTAAGGGAGAGTTTCATCATCCCCACACCTGTGACCTTTGTGGATGTGGAAGACCTGAGTCTATCTCCCACCAAGGAGCCTAGCAGTCCGGAGACGGAATACAGACGTCCAGAACCTATTATCGAGCAGGCCAGGGCACGAAGCAGGGTAGCGTCCATCCCATCCAAAAACTACCCTCGTACACAGAAGAGTCTGCTGTCCCTGAGTCTCAGAGGACCGACCTTGGAAAAGGGTATGATAATTACATAATAGCTTCGGAATGTAGCCCTACAGTATTCATCTTTGTTTACATACGTCATAAACAGCTCACGTGTACATGTTATTACCCCATTGGTTACGTGCTTCAGGCAACGTAACCTGATGCTGGTAGAATTGGTCTCCAGTAACCAGACATGTCGTAAGAGGCTACTAACGAGATCAGGTGGTCAGGCTTGCTGACTTAGCTGACTCATATCATCGTATCCCAGCTGCGAAGATAGATTCACATTGTATCAATCACTGGCTTGTGTGATCCAGGCTTGGTTATTTACAGACCGCCGTTAAATTGTTGTAAAATTGCAGTGGTGTCGTGCCCCGAAGAATTAATCGTTGCTCATAAATCAATCACTGGGCTGTTTTTACCAGACAAAGCCGACACATGGCTAGAACGTTGCACACTGGGTTGGTGTTTTACTCTCAGCTATTATTTTCGCATTATGTATAAAATTGGACAGCAGTATCGAAAAACGGACGAAGCTGAGTAACATGCGCATATGTTCCGTTTCTGGTTTTATACTTTTCCATGGCACAAACAGCGTGATTGAACGTCTTATACGTATCCAATTAGGGAATGGAATCGTGCATTTTGGCGAAATGCTTTAACCTCTACTATCTAGTACTCGCAAGTAAAACCAATTATTTCTAATAACAAAAGTAACTCAGCGTTGGACAAATGTCCGTTTTGAAAGGATCAACAGCTATATCTCACCTGTCAAGAATACATTGTTTTTCCACCGAGACTGAATGTTGCTTGTTTCCAGAGATGAGCAAGACAGATGTCATTCAGGCTCTGCCCCGCGCAGGAGGTCGACTGCCCCTGCTGAGGACCCACAGAGAGGATTTGGCCCGTAGTGCCGACAGGATGTCACATATCCCTAGCAACACATCTTGTCTCAGCAAGATGCAGCGGCGGCTTGGCTGGATAAAGAGGGGCATACTACAGCAAACCAGGTAGGCTTCTTCTGATTTCAGCGAGCAGTTGCGTCGCCATATGCATGATGTGAAACATTCTTAGATTTTTTAGGCATTTCATGAATAATTAGTGTTTCGGGAGCTGATGGTTGGAACGTTTCATGCATAAAGAAAACGTTTTCACTGGAAACCTAACATTTCAATGTTACTTTCATGAGAGTGAGCCTGTGGATAAGGGGTCAGTATCACGGCAACCAGTAAGAACAGAGTCCTCTATCATCAGCATCCATTCTGGCTGTCGTCCCTCAGGAAAAGCATATTGGATATAGCCCAGTTTCAAAGTTTTAAGCCATCGTGAACCCATGTTTAAGTAAACGAAGCAAGTGTCAAGTGAGTGAGGGCGTTAGGGATGCGTCAGATGCATCAGTCTATGCCGTAAGTCGCAATAATATATTGATAGACAAGTCAATACATGGTTGGTAGAGTAAGCTTGTAGCACTCGGATACTCGTAAACACAGTACAAAACACCCGGTCTTTTTCAGAAGCTCTTACGTAAAGCATGCACGATATATTTGTGGTCTATTACATCTTTTTCCAGAGCTGACTCGCTCATTTTCTTTCCCCAGCAACAAGGATCTGAAACTGTCGGCCGAGAAGTATGTGTTATCCTCACCCAGACAGAGCCCCATCTCCCGTCCACAGGTTACCATGAGCAAACACAAGTCAGCTATCCCCAGGCACACCAAAGCCTCTTGTGGGGAGAAATTCTGCACGGTCGTCCAAGGTCACAAGAAACAAGGATCCACGCACAAGAAATCTGTGGATAGACGTATGTTGTGTAATGGAAGCATCCTAGATTCAGTCAACTTGTCCCTTCATCCAGTAGTGATTTGAAATAACTGTTTCTCTCGCCTTTATTGGCGGCTACAGATGTTGAGATTACTCAATTTTAAAAAATGTTATTTTCATTCTGGAAGGGACCAGCGATATTCTAATGATATGCATCACTTGATCTCCTGATGGTAGTTGTTCCATGCTACAGATTCATCGGGTCACGTGACAGAAAGGGAGAGTGACACAGAGGAGAACCCAACCTTCACCCTGAAGGACCTTCTCGCAACACTCCCAGACAGTGACTCTGACTCCCAGAGGACAGTAAGTCTTGTGAATGTGATGGCTTAATTGGACTATGTGTTTGAACCTTGTGTCTGGCACAAGCTAGCATCACATTTTTCTATTACGTCTGTTTACGTGTCATTGTGTTGGTCAATGATGTCCGTGGCTTTGATGCTTTGATGCACTCCGCAATATTCAATCTGTGCGGTCTGTTAATAATGAAGTCTGGATCAGACCATCCACTGATCAACATCATGAGCATCGATCTACGCAGCTGGAATACGATGACGTGTCAACAAAGTCAGAAGCCTCACCACCCGATCCCGCCTCGTACGACAATTACGGGTTGCTGAAGATTAGTTCTAATCCCGGATCTTCATGGGTGTTTGATGATGCACAGTTCAGGGGCTCTGTAAATAATCGACTTGAATGTTTTTAATACCATGGAATCAGTCAATAAGGATGTCGACCACGTCCATTTAGATGCTCTTTAGAACCACCAAAGGTTGATGGGTACCCAAGATAAATTTCAACGGGTTCCCCGTTGTTCAAGGCACCACAAAGCGTAATGGGTATTGGTCAAAGAGTCGTACCCGGTAATAATAGTGCTGTTCTCGTCACGATATGGCTGAAATATTGCCGATGTGACGTTAAATCCTAATTCACTCACTCACTTATAGTAGTGCAACACTATAATAATGTGCATTCACTAGGACAGATTGAGAATTGTTTAATCAATATTCTTGCCATATCTCGATGGGGGATACCAGAAATGGGCTTCACACAATGTAACCATGTGGGAATTCGAACCCGGGTCTTCATAGTGACCAGCATATGTTTTGGCCATTAGGCTGACCCACCTCCCCGCATTCACTAAGAAAATAGAACCTTGAGCACTATGCATTATACATGGGATGATGATGTTGACGAAGACGACGACAATGATGATTTGTGGTTCTGCTGAACAATATAAACCCACAAAGTAGTATTAATAATACAACTGTCTCAGTCATCTGTCAGTCATCTGTCTCAACATCTATGTTTGTTTTGAAACATCCCAGATGGTAAAAGGTTGTTTTTCATATTATTTCTTCAGCATCGGAAGAAGTCAACATCTCACCGAGCTCATCAAATGACCAACTTCTTCGCCAGCAACTTCGTCACTGGGAGTTTTCTGCACAAGCGGAAGCTAAACCGTCCCCAAGTGGACCGTAGCATCTCGTCGCTGTCCTTCACCCCGGCCTTCACCTTCTCTGTCTACACATTGCCGCACACCTACAGGTCGCGCAACAATCACATGGGCGGGACTACAACCTAGCTTTGCCAGTGGTTGTTGATGTTTTTTCCCCCTTTTTGGATAATGGGGAATTCCGAAGTCATGATTGTATTTTTAGGTTTGTTCAATACATAATTAATCATGTCTACAAACAATAATCTAATTGAATGTATTGGATATAATTTTAATACTTTTGAATTATTTTGGGTGTGAAGGTTTTGTAAAAGATTTTTGTATGTTCAAACACGTGTTTCATTTCTCAGAGAAATGGGTGGCAAGTTGTTCAAGATGTGATAAATGCGATTCCTATTGCATGAAATATTTGTAATGGCAGGATAGAATTATTGAAGAACATGTAAGTAAGTCAAATATGGAAATGAAATACACAGTTTCTTAATCATAATATTATAACTGGATTTGACATACTTTTAGTGGACAAATTATATTCCTAGGTGTGAAAGGGCATTGATACTGTCTGAAATATTTGTATACTGGATTCCTACTTGGGACACCATGACACCTCGTACTGCAGGTACACTGGGTTTAGTGAGTTTACTGCGGGTTCACAATACAACACTGATAACATGGAATAAAATGGATCCAAATAAATGATAAAAAATGTGTCATTTTCTATTTGATATCAACTACACCTTCAAGAATTGAAAGAAACAATTTTGTTAGTCTGTCTCATGGTGGTACATGAAGCATGTTTTCAGCCCCGCCTTTATTGGAATGACAGAGATGAAGAAAGATTTATCCCAGATTCATACTGTGACTCATTTTCAGTTGGACTAGTGTGTTATCATCAGAAATATTTGTTTTGTGAGACTAGAATTAGTCTACAAACTTGCTTCCTGGATATGATCTATAAATTTATGCATGTTTGTGCATGTGTTTTGTGTGTCTATGTGTTTATGTTTGGGTGAGTGTGCTGCTTGTTATGTGTGATTCCATGGATATGTGTGTTTTTTTGTCTCTCTGAGTGAGTGAGTGAGTAAGTTTAGGTTTATGCGACACACAGCAATATTCCAGCCACTTCAATATCCTTGCCCAAATCCAAACTCAAGTCCCTTGTGGTGTGTGCTCCTGAAGTTGAAGGTAAGCAAGGTCAAGTGCAGGGAGTCTTTGGCCGCTTGCCATGTTTGGCAGCTTGACTCCTAAGCGTTTCCAGGACTTCTGTCCTGACTCAAAACGAAACACATGTGATACATGTGCTCTCACTTTAGGCAAATGAGTTTGCTCAAAACTGCCCCTGTTCACCCAGCAGAAATAGGGTACCCAGTGGGATAAGTCATGTCACTAGCACCTTCTAGCACCTAACTTGCAGCTTGGTTAATGCAGGGTAATAATGTTGTGCTGTTTTTGAGCACACTTTGAGCATGCCACTTTGTGGTGAGGAGTGCAGTGCGATATAGGTATCCTCCTTCCTATCTAGTTCTCAGCCAAATACCGGTAGTCCTTAGGGTGTGTAGTCTGTCCGTGTTTGTTGTTTAATGCCATGGGTTACTGATGTCCAATTCTAGACCAGATCTTCACTAGTAACATCTGGCAAGCGAACAGCATGTACTGTCGTTTGGCACCACACCAAGGAAACCTTCCACTCTGTTGTCAGAAGCTCTGCCGCCAGGGGTTTCACATAACACTACACGGTAAACCACAGTTACAACAGACTCGAAGCTACCACCAGATTTAGTTCAACAAATGTTCTTTTACACAGTTCAAATAAAGTAAACAGCAAGTGGTCTGGACCCCCAAAACCTAGTGTATTATATGTATCATTTTGCTTAAGAATTAGTTATAAACGTTTACTGAGTGTAAGTTGTCCTGTTAAAGGGACAAATTTCCATCTTCATTTCTGTATTAAGATCGGAATTATTACTATTCTGCCTCCATTCCAACTGTCAGAATTATATGGCACCAAGAGCCAACCATCTCCTTGTACATCTAGAAACTTGAAACCAGTCAGCAACACACTTCCAGGTGAGTGATTTCTTATGTACCGGACTGCAGACATCTTAAAGTTACCATTTAGATGGTTGATATATAGAATTTTAGTAATTCGTAAGTAAGAAAGTTATCAACATTTAATATGTTTTAATACCTGACAAAAGTAATTGCCATGGCTTTGGATGGTACCGCATCCTAACCTAAAATGCCAGACAAAAGAAAGTATTCTGTTTCCAGTATGTAGTATCAGCCCATAGATATCTTAACTTTGTAGTGTTAACAACACGTTTTTTGTTTAACACCGCAAACAGCATTATTCAAGCTGTATGACGTCACTCGGTGGATAATAGCGCGTTTGACTATTAATTCTGTTTGTCACTTCTTGGAACAACATTCTCTCAGGGGAATCAGTTTGTGTGATCATCAGTCTAAGTAAACTTAGACGTAGTGTTATTCGTTACACAACTACACTGGGTCTAAGAAAACCTAGTAGGAGGTCATGCAGGTAACCTTTGAACGACCTATGACCATCCAGTCAAATGCGAGATGGCTAAATGGATTTAACCAATCAGACAACTGTTTAAGTTTTGGTGGGACTTTCAAAATACCGCAGTCAATGACAATGGTCTCTCAACAAACGAAAAACCGTATAAAACACTGATATTTTACCTGCAGTATATGCGCTTGTTGGTTTCTGTTGACATGATTACCATTAGCTAATATTTTCGCAAGCTGACATCCTTAAATATTGAGAAAAATGCTGTTTTCAGTGACTGTTTATTCACGTTATGGCGTGCTCCATGTGCATCACTTGGAAGCGATCGTTGGGGAAATAGCATTCTTTATCATTTGGCTGCAAACGTTTGCGTGGGTAAAAGTTCAAAAGGTATGTATGAATGTCCACTTTCACGATTTGGTAAGCTGTGCTCTGATTGGTCAATCTCAAAGGTTACCTGATGGGACCTCCGACTAGGTTTTGTTAAACCCGGTGTACAAGAGTAACAAATTACACTGGGGCTAACTTTACATAGACTGTGTGATCTTACAGCTGGCATATCAGTGATATTAACATTGTTGTTATAGCTGTGAGAAAGGCTGTATTCCCATCAGGTTCACACCGTTCTTCATCACTTGGTGTGCAGCCCTCATCAGGTGAAGCCGTGCGTACATCAGCGGCAGTAGGTGTGGCCTGCCATCCTGGGAACGCAATCAGAAAGTGGTCAAGGTAATCAGGAGGTACAACATGTATAATGACTGGATCATGCACCTCGTAATGACTGTTTGAATAGTTAGTGAACTTCTCAGTGTCGGTGATACCAGATTTTACACTCTGACGCAATCCCTTGGTGCATAAAAATTTGAGATCACCTCGATGGTGGATTTGGGGAGATGCCACTTTGTCAATATTGTTGACCTGATTAAAATGGGGACCATTAAGTGATTGGGTTCGATCACAAAATTTTGATCTTAGCAAATGAAAACTGGGGATGGGTATACCGAAACTCTACAGACAGAAAAGTTCAATAGAAACAGACAACTTTTGATGCAGGGTATTTGGAAATCGCAATGGAGGTTCTGGAAAGGATGAAGGAAGGTCCTGACAATGTTCTCAAGGACAATGGATTTCTAGTGGAGGTTGTAGGGGAAGGGTGGAGTAAACTTCTATTATTGGTATTGGGAAATCGTAATGGACGCTTTGGGAAGGATACAGGAAGATTGTGACAATTTTTTTTTTTCATGATCACAAAGATTTCTTAAGGAGGTTGTAGGGGAAGGATGTGAAAAACATCTGATGTGAGACTTTGGGAAGTCATAAAAGAGGTTCTGGGAAACACAAAGGAATATTTTGACAATATTTTCATTTACATTGGATTTGGCAGTTCTGGGGAGCATACAGGGATACACTTTCTGATTCCCTTAGTAGGGCATACAAACATTCAGTATGGGTTCTGGGTTTTAATGTCGAGAATACTGAACTTTCAATGTGGATTCTGGGGTAGGGCATACAAAAAGTTCTGATATGGTTCTTGGGCAGGGCATCAAGAAATTTCTGATGGGGTTCTGATAGAGGTTCTGGGGTACTGTAAACAGAATTTCTGATAGGGTTCTTTGGTAGGGCTTAGGGAGGTACTGGTGGAAGTTAGAGGGTACAGAATCTCTGAAGGGTTCTAGAGCAGGTTTTCGGTTTCTGGTGATGACAACTCACCCCGAGGATGTGCACTCTGCTGTAGTAGGAGCTCAAGCACCTGCTGAAGTTGATGAGGAAGTTGCTGATCTGCAACAATATCCAAACTAATTTTGTGAGGAGAGATATCACCTCAAAGATTCTGACGTCCTGTCAGTTGAAGCATGATATCAAAATGAGAACTAAAAACTACCATCTGAGAATTTCTCTCTCCGCCAATCCAACTGACACAACTTGTTCTTCCATGATTGAAGGAAAAGTAAAGAATGCCAATATTCACTCAAACATTCTATGCTGACATTGTGAACATTCTGACATTTCAGTGAAGAATTGCCCTGTAAATGTGCAAAGGTTCATGTCGTAATGATAAAAGGTTGCCTTTAGCAACAGAGAAACAAACCCAACTCTTCCGTAAAAACAATTCAATGCTAAAAAATATTACATGACCACTAAAAAATATCATATGCCATTTTTAAAAAAAATAACGGACATCAGTTCAGCACTTTAACAACACGCATACAACATATTTGGTTACAATACCAAAATGAAGCAGGTTGATATCTGCGGCCAAATCCCAACCCAAATCTGGTTCTAAGCTAAACGTTGCAGATGGTGGTCCTTAAGGTGTGTAGCATGTCTCTTGTTTCTTGCTTAATGCTTCACTAAGCAACATTAAGCTATGCAACAGCAATCTGGAAATAATAGAGTCTGCACCAAATCATCCAGTGATCAACAGCATGAGCATTGATCTACACAACTGGGATACAGTGACATGTGTCAACCAAGTTAGTGAGCCTGACCACCCAATTTGGTTAGTCACTTTTTACAACAATATAGCAGCGTAGGTTGCTGAAGACCAATTCTAATCCGGATATTCATGGATGTAAGGAGTAGAGTAGAATATTTAATTCCACATGATCAGACAAGGTGAGTGAGTGAGTTTAGTTTTACGCCGCTCTCAGCAATATTCCAGCTATATGGCGGCGGTCTGTAAATAATCAAGTCTGGACCAGACAATCCAGTGATCAACAGCATGAGCAGCGCTCTGCGCAAGTGGGAACTGATGACATGTGTCAACCAAATCAGCGAGCCTGACCACCCAATCCCGTTAGTCACCTCTTACGACAAGCTGAGTCGCCTTTTATGGCAAGCATGGGTTGCTGAAGGCCTATTCTACCCCGGGACCTTCAAGGGTCTCAGACAAGGTAAATGTACCATGCTTATGTAGTGAACATGTCTTATTCTATGTTGTCTCAGGTTGTTGTACAAGGAAGTCGTGTACCTTGTGTGTATGTATGCGAGCCTGTATGTCTCCAGTAGAGGGCACCAGTTTCTCCACACACTGTTCCACGACATCTGGATACGGGTAGATGTAGTTAAACAACAGCTCCCATTCCTCCTGGAGAAAACATAGTCATGTACACACTGTTATACAAGCCAATGGTTCAGTGGTAATAACAGGGAAAATGCATGAATCTCATATCGTTGGTTAATTAATTCCATTGAATGAATACATGTTAAAACTATGAGTGGAAGAAACATGAATTTGGATCACTCAATCACATAAAAAAATGACATGTTCAAAGCCACAGGTAAAACTGCAAGACAACATGCTCAAAAAAGTTAACAATAGGTACAAGATCAGATTTCTTACACTGCACGTACATTAGATACTGAAACAAATCAAGGAATATTTTCTACATTTGGTATGTACTTTTGTTACTGTTTCCATTAAATGTAATTGATTTCAAAACTAATCCATTTTAATTGGGTGTTAGAGCAATGAAAATAAAATGTGATTCAGCTGTGTTATTCCAGATTAGCCAAGCAGTGACACATGACTGAGCAATGATACCTGTATTGTTTTTATGTTGTTGACTTACCTGTATAGAGTGAATCGTATATCTATATTATCGTATGTTTTTATTCTTGCAACATGAAGTCTGATGCAAATGTTTGCGAAAATTATTTCTAATCAGCATTCTCTGCTTAACTTTACATTTATATTTATGTAATACTAGCCTTTTAATAAGGTGTCGTCAGCTACATTTGGTATACAAGAAGCTTCTGGAGGCTTCTGGAGGCGATAACACAATTACTGTGATACTGTGATTACAGTTAATACAACATACAAGTCATAGGGACACATTATATACTTGAAGGGGGAATTGTAAACCTTCTTGCCAGGTGTCAAACTTAAATGAGCACTGTCCTGACAAAATGTGATATTTCTGCAAAGCTCTCCATCATAAAAGGCTCCTGAGAAACTATTATATGAAGCTGAAAAGCAAAAAAAACCCAAGCAACAAATGGCCCTCTGCAATGTCTCTGAAAAGAAATGGTGGCCAGGAGAGGACTTCATTTATTCATCTATTTGTGCATGTTCAAGTAACTACATCAGTGATATGAAAGTCTGGTTTCTTGGTGATATCCAAGGACACTGTTTCAGATGACTCACCTCTTCTTTCAGATGCTCAAAATTGACATCTTCAATGGACGGGAGTGGGGGGTAGACTCCTGAAGAAGCAGGGTTTTCAACATATGCAATGCAGGACAAGTGAAAACATAACTGGCATTGTGAACCGAGAAAAGAAGTATCTTTAAACGCTCTATATCACACCACACTTCCCTAAAAATAAATAATGCATTTCTCTCAATAATACTATAACTATCAGTGAAACTACCATATAAGTTACTCCTAAAAGAATCACTTATTTAACATATTAGATTAAAATGTTCAAATTAAATCTTCTACTATTTTCAATGTACCCACTTACAAGTGAGTAACATTACCTGCCGAAAATGCCTTTGTTCCTTTCCTGCTGTTTGTTGCTCTCTTCAACTAACTAAAAAATGCAGAAGACCTATGATATATTTAGCAAATCCTATAATAGAGATAAGTTAATTCAAAACTATTGTGTTTCAAAATATCTGAACCTTTCTTCACAGCCTCCTCAAAATGAGTAAAGAGGGTAGACAGTCTGGCACAGTTGTACATGACAAATGCTCCCGCTCGGTTCTCTGCACCCATACGGTCCTCATCGGACAGATCCAGCTTCACCTGCACAGACAATATACCACAATATACCAATAGGAACGTGAGATTCTGTTGATCATCTGTAGACAATTTTAACTAAAACATAAACAGTTAAAACAGTTAAAAATATAAATACTACACCTAAAATTCCTAGGAACTAATGTAGTCACTGCATAATCACATTCCAGTATTCTAAAACAGTGTTACATGTAGATTTATACATGAAATGATGATATTTTTAAACAGTCTGGCATACAGTTGGACGAGGAAATGTGCAAACAGTGACAGATATTATAACCAGTGTTCCGTGAGTTAGGTGCCATGACATACAGTCAAATCATCCCGTTCCAGGACCTCATCATCACCAAAAGCATGGACTACCATGGCTATTTGGTTAACTGTTCTTCGGTTAAATTCCGATGAAGAAACACTGCACTGTACATGTAGTTAAACAAGGAGGACAAAACTGAGTGCTGCGCTATAAACACCACCAGTTACTTACACTGTTTCGGCTAGCTGTAGTCAACATCTCAAAAGCAATACTGGCTGAAGACATTCCCGACAGAGTTGTCTCCCATCCCTCTCCTGCACAAAAAGTTTGGTTGAACAAAAAAATTGGAGGTGCCTGATGGCTGATATATAACAGTGCACAGAGTTCAAGGACAAACCATGCTCATATTAAGGACATGTCATGGACATACAAAGGAGCTTGCTTAAATAATATTTGAAGATATTGGTTGGCAAGTTCTACAAAACTGATGGAAATCTATCCTCAGCAAACTATTTAGTGAAATGTTTAACAAACAAATCAAATGAGTTGATTATGTAAATAGGTCTTACCTTGAACTTCATCTCCATATTTCATGATGGATGCCTCTCTCATCTGGTCCAGCCTCAACCTAAAAATGTAAAGTTCATACTGTAATATTGCTTGAAAACATACAGCTGAGAATGAAGAAAATAATCTGATGTGAGACAGGCATTAAGAAAAACTGGAAGACCATGCAGGACTGAAGACACTGAAAATGTCCTATATACATTACTTACAACTGATGACCTAGTCCTAGGTCCTAGTCCATTGTCAATATGAAAAACTGAACCGCTGTTATCCATTCACACAAAGTATTCTTATACTTACTTATCCCTTAAGTGATGAAACTGACGATGAAAATGACACAATGCAAATATTATACTGAGAGCAACAAATAAAGGAACACAGTAAATTTGAATTCCTTTAATGTTTTTCTGTTTTTTATCACCAGCTTTGAATAGCGCTGTGGAAGGAAATATGAAAATAAATAAATGAACACTTTCAAGAAGTGATGTTCCCTTATTTGTTTCTTTCAGTATATATATCAATGACAAGGTTCATTTATAAGGCCAGACCGATTTTATTTCTTGCTAGTTCAATAGGGTTTGAATGTTTCAAAATGTCCCTTCATGGGACCAAATATTTTCCAGTCAACTTTCCTCATCACCAAACTCACTGAATAAATTGCTGAGCTGTTTTACTGCATGGCTGGCCAGACCTTCCTGTAACTGACCCCAGAACAAAATGGGTCTGTCCCACCAACCCGTCCACCCCTGCAATCCTCCACAATAGATCAGTCTGTTGTTGGGTGAAGGCTCGACTCTCAGTGACAAGGTGTATTATCTGCACAGCAGACTTCATCTGGAGCAGCACAATGTCAGTGTCATTCGTGGAAATACTCTTGTCTTGAGTTATCTGACAATTCTAGAAGTTATGTTTAATCATCTACGCACAGAATATCACAATTTGTGTGGAATATCATGGTTTGTTTAGAATGTCAGGTATGGTTTAGATTATCAAGTGTGGCTCAGCTGTAATAGGTGATGCAATTTTCAGTTCAAGAAACATATTTGTGGGTTTGAATTCCATTCCTGCCTCTAATTCTGTCAGCAGCATTCCTGTGCACACTGTTAATCTAAAGAGATGACATCTAACCTTTATATCTTTCCAGGCTTTTCTCATTCATCAGTCCGAGACGCTATCATATTATGACACATTGAAATTTGACTTAAATTACATGTTGCCGATGTAACAAAATTTGCGGCCATATAACCACCAGTATACGTCCATAATTCATCAAACACAGTACAGTTATCCCCCAATTGACAGTGCAGCTATAAACTCAACTCCCCATAGGGTTTGAGGAATGTTATCACTGTAAGAATGGCAACTATAGCTTGACACAGTTGCTAAATGGTATGAAATTAGCAAGGAGTGAGAGAGATTTATCACAGTTGTGACCTGTATTCTAGTTGTACAGCTATATAGCAGCATGTCAATTTACTGTTGCAGGAAAGCCTAACAAGAAACAAGCCATAGTTGTTCATCCTGTTGGATAAAATGGGAATGGGTATTGTGTTGGCGAACTGGGAACCAAAACTGGGGCATCCCAAAATTCTAACCAATTAGAATAGTTTTTTGGCATGCCCAAGAAAGACAGCTTGACGAGAGGCCTTATATGATAGAGTCAACTTGGATGAACTTCAGAATCAAAATAATATAGAATCTGTATCTGCATCTCTTGTTGAGCAGAGTGCCTAATGCTTCAAATATGGAATTTCATAAAACTTCCACCACCTTTACCTTTTGAGATAAATAATCCTGAAGCCTAGAGATGTGCAGGACGTTGTCAGTAGGACCATCTTCATGACACACTGCAGGAGAAGTAGTGAGTGAGTGAGTGAGTGAGTGAGTGTAGTTTTATGCCACTGTAAGCAATATTCCAGCAATATTGCTGGAATCGCTTGTATTAAGATATGAGATATGGGCTTGACAAATAGTACCCACGTAATGAATCAAACCCAGATCTTTGTAACAATAGTGAACAAACTCAACCAAGTTCTCCCATTTTACCATGTTTTCTTGTCTGAGTGAATGAGTGAGTTTAGTTTTACGCCGCACTCAGCAATATTCCAGCTATATGGCAAAGGTCTGTAAATAATCGAGTGGGACGAGGCAATCCCGTGATCAACAACATGAGAATCGATCTGCGTAATCGGGAACTGATGAAATGTGTCAACCAAGTCAGCGAGCCTGACCACTCGATCCCGTTAGTCACCTGTTACGACAAGCATAGTCGCCTTTCATGGCAAGCGTGGGTTGCTGAAGGCCTATTCTACCCCGGAACCTTCACAGGTCTTTCTTGTCTGAACATTTACTTAATATCTATTATTTTCATTAATTTTATGATTAATGAAAGTATGTGCTGGTGTCAGCTTCATGAATGTTGCTGATTACTACTACATTGGGGTGTTCTTTTACAAAACTGGAGTCAAGGCTAAAGTCACAGGCTGAATGATTGAGTATGAGTACAGTTTGCTTATGAAACATCAGTAATATTGCAGCTATTCACAGCTAGAAAGTAAGTGACTGAATATTGCTTAACACTGCAACAGCAATGTTGGCAGCAAGAACATACAACATAAGAGATGGCAAAGATCACTAAAGCTACGGTAAACTTACACAAACCTGACACTAAAAACTTCAAATTTACATATTATCAAACACTTTAATTTCCTACAAAAATGATAAAACTATTGGGTTAGAAATGCTATTGAGAAATAGTTAGAAACAAAAATAATGGTGAAGAAGTGTAAAATCTAAACAAATGTGCACTGCAGTCATAGGACTTTTGCAAGGAATACATTGGAGGGGATTGTCTCCATTCATTTAAAAATGAGTGAGTTGAGTTTTACACTGTGTTTAGTAATATTCCAGCAATATCCCAGTCAGGACACCATAAATGGATTTCACACATTGTACCAATATAGAGACTCAAAAACTGTTAGATCATTGTCAACCTCACAACTTTAGATCATGTAAAAACCTGTATGGCATGCACCATATTGGTAACATGTTTATTTTATCTTTGGTGCCACATATTCTGATGCACTGCCAAACAGCAAGTTTAAGGTAAAAGAAAGTACTGGGAAAGTACTGCTCAGTCACTATGCAAAATAGTATCCAAATTTCATAAGCCAGTCGGGGCAGCCATGCCTAACAGTTACTAGGCTGAAACTAGTAACATGTAGACATGGGTTTTGTCTTTAAGCTACTCAGATGATGAACATTTCATCACACCAATTTCTTGCATTATATTAAAGTGTATTACAACTTAACAGGTTGAAGAAAGTTGGGCCAGCAACTGTGGAGATTTACTGGCCCAACTGGATATTTACTACCCACGGGAAAGCAGGCCAGTGGTCATTTCCCACAATGTGGTTCATTCAGACTTCTCTAAAGCAGATTCAGGTGCAGAATCAGCCTTAGAATATCTTATGGAGTGACTCAGTTTCAGATGAAAGGACCATTATCTGCCATCTACAGTAAAGGGAGATAACTCTTTACAGCCATTTTGGTGGATGCCATTATCTAAAACATTTGAAAACAATTTGGTTGGTTTGTTGTTTAATGCTGCACTCAGCTATGTTGCAGCGGTGTGGTGGCCATCTGTAAATAACTGAGTCAGGACCAGGCAATATCCACAGATCAATGGCACAAGCATCAATCTGTTCAATTAGGATACAATGACATGTATCAATCAAATCAGCGAGCCAAACCACCTGATCCTGCTTGTCACATTTTACGGGTTGCTGAGGACCATTTCTAACCTAGATCTTCAAGTTCACACAAAGAGTTGATATGCCATTTACCATGATATGGGAAAGGTGAAGACTGAGCATTTCTAAAATACATATCATATTGATAATCAGACACAATGTGCTATTATGACAAATATGGTTAAACACTGTGAAATATACCATGGTAACAGACTCACCATCAACAAGAGACAGATTCTTATCATACCCAGTCTTGCCAGCCTCTATATTGTTTTCCTCCATGAAATGTCTTAAGTTAATGACCACTGCATGTTGTCCATCGCTTAATACACCAATATCTTCACTACTCCCTTTCTGTTTAGTTAATGAACTCAATTGTTCCCTGTGCTGACACTCTCTCAGTCTGGACAAGATGTCATGGCAATGATTCTCATCTTCTGACCCTTCTGTTACTGACTCACAGGAATCAAGTCCAAGAGAAGCTGAAATGTCGCACAGTTTGGATGACCTTGCAACTGGAACTTGGTGTGTCAGGTACCTGTGAACACGGAATTAAGGGCTGTGAACACTGGGCTTGAACATGGCAAAAAACATTCCCGTGAAGACTTGGATACAATTGGTCTTCACCAACCATGTTTGTCTCAAGAGGCGACTAACGGGATCAGGTGGTCAGGCTCGCTGACTTGGTTGACATGTCATTCTAATTGCAAAGATTGATGCTCATGTCATTGATCATTGTATTGTCTGGGACACACTCATTTTCAAACAGCCGCTATATATCTGGGACATTGCTCTGTGCAGTAAACAAACAAACAAATACCAAACAATGCTAAGGGTTCTTTATCATGTGAGATCCATGTAGATTTGGGTTTGAATGTATCTTCAGTAACCCATGCTTGTCTTAAGAGGTGACTAACATGATTGGACCGGTCAGGCTCACTGACTTGGTTGACAAGTTTTTGACCAGTGCAATCTAGTATTAGGCAGATCCCTCTCCATCTAATTAATATCAGAACTATCAGTCCTGTGAAATACCTCACTACATGAACATGTGACGGCATTTCCAAGAATGAAACCCCTTAACAACCAATCATCTGTGGGAGAGAGCAAAGTGAGAAAAATCTCTACTCTCTGCATCATACAATCATAGAGACCTTTTCAAATGTATGCAATGGCAGCTACATGGATATTTTATACATGCCCTCATTGCTGAGCTCCATATCAGATAGTGGCATGTTCAGACAAATGATATCAGTGACATGTGGGTTTTCTTTCAGATAAAAAATTCAAACTGCCACATTATGATCGAAGACAAAGACAAAACATCTTTGGTTAATTGAAAGTAGCTTTGGTTCCAAGTGACAACCACTCATATAAGTGTCCTCCGATCTTATCTCACAGTTGTATTATATGAAAAAAAAAAATCATTTTTGATTTTTAGTGTTATAGAGATTCCAGAACCACTGGAAGTGTAATTTACTGCAACCACTGGCAGAGAAGGCATACCCATGTGGCTAGGTTCAGTCATCACATTAAAGGCACAGGATGGATTCCGCACATTTATTTAATATGCAATGCCCATTTCTGATACCCCTAGTCATGATGTTCTCCTGCTGAGAACAGTTCATCCTGAAAAGTGGTATAACATAACACACTAGTGATATAAGTTTTTACAACTTCTTACCCATTTGCAGAAAGTAGGTGTTTGACATGATTGAGCACTATGAGGTATCGGACATGTGCTGGTGTGGCTATGAAGTCATCATCATTAACACATAGAAGATCTGAGGGGTTGAGCACCACAGGATTGGAAGGTCTGTGCGAACAATTGCCATAGCGGTCTCCCCTTTTTCCAACCTGCCTGATGATGTTTGAAAAACTCTTTGGTCTATCAACATGCAACCTTGCATGATTGAATTTGTCCGAGTCTACATAAGTAACAGGTAGATCCACAGAACTGAGGCAGAGCAGCTGAGACTGAAGATACTGCAGGAGAATGGAGGGTGCCTGGAACAAAAAGCAAATCCTTCAGAAACAAACAAAGCATTCATTGGTTTCACATTAATGTCAGATTCGCTGTGTGCATGAGCAGAGTGAGTAAAAATATTTACTGGTCAAATTCCGGTTTGGTCGTATGCTTATCTATAGTGTAAATGCACTCAAAACAAAATGATTAGATAATAATTATTTACGAGTGACAACAGTTCATAGCTGACTAAATATATCGATTTACATATGCTTTTCAGGTATTGATGTCTTATTTTGGTTGCAGCTGAATCAGAAATGTGTGTTTTGATAGTAGTGAGAAGGGGTTGTGCGGGAAGAACGGTGGTGGTGAGATGTGTTTATACAAGAACTTATTGACATAAATCAAGCTATTTATTTCACTACTCCCGGTCTTTTGTACATACAGGTATAAAAATAAGTTCTAATAGACATACAACTATGCATTTGGTTTGATATTTCGTTTTCTTTAGAGTGTGTTTATACTATCGGTAAATGTAAGTGGAAAGCGGAACTTGACCAATAGATATTTTTACACGCTCTGCGCATGCGCACAGCGAGTCTGAAATTAATGTGAAACCAACGAATGGTGATATAATCTCCAAGTCCTGTGATGGGAGTGCATTCACTGAGCCCCGGGCCATATACATTTAGCAAAGAGGGCACCCCTTCCCTTGTTACTCTACCTTATCCCAACACCTGTTACTTTAATTCCTGACATCAGATTTGTAATGTAAGAAATGGCAACATATTCTTCAATTCACATGGTAATATCTCAAAAATTTTAATGTCTTAGCAATGTATTATATTTAAACGATGTCACTGTAAATTATGTCTAAATCATAAAAAGACAATACAACCCTTTAATCAAAAAGAATAACATATTACATTGTTTAATCTTTTAGTCACTTGATCATAGCAGGTCAGAGTACATGGCTCCAACTCATTACCCACTGTATATACAAAGCTTGTATCCATACTCAGTCAAGTGAGTGAGTGAGTGAGTTTAGTTTAACACCGCTCTCAGCAATATTCCAGCTGTGTGGCAACAGTCTATAAATAATCGAGTCTGGACCAGACAGTCCAGTGGTCATCAGCACGAACATTGATCTGCGCAATTGGGAACCAGTGACGTGTCAACCAAGTCAGCGAGCCTGACTGATCCCTGAGCCTGATATGTCGCCTCTTATGACAAGTGTAATCACCTTTTATGGCAAACATGGGTTGCTGAAGTCCTATTCTAACCCGGACCATCACGGGTTATACTCAATTCAAGGTGAAACTAATGGACCTAAACTTAAATGTATTACATGTTACATGCATGCATGCTTCTGCATTCTTTCACAAATTTTCAAAGAATGGTAGGAAAATTATTATCACATTCAAACAGCAGTCAATATATATCTTCCAAGTGGGACTTAAACATCCAGTCTTTAAGACAAATCTAATGTGCAGCTACACTTTAAATGTTAAACATATGAATACAAATGTATTCAAATAAGAAAAGTTTTTTTTTCTAAACAGAAAGCCTTGCGAATAAGCAAGATGAATCACTTTCGTTCATTTGTGAGTGAATGTGTTAAAAGACAACACTTTCGTTCATTTGTGAGTGAATGTGTTAAAAGGCAACAGAATTTCTAAGTGACACATAATTAGAGGCCTGTCCCACTGCCGCTGTTGTTTGTATCCCCTACACTTGAAACTGAACTTGGCAGAAGTCTTGAGAAGACACACCTCTTCGACAGCTATGGGAGTGCTTCCTTTGGGGATCGCAAACTCTCCATCTATCAGATCACGTGATCTTTTGCATATACTAATTTTGTTCCATTCTAGACCCTTGCTTGTGGAAAACTGACAACAAATTTCCTTCAAAACATGAATAATTCTCGACGTCGACTGGTCATGTTGGACAGACTGCGCCATGCTTGTTTACACCGGAAGCATATCAAAGGGAAATAATTCTCAATTTCCACAGTACCTGCTACCCGCATAGGAAATATATAATTTTATTTTGCCCGATTCTCTTTGGATAGTGTGGTGAATGATTTAAAATTGTATCGGAAAAGGGTGTAGAAATCGATGTCGTAGCTGAAGAGGTATAAATAAATCGACAATGCCGGTCATTTAAGCCAAAATGTTAAATTCATTATTGAATGTGCTCTTTTTTAATTAAAAAAAAATGAAAAATAATAATTTATAATGTTGATACATAATACTACCTAGTTGTTGTAGTCGCATGGCCATGGAAAAAGTAAAGTTGTCGAAGAATGAAAGCGAAGTTCGTTCAAGACTGTAAGCCACGACTTTTCAACCACATTTTTCTGCAGAGAACACATGAGTCCATTCTCAGACACTAAGTCACGTGAGTGCAGACTTACAAATGCATGACAGAAATATTGCCCTCTGTACTTTTAGCACTTCTTCATGGGTGAGTGAGTGAGTTGGTTTTGACGCCGCTATAACGAACATTCTTGACATATCGCTGCATGTCAGGTTATGTGCATGGAGAGTCTCAAGTAATGGGGCCTTCAGGCGACTATGCTTGTCGTGAGAGGCGACCAACGGGATAGGGTGGTCAGGCTTGCGGACTTGGTTGACACATGTCATCGGTTCCGATTTGCGCAGATCGATGCTCATGTTGTTGATCACTGGATTGTCTGGTCCAGACTCGATTTTTTATAGGCTGTTGCCATATGGCTGGAATATTGCTGAGTGTGGCGTAAAACTAAACTCACTCACTCACTCTAGTAATGCAGACTCATGAACATGCACCAGTGTTAGAAGCTCGACGTAACATGTCTTCTTTATATTTTGTTCCGGGGCACGGGCGCGCAACACAGTGCCGTCACTGGGCCTGTATCGGGCTGAAAAAGTTTGTCTCACAGTCTATGAACATATGTTCCGCTTCAACCCAGTCGTACAACAGTAATTGAACAGCTGTAGATGGAGCAAGTCTAGAATTTTCTCGCTTTCTAATTCTCTCATTTTCCAATTTGAATGGCGTAATCTGATTTTGATCATATATGCTTTCAGAAACGTACCATCAATCTAAGGTGTAATGTATGCTTGATGCACATGTGCAAACTTAAGGGAGACAATACAACGACGCTAAGTGTTCTCGCATTTGAACGCATAGGTAAGAGTATTACAGATTATATAAAAAATGAATATCAGAAAAGACACTTTAGGAGCTGTGGTTCCATGAATAATATCAACAGCCCAGAACACTCGGACCCCCGGTGTTTTCGTAAATGGACTGTTTCTGATTATTTCAGAACTTAGATACCGGGTGTTCGACCTCGATGAGCATAATAGCCAGAGGCGAATCCAAAATATTTAGAAAGTGGGTGGGGCTTGTTTTGACGATGGTTAGATTGTATCAAGGACACACCTGATGCTTTCGCTATATAAAGTATGAAAAGAGAATAAGTATTCAATCGTGTGTGGCTTGATTATTTAAGCAGTACCACAGAGAGAAAAACAGAGAAATACGAGGCATGGGGTTTAACTAGTTTTATTCAAGCAATATACAAACGCAAGACATAGAACCAATGATTCCATTTTACAGGCAAACGCATTGTATATACTCGCCCTCAACGAAATACAACATACAAAACAAACACCTAAACATCAATCAAAACAGGGCCCCGTTCCTCGAGGCGATCGCAGCACTACGACAGTCGTACGTCAATGTTAAAGTATGGAAGTTAAGATTGCCGTAGCACTACGATAGCCGTATGTCAATGTTAAAGTATGGGAGTTACGACTGCCGTAGCACTACGCTAGTCGTACGTCAATGTTAAAGTATGGGAGTTACGGCTGCTGTAGCGCTACGATTGTCGTATGTCAATGTTAAAGTATGGGAGTTACGATTGCCGTAGCACTACGATAGCCGTACGTCAATGTTAAAGTATGGGAGTTACGATTGCCGTAACACTAAGATAGCCGTATGTCAATGTTAAAGTATGGGAGTTACGACTGCCGTAGCACTACGATAATCGTACGTCAGTGTTAAAGTATGGGAGTTACGGCTGCTGTAGCGCTACGATTGTCGTACGTCAATGTTAAAGTACGGGAGTTACGACTGTCGTAACGCTACGATCGCCTTGAGGAACGCGGCCTATAGGACGAAAATCATCAGCTACCAAGTAACAAAGATAAAACGTGTGATATAAAAAGTATGTATAGTTGTGATATTAATTTGGACATATTTTACAGTGTAAACAAATGATCATGAAGAGTACCGTAACGAGCGAGACTCTCAGAAACGTTGGCAGGAGGTAAATAGTTTGTTCATTACGCCAAAGACTCGGGGTCGATTCCCCACTTTTGTTACAATGTGTGAAGACCATAGCTATTGTCCCCCTTCCGTGATATTACTAATAAATGACTAGAGCGGCATTAAACCATACTCATCCATACACACATAAAACCATACCGCATCACGGATGTGCAGAAATATAATATCATGGGTTCGAATCTTGTTGTCAGGTGTGTCAACACCCTGCCTGTGTCTCACTAAAGCGGTATGGTCTGCATCCGTTGTAGATTTTCGTTTATTAAACCGACGGGAAATTATACAAAATACGGATGTCACGATGCACCGATACACCGTTGGCAAGTTTTGCACGATTCGATACAAGATTCATGTGATTTTATATCGCTTTTTATATGTTTTTTTTGTGCATAATATCGATTACTATTTTGACCCTTAACACATTTGTTTCTTGTATTTTTTACACAAAACAGCAAAGCTGACTTGTTCAGAGTGAGTGATGGGTACTCGGTTGATGGGTAGTTGTCCTTCCTCTAATAATCTCTTCCAATAACAGAAATAAAGTGGATTAGTTGTTTACAAGTTTTCACTGAACTATGGTTTCAACATCAGACAACTTATCATCAAGGTAATACATGCCACGAAAATGCCATATCGTATGGTGAGACACCTGTATCGTGACACCCCTAATACAAATGTATGAAATACTGTTTAAACTGGGCGTAAACCTCACTCACTCACTCACTCTCACTCATTCACTCACTCACTCACTCACTCAGCGGTTATGACTTGTGGATAGAACTTCATTACTTAATAAATGTCATAAAAGTCAACAAAAGATAGCAGATCCTAAAACACACTCACTCACCTACTCACGGGAGAGAAATGGGCTGATTCCTCTATTTCCATATCAGGGGTGTGGAGTTGCTGTGTGATGAGGGACTGGTGATTATGCTGGGTGGTGATGGGGATAGGGGCGTAGGTGTTGTTCTTGGTCAGGGTGGTCTTTGGACTACATCAAGCCACCCCCACAAACTCCACGCACCCCCGCACCACCCTGTTAGATATTTCATGTTATTTATCGTGGTGACAGACCCATTCTGGCTAGATGACCCACTGAGAATGTGTAGTGTAGTTACGCGCAGTTACGTCCCTTGTTTTGACTTGATACCTTCCATGGATACAGCCATTATTGAAGGGTCACGCTGTTTCACCGCTCAAGTCCAGTTACATGTGAGAATAAAACTTTTATATAATGCACATTGACTGTTACCTGACGTGTAGCATGTTTTGCACATGAACGTGTTTAACCACTGGTTGCGTTCATGCGTGTGTTTTAGTAAGTAATACTCATCCCCTGAAATTTAGCGACAGCATAAATTATTTTTCATTGATTTTCCATTGCGTTGTCCTTATTTTCACTTGCATAAAATGTTCGTTTGACATTAGTATAAACACATGTTTTTTCACTGTTAGTCACATTGTCAATTTGCTCAGGCCTATCGAAACCCTTGAAGATCCGACTAAGAGGTAGGTGGTCTCCAGGAAGCCATGCTTGTGTAATAGACTACAAACAGAGTCGGTAATCGGGCTCGCTGACTTGCCTGACACATGTAATTGTATCCCAGTTTTGTAGATCGATGCTTATGCTGTTGATCACTGGATTGTCAGGCACACACCACCGCCATACAGCTGGAACGTTCCTGAGTGCTTTGTTAAACAATAACCAAACCGAGTGAAATTACATCGATTATTTAGAGAATATTTATATTTATGTTTATATATAACATGGATATTGCTGAATGAGGCTTTAAACAACAAGCAACTGGGCCAGTCGACGCGCTCGCATCGTTCATAATTGATTTCCCACACAGCAAGGTGATCCTTCATTAATGCCGCTGAGTATATATTCCTGCGTTGAAACTCAAGGTTGCCGATAAGGATAATTTAGTTCAGTATGGGTAAACTTGTACATGTAAGTAGTGAAAATTGTCACCCATGGGGGATACTAAATATGTGAACATGAGTTGAAAGAGTTATTGTCTTTTGATGTGTCCAGTAACTGAGAGAACCACGCGATACAACAATGCATATGAGAGTGACAAAATAGGATCACTTCTAGTAACCGTGTGAGCTGTACAATACAGCATTCTGTGTAGAAAGGATTATTTCTTCAGTCCCGACGAGTGCCGGTTTAAACAGGTTCAAGTGTATAAAGAGCGAATGAATGGAAATACAAGGCCAGGATATCAGCGACTGATATGCTTGTATATAGGTGTCTGTGATAGCAGCCATCGGTCCAGATTGCTGTCACGGTTCGTTGTTGTAGTAGATTTGTGATAACTTAGAAAGAGGCTAAGTAGGCTTGGTTAAGACAGGCTCGTAAGTAAGCCTTAAACATTTTGATAAACACCTAGATTTCGAGTTACTTTTGGATGAAAAAATCCTTAGTGTAAAAATTGCAGTCGAGGTATTGGCCTCTCTACACGCCACTATTAAATGCACTTTAATGTCGAACAATTATTTTACTTTTTGAATCTGAGAGTAACATTAACTGCTATTGTTCTAAATAATTAGTATATTAAAAAAATGAATGTACCTCGTGCATGTACAAGACAGTTATCATACATTTGGAAATGTACTAGTTGACAAATATTTATTTGACAGCTTAGCATAAACTTTAACGAACAAACTGTTAACCGATATCGTGACGGCATTGTTATATGTCAAATAGTGTGTATGTGTCTGTGTAAAGTTACATAGTTGATGCTATAATGAAGTTGCATTGTTTGACAAAAGTGAAATACGAACCTCGACTTCAATATGATAATTACTCGGATAAGTTAACGGCACTTTGATCAGTATTGGGTCATATCTCACTGTGCCTTTATAGCACATGAAACGCCAAGTCAAGCTGTTCGAGGAAATATGATATATTTCTTAACCACGAGAAAGTATCTGGAGCCAACAAACCACAACCTGAGTGAATCTGTTATTTGAACTCGTAATTAGATAGTTCAGGCGCGAATCTGTTATTTGAACTCGTAATTAGATAGTTCAGGCGCAGGTCCTTAATTGAGCGTATCTTCAACATTTCAACAACCCACAAGTGCGATCACGACACATCAGTCAGTGTAACCGATAGTGGGTCTCTGTGAGGGTCCCGGCGCTGCAGTCGCGTGATAACGCCACGCTCATGATAAGAAGTCAAATTCCAATCTCATTATTCAACTCAAACATTGAATTTGCCCTTATCAAGATCACTCTTTATTGTTTATGAATATCATATCAATAATAATTGAAAATAAAATCAACATACCTGTATTTCTGTACTAAACTTAAAAGAAACGTCCAAATGTTTGTTGTCCAGCTCTCTGGTATAATAATGTTTCAATCCGCTGTCAAAATGCCATCTTTGGTTTCTTCAGCGTAATAATACAGATACAATAATACAGATACAATAATACAATAATACAGATACAATAATACAATAATATAGATATAATAATACAGATACAATAATACAGATACAAAATTATTTTACCTTGTAGTTTGTTCTGTCCCTAATATTAAAACACACATGACGACCTTTTGCGGTGGAAGTGCTTGAAATGCTGTGACCTTTTTTGTATGAAAAGTATGCGCTCAACTTTGAAACTTTGAAAAAAACAACAACCGATAAGAATGCTGAAATAATATAATCAGTTTATCTCTACAGCCGCATTATCTTTGGCATACATTTTATTGACACATGTGCCTCACGTATACTTTAGCTTTGTACGTCTGCAGTTACTAATACACTGACACTTATCACCCTGCACATAACGAAAACCCAGGAATGCGGACAGATTGTTATCGATGATAGCTTCGTGATTATAGAATTTCAAAGTCACTCATGATTAAGCTAAAACACCGCTTTCATTATACATCTTGTAGTACTCGTCGGAAGTTCGGGGTTTCAGGTTTACCAAGGCAAACTTTATAAATAACAGTTTAGTGTTCCTGCAACTTATGCACATTGCTGGTTCTGGAAATCGACTGCATATAATGTGGAACATATTATCAGAACTTGTTTTTAGTTTTTGGTGTCACAGTTCTTCGGAATACGTCCTCCAGGCGTACCAGGATCCAGTAGTTGCGAATCAAGGATTCATCCTGAATATTCATCCTCCCCATCACCGCCTCTCTCACATTCTCTCTTACTCTCTGTATCTTCATATCTCTCTCTCTCTCTCTCTCTCTCTCTCTCTCTCTCTCACACACACACACACACACACACACACACACACACACACACTTCGGTATTGAAGCAATAACTCTTTACGGCCAGGTCACGTCAACTCTCCCTGACATGTCACCATTTCACCTCACCTTACTTCAATATTCGAGTCGTATCTCTACGGGTGGTTTAACAGCGCTCTGCATACTTTATACCCACAAGTAAAATCGAACACAGATATTAAGCTAGGCGAGTGAATACCTAACCACAACACTCTCCCACCATCCCGATTCATTCAGACTTTAATTTTGATAAAGCTGATATGGCCAAGTGCCAAGTGGTCCGGCAGTTATCAGTTTGGCATGATTGACAAGCGATTGTCCATCCCAGTATCACATCCCAGTCCCGTCACAGCGTTGCTTTACGTCCGGCAAGATACCTCACGAGTTCTACACAAGTCAAAACATGTTTTTGTCGATCTTGCTAATCAACCAATACAGAAGTGTGCCAGCATTTCACAAGATCTGTTACCAACACGAGGCTAAGTTCAAACCATTGAATACTTCAAGAGCATATGACTGTGACGTCACAAGGCCACGCTATTCCTACACGCGGCCCCGCTGTGAACGGCTGTTATTATTGGTGTAATCAGATATGACAATGGGTTCAGCTACATGATACCGATGTTTACTATTTAACACTAGATGCATTCAGAAAGTAGGTAACTAAGTGCTTAAGATATATTTAGCCATTAGCTACAACTGATACACATGAGTAACATATTGCATTCCATAGAATTAACGCTCCGTAGAAGAGAGTTTAAAGTCCACACTTTCTGACATCATTTTTTCATTGTTGATTATGAATAGTTCACAGCAAGTTATTATAAAACAATAATTTATCAAAAAATGATAAAACATACAACTATACTATTTTTTGTTCTGTTGCTTTTTGTTATCCGTAAACACGGCCGCTTTTATATTTCCACTCTAGACCGCCAACCCAGCAATATATATATATGAGTTCATTTTTACAGGGGTTCGTAAAGAAGGCGAACGGTGTGTAACGATGGGATTGTTTATATTGCCTAGGCTGTATTTATATACACTCACACTTAGTCGCTGTTCTATACCTCTCTGAGAAACAAATAACTTCACAACAATTCAAAAGTAGTCATTGAAAAGGAAGGGGGATTCTGAACCCCAGAAATAAACATTGACTTGGTTCACTTGGGATCAAATAATATGGTTCAAGATTCGAGGGCGCCGATGAACGGCCTGGTACCAGTATAGCCTTAGACATGGGGTGCGATAATTAACGGCACATGTGGAAATTAGGCAATGTTATTCTTACACACGATATTTAAATGTGAGACAGGAGATCAATAAGGATAGTGTTTTCTTTTCTTTTTTTCTATTTACAAAACATTCTTTGCCATGCGTGTGCAGTGTTGACTTGTCATTGAAGATTTCGAAATCAAACCCTCGATTCTTGTTGCCTTGCAGCATATCCTGTTGTCTTACAGCATATCTTGTTGTCTTGCAGCATGCCCTTTTGTCTTGCAGCATATCAGATTGTCCTACAGCATACACTAATGTCCCACTACGTACCCTATTGTCTTGCACCATAAAGTATTGTATTGTCTTGTCCCCACACTGCCTGTTGTCTTACAGCATAGTCTATTGTCATACAGCATACCTTATTGTCCTACAACACAGCCTATTGTCTTATATCATACCTTATTGTCTGGCACTGTACGCCATTGTCTTGCAGTTTAATCTATTGTCATGCAGCACTACGTATTGTCATTTGGAGTCACGTTTTCCCTTGCACTATTTCCTATTGTCCTGCAATATAACACATTGTCTTGCCAAGGAACCTATTGTCTTGCTGTGTGCCCTATAACGGCAGCAAAACATAAGGTATAAATTTTGAACTATATCAGAACAACGCGGTTTCACATTGGGAGGAAAAAAATATTAAGCATTGTTGTTTTTTTCCAGGCGAGCATAAAAATACTGATACAAAAATATCACTGAACTGCCTAGATTTAATTGACATGGTGTAAAATACAGGAAATTAACGCCAGCCTGTGAGATTAATGTTTCTCGTGGTAGGTCGACTCGGTGACCTTACAGGCTGGCAAACTTCAGCAAACCAGTATGACATCAGCAAGTTGATACAAAGACGTATTCGCTAACAGTCACATCAGCAAGTTGATACAAAGACGTATTCGCTAACAGTCACATCAGCAAGTTGATACAAAGACGTATTCGCTAACAGTCACATCAGCAAGTTGATACAAAGACGTATTCGCTAACAGTCACATCAGCAAGTTGATGCAAAAACTTATTCGCTAACAGTCACATCAGCAAGTTGATGCAAAAACTTATTCGCTAACAGTCACAGTAAGTGTGGTAACAACCTTCACCATCATGAGATCAAGGGGCGTTGGCGTGACTTAGTTGGTAAAGTTTTCACTCCTGATACTGAAGACCCGGGTTCAACTGCCCACATGTGCACAATGTGCAAGTCCATTTCTGTTGTCCCCCTCCGTGATATTGATGGAATTTTTGTAAAGGTCGCGTAATACCTTAAGCACGTGCTCATGAAATCAAAGTGATTTGTCAGTGGTCACTGCAACCCTACCGTCAATAATTTAAAATATATCATGAGCATTCCAAAGTCTTTGTCGTTTTCGAATTTGTCCGCAGTACAGTTTCTTAAACAAATACGTGAACAATAAACTACGTTTTAAACGAACGCGCTCAACACACATTGACGGATGTAACGAAGTGTTGTGTGGTCCGGACCACTTATAATTTAATCGAAATGCACATAAAAAAACTACGGCTCTACCAAATTAGAATTTGTGATCCCTTTGAGTTCGTTTCAACAGCAGTTAGCTGTATGTCAAAAAGGTCCCACGTACGTCTCGATGACTACAATTTCAGCTGTATATATAGTTCAAAGTGCATTAAACGAACCGCGGCTCTGATGAATTTAAATTTGTGATGCCCTTGATTTCGTTTTAAGAGCAGTTTCAGAAAATGTTACAGTTTCAGAAAATGTTACAGTTTCAGAAAATGAAAAAAAGGCTATACTATACACGTTGCTGTCAGAGACCTGATGTTGCTGTGTGATGGTCCACGTATGGATGTTTGTTCATGTGGACTATCTCGGTTCTCCTGATTTGTGTGTAACGTGACCCGGACACGCATGACTATGTTGATATATGACCTGGAACATTATCAGACCCATTAGGGAAAACTGGTCGATACGGTTGATAGTATCATGGACAATACCGTCAGTCGTAATGAGCAGCCATGCCGTAATTACTACATGTATGCACGTTGTACAGCTGAGATGACGTGAAATGGGAGAGAGGGAGGAGGGAAGATAGATAGAGAGAGAGAGAGAGAAAGAGAGAACGAGGGAGAAAGAGATATAGAGTGATAGACGGTTAGGGAGAGAGTAAGAGAGAGAAAGAGTGGGAGAGAGAAAAGAGAGGGAGAGAGTAAGAGTGCAAGAGTGAGAGAAAGAGAGAGGAAAGAGTGAGAGAGCGAGAGCAAGAGGGAGGGAAAGTGGGGGAGAGAAAGAATGGGGAGAGAGCAAGAGGGAGCAAGAGGGACACAGAGATTTCTCAGAATGTTCCCCTCCTCGATGACAGGCATTGTCATATCTTCTCAGTATTGAGCCATAACCACATTTTAACGTCTTTTGAAGGTCGCGGTCCAGGAATCGAACCCTCGACCTTTCAGAAAGACTCGCCATGCTGCAGACCACTAGACACTGAATATCGAATATATCTACTAGCCCTCGGTGCATCAGATATACACGTGTCTGCCATCTAAAACAACATTCAGCACTATATATATAAGTATAAATATGTAAGCTATGCCTGTCGTACGAGACGACTAACCAGATCGGTACTTGGTTTACAAATGTCATCAGTTCACACTTGCGCAGAGCGCTGCTCGTGCTGTTGATCATTGGATTGTCTGGTCCAGACTCGATTATTTACAGATCGCCGCCATATAGCTGGAATATTGCTGAGTATGGCGTAAACCTAACGTCACTCACTCATTCACATGGTAGGGGGAGGGGCGGTGGGGGTGGTTATTTAGACGACAGGGTTTAGCAGACAGTGTCAGTCTTTCCAAGTCATGAACATGCTGTCACGACGTGTATTGATAACCAGCAACTACCTGTCCTTGTATTTGTCATACATCATGGTTTGCACCAGTTTGACTGGTCACTTTAATCTGCATTGATTGAGTTGTACTTTGATCCAGTTTGATGATCAGTTTGATTCAGTTTGAGGTTCATTTTGATTCAGTTTGTAATGCATTTTGATATACTTTGATGTAGTTCAGTTTACATTTTGATCCACTTTGATCTATCTGGATATACATTTTGATTCGTTTTGATCCAACTTTGTGAACGTTTTGATTCACTTTAATTCGATTTAATGCATGGTGTTTTCTGGAATCCAGTACATATATTTCATTTCAGTGTCAGACATCTCGTCACGATATGACTTAATTATTGCCGATGTGACGTCAACCATTAACTCACTCACTCACTCACTCACTCACTTGAATCCAGTATGATTACCATACACCCACTTTGCATAATGACAGATGACTCAACCCGCGCAGTCAAACTTGGAACAGTTTCTGTTGATTGGGTGAAAATCAAGAGATACGGCCTATATCCCATGCTGGATATAAGACAAGACATGGATTCCAAGCTTTCAAACAAATTCACATCTCCATTTCGTTTAGTTGTTTTGAAAATTTGTCTTTGTCTACATGTTAGATATTTTTTTTGCATGTTGATCTTTGCTCATGATATATCTCATCTGATCTAAACTCGAATATATAGGGCGCCATGTTAACGATGGCACATTGCTATCTTGATCATTTCATGATTCGGATACATCTAGTACACGTGAAATAATAGATACTTTTTACATAGTCGTGAAACGTATTGTTTATCTGTTTCCGTGTGTAATTAACGTCGTTTGAAAACATTTTGCTTTTGATTGAATCGAACAAGTGAAATATTGGAGTACTTAACGTTATCAGACAAAGGCTTTTCGCTTTCCCTGAGAGCCCTGAGAGCCCTGAGAGCACACCTTGGTCTAATGAAGGCCAAGTAAAATTCCTTAGTTTGTATGTCGGTGATGTGGTAACTTTCGGGTTATCGATAGCTGTATATGTCCCTACCACGGCGGTGTTCAGACGTGGAACCCGCCGCACCGAAATCGTGAGGTCACCCACCATCCCAGTGATAACTCACGCACGTACACGCATACTGGATATTGCAAAATACAAGTGATGAAGCAAAATTGTAGACTTCAGAAGCCTTGAAACCATTCAGTGCACGAAATCAAAATGCATAAAGCAAATCTTGAGCCACTGTCTTCAGCAGTCACTATATGTAGTAAATGCGTTTAATACTGTATTATTTACTCACTCAATTGCTCCCTCACTCCCCTCCCCCTCCACCTCACTCCCTCACTTATCTATTGATTTATTCATCATACAATTTATTTATTCATGTATTGTTATTAGTGGAGTGGGGGTAACGCTCAACTCAGTTTTAATCGTGTATACATTTGCGTGTATATAATCTAGTCTTGACAGGACGAGTGACTGACATCATGAGCACCCACCGACTCGGCTCTTATTAGGCGCCATACATACTCATCAGGATACTGGTTATGTGACGACTATCTGTTGATAATCGAGTGATTGTGCCGTAACGATCTGGGCTAAAATTAGATCTTTATACTCATGATGTCAATATCATGATTAATTAGTCTACATTTTATAAAATACAGACTGCTGTCATATAGCTGTAGCATTGCGTGTGGTGTTAAACATCAAACAAAATTAAGGGGACCATAAACTATAACGTCAAAGCCGGATTACAATTTTCCATAACGCGTCTCACAGCAATTGTCACGGAGTATGTTCTCGTTCCCACCTTCATCTTAAACGCGTCTTGATTTATCAACATCGTGGAAATACATACTTCGTTATAACGCCACTACTAACACTGATCTTGTTAAAGTATTCTCATAAGCACTAGTGTTGGGAAATCTCGTTATTGGTGATTGCTTCATTACCAACGAACAATCATCCCCAAAACTTGGTTAGCGTTATTTTTCAGATTTCCCTATCCAGGTTGATACTGCAGATCTGTATATCATGATGCAGCTTGTTGCTGTATAGTGATGACTGATATATCATGAATATACTCTTCCTGGAGTCTTCAAGAAATATTCAGTCATGACGTTTTGAACACTTAGTAAAGTGCGTTTTCAAAGAATTAAAGACGTTTTCAGGCCCTGACAACTATGTTCCATCGTCAAATGTTTCAAAGACTACAACAATAGTTCCAAAATCGTTTGTGTTCGATCATGAGAAAATGCGATCGATCGTTTGGTCGTTTGGTTTGCTGCAACCCATCTTCGATTATTTCAATTAACTGTAACCACTAACATACAGACTGCGGAGTGCAAGACAATGGAAACGTATCTGTCTGTCGCTTAAGAAAAGAAATAATAAAACATATAAGTGCTATTCATGTACTTAATCACAGACAACTCTAGTGGGCACGTGTCGTATCAGTAGATACTGTAGATAGCGGGCGATTAGCTCGGTGGAGTAGGGCCGCGTCGATTTCCATCCTCGACAGGTACATAAGGGTTCGTCCACTCACAATCAGTTCACCAGTTCTAGAACGCACATCTTGTGAATAACAAGTACGCACGGCGCCTATCTTAGACAATCTTACAAGTGCACTACTAAATCAGGACAGATTAAATATCGAGATATTAGTAATTGAACTACGATCTGAGACTATTGTAGTTTTCGTTGTCAATGCGATAGTGATGACAATAACGGTAGTTATGCTTCATCAACAGTTGAATTGATATTAATAAGGAACAAATACGGGTAGATGATCTATCAAGGATCTAAGTACAAGATAGCAGCTGTTCAGGGTGTGTCTTACTAACCCATTTCAGGGCACACGAGATACAAAAGCCTGCTCTTTCTACGAAAATTGCAAAAGTCACATGCTACTAAGTTGTTCAAGGTTACAAAATGAGGACGTTACTTACTTTACAATCCGTTTTATACGGATATGATGGGCATTTGCAAATTGGACGCATCAGTGACCAACATTATGTGCGATGCAATTCATTGATTGATTTTTATAGTGAAACAATTGACTGCCGTGTCCGTGCATGTGTTTGTGACAGATATCATTGATGGACAGGATGCCCTCAGTTTTGGCCTACATCTGCAGGCCTACCATACAAACTGTGAACAAATCATCAAAACTAAATTCATATACACCAAAACAGAACATAAATCACCAAAACTGCAACAATATCCTCTAAAGCTGAGACTAAAGCTCTGTGATGGAAAACTAATCGTCGCTGAGCGTACAAAACGGCAGTCATAGCCCCTCCAAAAACGGCAGCCAAAGCATCCTGAAACGTCAAAGATGGCACCGAGGGCAGACAAACAGGCTTTGGCCAATAAGGTTTTTTGTCTCTATGAGAATACGTCACTATGAGAATACGTCACTATGAGAATACGTCACTACGAGAGTACGTCACTACAAAAATACGTCACTATGAGAATACGTCACTACGAGAGTACGTCACTATGAGAATACGTCACTGCGAGAATACGTCACTATGAGAATACGTCACTATGAGAATACGTCACTACAAAAATACGTCACTATGAGAATACGTCACTACAAAAATACGTCACTATGAGAATACGTCACTGCGAGAATACGTCACTATGAGAATACGTCACTATGAGAATAATCTTGAAAATTAAAATATCGGCATGTAGCGCATCAACCTCCTATTGTAGTAAGCTACAAATATATATGTTCTTACTTCTCAGTGTCAGGCTTACGGTATGAGCACAATGTGGTCCCTCGTTCGACCGAATAGCGTTTGTTGTCAACATGTCGTGCTTGTGTTTCTTATCAGCATTCATATCAACACATTCAACTCTAATATGTTTTAGTGATTTGAAAAGTTGGCCAAAACTTTGTTTGTTCTCCCTGAATTGGACATGTTGCATCCCACTCTCTCTAAATGTCATTGTGTATTTATTTAATTTGTTGCTGTTCCGGAATGTACGGTGTACACACGCATGACAAGGTGGCTTTTCTTTACCGGGTATTGTAACAGTAAATGCTAGGTATGACGTCATGGTCCTTTTGAAGCATCTGCAAAATACAACGGAATCGTTTATCTGTATTGGATGTGCTGACACTTCAAAATAATGTATTTTCGCAGTCTCGCAGTCTAGACTACCAGTTGTCCGACTTTTTTTAGTAGAAGTTATGGTGGCCGAGAAGGTTAGGCGGCTGACTTTGTGTGCTGGCCCCTAACTCTGAGGGTACGTGTGAGGGTTCTAATCCCTGAACTTAAAAAAAGGTAGTAGAAAGTATAACATGTGTTACATTCAACTGAGATATTTTGTTCTATTACCTAGCGATCTGAATCCGTGAAGATCTTCAGATTCGTACTTTTATCACTAGTGAAAGGTAATATTGTATATTTTCATAAATTCAGTATGAAAATTTTGATGGGATACAATCTACTTAGCTTTTCATATATACACGGTCACGTTGATTGTGCACGATGAATTTATCTGAGACAGAATATTGAAATTAATATTCCCTAAGATCACCTCCGACATGTTTCATTACGTCATCAAATTCCGATGTTACATTATACTACTAATCACCCGTCTAGAAAGGCAATACTGACATGAATCACTCGCGACAAAGCCTTAAACCTGATCGTACTAGTGTCTCAAGTTCAATGAGAGGAGCTGCTTGACAAGAGTCGAGCCACACCTGGTAACTTGTATATGCGAAATATGTAATTAATATGGAGTTAAGGGTGTACATTCCGATGATACATACATTTGACTTACATATTACCAACCTTTCCTTCTTGGAATATCTTCAACACTGCTAGCTAAGATGCTTCCATTTGTCCTGTAACCTTCGTCCTTTTTGCATAAAAAAGGACGAAAGAGATTATTGAGCATGATAAATTATGTACCCATATTTGATGTTTGCAAAACAATGCACTGAAACTAGAAATTGTTGCTTGATGTGAATTTGGATATACGATATCAAATTGTGTTTCTAAAAATATGAATTTGCAGTGGTACGACCAAAAGGTTAGTAATTTTTGGATACTTATTGTAAAATTTTGGTTAAAACCAGTTTTCGAGTGAAAAAAATTGTTTTGACTTGTGATGAACAAAGGAGAAAGTTCTGTGGATTCCACTATGACAGTGTTATGAATATGAGCGACGTGTGAATATCACCACCAAAACCCAACCGTCGCTCGTAACAAGTTATAGAAACCTCCCCGTTGTACATTCCTTTAGGCCGCTGTTTGTGTATTTTAATCAGAACTTTTGAGAATAAATGGGCATGTCGATGCTCATGATGTTGATCACTGGATTGTCTGGTCCAGACTCGATTAGTTACAGACCACTGCCAAGTGTCGGGAATAGTGCTAAGTGCGCCGTTAAACCACATTAAAAAACCAAAATACCTACGTAACATCTGCGAATAATATGTGGATCGTGCTATTAATTAACTGTTAGCGTTACCTAAGATAATTAGAGGAATTAATTGAAAAGGCTCTTCAAAGATACCGGTTGGTGTGTTTGATGAATTATAACAAAACGTATTTTGAAATAATTAAGTATGCTGTTAAATGTCGTACAGACGCTCTTGAGCATTTAAAATAAAAGGACTGGATTTAATTAAGGTCTAAGCCTTTTGATCTTACAAACATGTGGATGTGCTGCGGTTTTTGCAATGTCCTGTTTTTTGTTCATGTCTTGAAACATCTAAGCTTAAACTGTAACCAAACGGGCGACCGTGTGCGCCTGCAGCTTGCACCGGATTGAGTGTAACGTGCGTCCAACCAGTGCAACCGGCTTCGTGTCTTACACCAGTGCCGACAAACTGTGTCATTAGGTTGATCCTGGAAGGCCAGGAACATGACTTGCCCTCTTGCTCTCATCGTTGATATATCCCAATACTTATCATAATATTTATTTAATGATGTAATAGCTCAGGAACATGACTTGCCCTCTTGCTCTCATCGTTGATATATCCCAATACTTATCATAATATTTATTTAATGATGTAATAGCTCAGGAACATGACTTGCCCTCTTGCTCTCATCGTTGATATATCCCAATACTCATCATAATATTTATTTAATGATGTAATAGCTCAGGAACATGACTTGCCCTCTTGCTCTCATCGTTGATATATCCCAATACTTATCATAATATTTATTTAATGATGTAATAGCTCAGGAACATGACTTGCCCTCTTGCTCTCATCGTTGATATATCCCAATACTTATCATAATATTTATTTGATGATGTAAAAGCTCATAGAAACGTTTATATGCTAAAGCTGCATAAAAAAATAAATGTTTCTCGGGCACATCATTTTCAAAAGTGACGAGGGCGGTAGGACTTTTTAAAATATATTTTTGACAGAAAATAGTGACGAGGGAGGAACACATATTGTAATTACTTTTCTCTCAGGAATACATCTTGGGAAGTCTAGCGGTTGTAAATGAGTTGTAGATTCAGTCACACCCGTTTAACAGACACTCATTCTTACAGTGGACTGTAGGATGATCGGGAAGCGACTAAGTCAAAATTATTTTTTTAAATGGCACTTTTTTCATTTAGCCTAAGACATACACAATTATGATTGTAGTAGGTATCATATACGAAACATGATAAAAATATCATGTATGAAGTCGTACTAAGCACATGTGATCCCACCTTAGGTAAGTGAGGTTGAGGTTCGGTCACTGAAGCAGAAAATGGGTATCCGGTGCAACAAGCTGTGTGACTATTAACCTTCTGACGCCTCACAAGCAGCTTGGCTTACCCGGAATAATAATAATCCGAATATGAAAAGGGCGCTTAGAGAATACTAATGCATGGATATATGCGAGATGCAAATATGCTAAATGCTAAATATGATATTATTTTTGGAACATAGATCGCACGTATATAAAATACGAGCTTGTGTTAATATGGAGGACTGTTTCACCATCTCTTGATGTATCTGTGATTGAGCTGGGTTTGAATCCCCATTTAGCAGTAGATCAGGATTTCAGCCTGTGGGCGGTATGAGCCTGGGAAACACATGTATCCGGCATACACAAAAGTGGTAACAAGCAGATTTGAATGCATAAAAGTCTGGAAGTGCTTCCAAGTCCGTGGAGATTGGAATGTGTCAAAGTGCGTGGAGATTGGAGTTTGTCAAAGTCCGTGGCGTTTGGTGGGGAGCGTGTCGAAGTCCGTGGAAATCGGTGAGGACCATGTCCAAGCCCGTGGAGATTGGAGTTTGTCAATGTCCGTGGAGATTGGTGAGGAGCATGTCAAAGTCCGTGGAGATTGGTGAGGAGTTTGTCAAATTCCGTGAAGATTGGGGCATGTAAAAACCCGTGGAGATTGGAGTTTGTCAATGTCCGTGGAGATTGGTGAGAAGTGTGTCAAAGTCCGTGGAAATCAGTGAGGAGCATGTCAAAATCCGTGGAGACTGGAGTTTGTCAAAACCCGTGGAGACTGGTGAGGAGTATGTCAAAGTCAGTGGAGATTGGTGAGGAGCGTGTCAAATTCCGTGGAGATTGGAGCATGTCAAAGTCCGGAGATTGCCATTGTCAATGGAGATTGAAGTTTGTCAAAGTCCGTGGAGATTGGTGAGGGGTGTGTCAAAGTCCGTGGAGACTGGACTGTGTCAAAGTCCGTGGAGACTGGAGTATGTCAAAGTCTGTGGAGATTGACGGGGACTGTGCCAAAGTCCTTGGAGACTGGTATGTGTCAAAGTCCGTGGGAGTCTATGGCGAAGTCGGATGGGGAAATTAAGCGGATGTTACAGAAAGTACGTTTTAATCATCGATTACTTTATGAAAAGTATTAAAGCTTAAAAGTCACTTAAAAGCTTTACCTTAACATATATATGCACACATCAAGTTAAATATCAGGAGTGTTATCTGTCAATCAGCAAAGGAACATCAACTCTACAACAAACTCTACACCATAACAGTACTTGTGTGTCTCGTCGACAACAGCGGTCAAGCCCTGACTCTGTTACAGGAACCAGTGACCTTGCAAATCTCTCTGTAGTTCTACGTCAGGGGCCAAATGTTGCCAATTACATCCTTGTTTCCTTTGTATGCAGGCAGGGGGTCGGCGTAGGAGCTGTTTGATCAGACATAGCTGCACATATACAGTCAGTGTCGCGTATTGCGAGCCACGCTATTCACAACTATTCGTGAGTAATCGCCCTATTAACACGTTTATACAAAACGTCAACGCCAGTGTGAGTGAGTGAGTCTGTTTTTTCGCCGTCCTGGGGAATATTCCAGTAATATGAAGGCTGGGGTTTCACATATTGTACCCATGTGGGGTGTCAAAACCGGGTCTTCGGTGTGACGAACCAACGTTTTAACCACAAGGCTACCCACGCCAGACACTAACCTGCTTCGACTGTTAACCAAAACACATTCCATTAGTCCGACAAGGCAGTAAATCGGTGTGAATAATTCGAACGGACTATTGATGACACCAAGTGTTCGCAAGTGTCAGCAGTGTTAACCTAGTGGTTAAAGCGCTAGCCCGTCACGCCAAATACTCGGGTTCGATTCCCCATACGGGTACAATATATGAAGACCATTTCGGTGACATTGCTGGCACATTGCTAAAACTGGCGTAAAACCATACTCACTAACATTATTTGCGTAAATCGACGCTCATGATGTTGATCATTGGATTGTAAGGTCGCTTAGTTAGAGATCCCTGCCATATAGGTGACATATTGCCGGGAGCGGCATTAAACAGCAAACAAAACCACAACTACCTCACTCACTAATTTAGTCTACTGGCACCGAGCACGACTGCCGTTGTACACGTGCACAGTGCGTGTGACACTCTCTCAGCTAAATACTATATAATCTCATGGTCAGCCAGTTGTGAATGAATACTGAAACAGGAAGGAGGTAAGTGTCACTCTGGCGAGGTCCTCCGAGAAATCTCGAGAAGTGCCAATCGCATGCAGTACCACATCTCGTTTTATGCACGTGGTTCAAGTGCTTGACGCAAGGGGTGATTAGCAGGGTTTCCCCCGAAAGTCGAACGCGCGATTACCCCCCTCCAAATTTGTACAAGTGGCGCCAAGTGAAGTGGTGGGGTTTATACTCCAAGTTTCCTCTGACAATACAACGTACCCCGGCCAAACTGAACATTGAGGGGATACGCTTCCGGACATCTCATGAAACAACCTCAGTCATTAGGGGGCGACATCTGATGGTGCGGAAAGTGGTTAAGCTGGCGAGGGCACAAACAATCACAACTTAGGATCACTCCACGTTACAAGTGCATGCACTCCACTGGGATAAGCAGAATTAGTTAGCCTATGATTCTTTGTAGAAATGGCCAAAGGATTAATTAAATCAAACGAGTGAGTGTGTGTGAGTTAAGTTGTACGCCGCACTCAGCAATATTCCAGCTATTTGGTGGCGGTCTGTAAATAATAGAGTCGGGACCAGACAATCCAGTAATCAACAACATGTACATCGATCTGCGAAACTGGGAACCGATGACGTGTCCACCAAGTCAGCGAGCCTGACCATCCGATCCCGTTGGTCGCCTCTTCCGACAAGCATAGTCCCCTTATATGGCAAGCTTGGGTTGCTGAAGGCCTATTCTACCCCGGGTCCTGAAAACGTAAGAGTTACATGAACGCACAATGTTATTTCAAGAAAATATTAAAATATCTTAAAAAATCATTCGTGAGTAAAGTATTACATGCCACAGTCAACGAATCATACATCTAGCCAAGTCATTGCAACATCGGAAGTTTATCGTTTATGTATGTGGTTATATCTGGGGATATATCCAGTACACAGAGAGTTGAAAACATATGTTTACGGCAACATGGCATGCACCAGACTGTACCTCTGTGTCCCTAAGAGCTAGCCTAGTGGCTCAACTGTTGACTCGCCACGTGGAAGTCCCAGGTTCGATTCCCCACATGGTATGATGGGTACAATGTGTGAAGCCCATTACGGGAGGTCCCCTGCGTGATAATCCTGGAATAATACAAAGAGAGTAATAACCCTATTCACTCCCCCTTGTACTAGAAGTACATTCTACATTTTTCATGAATTTGGTAGTCATGGTGAATGAGTGTGTGAGTATGGTTTTACACCGCTTTTAGCAATATTCAGCAATGGCAAGACGGGGATACCAGAAATCTCATTCACATATTGTACACATGGGCCTTCGGTGCAACGAGCGAACGCTTTAACCACTAGGCTACCCCACCATCCCGGTAGGATGCTGCATATCCATGTGTTGTGCTTACTTGCTGGACATCAAAGGACCGTCTGGCCGCGCATCGGTGTTTCAGTCAATATGTAGAGTCTATATTCACCTCACAATTAGCTGGCTTCGTTCCTACAATGTCAGTGGATCCCAGATGTGGGGTTAATTTTCATGATGTCGATCACTGGATCGTTTGATCCAGACGGAAGTCCTCATACATCAGGGATATTGCTGAATGTGACGTAAACAAAGAAATACATAACAAGTTATTAATACACATTTAGTATGTATTGCTGAATAAAATCCTTAAGCATTCCTTTCACAGAGCAAAATGTGCTACTACTTTAACTACATAATAATGATTTCTATGTTAAATGAATTTAAAAATGCAGTTTTAGAATTAAAACTCGTCACGTTACAAATATTATTACGTGTACGCGATTTTCGGTCGCACTTACGCGCGGTATGATTTGCCCCTTCATTTATGGAGGCTCGCTACTGAAACACCTGTCTGCTTTTTGATAATATTCATATATATTCCCACGCATAGTCAATTAAGCGATGCTGCGAAAAAGTCATTCGATGTACACAGATGTTCACTAGGAATACATGCTGTGTTTAGATGTGGTGACGCCGGAGTGCTATTTTCACCGGTCTCGCTGGAGGTGAAAACGTAGATGACATCTAAAGGAAAAGGTATTCGTCTGAAAGATGGAATATGTTGACACAACGACCTGACAGGCTGCGGAGGAGGGACAGATGAAGATGACCACGCGAGTCTGTTTGATTTCGGCTATTTCCGAGCCAGTGTCAACCTGTTCCCGTGAGTTGACGCGGAATCCCGTCGCTGAGACCAAATTCATTCATCTCGCTATTTCAGAGGGAACCCGTCGGAAAATACCTGATGTCCAGTCACGGATGCGGCAGTGAGAAGGGACGTGGCCCCCCATCTTAGTCCCGGAATTTGTCTAATCCTTAAGAACTGCTCTGTTTACAGGGAACACATTTAACACAGCATTAATGGGACTTAAACTTGTTGGAGATATGACAATAGAATTTTAAGCGGCATTTCATGGAAGCGGTTTGGGGACACTGCGCTCTGTGACAAGGTGTCAACAAGCAATAGCCTTAGTTCATTCATATCCCCTACCGGCACAACGACACACACTCCACCGTGGTGGTCAGTACCACAACCCTGCAGTGTCACAGCCTGGCATTTAGAACTGCACCAGGCAAAACGGATATGCAACAAGTAGTTGGTGTGAAGTTTCGCACTACGGGGACGCATACCACGAACGGCTGGATCTGCGCAGAGGCAAGATAGGATCAAGACTTTAATAGTGAGTTTCTTGTACGTCGAGTGAGCGTAAAAGCCTGTCATCGGTTACACGGACCCACTGCAAGCTCCATGACTTGCAGTGAATGTCACGTCGGGGACATTTGCATAAAATGTAAGGGACGTTGATGTTGCTGTTGGATTCAGTTGACCACATGTGATGGGGTCACGTACATAGGAAAGCTACAGCTATTAAGTGAGGGAGAGGCGAGCGGTGACAAAGTACCCCCGCTATCGGCTTGACAGCCACCAGGAAGGATAACGGTACATTGTGTACAGAGTAGGTCTTGTGTAACGGCCCCAGTTGACGGCTGTGTGTTGATGTGTTCACGAGAGTGAAAGCGTGGAGAGTACGAGCGCAGAGGATTGTCACAACATGCTTGGACTTGGGAAATACGAAGGGATTGTATGCAAATGATTCGGTGTAAAATTACACTTAAAGAGGGCGAAAATTCTCAGTCTTAATCACATGTTCCCGTCGTTGCGATTTGCTGCTAGCCAATCGCTGCCCACTGTGCACGGCGAGAAGGAGAATATATGAGCTATATATAGACGAGGGCCTCATTCTCCGGGGTATCCCTCTGTCGCTCAACAGGCCAGAGATAACGCTGTCAGTCATAGGTTCATCACCATCTCTAGAGTGGACACACCGCGAGCATCACCCTGGCCGACTCGTGGATAGAGAACCTCTTTGAGGGGGTGAGGATGGAGGATTTCTTACCCCTCGTCTCCAGTCTTGAACGCGAGCAGTTCACCCTTCAGCGACTCAATTCAGCCGGGGAGGAAAGTGACGCCAGCAGCCTTGACGACTTAAGGAGTCACAGTCCATCGTCGTCGGTGTGGAGTTTGGAGAGCCTTGACGATGACGTGTATTTGGACTATCTGTTCAGTCAGGGTCTTGTGGACGCTGTGGAAAAAAATGGGGTAAGCACCCCAAAGCCATCACCGGAGTCTCAAGCACCACCTGTAATTCATCAACCTATAACGCCGGTCCCCGTTGTCTGTGATTCTTCTGTGAACAGTGTAAATTATTGTACTCAAAAACCAATAGCACCACCACCCAGAGAAGCTGAGCCGGCAGAGGAAACGTTCGCGGTGCCAACAGGTAGCAATGACTTTGTGGTGCTTGGTGTTGGCTTGCAAAACCTCATGCATAACTATGCAAGCAAGGCAGCGTTTGCAGAAACCCACCGTCAGCCTGCCTTACCCCAGCAACATACCCTCCATCACCCCCATCCATCCCTGCTGCAGCGACAGGTGAACTACGGTGCTCTTGCCCAGGTTAACCAGACCGGTCACTACAGACTTCCAACCAACGGTGCCAAGTCATTGCTGACTCAAACAAGTATTCTAGAGGACGTTAAGATCAGAACGCTGAAGTCGCCGTCCCCCAAACCCCCAAATCACGTAAAGGGGGATCGTTTAGAGGACAAAATTTACCACTGCACATATGCTGGGTGTAACAAGGTGTATAGCAAGTCGTCGCATCTAAAAGCCCATCTTCGTCGTCACACAGGTGAAAAACCATTCGAGTGCACGTGGCCAGGATGTGGATGGAGGTTTTCGAGATCCGATGAACTTGCCCGTCATAAACGCTCTCATTCCGGGATTAAACCATATCAGTGTAAAATCTGTGAGAAGAGATTTTCACGTTCAGACCATCTCTCGAAACATTTGAAAGTTCATAGGAAACGTTAGTTCGGTAATAGTGTGGAAGTATGTTCATCCGGAGTCTGTGACGTCAGCCGTAACCATGGAAGCATGAAGCGCAACCGGAGAAAGTATCACGTTAATGGACATTTTAAAGGAGACGAAAGAATTGTGTTGTTTATGTAGAATGTCATGTCGGGTGACAAGTCCCGTAAACTGCAACCGCCTGGAACGATATAGCACTTTAGCTGTGTGTCGAGCTGAGCGAGGGTTTGTGACTGTGGGGACGGCATGCCCGAGGGCTGAACGGTAATGGCGACCAGCGTTAAGGACGTGGGTCTAAGTCAGTTTGTGAGAGACTTAAAAACTCTTATTCACATATCAAATCATTGTTCAATGCTTTCATGTATTTGCCCTTTATATGTAATGTTGTGGCGTGTTCTACAAAGTGTGATTAAGAACCGATTAACTGTTGATTTTGTGAGAAAAGTGACGTTATTTTGAACGCCACACTGGACGTGTCCCAAGTGTCTTTGGGAGATGTGGCAACGATAATACTGCGATGCACGGCACGTAGACTAGATTGAGTTTATCAACCTGAAGTCGGCTGAGGTCACCTAATGATGCAGGTATCTGCAGATCAAAGGTATACAGGTGAGCGCTGATCATGGCGCCACCTAGCGGGCAGGGACAAAGTGTAATTGATCGACAAAAGGACCCTTATGGACATTTTATATTCATATATATCCCACATTGTGTCACATAAACTCGGGTTATTTTTGTGTGAAGGTTTCTAATGCGTTTCTTTGATATGTTGTGAGGACATCGTCTCGACTTCTAATACGTGGGTGCAGGAGAATTTCAGCCTGCTTCATGCCCCGTGACCTCTAACCTCGCACGCGCCGCGACATCCGTGCCACGAGGACGAGTGTAGGTTTGGTCTGGGTGCAAGGCGAGTAGCAACCGGGGACTGCCACGTTCTCCCAGCTCAAACTTTGACGTGTTTACAAATATTTACTAGACGAACATTGTCTCTCCTGCTCCGTGCGACGTACACTCACGGGACAGTTCACGTTTAACTTAAAGATATTCATCAACGCCATCGATCACCAGAGAATGCTGAGCAGCCTTTATTTTCTTTAAACTTTATCGAATTATATATTTAGTAGACGTTTTAGTGAACTATTTTTAACATTCCTGGCACTTGTTCAATGAAATGTTATTTTTAAATGAAAACTGTGTCCTGTTTTCTATAATGGAACATGAAGTTCAGATAGAGTGAAATCAGGGAGGTCACATGATCAATTACCAACACAGTAATACTAATTAGTAATAGCTGCAAAGCTGACGATGCGGCGTTAAGCATTATCTACTCACTCCCTCCCTCACTTGTCTACATATTCCATGTGACATTACTCTTTAAACATTTATATAATCTAAACTTGACCCTTGTAATATGCTCTGTCAAATACTTCATACACTAAATTTACATCAAGGAACTGTCAAGTTATAATGCCCAATATATCCTTTGTACAATGTCGATGACGTGCGTGTAGTTACTGGTACAGTGTTCTCTCATTCGCTGTCGGCCAGAGTTAATTCAAAAGATTGGTAAACTGTTAAATGCCAAACTCGGCTGTCATGTAGTTGAATATTTCTCGAATATAAACAAAGGCGAACGATAACACTGTAATGTATGTACTGAACACGGAAGTCACCGTAGTTCAAAGTTTGATACAGATAATAGTTCTTGTATTGTTTATATGCTGATCGTTTCTGAGCGGAACGTGTATGTATTTTCTATAACAACAAACCGCGGGGACGAGACTGCGGGTTTGTTAGTTCAGGATATTAGTTACATGGTCCTCTAGTCTGGACGATGGTCGACGTATACCATCAGTCACACACCTTCAAGCCAGAATGTGTCTCCATCGGGCAGATAGTGTCACGTCTCGCGACTTCCACCTTAATCTTGGAGCTTCAAGAACTGGCAAATGTTACCTTTGATCGCATTAGAGAGATTCCATCTTGTGGGACACGAGGTGTGTGCTTTATGTCATACCGAGGGACTCGCTCATTTCAAGCCGGCAGCGGTATGTAGTGACGTGCAGAGTGAATGAGTGAGTTAAGTATGACGCTGCATTCAGCACAATTTCAGCTACATGGCGGCGATCTGTTAATAATCCAATTTGGACCAGACAGTCCTGTGATCAACGGCATGAGCATCGATCTACGCACTTGCGGTACGATGACGTGTCAAACAAGTCAGCGAGCTTGACCACCCGATCCGGTTTTTAGCCTTTCACGAAAGTCATGGGTTACTGAAGACCAATTTTAACCCGGATCTTCACGGACTAGTGTCATACTGCCAAACAGAAGGTAGTACACGCCATGTTTGATGTTAGGTTAAAATGAAAATATGAAAATGGTTATTAGATGATGTTTCAAAGGGATACAGTTTAAGCGTGTGGTTTAAGCATACCCTTCAGATCAATGTACCGTTGGTCTCTTTGAAATGTCTGTTTGAGACCAATATTTGTGTCCACAGGGAACACGATCGCATAGTGACCTGAAGGATGGAAAGATGTACGTGAAGATTATGGGACTGTCACGAAGGACAGACATTAGTGTATGTCAGATATATCGTTGCCATTGTTATTGACAGACGTACACCAACAACAGTATATCTGTCAGTCTCTATTGTATCCGCTTATGGAACAAAGTTGCTGATAGACCACCTCTGTGTTTAAGGTGTGACCTGTTGTTGGTTCTGTTTGTCATGTTTCTGATACTATAGCGGTAAACGTTGTTAGGATTGTCCCATGTTTTCATATGTAAGTCACCAACCAAGTAACATGTAGGAGTTCCTGAATCCCACACCGTATGGGATCAAAGACGGTGTTAGACTGCAAGACGGTGTTAGATGCTTACGTGGATTTAATATTGTTAAAGACTAAACATTAACGTAAAATGCCAAAAACTTCAAAATCATGAAACAGGTTTTCAGTACAATTAAGTATTGCGAAGTTATTTATACAATTCGTCTGACAATTTGCATTGACAGTGGTAAATACCGAACTGTTATTGCATCTGACTACCATACTTCCGTACACCTTATTACAATATTCGTATGTGTGTGTGTGTGTGTGTTCGCTCGCGAGCTCGAGCGTCTGTGTGTGTGTCTCTGTGTGTGTGTGTCTGTGTGTGTGTAAGTGTTGAAAGTAACGGACGCGACACGACATCACATCTTAACTAATTTAGTATATTGAATGTTTTGTCATACAAAATGCTGTCGTCACTGTGGGATAAATGTGATTCTGATGTAACGTAGATATGATCCTGATGTGAAATAGATATGATCCTGAGGCTAGATAGATATGATTCTGATGTGAGGTAATTATGATCCTGATGTGACATAGATGTGATCCTGATGTGAGGTAAATATGGTCCTGATGGGACATAGATGTGACTATGGTGTGATGTTTATATGATCCTGGTCGGTTATAGGTATGATCCTGATGTGACGTAGATGTGATCCTGATGTGACGTAGATGTGATCCTGATGTGACGTTGATATAAGCCCTTATCTCACATAGATATAATCTGTGTGATGTGCTTGCGTGAGGGGCAAATGATGTGTTATGAAGTATTGTATGCATGCGATGTGTATTTGGTGCTTGTGTATGTAGTCTGATGCACGTGATGTGTGGTGTATTAGTGTGTTGTGTGTATGTGTATCTCCCTTTATGGCAAAGACTTTGGTTTGATTGCGGATCGCGAATGTTTGTTTGGCATCGGATTTTCCTATCTTCATCTCTCAAAACAGAACGTTTACTTTTCTCTGTTATTGTTAACAGAGTCAGTAAGATGTCAATACCTACGTTTCCGATAAACTGTGGTAAAATATTATTAATAATATTATTTCATTTCCATATAGTCATTTCCATTAATGAATTGCATATATTTGTACACATGCGTTTTATTTGCACACGTCATAGCAAGTAATAGTATCTATCACTTGATATATACGTATGTTTACTAGTGCGGGTGAATGAGCAAGCCTGCGACATTCCAGATGTCATTGGGTATGCATGTGTGCGTGCGTGCGTGCGTGCGTGTTCAGACGACCATCATAATTACGTTGCCTTGGCTGTTTCACATAAAAATGCTCCCCTGTTGAAACATGAAAGGGAACAACACGTCACTGCAGTGTTCCTTTCTTCATTCTCCGCTTTTCACCCAAGGTGAGATGCATAGAAACCTGAAAAAGAATATGGAACACTGCTTTGTGTACACCTATTAGTTTCCCTTGTATATTCCATATGATGCTCCGATAAACACTGAAACAAGGACACGTGTTGTCTACGTCGACCGTATTGAATTAGGCATTTCCAGCGTGAGCAATGTCAATCATACACCATGAAATGTACACATCAGTTTGAAACAATTCTGGGTGAATTCCGGTGGTATATGAGAGCTTCCCGATGCAAAGTAGAGTCCTCTTGTCTGCGTGAATCACCGTTGTTTTGCTGGTGTTATTCAAGAAGCCATTTGGCTGATTGTATATTATAATTGACGACGCATTGCATTTGGTTCAAGCTGTGATTGCATTTTGGTATAGCACAGGGCGGACAGTTCATAAACACGAACGCGATATATGCAGGCAGAAAATAACAGCCTGCAGCTTAACACGTATACGCACATCCCCACGCACGTACCCACGCACGTACCCACGCACATGCGCGCTGTCGACCTGTTTGCGAAGAAGAATTTGTCCTCCACAGCTTCACGTGAAACATAATAACGGGATCGAACATATGCGCTACATGTTTTACAGGTGTCTGCAGTATTTGGCAGTATTAACGTACTGGTGGTGTCTAGGGCATTCCGGATTGGTGACGGAAAAAGGCCCGCGTTCGTTCTTTTGTTTGCTGTGTGGCACTGAAGGCAGACATTTTACACGTATGATAATACCAGACAGGTTACTCCGAGAATGTTCCATGTCCTAAATGGGTATGACAGGTGGCCAGACCAGCTGATGCCCAGGTTGTAAAGAGACACGGTCGAGGCGCTGTGACGTTTTCTGACCTGGATCGACAGAAGGACGTTCCTTGACGGCGTTTTGATGATGATGATGATGGTGATGATGACGATGTCATATCCATCTAGCGGCCATAGAATTACCTCTATACTATACACACATATTCTCTGATTAGGTGCAATGACGTACCACATTCACTATACACTATTCATATATTTCTGGTATAAACTTATAATGTTATCCTGTTGGTGGATTATATCTCTGTACTGTACACACATATCTATCGCTGTTACAGTGATGTGTCCTGGTGGTGGATTATACCTCTGTACAATACACACATATATTTATCTGTAGTATACTGACATATCATATTGGTGGATTATACCTGAGTACTATAGACACATATATTTGGCTGTAGTATATTGACATATCATATTGGTGGATTATACCTCTGTACTACGCATACATGTTTTGGCTGTAATATACTGACATATATTGGTTGATTATACCTCTGTTCTACACACACATGTGTTTGGGTGTAGTATATTGTCATATCATATTGGTGGATTATACCTCTGTTCTATGGACACATATATTTGGCTGTAGTATATTGACATATCATATTGGTGGATTATACCTGAGTACTATACACACATATATTTGGCTGTAGTATATTGGCATATCATATTGGAGGATTATAGTTCTGTACTGTAGACACATATGTTTGGCTGTAGTATCTTGACATATCATATTGGAGGATTGTACCTCTGTACTATAGACACATATGTTTGGCTGTAGTATATTGACATATCATATTGGGGGATTGTACCTCTGTACTATACACACATATGTTTGGCTGTATTATATTGACATATCATATTGGAGGATTGTACCTATGTACTATAGACACATATATTTGGCTGTTGTATCTTGACATATCATATTGGAGGATTGTACCTCTGTACTATAGACACATATGTTTGGCTGTAGTATATTGACATATCATATTGGGGGATTGTACCTCTGTACTATAGACACATATGTTTGGCTGTAGTATATTGACATATCATATTGGAGGATTGTACCTCTGTACTATAGACACATATGTTTGGCTGTAGTATATTGACATATCATATTGGAGGATTGTACCTCTGTACTATAGACACATATGTTTGGCTGTAGTATATTGACATATCATATTGGAGGATTGTACCTCTGTACTATAGACACATATGTTTGGCTGTAGTATATTGACATATCATATTGGGGGATTGTACCTCTGTACTATAGCCACATGTACTTGATTGTAGTATATTGACATATATCGGTTGCTTATACCTCTGTACTATACATACATATGTTTGGCTGTCGTATATTGATATATGTGGGTGGATCATACCTCTGTACTACATACGCATATATCTGGTTGTAGCATATGGACGTATCATATCTGTGGACTATAATCATGTACTATACACACATATTTGGCTGTAGAATATCGACATATCTCACATATAAAATCACATATCCTCTACTCTAGCGCTTGACATACACGATCCATGGTCTCTTTCATGCCTGACAAAATACTTTCATCGCGTTTTGTATGCCTGTCTGAAGCGTTCCCTAGCCATATCCCTGGCACAAACGTTCCTTCGTCTCTCATACCTGACTGAGAGATCCACGCTCTCTTTTATGCACGATCTGCATATGCCGAATAAGAAGATCCTCCCCATTGTTCATGGGTCGAGATATCCGTTGCAAACTCAGTACCCGACACAAGGGAATCCTGGACTTCAGAGCCCAAGTTAACTCATCGTTTCATCCTGGATGCCTAAAACAAGAGATAATCTGTTTCTTCCCAGCCTGCCACCAGACGTTCTTTGTTCTTTCCTTTGATCACCCCTCACATGGCACATCTGCACGAAATGTCACCTAGCAACAAGACCTTCCATAACAAAAATAAAATGATGCCCTATATGCATCACCGGGTTGATGATACACAGGAAGCTACCAAAATCCCGGAGTCAGTTGTTAATGGAAGTTATCAGGTCAGAATGACATCAGTTCCCCTTACTTATACAATGGGCATCTAATTGTGTCACTGAAGTGAACTTTAACTGCCGCACCCTTCGGACTCGCTGAAGTGGATAAATAAGCCAAAATCCTTCACACTGTCACACACTGCTGTCACCCTTCTGAGGACACATAACTGCAAGTAACAATGACGCTAGGCGGTTCACGGAATGAAGTCGTGGGGAAGTTGGTGGTTGATGGTTAATTAAATAGGGCGATACAGCAAACCACGCCATATCGTATTTTAGTTTTTCAGTCATAACATAAAAAACTTCTAAAAGGGTCATCTATGAACTCAAGTATTGCTACATGAACGTCCACCTGGTGTGTGGAAGAAAAGCCGAAACATATGACATATGCTAACACATTTATGATCCTTACTGGTTCGGGAGTACACACACTTTTGTTATTAATTATATTTGCCAACTGAAAATTGCTGGAATGTTTACAATCATACCTCTGAAACGGAGTTACGTTGTGCCAAAACAATTGATTTGTGTCCAGATGCAACGTAGGTTATATATGACACCACACTTCGAGAGAAAATTTTAGCTTCTGGTGGAGTCCGATCCCGGATTCGAATCCGAAATGCATGTGATCGCCCGCACACTGAGTCATCGACCTGTCCCACTCGGCCAGTGAGGCTTGAACAAGAGTAAAGTCAGAAAACTAGATCACGCATTAGATCCGGATCATCTACTTTGTGTTTTCCTCTTGTGAGTCAAAAGATCGATGTGATTTATTATTTATATATTTCATTAATATGTTATTGGTTTTTCACGTTAATAAAACAACCTTACACAGAATCTGTGTTACGCCTCTTTTAGCAATAGTTTTATAAAGGCGGCGGACAGCTAAAATAATCTTTACAGGGTGAACCCAAGTGGAGAATCGAACATGGACTTTCGTCTTGACGAGTAACTTCTTTAATCACCAAAGCTACTCCCTTGTATCTTGCAAACAGGCAGTCCAGCTTAACCATGTATCTCTAACACATCGCACAACACCAGTGCTCTCCAGACCCTTGGCCATACAACAGGAAGGGAACCCTTCAGTATGACAAGACAGTTCCCTCTTACTAAACCAGTTCAGAGTTTCCACCATTCCTGTACGCCCGCCAAGTACAATCTCATCAGCAGCCACAGCCTCTTCATCTTTAACCTTATCCTTAGTTGCGTCACTATCACAGTCATCTGCCTCGCCATCTTGAACGACAATGGTGGCAGGACATGCTGGTCACGTCACTTCCGACTTCACATCTATACCGGATGTGCAGACTCGAATAACGGAAGCGCAACACTCACTTGAATAAGAGGCCTTTAGTCAGCCCTTGCCATTCAAGAGATTAAATACTGTATGTCAGCCCAATTAGAGACGAGATCAGCTTAACTAATGACCTTCTTCGGACCGGATGTATCATGCGATTAGGTCTGCACAAATGCATCTATAGGTCATGGGAGTTTCAAGAACATACACAACAAATGTTTAGGTTCAACTGGCTCGCTGATGAAATGGAACTGCATATGGCAATGTATATATAGAATATGTAACAATCAAATGTAGTCAAGTGTTCGTCGACGGGATAGAGAAGCTGTCTAATTAATAGTCAGAGTGTTCCCATTGAACCTTTCTGTATCAGTCAGTATTAATAGTGATATGATTATACGTTAGTGAAGTATTAATAGTGATATACTAGTAATGAAATGTCCGATCAGAGTATTCACATTGAACCTTTCTGTATCAGTCGGTATTAATAGTGATGTGATTATACGTTAGTGAAGTTTTAATAGTGATATACTAGTAATGAAATGTCCGATCAGAGTATTCACACTGAACCTTTCTGTATCAGTCGGTATTAATAGTGATATGATTATACGTTAGTGAAGTTTTAATAGTGATATACTAGTAATGAAATGTCCGATCAGAGTATTCACATTGAACCTTTCTGTATCAGTCGGTATTAATAGTGATATGATTATACGTTAGTGAAGTTTTAATAGTGATATACTAGTAATGAAATGTCCGATCAGAGTATTCACATTGAACCTTTCTGTATCAGTCGGTATTAATAGTGATATGATTATACGTTAGTGAAGTTTTAATAGTGATATACTAGTAATGAAATGTCCGATCAGAGTATTCACACTGAACCTTTCTGTATCAGTCGGTATTAATAGTGATATGATTATACGTTAGTGAAGTTTTAATAGTGATATACTAGTAATGAAATGTCCGATCAGAGTATTCACATTGAACCTTTCTGTATCAGTCGGTATTAATAGTGATATGATTATACGTTAGTGAAGTTTTAATAGTGATATACTAGTAATGAAATGTCCGATCAGAGTATTCACATTGAACCTTTCTGTATCAGTCGGTATTAATAGTGATATGATTATACGTTAGTGAAGTTTTAATAGTGATATACTAGTAATGAAATGTCCGATCAGAGTATTCACATTGAACTTTTCTGTATCAGTCGGTATTAATAGTGATATGATTATACGTTAGTGAAGTTTTAATAGTGATATACTAGTAATGAAATGTCCGATCAGAGTATTCACATTGAACCTTTCTGTATCAGTCGGTATTAATAGTGATATGATTATACGTTAGTGAAGTTTTAATAGTGATATACTAGTAATGAAATGTCCGATCAGAGTATTCACACTGAACCTTTCTGTATCAGTCGGTATTAATAGTGATATGATTATACGTTAGTGAAGTTTTAACAGTGATATACTAGTAATGAAATGCCCGTGCTTTCTACTCTTTTATATGGAGAGGAAGGTGGCTTATTGGTTAAATCGTTCGCTTATCACGCCAAAGATCCTGATTCGATTCCCCATAAGGGTACTATATGTGAAGACCATATCTGAAATATTGCTAAAAGCGGCGTAAAACCATACTCACTCACTATTCGTTTATTGTACAACATCAGTGAAATTTGACGCGATATTTTCATTTAGTAAATATTACGTTCTTCCGATCATTTTCATGTCAACACACCACGTCATGCATTGTCTGATGTCCTCACTGAATAATTATTGTCCAATACTGTCAATATTTATGCTGCAATACAGGTTTCTTTGATTATTAAGGTTCATATATTTTGTATAAATGCAAGATTATTTTGATACTACATAGGTACAGTTACTTTCTATTAAACGACCTGATGATATTCATCGAGAGAAATTAAAAAAAATGGAACCCAAAACTACAAGGAGGAAAAGAGAATGAGGCTTGCTGGCATTAATTAGTGTCTTTCACAGGAATAAGAGAATGATGCTGACAAAACTTCTTATACCAATCCACTTTGCCATGAAATAAACGCAACACATGTCACTGTTTTGTTAAACTTGAGTGCTGATTCTGAACCATCTCCCTCCCCCAACCCTCATTAGCCCCCTTCCACACACAGACAGACAGACAGACAGAGAGACACACATACACACACACACACACACATACAACCCCTACCCAACAAAAGTCCAAAACACCGAATACGCAAGGGCCTCGGTATTGTAAAGTGCATTGTTTACATGTTGATACCTGTGGTTATGTTCTTCGTTAATTCCTATGTTACCTACGTTGAATATTCAGACAATGTAATGTATGTTGACGCCGTGAAACTAATGGCTTGTTTATTGCGACTTTGTCATTGTTGTGATCTTGTCAGGTCAGAGGTCACGTGAAGACTAGGATCGTACAGATGCGCGTGAAAACGCGGCCCTGCCCTTGAATATTCCGTCCATTACACTCACAACTCGAGACGGCACCGACATGAACGTGATACCACTGTTTCATCTCCAAGATACATGTGCAGGTTCAGATGTACTTCAGTGACCTACAGCGCGTTGTTGTTTGGGGTTAGCGAGGCATCAACACCAGAGCCTAATAAACACAGTGCAGCTGAAGTGCTGAAAGATGATGAAGTTGGTTTTAGTCCTCTGCATTAATTACTTATTAATCCCCAGCATTCAAAATGGTCTTTTAAGAATAGCTTCAAGAAAATGATTGCCGTTGTTTAGAATATTTTTGTAGGAAATTGTAGTGCCTGTTTTTAGTGCCCGTTGAGATTTACACCCAATCATTTCATGGTCCGCAGTTTCTGTTACATGTGGTTTGTTTTGTTTGTTTGTTGTCTGGAAATAATTGAATTTTGGACTAGAGAATCCAGTGATCAAAAGCATGATAGAATACGATGACATGTGTCAACTATGTCAGCGAGTCTGACCATCGGATCTCGACAAGCATGGATTGCTGAAGACCAAAAAGAATGAAATTGCATTTTATTCTCTATACAATGCAGATATTTGTTCCGTTGTTGTTTAACTCAACACAAGAGTCAGGACCAGACAATCCAGTGACTAGCACCATGTGCATCCGACAACGCGCCTGCTCTACGATGATATGCACTATCCACCTTTGCGAGATTGAATAGTCGATCCCGTTTACAGCCTCTAACGACAATCATAGGTGGTTGACGACCAGTTGAAACCAGCAAAGAGAAGGTGTTGTTGTTGTTGTTGTTGTTTGGTATAAGTGTCCTCACTATCCCCAAAGCATAAATGAAATCATGTATTAAGGTTACCGTAGTAATATCACAACGTGCACTGTCCCGTGGTGACATATCGGGAATAACGCTATCAGCAGTTTACAATAAAACTCATCAACCTTGGCATTTTGAGCTCGTCGCATCTCATGAAACGTTTTCACCAACTTTCAGCAACCCTGAGCGCAATGCAGTCGCGACTATACTCAAAGTCAAACACATCCATTTAATAATAGCCGCTGAAACGTAAATAAGCCGTTTAATACTGACTGTCTACCACCAGTGCAGATCGATATGCAGATTAGTTTAAGTTTTTATGGAATGCGGTTCAAATTAGTTGTTGAAATTGTTTTATTCATATTTATATACACTGTTTCTGTTTCTATAATTTCTAATATGAATTTGAAGTTAGCATAAAATGTCACCATAACCTGTTAAAAAGTTGTTTAGTTTTAAAATTGTAATTTAACTTGAATGTTTTTATATTTTAATTTTTCTTTCAAACCTTCAGAGAAACACAGAAATAATGGAAAATGTGAAATATCGTAAACAAGTATGCGGCTGTTATTTATATAGCTTTGCACTTTAACGGGCCAATGTTTTCACGGTAAAGGCTATTGTGGCGACATATGGCGCCTGCAGATAGTGAAATGGCACATGTAATGGAACGAGCTGCTATCTGTTTTGGCCAGAATGGTACACTTCTACTACAGATACGGTGATATGGGTATTCATTTCACGTATCTTTTGTGTCAAGGCAGGTTGAAGGTCGGGACAACAGTGTCCGCGTTAAGAGCAGGACTTGTACTGGAGGGAACGGACATTTTTATAGATATAGATAAATATCTTAAGATAACGCGTACGATTTGATAACTGACAATTCATGTCATGTTATAAAACGCCATTATCTCTCGTTGTATGTCATTAAATGGTTAAACTGCATCCGTTATCTGTCTGTTTTGCTCTGCTCTACAGCGGAAGATCGACGGTTCGATACCCAGCCGTTTCATTGTAATGGACGATGATGGAGTAGCCCAGTGGTTAAAGTGTTTGCTCGTCACTCTAAAGAACAATGTGCGATTCTCTTCTTGGGTACACTCTGAAATGGCCAACTGCAATGGGCCCACCGTGATAGATTAATGCTGAAAACTATAGTCACTCACTCACTCTGTGGCAGTGCATGTAAACTGGCTAGTGCTAAAACAGCATTAGTTCCAAATCCAAGTGAACACTACGCATATAAGGACGCACGTACTCAGGCGCGCAAGTGCAATAAATCTTGAACGCTGCGTTAAAGCCCTTTCAGGATCTCAATGAAACAGATTAGCCTTGAATGGCACATGTTGAAGCGCAACTTCGTTGTTCATTGACGTGATAGTTGTGATGTTTGATATACAATATGTCACTGTCACCCTAATTGCATTTGCTGATTTACTTACTGGCAAACAAGGATAGGTTTAGCACCAACTTGACAAAGCACTGGCGCTTGTTGTTGTGAGCGAAGGGCCCTAGCTTGCCCGCGATCAAGTGTAGTTCGATGGGTGAATCAATTTCATCGTCATGTACTGCACGTACACTAGTTTACATCTGCTCTACCTTTCACAAACTAAATGCATTTCCTTATTGCCGTGCACCGCCATCATCAGGTAAGAACTTTCTCTGTTCCGGTCCGACTTGTCCTTGTTTGCCTTAAGCATGTTTTTCATATACAACACAACGGAGAAGAAGAAAAATGTGCTAAATGAAGCATGCCATTGTACCCACATATAGACATGGTCCTGATAGGAAGAACCTGGGCAGTCGTGCAATGCATGAATCCCATTTCCGGTGTCCCACCCCCATGACATTGTTGGAATATTGCTCAATGCGGCCTAAAACTAAATTCACTCACTTACATACAATGAACTAAATCATAATTGATTATGCATAAGTTTAGGGGAAATGTGTAAGTGAAGCCTGAGGACACAGTTTCAACAAAAGATAAAAAAACCGTCCCTCCTAGCATTTATCTCTTTAAACCGTTTATCATGTTTAGTTTTTTTTCAGTATGCACAACTGTGACTTTGTGAAAATCACCCATTTGAAGCTTACCACTTATTTCATTACCAATTTGCTGAACACACTTGGTTATGATATTTGGTTAGCTTGATATCTGAGGTGTCCAGAAATGGTTGATGGACCTTCAGATCACTTTGCCAAATGCCATTTTGGTGACCATATCTAAATACGACCGCCAGTTTTCTCTTCAAATATAGGGGATTAGGGAATCCACGTCGTTGTGATGAAAGCTGTCCATGCGTGGCAAATGGATTCCGTTGCACTCCAGCATGCAAATTGATAAACTGTGTCAACATGGAAGAAGAGAATGGGGACCAGTCGGACAGTCAGTCTATGGATGACAGCGACAGTGTTGAAGAATATTGAATATGAGTGTAAAGGGAATTTGTAATGCACTAATAGGAGCCACAATGTAACCCTGTTGCATGATACTGGTTTAAAGTGTTAATACATTGTTGATCAGTCAGTCGCGAACTGTGTGTCAACTATAAGTAAAAACCAAAAATAGTAAAACTGAATTCTGAACGACTAAAAATGTGGCCCGCTCCAGCAAAACCAGGCACAAGTAGCGTCAGTGACAAGGGTCTTGATCCCCTGATTTATACGTACGGTAACCTTTGTTGCGTCCGTGGAGTGCAACGGTGTCTATTATCAGCTATTCATAAGAAAGGTAATTAAAATAATTTTTGCAACTTGTGGCTGGTTTTGCTGGAGGAAGTCACAATGAGTTGAATTTCGGTTTTAGAATCTTCATTTCCTGTTATTTTCAGTGTATTCAGAGTGTATTTGCGCACTTGACTTGTAACGGTATTGCAAAATATAGCATCATTTTCCAAATGTGCTGAAAAAGGCTTATGTTTGAAAAACGGATTATTGGATCAAATAAATGTGAATTACAGTCAATGTAACAGTTGTTGTGGATGCCCAAGACACCCCTCTAACCTACCCAAGTCATATTTTGCCCATCCTGGATCCTTTTATGCCTTTGGGATTGAACATATGAAGGAAAATCGTGAACAATGCAAAAAATTATCACCTTTTCAAAGTATTTTGCAAATATATAGCAGGTAATTTTAATTAAACAACACAAATCATGTATCAGGAGATGCGGAGTTTTATTAGGAACATTTTGAGCCCATTTGGACATCAATTGGTCAATCGTGTGTAGAGTTATGGCGGATTCCCTAACCCCCTGTATTTGAAGAGAAAACTGTCGGCCGTATTTAAATATGGCCACCAAAATGGCATTTGGCAAAGTGATCTGAAGGTCCATCAACCATTTCTGGACACCTCAGATATCAAGCTAACCAGATATCATAACCAAATCTGTTCAGCAAATTGGTAATGAGACCTCCAATTTTGACATCTGGCACATGGTCTATTACACGTATGCAATCAGTACGGGTCAGGTGACTCAAAGACAAAATATGTTCTTTCCCTAGTGCTACAGATTTTCCTCTCCGGTAGAAAATCCGACACCGCTCGTTGTATACACTCATTATCCGTTGACAGAGAACATATAGTTTGACAACTCAAATAAAGATACGTTATAAAAAATTTTGGTCAGTCACGCTTTACCCAACGTACCCATTCTAATAAACTTTCCGCATTTAACTCACGTGCCATGCATTGGAAAAACATTAACATATATTTATGTGTTTAAGATAAGCTGAAACGTCACGAAGTCTACTACAGATCCCAACAAAACCTACCCTCCTGCCCTCGATAATCGCTCCTTGAACAAGAAGACGCTGCCTTTTCGTGTAAGATGACCACAAGTCCGAGAAATGGGCGCTGAAAAATGGCGTGAATGTGGACTTGTAATAAAACAGAAGCAGCAGTAGTGAAGTGGTAGATTGCAGTTAGATATAAATCCACGTTGAAGCAAGTAAAAGAGTATGTGTGTGTGTGAGTGAGTGAGTTTAGTTTCACGCCGCACTCAGCATTATTCCAGCAATAAGGCGGCAGTCTGTAAATAATCGAGTCTGGATCAGACAATCCAGTTATTAACAACATGAGCATCGATGTACGCAATTGGGATACGATGACATCTTTCAGCCTGACCATCCGATCCCGTCAGTCGTTAGTCTTACAAGCATGGGTGATTGAAGATCAGTTCTACCCCGGATCTTCTCAGGTCTATACGTGCATGAAAGCCGTGGAGGTTTTTTTCATTTCTCAAAGTACACTAAAAAACCTTGCACCAACGAAAGAACAAATTGTAACAGTGGTCATTTATTGACAAGTTACACACTTATGTGTGTCCGGTGTTCGCCGTTATTTACAGTTCGTGAGTGGAATATATTTAACCTCGTTTACTGGGGTGCACAATAGACGGGTAGACGTTAGGGGTCGCGGAAATGGGGTATAAAGGGCCGGGGAAGGGAAGGGAGATGACGGTCATTGTGTTAGCAAGACAATTGGTCATTCCCATGGTATTTACCAGTTCAACTTACAATATTACCTGTTCGTGCTTAGGTATTGTAAACTGCATGTTGTAGACGTGGCATATGTGTGCGCCACCAATACACGAACCTCGCACATGGTTTAAGGCAACATGAAGTCCATTGTCACAATCCATCGGGGGGGACCTACAACATATGGGGTGGCAACCGGGTGTAGCAGGGTCCGAGTGGTTTTGTCGTGGCTAGTGGTAGTGGCTAGTGGTAGCGTGGATCTTTGTTAAAAAATAATTCTGATTTATCATAGTGAGTATTCGGACAACCCTTAAGGGTTATTTGACTTTACTATATTGCCAGTAAAGTTAACGTTACCCCGTGAATATACCGTTAGTCTGTCATACAGACCCTGAAGAGAATGTAAGAAAAGCCCAAGTCCAGAAAATTTGGCAAGTTTAGATTTCTACAGCTTTAGGATAGAGAAACTCCCAGGGCTCCTTTTAATCATTTTTTAAAAATATTAACCATTTTTTCTGTAAAACATGTGAGTTCGTTTCAGAGACTAGTTGTTAGTCCAATATGTCGTCAAATATACACAGATGTATATATCATCTCTGTGTTGGCCCTATTTGAGCCTCCTATACATGTCTGAGACAGCAGCCATGACAGTGACATACGTTAGTGTTTACAAAGGTCACCACAGTCGGGTCAAGGGTTAATCAGCCCGTGACCTTCAGACATGTGACGCTGCCAGTCCGTGAATTACATGGAGGCGAGTGCATAAAGAATGCATCTGTGTCATCTTGAAATGCTTCCACGTCACCGACTCAAGAATGACGGGGTCATTAAATACGTTATCGGTTAACGTCATAAATTTGCAGACGTTATGTTACGTCACATGACAGAAATAGGTACCATTTTCCTTACAACTAGTTACTTGTCAGTGTACTTTGTTGCATCTAGTCGAAATCCTTGCTTCGATTCAAACCGAATATGCCCGAATGCTTGACCATGGACAAGTTTGGACAATGGAATATAGCGTCAGGTTCTCTATTATGTAACCACGTGTCGGTTCACCGACAAAAGCAATAAAAAAATCGGGGCTTTGCACGTTGTATCCATGTGGGGAAACGAACCCCGGTCCTCGGTGTGAAAAGCCAAGAGCTATAACCACTAGTCTAACCCACCGCACTTTTCTTCATGAGAAACACGTGTAATTAGACATATGGAGGTTCCACGTTTGATCCAATTAACAATCAACACGAGCTTATTGTTACTTAAAATCGTACGGGTGGACGAATCTAAGAAAAATATGGATTAGTGTCGAACGCAGCACTTCAAGGATAAAGTTAAATACGAATCGAACGAACGTGTGACTGAGTTAAACGCTGCTTTCAATAGTGAGCGATTGAATGAGCGACTTTAGTTTCACGCCCCTTATGGCACTATCCCGTCAACATCACGTCGGGGGACGCCAGAAAGGTACGTCACACATTGTAATAATGTGGAGGTTCGAACCTGGGTCTTCGACGAGGGAACGCTTGAACGTCTGGGCCGTCTACCGCCCTTGCTTTCAACAGTATTTGATATGTTTCACACCATGCTGTCTTGAAGTGGTGGGTTGAATGAATAACATAATAAAGCAAATAATGTACATGGCATCATATTGACAAGAACAACACAGTGGATCGACGCGTTTACAGGCGAATTTGGGGGTTGTACTTTAGAATTGTACTGGTTTTGAATTGAAACGTGGGGTCAAAGGCAGAAATGCGTTATGGCTCAACCAAACACATAAGGTCTTGTACACATGGTGACATTTCCTGAAATCAGTCTGTCAGGCAAATGTATCAGATTAGCTGGTTAGTGAGTATTAGTGGATACGGCGGGCGGGCTGTTCAACCTGTGGATTATTTAATATACATGTCAGAGGTTTACAGTGCTATATGAATAAATCAACTAACTGGGCTTAGCCGAGATAACTGGTGCTTAGTTACAACAGAGCTACCCAATGTACGCGCTCGGGATTACCAATGCTTCAATGGATGGTGGCCAGTGGATATAGCAGTTGCGCACATCGCATAGAGATCAGTTCGATTCATTAATAGGAACATGTTGTTTGGTCTTGTGATTATCATTTCCATTGTAAATTCTCTATAAAATATAAATGAGGACCAAAATGAAAGGGATAAAATTAAATTTTTCAAGATGACCAGAAACGACAATCCCATTAACACAATATTAATGGTTCCATGTGTAATGTTGCCATCCTGTAGCCCCGAAAAAACCGATAGCTGGTCACCTCATATGCTGGTTTCGAATCCCCATGTGGGTGCAATGTGTGAAGAGAATTCTTGGTGTTCCCCGCAAAGAAACTCCTGGAATAGTGCTAAAAGCGACCAAAACTCATTCCACTACCAAACCTACAGTGAAGTCCTTGCGTCCCCAGCAAAGTAGCATGTAAGTATTCACTTCATAAGCTCTGGGCATGTTCAACATGTAATAATTGTTTACTACTACCTCGCACCAAATCTCCTACAGGGCTGGCCTTAGGGTGCCACATTTCACGTTCTGTGTTAGCTCCCCTAACTGCTGGCTACCGATCCTGACCTCATACTGAGATAAATCTAATTAAAAGTGAAAAATAGGTGTGGGTATGAGGGTAGGGTGTGTCGAGATTACCCTTACCAGTGTATCAAATTTTGACATCCCATGTAAATAGTTCACTATAGCATGCATGAATAGTTTATGTGAAGAAGTTGTATAATATATATTACATGGTCATGCTAGATAACGGGGTGAAACCCTCATCGTCGCTCTCACTACAATGAAAAGGTTACTCATCGTTATCTTGTTATCCTTCTTTACGCTATTTTTATACCGCGAAAACGGGTTGCAACAAAGTCAGTGTAAGTGTATATGACGTTACGAGTCCAAGCACTACGTCATTGCTATCTCCAAGTATCTCTTCAGTCCCTCTACAAACTCACAGTGACAAAAGGTTACTCATCGTTATCTTGTTATCCTTCTTTACGCTATTTTTATACCGCGAAAACGGGTTGCAACAAAGTCAGTGTAAGTGTATATGACGTTACGAGTCCAAGCACTACGTCATTGCTATCTCCAAGTATCCCTTCAGTCCCTCTACAAACTCACAGTGACAAAACTCGGACGATGACGACGGTGGTGATAAATCCTTATCAAATAGTCATGACACGTGTTCGCGACAAGGAGAGCTTACTGGTGATAAATCACTATCAAATAGTGATCACAAATGTGTTCGCGACAAGGAGAGCTTACTGGTGATAAATCACTATCAAATAGTGATCACAAATGTGTTCGCGACAAGGAGAGCTTACTGGTGATAAATCACTATCAAATAGTGATCACAAATGTGTTCGCGACAAGGAGAGCTTACTGGTGATAAATCACTATCAAATAGTGATCACAAATGTGTTCGCGAAAAGGGGAGTGTATTGGTGATAAATCACTATCAAATAGTGATCACAAATGTGTTCGCGACAAGGAGAGCTTACTGGTGATAAATCACTATCAAATAGTGATCACAAATGTGTTCGCGACAAGGAGAGCTTACTGGTGATAAATCACTATCAAATAGTGATCACAAATGTGTTCGCGACAAGGAGAGCTTACTGGTGATAAATCACTATCAAATAGTGATCACAAATGTGTTCGCGAAAAGGGGAGTGTATTGGTGATAAATCACTATCAAATAGTGATCACAAATGTGTTCGCGACAAGGAGAGCTTACTGGTGATAAATCACTATCAAATAGTGATCACAAATGTGTTCGCGAAAAGGGGAGTGTATTGGTGATAAATCACTATCAAATAGTGATCACAAATGTGTTCGCGACAAGGAGAGCTTACTGGTGATAAATCACTATCAAATAGTGATCACAAATGTGTTCGCGACAAGGAGAGCTTACTGGTGATAAATCACTATCAAATAGTGATCACAAATGTGTTCGCGAAAAGGGGAGTGTATTGGTGATAAATCACTATCAAATAGTGATCACAAATGTGTTCGCGACAAGGAGAGCTTACTGGTGATAAATCACTATCAAATAGTGATCACAAATGTGTTCGCGAAAAGGGGAGTGTATTGGTGATAAATCACTATCAAATAGTGATCACAAATGTGTTCGCGAAAAGGGGAGTGTATTGGTGATAAATCATTATCAAATACTCATGACACATGTGTTCGCGCATCGGTGACAAATCACTATCAAGTCGATCATTACAGACCGCCCTCATATAGCTGGACTATTGATGGCTAAACTAAATTCACTCACTCAGTATCTCTACCATTTTGGAAAGCTTTAATAAGGCCTTTTCAAGTGTATGTTGCAATATGAGTGAGTTGAGTTTTACGCCGCACTTAGCACTATTCCAGCTATATGGCAGCTGTTTGTAAATAATCAAGTCTGGACCAGACAATCCCGTGATCAGCAGCATGAGCATCGATCTGCACAATTGGGAGCCGATGACATGTGTAAACCAAGCCAGCAAGCCTGACCACCCGATAAGCGTAGTCGCCTTTTTTTGCAAGCTTGGGTTGCTGAAGACCTATTCTACCCCGGATCTCCACGGGTCTGTTGCAATATGAAACGTAAAGAAAGGGATCGAAAGGATTTATGATCCCGTGTAACATGTTGATCATGATCATGAGTATACACAAGGAAGAGGATGCATGTATTTAGCACACTGATAGCAGAGTCATCTGAGATTTGCCTCGACCTTTGAACGCGACACTCTGACAGTATTGTAATTCGCTTCACAAACAACGCTCTTGACTGACTAACTTCCATCTGCTCCGCTAATGACAAACCTGATCATATTACACGTGCGCGGTGTTGTGCATACTCCAAACATAACTTACATATACGTAGCAATGCTTCACACCGATACTTTTGACCGTGTTGGGAGTTCAGTGTTGACCTCTCACCTCCATCTCCTCACGTCATGGGATCGCGATATGGCGTCGTATTTGAACGTTGTAATTAACTTCATAAAGCGCTGAGACGGCGCTAGCTGTTACGGGCACGTGGGGCACGGATTGAATTTCCTTTATGAGCGCAGTGTTGTCTGCAATTAATTTGGGGAACGGTATTACTTACTCTCGAACAAGGCAGTTCAAGCCACCAATTGTACATACTGTCATATAATGTGTACGTAATGTAGCAACTATATGAAACTTTGCAACGTGATACGGCTTATTACGGTGAGACTAAGACAAGACACGCTTACAATGCTAACGTGTTTCTTTAATGTCTTGTTTCATGGAGATAAGGTCGCATATAAATATATTCTTGTTTCTCACTGCTACCCGACTCTACACTAGAGAAAATGCAACTTTGACTTTCAAAATTTGCATGAATGTTTTACACTTTTAAGTTCTGATTTTCTATCAGAGACAATGTGAAAATTTCCACATAAATCAAAGGGGTTGAGCATAAAATAAGATGTAAAAATAAAATCCGCCAGCCCGAGCCACATGTTTTTACAAAGTGATGAGAAACAAGAATATTTTTTTGTGTAGCCTAATCTGCTGAAGTGTGCCGATAACAATGGAGAGTACAGAGAGTACAGATTAGATGACAGTGTCTATCTGTGGACAGCAGCGTCATCAGATAGCCAGCTGCACAATGGCGGTTATCAGTATCTTTCCTTTATTAAGAATTGATTTCTTGGTAATTTTGCGACCCCTGATCGAAGATCCCGGTTAGAACTGATCTTCGCGAACCGACGCTTAACACGACTAACAGGATGGAAGAATCAGGTTCGCTGACTTGGTTGACACATGTTATATTATGTAGATGAATGCTCATGCTGGTGATTACTGGATTGACTGAGTGCTAGCGTGTTGCGTGCCAGCGTTAAACAACAAGCAAAACTGTAGTTTTTCTCTAAGGATGATCATCGTGTTTGATGAGCGATTGTTGTTTTAGACCGAAAGTGGTTGATAGCATGGGCTTCAAACTACCCGGCAATGACACTGTTACAAAATCAGTCAGGAGAGACATTGTGACCTTTCGATGCTCATTTTAAGTCAGACCCTGTGATGATCTGGGATAGAGCTTCCCCAACCCATGCTTGCAGAAGGAGGTAGCAAAGGGATAGTCAGGTCCCCTGACTTGGTTGACGCATTTCACCGAATTAGTAGTTCTGAAGCCAATAACTAGATTTTCTGCTGTTGACCGCTGTCACACTGCAGAGTACGACTTAAAACTACGAACACATTTTGTCAGGTTATGAAACAATTGTTTTGGGGATTGATTGATTGAGTGAGTGAGTTTACTTTTACGCCGTTTTACCAATATTTACTGAACATTTCTAGAATTATACGTACTTCCCGAAATGCAATGAAAGTTATGCATAAATTCGGAGAATATTAGGAGTAAGAAATAACGAACATGAGTGCAGTCAGTTTGCACAGCACGCATATATTTCACAGGGAAAGACCGCCTAAATGTATGAATGCATTATATTTTAACTTTCATTTTTAAATTTAGAATTTCACGAATATATATATGTTATTATTACTTACCGCGACTGACAAGTAGTATCACATAAATTGGTTTATTACAAGCGACAAACGGAACTTGATGGTCATCTCATCCGAATCACAGAATCTCACATGCTTAATCTGTCTGAATATTGAAGCTGTATTGACATTTATTAAACATTAGCTTTCAGAAAAGTCAAATCACAAACATCCCTTATCGAACACACTTCAATCTCTTCTGGATAGTGAAGGTTTCTTGACGTTTATTAAACAATAAGTTTCATTAGCGTCAAATCATAAACTTTAAAATTCTGAACAACTATGACTGGATTTTCATTGTAATTGATTTTGAACTTAAAGACTGAACTGACTCATTTGAATTAATATTCATTGTTTAACAATTCATAATTATGCCCGAGAGACATTCTAAAACGCATACCTGAATATTAAAGTGTCATATGCATATACATGTTTGTCATAACACCGCCACAACACCCGACTCCTATTTCCTGACAATTAATGGAATCTACCTATCTGCTTAAAGACACTTCCTCTTCGACCTTCATGACGTAATACTTACAAACACTTAAACGCCAGCGTGTTCATGGCAGATGAGCGTAAGAATCTGGGTTGCCATGGTGAAAGTTTCGTCAGATTAATCCCAGTTTGAGGTGTGCGGATCCGACATCGTTACTGCTGAAAGGTTGACATATCTTGCAGTGGGATATGCCTTCAGTATGATCATAATGGCTTTCCTTGTCATATCCAAGCAAGCGTATAAACACTGACTGAAAGATACATGCGATATAAGCTAGTCATGACATAAAATATGATTTATTGCAAGATGTTGGTTCTTTGAGGCGTATATAACATATGTTTTGAAATTAATTACCCGGTTGTTATGTAACTTATCATACAAACTGTGGCACGAACCGCACTTGATTGTAAGTCTACATGAAGTTATAAAAAACTTAAGTTCAGGCAATGCTGCTCTGTTGCACATGAGGCAGTTTTGCATTATAGGTTAACATCAGTTATATGGTGAAAATGCATTAAAACGACCCGTTAAATTATGAAGTAATGCAATAGATGAATGTGTCAGATATATCGGGATGCAGTGTAGGATCTGTCAGATATATTGGGATACAATGCACGATCTGTCAGGTTTATCAGGATGCGGTATACCACCTGTCAGATGTATCAACATGCAGTATAGATCCTGTCAGATATGTCGGGATGCAGTATACGATGTGTCAGATATATCGGGATGCAGTATACGATGTGTCAGATATATCGGGATGCAGTATACGATGTGTCAGATGCAGCAAATTATGTGTCAGACGTGGAGATGTAGTACTGGACCTAACAGATACATAGAGATGCAGTATTGGACTTGTCTGATACTTCGAGATGCGTTGTAATGCTCCTTTAATGTACAGTGATGTCGTGGGTTCTGCCAAATATATCGATATGCTTAGATAAGATCATTCGATCAATGACGTTATGAGAGAAAACCCGAGTGAAGTGCACTAACGAAAAAAGCACGTTATTAATTCCATGTTATAGCATTTAAGGATACATTCACAACAGTGACGTTCATTCATAGTGTGACATGTTAGGGTTGCCCGTTCGGGCGGACGTGCTGCCTTTCAACAAATTCATTTCCAGGGAAGATATACAAGTGAGTTGGTTGTTTAGTCTTATGACATGGTAGACTTAAATGATAATTAACGCACGCAACGTCAGCGATAAAGAATACCTAGTTTTGGGGTAACCCCCGAAATATATTCATTTTAGAGTAAAAGGGAAATCTGATTGCTGAATACGTGAAGGATGACACCGGGTATTAGCGAAAAGGGTGAGCATGTGATGTCCAACCAGAAACACAAGTCATGCATTTCAACATTTACTCCGTAACATGTAAGTAATAATAGAATATTGCCGTAGACGATGAAATGGCTTTCACTCTTGCGATGAATATGGAGACTCGTTTAGACGCTTACCACGTCTCTTCATGTGACTTTTCATCTCTTTACAATTCCTCAAACTTCAGAGTTCGTGATTGCACTCCATCTGCAGAAGGTACGGTAAAAGAGTCGATCTCTCCGCAGAGTTTAAAACATTACTTGCCATATAGGCGTTGCTCAGGCAATCTAACAATAGGTGAACTTATATAGTCGCCGTTTAAAATTAAAGGGTTTCCAGGGCACGTGCGAGGCATTTAGTAAACACAAAGACTTGAGAATAATTGCCAAATTCCTTTCCGATCTACCCTGCCATTTACCATGTTGATAGGTTTTTTAATGGGTGTGTACAATATCGAAAAACTATGGAACCCCAAGGAGGATATTTCGCAAGGTTTGGAATTGTCAACAACTACGAACAGGTATGAGTGTGTTTATTTTGTTGGTTTGAACTTTTACATCTGAGAACTGTTCTAGTCAGAGTCTAAACGAAAAAAGGAAAAGAAATACATTACAAATTTTCACGAACAAATACAGTCAACTCTCGTCTATCCCACACTCAATAATCCAACATTCACGTTAATCCGACCCAAAATTAGGGAACCATTTAAAACAGTGATAATTACTCCTGTTAATCCGACATCCTCGCATTCCGACTCCGACATACCAATCCAGCAAGTGATTGTTGTAAATACATTGTAAAAACATTCGGTAATCCGACAATCAACACTCTTCTTAATCCGACATATTCCTCTGCAACCACATGTGTCGGATAAACGCAAAGTCAATTTACAGAAGAGCATTATCAGAATGAATCCTAGATTCGAACCTACAATCAGCGGATCCTACAGCAAGTGACAAGTCGCTGATCTTTAGACTTATGTGTCATCCATGTCTTCTGCACATGTGTATGATCTTATAGTGGAAAACTGAAACCCAATCCAGGTGGATCCCATACCAAACCAAACCGGACTGTAAGACTCATGTCTGATGTCCTCCGCCGTGATATTGCTGGAATATTGCTAAAGGCCGCAAAGCCATACTCATATATAGCTAAGTTTCAAAATATCATGTCAAACCACTGATTACAGAACAGTACTAACATATCGTGTTTACTGGGTTCCGTCCTATTGTGCAACCAGAATTTTTAGACTAAGTCACTCAAGTGGCATCCTCGATATCTCCTGGGTATACGTTCCGATAAGTCTCTACTATACCCTAGACGCATCTGCGGGTCGGCCGATAATTTTATTACCACCCTTTGCTGGCTCCGCATTCTCACAGTAGCCAATCAGCAAGGCCGCCGTTATAACCGAACTTGCCAGTGTCAACAAAGGTCGTAGCAGTTGCAACTGCGACGGTTTACTTGCCGTGCGACTCACAATTTGGGGAAATCATACAGGCAAATTCATAGGTCCGAAACCTTTTCAAAAACATATGCAGGAAATCCATCTACCTCTTTCAGAGAACCTCTGTATGGTTTGTTTGCCAAGTTTAATCGATTAGAAAATTTAAAAAGCGAAAGTGAGTTGCGTAGACACCTGACTGGATAAAAAGCCAGCCAAGGGAAGTAATAAATTTATCGGGCTGAGCCGTAGATGCATCCAGGATATAGTGCAGACTTTTCGGAACGTATACCCTGGAGATATCGAGGATGCTTAAGTGGATGCATAAATATTAATCAGTATGATTTGATATGTCTAAGCAATTGTATATTGCAACACTACGCCCCTTCTAATCCTTGCAAACACGTCGTACAGCGAGCTGTAAACGGAAACCCGGAAATCTCAAAACGAGGCTCAGCCGCTAGGAAAGTTTGGCGGTTTGGTACGGAACTGATATCACATCAGTCTCATTGTGCCTTACAGAACTATGCTGAATAAGCACAAAACACACACAACATGTTTAACCAGTGAACCAGATGCATTGTGAATCATTTTAAGACTTCATCAAACAGGTGGAGTCTATGGTCCATAATTCAGGTATGCTGCCTGAACCTCGACATAAAGTATAGAAATACGGCGTTATTAATGTTTAAAATTAAAATCCGTTTGTAAATACCATTTTCACATGAAACAAGGAATTGGAATTCAGTTTAACCAGAGTTGTTTGTGGTTTCTATTTTCACTTTGACTCGAGAAAAATTGGATCGGCTGAAATGTAGGTCATTGTTTGAATTGGTTAATGAGACTCATGTTTCGGTTTGTGCGAAGTATACTCACTAGTTATACTCAGATGATATAGCTGTGGAACAAATGACTAATTTAGTGGCTCCATCTTGTTGATATTTTGTTACAGAGAAACATACGATCTCTAGTTTGTCTAAATATCCAAACAACGTCCATATTTCAAGGCTGGAGGTTTCACAAGTTTAATTACCTATTTATGCCGGGGGGTTCGGAGTGCAGCTGGGGAATAAAACCAGACCACAACATGACACACTCATAGTTGAAGTGACAAAAATGACAGCCCACGCTGGAGGTATCTACTCTACATGACAGCAGGACCTTCGTCACTTGACGGAATGCATATTCATAAGGTCATACATGTGTTGGAGCTTCAACGTTGGTTATAATGGATTAAGTTTTTAAATATCCTAATTTTGTTTGCACAATTTATCATTACGTTCACTGCTTGGATAATGCATTTCCTTGACGTTTAGGGTGTCGGGCAGTGACATCGACCTTCCTGCTGAACACTTCCGGTAGGGAAGACATGCACATCCGGTTCACGTCTACCAGGTATATGGTGGCATCCTGATGCCTTCTCCTCGGCATAATTCTGGACATTCTTCACACTAAACTGAGACGTAGTTATTTACTTTCATCCAAATTCAATTGTCTAAGGATGTGTACGAGGGTGCCTTTGATACACAGGATGCCAAACCCTCTGAAGTGGTATCCGGATGCCTTAATACACAGGAACCGTAGAATGTGAATATGGAACGCGGATGCCGAAGTTTCGGTGTTGCAATATATTATTCGTCCTTTGGTGTCTTGGAACGAGTGAAAATTCAATAACATATTTTGTTTGAAGCTTATGGGTACCATATGGCCATGGATTCTAAGTGAGAAAGTGCAACTTTTTTGGTGGCGTTTGGAAGGTAGTAGGATGAAGAGGAACTATTTTCATGGATAGACAACTTCTTTAGTGCAACAGAAGCGAAGGTTTATCATTTGTTTGAAACGTTGATAACGGTGTTGGCTCTTGCACCAAAATGTCACATCTATTGCAATACATTCGTTGAAGAAGAAGTTGACATCCATAAAAACTATCTTCCTTAGCAAAAGAGCTGTTTTTCCACACAAAATGTTCCTCTGTAAAATTCCAGTCACATATGCTTGTGACAGCTGGGCACATGGTAATGACGATCACATCCGTAAATGTATGTCAAGACCAAACACCGGGTGTCTAAGGTATGGTGGGGATGCCACTCTCAAGTATTACAACGGATGCAAATCCGGAATTCACCGAATGCTATGTCCCTCTAAGGCTTCCATAGAATATGTGTATTATATCTACATGACCTTGTACTGGTCAGTGAGAGATACACATATCGACTTGAAGATATCTTGATGTTTTGTAGTGAAATCTTAGCAGTGTAGAAGAATATTATTGTTAGCATAACGATCTACCCTGAAATCACAACAAAGGAGCAGAGGGTAATATTAGCGGTATTCAGTGGAAGGAAAGTAAAGAACGCGATCTACATATGACTATGGATTACCAGTTGAAAACTGAGCATCAGAGACTGTACTTTGTTACACATGTGTTACAGTTTTAAAGTCGCATTACAGTATCTTCTGTCGGAAACAATAGTCATTTAAGTTACAACCGCAGCTCATCACGTCTTCTCAGTTTACAAGTACAGTGTATATTTAGCATGCAGTAGTGCAGTTAGGTAAATATTAAACGTAAGTAAAATCAATTGTGATGCCTTCACCCGCTAAATGGGGTTATTGGTCCACCTTCCCCACCAACCCCACCAACCCCCCCCCCCCCCCCCGCCAGCCCTATTTCCCCCCACCCCCTATCCACATAGAATTCATTGATTGTATTATTTTTTTGAAGTCTAGAGACGTCTAGAGTCACTAACACATTTTAGAATTTCATCCACAAAACATATATGATGACAAGTGAAATCCGAACATTTAAACGACAGTAATTATATTTTCATATGTTACACATGTTGATTCATGACATGGTTTTGTGGATATTTCTTTATATTATTACCTGAGTCGAACTGTCATTATGATAAACATTGTTGTGAGAACGCGGTTTGCTTAAGTCACAAAGAGCGTCTGTTTCGAGAGATATTTACTTTAAAAGACTTTCTGATAACCTGGGTGAACTAACTGTATATTTTCATGAAATTATTCGACGATAAATTACGTCACGTCGTTATGGACAGAATCGCAGAACATGAATGTGATTGTGATAAATCCCCTAGAATTCAAAGATATGGACAATGGACAATGCGGCGATTCTGTCAATGTCCATGTCTCTGTTGATGTCCAGGACTGCCAAAGAACGCATTTTCTCTTTTGTAATTGTTGAGCTGAGGTAAGTCATCACCTGCCTCATCGCACTGCTCGAACATGCCTCAGTATCAGAGTGAATGACATGTAGTTTTACGCTGCTTTTAGCAATATTCCAGCAACAGAAATGAACTTCACGATCTCGGTAATTGTTGAGCTGAGGTAAGTCATCACCTGCCTCATCGCACTGCTCGAACATGCCTCAGTATCAGAGTGAATGACATGTAGTTTTACGCTGCTTTTAGCAATATTCCAGCAACAGAAATGAACTTCACGATCTCGGTAATTGTTGAGCTGAGGTAAGTCATCATCTGCCTCATCGCACTGCTCGAACATGCCTCAGTATCAGAGTGAATGACATGTAGTTTTACGCTGCTTTTAGCAATATTCCAGCAACAGAAATGAACTTCACGATCTCGGTAATTGTTGAGCTGAGGTAAGTCATCATCTGCCTCATCGCACTGCTCGAACATGCCTCAGTATCAGAGTGAATGACATGTAGTTTTACGCTGCTTTTAGCAATATTCCAGCAACAGAAATGAACTTCACGATCTCGGTAATTGTTGAGCTGAGGTAAGTCATCATCTGCCTCATCGCACTGCTCGAACATGCTGCAGTATCAGAGTGAATGACATTTAGGTTTACGTAGCTTTTAGCAATATTCCAGCAACAGAAATGGACTTCACCACCTCGGGAATGGAACTCTGCTCGTCATCGTGACGAGTGAACACTTTAACCACTAGACTACCCCACCAAACCCTGTAGTTTCAGGACTCACTGGCATAGTGACTAGGGTCTTCACTACTATAGTCTTCACTATGTTACTTGGAAACAGATCCTCAGTGACAATATCTAGGGGTAGCAAAACCCCAAACTGCCTGACGTTTACACCCTTACCTTCATAGCTTACTGACCCTCGACGTCGCTTCACTGCTTGATGCAGGGGCGGTGGGGGTAGGCCATTGGTTAAAAGTTTTAAAAAATCCATTTCCGGTGAGATATTGCTGGAATATTTCTAAACCCGGTGTATAACTTCAAGCACTCACTCGCTATCGCTGCAACACGAGTCAAGTATTGCTGCCCCACGCGTTATTTATTATTTTTGTTTATAAATAGCGACTTGATCAAGTCCGTGTTTGTGGAAATTGAGAGTTCACGTTGTAACATAATATGTAGAGAGGTACATCAGGACATGAATCATCTTTCATGTGGAGAATGATGAAGATGCCCAACATGACTCAGGCGATACAGGGATGGCGGGATGGCGGCGAGGAGGGACCTATGAATAAACAGTTATTAATGGGACAATTCACTTATTAATTGCTCCTTATAAATAGAAAAGTCGATTCATTCCACACTCAGCTCCGCTCAGCTCCACTTAATGACTCACCCACTCACCCATCCACTCACACATTCACCGATCGAGCGATGATCTGATGATCTGGGAATTTCTGCTGTTGAACAAGTGGTTCCGAAACTTTGGATGCTGCGTCAGTTGAGGGGCAGCCAGCCTCAGACGTGACACGTGTAAAGTCCGATAGTTGGGCACAAGTAACCGCTGATAAAGTCTACTTGTTAGATGTCTACTGTGAACTATTTCTTTCTCCAGTACGTCTCTAGGAATCAGCATTTCGATGAAGTTTCTGAAGCTCACCATCCCTTGTGTTGCAAGCAAGCTGTTCTTGAACGCACAAGCTGTGTTCTTCTGCAACAACTTGTCCCAAGCTGTGTTATTCAGCAACACCAGCTCCTCATCTCTCATTACACCCAGACCTTTTTTGAGGACTGACTTGTGTCTTGGACACATTTCCACACAGAGAGATGAAGTCAAACTTAAAAACTGATCATCTTAATACCCAAACAAGTTTATCATTGTCATGCCCACAACTTCAAAAAACTATTCTGAATGTTCAGTGAATCAGCGCAAAACGTTTACGAGTTTTATACCTTGACGAATTTTACTGACGAAGACCCTCTCATCTAAAACGCTACCATTTGGTTGTCTTTTCAAAATGCAAAGAGTCTTTTATAGGAGTAGAAAAAGCATCCTGTTGATTGGATGGTGTTCATGATCATTATCAAGTTAGTGAACAACAACTGTGAACTACTGCTAGTTTTTAGCAGTGCGCTTTGCAATAAACATACTGGAAACAACCAGTTTATCCTTGTCTATAGGCCATTCTCACGTCCACTCACGAGGGAAACATGACCTCGCAACCCATGACCTCGCAAATATTTCTTGATTTACTGCGTCCTGATCCATGGCAGTCATAAAAGCCTCAGCCAGGTCCACTGGCTTTGTACATTCATCCTTAGTGAAACCGAGAAATGCCTCTTTGATTGCCATGTGTTCTGAATCATTCGACCTGGCATACCTTACACTCGGGAATATTTGTTTTTTTCGTGGCAGACAGTCGTTGGTTCAGCTACCAAAGAGAAACAATTTGCATCATTGCATTTCGTAAACAGCTTCTTCCCCGAGAAAAACAAACAAGGTCCAGCAAATAACGTTAACATCGATACCTGCAATGGTTGAGAGGGTTCTGGAAACAATCTGGTGCACTATAGTGCACAATAGTTAAATAGAAGAGTCAGAACATTGCTGCGTCCCTTGAATGGAATCGGAGAGTTTTAGGTCCTCATTACACAAGTATCTCAATAATGGTTCCCAATATTGTGCAGTTTTAGAGACTGCATGACTAGGACATCCAAGAAGAAAGACATTATCTTGTTTCGTCCACAAAATGTCTGCTCTGTCCTGTCTACGCTTTGTTGATGTCATTCCGAAATATTGCTCTCAAGTTATATTGCTACATTGCTCCAAACGGTTCTAACCTGTGGAGATCCGGGTTTTCAGCAGCTCATGCTTGTCGTAAGAGATGACGAACGGGATCGGGTGGCCATGCCCGAGGACTTGGTTGACACATATCATCGTATCTCAGTTGCATAGATCATTACTCGTGCTGTTGATCACTGGATTGTCTAGTCCAGACTCAACTATTTACCATCATATAGCTGGAATATTGCTGAGTGCGGCATTAAACAACAATTAATCACGACTAGAAAGAGACAAACATGCTTGGTTTACATTTTACTTTTTAAAGTTGTTTCTCGTGTATTTCGGAATGGAATATATCTGTGAAATGCTCCATCAGTTTGGGAGACCATTTACAGCACAATCCGCGTAAACTGCTGGGGAAAACACATGCTTGTTAGACTCGAAAGGAACAATCGAGAATAGTCATATGTAATGGATGGTGATGTTGTTTGTAAAGAAACACTCAACAATATTCCATCTAGATAACTTTTGCCTGTAAATATTCGAGTCTGGACCAGACAATCCAGTAGTTGAAATCATGAGCATCGATCTAGTAATTGTGATACAATGCCATGCATTAGGTGAGTTACCGAGTCTGACCACTTGCTCCCGTTACTCAATTGTTAGCACAGGCAAGCTACTGAAGATTCTAAACCGGATCTTCACATTCTCGTATTTCATACTTTTCTGTCTTCAGACAAGAGATATTTTAACAGTTTAGTCAAATAGTGTTCGAATGTCTAATTGTTGTTGTTGTCTCAGTAGAAACAGTTCAAAAGTTTATTGCAGAATATAAATTAGAAAGTTTAACATATTCTTAATCCCCTCAAAAGGAAATTGTTACATGTGGAAATCTCAAAGTAATTCTTCTATGAAGCGAATCATGCTAGTCCATAACAGATAAAGCCAGCCATGTAGCAGAGATTTGAGAACGCATAAAACGGATTTTTCATTCAACACATGTACAGTGATGCTTTTGTCTAAATCTGTTGACTTCTATGTATCTGAAAGCTAGATCCGGCATTATGGCTGTCGCACCGTTAAGGCAACTTATATCTATGACTGATTCACTACTGTAGAAATGATAAAGGACCTAGAGAGCCCACTTTGTCTCCTTGACGTACACCTTCAACTGACGTAATATGTCTTGTAATTAGCGCTCACTTTGGAGATTTATGAGGATAGGAGGTGCGGTAATTAATAGACACTTGCGGATAATAGGGCATTGTCTAGTTTAACAAACTGCCATACGTATGAAAAGCCTTCTGACCAAAACGGAAGTGAATAACCTGAGCTAACTTAGGTCTAGACTTTGGTTTCAACACTTGTTTGTCCCTTTTTCTCGTAAAGAAATTTGTTTCTGAGAATAGTTAAAGCATTCAACTGGATCAATGTTCATAAAATGACAATGTGGACAGAAGCTCGGTTGCATATTTAACAATGCTGAGTCAGCAAAAAGAAGTCTTTGGCAATAGACATTAAAACCCAACCGCACTATGTATTACGCGAAAGTTTTTTTTCTTTTTTATGATCATGCGGAGCTTAGATTTCTTCTAATTCAGGATTATTTGATTGGATATCTGTTTTGCAGTCCATCGATCACTTGATTGTCGCGCGACAAGTAATACTTAGCTGTGAAACAGCTCCCGAACCTAGCCGTAATACAGTGTCCAGACCTAACCGTGAAACACTGTCTAGACCTATCCGTGAAACAGTGTCCAGGCCTAGCCGTGAAAAGCTGTCTAGACCTAGACGCAAGTGAAATACGTTCAAAGCGGAGTAGTGCCAGTCTCACTCACTTAAGACACAACTGACAATTTCTCAAGTTCTTCGAACATCACATGTTATCCCATAATTCTCGCCATGAATACGATTACATAATGATAGGAACACTCCATAAATATTCATAATCATTGTGTTTGATATGCAAATGTATTCCCAAAATAGACCGTGAAGACACTTCCTGTAAACAGTATTTAATTCTTTTCCATAATTCAGAATACGCAACATCATAAGACATTATTCAGTGGAAAAGGTCAGTCCTGGCACTTCTACTCCACGTGAATTTGTAGTTGTGTTGTACCTAAAGGAATTATGTTAACTTTTCTTTTAGTGAGTAGGGAAGTCACATTGATTCACAGCTCTAACGAGATTTACACGGAATTTCCCACCTTCGGGCAATTATAATCGCCAGACTATTACTTAAGCTTCGTACGCTTCACTTGTCACGTGACCCCCGGTTGTGTAATGTCTCGCAATGAAAACCGGGAATCTCGCCCCAGGCGAGATGTTCCACCTGTAAACATGCAGTCTACTGCCGCGTTCCCCATATCCTCAAACCCCAATCCGTCATTTGTGTGGACTATGAGGACAAAGAGTATTACCCAGACAACAACGTCGGAATGCAGATACAAACATTCAACACCAACGTGTATATATCCCTACGTCATGCTCCCCACTTCAATAACTACATAATATACTCAACAGCGAAAGAAACGCAAGTTTCCCCCAAAAATGAAATCTCATGAAAGTATGCGCTCGTGTTTATGTCTTCCATTTGATGACTTTACAAAAAAACAGAGTTGCGTTTCTTTTGCTGTTCCGTATATTCCATCAAATCCTTTTCACTTTAGCGGGAATGATGTGTCTGGTATTTTCCAAAGTGAGGCTGCTCAGTATATTAACATATAATCCCTTTCATTTTGTGGGGAAATCATGTGTGTGGTGAGGCTTGATTCTGACACGTCATTGTCACGTAATAATCGCCATATCCAACTGCGGCACTGTCACGTCTGTCACAGGTATAGCGATCCCGAAACTGTGGCTTCAGATAGCTGTGGATATATTCATTTGTCTTCATGTGTATTCATAGGTATTTGCCAACATCAACATGCAGTATTATGGTGTGTATGTATGTTCAAACAGAAAGGTATACACTTATAATGCTTCTCAGAGTTTCCTGTACCTCCTTGTCTCACGTCCGACGCGGACTGTCATGGCTTCTGACTCCGAGGGCTATAACACATTGTATGTAGATGGCGGACGATGATCAAATCAGAGTTTATTGTCTCTCTACTGTCTACCATGTGTACCTAGCGAAGCGAGAAATACTACGTGTTTGGGTTGAAAATAGAACGTGGGAAATAGAGATTTAACTCCCGGAGGTGATATATAGACTCAGTGAGCTTGTTTGTTGTTTAACACCAGGCACAGCAATACTCGAGTCATGCAACCCGGTGATTAATAGCATCAGCATCGACCCACAATCAGGATACAACCAGTTTAGCTAAAAGACACGCACAAAACCACACACAACCACACACACAGAGAGAGCACACACACCTCACACCACACACACACACACACACACACACACACACACACACACACACACACACACACACACACACACACACACACACACACACACACACACACACACACACACACACACACACACACACACCCCGTTTCCCTGCTCCAGATTGTCACAGAGGAATAATAGTCAAACCGGCATTAAACTAATCCATTTCTGTGTATGTAACAATTCCTGATGGTTATCGCCCAGATAGCGGTATGTCCGGATTAGTGGAGTGTGATTCATGTCAGGGTCTCCACACAGGTCTCATGTCAGGTTGGGCGGAATGGACATAACCCGACAGGGGACAGACAACTCTTCCTCATTCCATGGCGAAAGCAGGTCGAGCGTCGTCTTCCAGGCCATCACCGCTACTAAAATTACAATAATAGGACGACAACTGCAACCTTGTTGATATAGTGGCTGTGTATTGAACATTTCTATAGCGTCGCTGGGTCCTACATCAAAATGTCACAACGCCATGACTCAGTGGACATTATGGGTAAATGACCTACCCCTGGACTTTGACAAGGGGTAGCCTGTCCACTAAGACAGAATTAAGTGTTTCTATGTGTGTGCTATTTGGATGTGTGTGTGTGAGTGTCTACGTGTGTTATATATGTGTACTAGTTGGGCAATTGTGTGTATGTGCGTGTGTATGATGTATATGTGTAGAGTGTGTATGTAATAGTGTGCCTACGTGTGTTAGATGAGTTCGAGTGAGTGAGTGTGTGTGTGTGTGGTGTATATTTGTGTATTTTCTGTCTCTCTGTCTGTCTGTATGTATGTGTGTATGTGCATGTACGTGTGTGCATGTGTGTATTGTGCGTGCGCGTGTATGTACGGTCTCAATCGGTCCTTTCCATCACTTTATTTTCACGTTATCGTCAAGATTACCATTCAAAACATAAATTCATCATCCCCTCAAATTATAGTAGGTATCAGGCGCTTATTATCATGTTTATTATCATATTATCATGTGATACGCAAACCCTCCGCTAACAGAATTCAAAACCGCCGATGTTAGTTGTCAGATATCAGTGTCCAGTGGCACAATAAACAGAAACTGAAAGATGTTCGGAATCATCATTCATCGATATCGTTAATGGAGCCACGTTAACATTATCATTTTCAGTCCGCGTACAGTACTAACATCTGCATACACCTACACTACTGCTTTTGTTGCTACTGCTGCTGCTACTGCTGCTAGGACTACTGTTTCAACACACGAAACAAGAAAACAATACACTTCTGTCTAGAAATTAATATAGAAAGAAAATAGAAAATAGAAAATAGAAAGGCATTATTTATTTATCTAAAGCTTCCCCAACTGTATGACTCAAATAAATAGTATTTTCTTTCATAAGCATATCTAAAATTTGATACGCGAAACACTCCACCAGAGGTTTCCTCCTCATGGTGTGTGCACGCATCTGTAACGTCACGGTAGATGACGCTGTCAACACGTGCCATGCGGCGTCAAGGGGGACAACCTATGTAGAGATGATATCTCGATACTTAACATTAGAGACAGAAGGCTTTGATGGTTGACTCGGTTACGTTAATGGAAACTATTTCTCACCCATGTTTCTAAGAGCTGTCACAAATGCTTAGGGTTTATTTTACATATTTAAAAGCAATCTAAATACATGGATATATAATTTAAATCCATTCATTTTCACATTTCAAGGTAATGCAGACATATTATTACGACATGCTATGTGTTTAACGTTACTTTCTTTTTTTTTTGCTGGTTTCGGGAGGAGGAAATATAATGCCTAAAATTACTAAAACATTCGTCGAGCAATATGTGTTTGATGACGTATCAACATGATTGTTTTTATGGCTACAGTTATTATCAACATGATATCATCGTCACCATTATTTTGATCGTCATTGTTATTACTGTTAAGGATAATGATAGTCATTATATTAATGATTTCTCATGTTCCATCAAATCTAACTCGTGTAAGTTACAGTTTCATTGTTTGCTTGTTTGTTGTTTAACGTCGCACCCAGCAATATTCAAGCTATATGGTGGCGGTCTGGACTAGACAATCCAGTGATCAATATCATGTGCAACGATCTACGCAGTTTCTATTATATACGGTTTGTTTTGTTTTGTTGTTGTTGTTGTTGTTGTTGGTATTGTCTCTCAGTAGTCGAGTTGGGCATGGACTAGATATTCCTGTGATAAAAAGCATTAATACCGTTCTACGCAGTTTGGATACGACGTAATGTGACAACGAACCTGTTAGTCGCCTCTCACAGCAAGCATAGGTTACTGAATGCCAGCTCTAACCCGGAATTTCAAGGGTCTCACAAAGTAATGCGGAAGAAGTACAGTATCAGGGTAGTTTAATCATCAATCCTTCGTGTAAATCCAGGTTGTCATTTTCAGCTGCGTCTACCTTAAGATGTATGTAAACACAAAGCATTTAATGCGCATGCAAGACGTTTCGTGACCCCTTGTCCGGTTGTTCACGCCCCGAACACTGGTTATAAGATGGCTCTTCCTTATCCACAACGGATGCAATGGTAGATCAAGTTGACCTATTTCAGGAAGGTCTACACTGGAGCAATCAGTAGCATGCGTTATAACTGCTAGAGACATGCCCAACCATGCTGCACAATATAGGTTACTGCGTATGCACTGGGATAGATCAAGTACCAGGCGTTCATGTCTCATGTCGGTAGGTTCCAGGATGCTTCAGGCGATAATTGGAGACCAAATACATCGTCTTGATCTCGTGGATTTGGGAAGGCTAAAAGCGCAGTACATTTTCACTTTGACCTCGATGACGGTCAAGTCAGAAGAACAGGATATAAAGGCCTCAATCACGCTGATGTCAAACGCAGAGAATATGTGTTGGTTGTCTTGAGGATGTTCAACGCGAGAAGCACAACAGATTCCCGAACGAGAAAACACAATAGATATACACCTTGATGTTTAGTATGATCAAAGAAGCGCGGAAGATATATATTTTGATCACGAGGATGTTCAAAGCGAGAAGCACAAACGATATCTGGTTTGATTTTGAGTATGATCAAAACGAAATGCCCTGAAGAAACAAGCCTTGATCTTCAGGATGTTCAAAGCGAGATGTTAACTGCATCTCAAAGAGACCTCCAAGTTTCAGGCTTCGCATAAAGACGACTGTATAAGTGGGAAGTCGTGCGGAAATACGTTTTGTGTCGGAGGTGAAAATATCAGACAAATTCTCGAAGATCAAGCGATATCCAGGACTAGAAGCGCCATGGCGAGATGTTCATCAGAATTACAGCTGGACCGTTTCGTTCAGAATCATTCGCGATGGGTAGAAAACAGAACTTGTGGATATGATGTCCTGTTGCAAATGTGATACTAGAGCCATTTAAGAAATACCACTAGAACGGTTAAGAACCCAGATGTGTGTGGTCGGAAATTTAACATCTCGTTCTATCGCCAGCAAAGACAGGCCAGGCGGTTGAAGCGGACGTCTTTTACACGTATTACAGATCACACTCGTTAACCGTTACGAGGGAAAACCTGAGTTGTTAAACACAAGTTGAGTGTCTATGGGAATTCTGCCAAGATTATCTCTCTACACAGTTTCATATCATATGTACAGTTTTTTACGCTTGCTTTTAAGGCATATTTCGACGTATACGTATACGTAATGACCTTGATTTGTATTGTTTAAAATCCCCAATTTTCTAAATATCAGTTAAATGTTTGTGGTCTATCACCGTAGTAAATCACAGTGGCCTTCACATGCGTTCTTTGAAATGTATAGCACATACGCTCGAGGGTTACGGTTTAACAGCGCTGTGTTTACAGACACTTTACATGTTATTGATGTAAAACGCTGTTTTTTGTTTTCCTTCTTCTGTTTTAACATGGAAATGTAATTCCACGTTGAGTTTCCTGATTTGTATTGTTTCTTAGAAACCTATAAATCAGTCGCCAAGGGAATCAGATGGTCAGGCTCGGGGACTTAGTTGACAAATGTCACGGAATTTCAGTTCATTGATCAATGACATCATGCTCATGATAATGATCACTGGATTGTGTGGTCACTATTTACAGACCGCCGCCATACAGCTGGGGTAATACTGAGTGCGGCGTTAAACAAACAAACAAACAAACAAACAAACAAAAACAAACAAACCAGTGGATCGACCAACTGAACAATGTGATCAGGCTGAGGGATTCAGCTTATACGGTGTCATCGCATACTACGGCTCTTTTCTCACACTGTTTATCACTGAATTGTCTGGTCCATTCTGGAGGACGTACAGGCCGCAGTAATAAAACTAGAATATAGCGGAGTAGGAGTTCAACTACAAATGGATGAAGGTACTAGGTGATCTGTTAGATATAAGCTTTAATGTCAAATACGTGACCGTACAGGAGGTGCAGGTGCTCTCGAATGTGTTATGATATATACTAAGTGATGGTGTTTGATCCTTTGCATAAAGCTCAGGTCATAATCAGTTGAAATTAAACAGCGTTGGGTGCGGAGAGTCTTTGGATGGGTGACACTCTCACTGCTGCTAGGTTTTGGACTTCAGTCCTCCCTCACAACGAAGTGCATGTGGTCTCACCTTAGTCAAATGACTTTCAAAATTGCCTCTGTTCACCCAGCAGGAAAATGGGTTCCCGGAGAAATAAGTCGTGAGATTATTAACCTTCTAGCGCCTAACATGCAGCTTGGTTTATCCGGGTAGTAATGATCAGATTGTGCTCTTAGAGCGGGATGTGTAGCCTGGAAAAAGCGCGTTCTAGACATTCTCATTATCATTTATTTATTGATTACAAGAAGTAATTTGATGATTGTGTTGGTGTTGGCAACGATAATGTTAGTGATGCATGATGTGTGAGGATTTCGATGTCGACGGTGAAGAATAGCATGGTGGTGGTGTGAGTGAGTTTTACGCCGCCTTTAGCAATATTCCAGCAACATCATGGCGGGGAACACCAGGAAAGGGCTTCGCACATTGTGCAATTATTGAGAATTGAATCCAGGTATTCGGCGTGAGGAGCGAACTCCTTAATCACTATGCTGCCCTATAACCCCGGGCGGTGGTGTAATTGTGATGATGATGATGATGATAATGATGCTGACGACGCCGACGCCGATGCCATTACCTCTTTGTAACTATGTGTGCTATACTGGATATGTCGCAATGTTTACCGAACCCAACGTCTACGTGTGGCAATGTCTACTGCACCTAACGTCTATGTGTGGCAATGTCTACTGCACCCAACGTCGATATGTGGCAATGTCTACTGCACCCAACGTTTATATGTTACAATGTCTACTGCACCTAACGTCGATATGTGGCAATGTCTACTGTACCTAACGTCTATATGTGGCAATGTCTACTGCACCTAACGTCTATATGTGGCAATGTCTACTGCACCCAACGTTTATATGTTACAATGTCTACTGTACCCAACGTCGATATGTGGCAATGTCTACTGCACCTAACGTCTATATGTGGCAATGTCTACTGCACCCAACGTTTATATGTTACAATGTCTACTGTACCTAACGTCGATATGTGGCAATGTCTACTGTACCTAACGTCTATATGTGGCAATGTCTACTGTACCTAACGTCGATATGTGGCAATGTCTACTGTACCTAACGTCTATATGTGGCAATGTCTACTGTACCTAACGTCGATATGTGGCAATGTCTACTGCACCCAACGTTTATATGTTACAATGTCTACTGTACCCAACGTCGATATGTGGCAATGTCTACTGTACCTAACGTTTATATGTGGCAATGTCTACTGCACCTAACGTCTATATGTGGCAATGTCTACTGCACCCAACGTTTATATGTTACAATGTCTACTGTACCTAACGTCGATATGTGACAATGTCTACTGCACCCAACGTTTATATGTTACAATGTCTACTGTACCTAACGTCTACATGTGACAACGTCTACTGCACCTAACGTCTACATGTGACAACGTCTACTGCACCTAACGTCTATATGTGACAATGTCTACTGCACCCAACGTCTATATGTGGCAATGTTTACTTCACTTAATGTCTATATGTGACAGTGTTTACTTTATTCGATCTAACCATGTCTATGCATTTTATGTCAAGATTTATACTCCACCTAGTGTCTACTTAACCTTCCTCAATTATGGCTATGTGTTCTACTCTACTTGTCGTTTAAGGTGCATATAAAACATGATCTGGTCCACTTTGCTGCTTGTGAGGGTTAATACTCTAAACTTTACACATGATGTGGTCTGTCATTATATATCTGATCGTGTTAATCGTTTCCTACTGTTTACTCTGTCCTCTCAGTCCCGTCAAACATTGCCATCCATTATGGCCTCACTCTCTGTTCGATCTCTGCTCACCTGAGACACTGTCAGACCTACGCAACCGTGCCTACACGGTTGTACGAACGTTCGTCTGCCTAACCGTCAATAACTGTGATCTCGTCTGTTCCGTCCTTTTCCGTTTGTCTAACATACACCCGTAAAGTTAAAAATGGTCCTCAGCAGCCTGGTTTGACATGTCACCGTGTCCCATTTGCGTGCATCGATGTTCTTGATGTTGATCACAGGATTGACTGGTCCGATTCGATGATACGATCGCCACATAGCTGGAATATTGCTGAGCAACAATCAAACTTGCACACTATCCCAACTGCCCAGTGTAATCCCATGCATGTATTTCAATCCATAACGTGATCTCAGTCATGTATCTCTGCTACTCTTAAAACTCTCAATCATCACCCCCTAGCATTGCATGTCTTCTCGTCAGTCACTCTATTTGTCCCCTCTGAGGTCTGATTCATAGCTCCTCCTCTCGTCTTTCAAAGACACCAACAGTCCCCTCTGTACAGTCAAAAGTACTTCATCAACTCTCGGCAGTTAAACATCCCGAGTTTGTAGACACTGCATCTGTACTCGCGTGTCAAACACTTCAGCTATCCACCATGTAGTCATGGACACTGTATCTCTGTTCTCGTGTCAAACACCCTAACTATCCTCTCTGTGGTCTCACACACTGCATCACTACTCGCGTGTAAAGCACTCCAACTATCCTCCCTGTGGTCTCAGACACTACATCACTGCTCGTGTGTCAAACACTCCAACTATCCTCCCTGTGGTCTCACACACTGCATCACTGCCCGCGTGTCAAACACTCCAACTATCCTCCCTGTGGTCTCACACACTGCATCACTGTCCGCGTGTCAAGCACTCCAACTATCCTCCCTGTGGCCTTACACACTTCATCACTACTCGCGTGTCAAGCACTCCAACTATCCTCCCTGTGGTCTCACACACTGCATCACTGCTCGTGTGTCAAACACTCCAACTATCCTCCCTGTGGTCTCACACACTGCATCACTGTCCGCGTGTCAAGCACTCCAACTATCCTCCCTGTGGTCTCACACACTGCATCACTGCTCGTGTGTCAAGCACTCCAACTATCCTCCCTGTGATCTCAGACACTGCATCACTGCTCGTGTGTCATACAGTCCAACCATCCACCATGTAATCTCGGACACTGCAATTCTGCTCGTGTGCCATACAGTCCAACCATCCACCATGTAATCTCGGACACTGCAATTCTGCTCGTGTGTCAGACATCTTAAATTTACACGCAGTAGTATAGAACATTGACATTTCTCAAACTTTCAAAATATCTACAATGAGCAACCCAAGGCGACCTGTGTTTGTGCGTGACACGACAATGGGCCCCCCTACCGGCATCCCGCGGTGCTAGGACTAGAGCCGTGATACTGAATACCTGTAAGTGTATACACTGAGTCCTGATGACAAACAAAAACGTGTCTTCAGAATAGTCAGTTTTGCTTGAATAGAAATTATTCTTCTGCATATAATACAGTTTACAACACGCGTGCTACAAATACAAAAAGCTATTTTTTGCGTATGGAATAAATCGCGATGAAACTGATCACCTTGCATATGCTTAACTTTGCACCCGTATCACCGCACACAATACAGATGTCTATTCACTGTAATCAGTATATACTCCGCGAACGCATCTGGTGAAGAGGCCCGTGCAGATCCGGGGTTGAATTGATCTTCAGGAACATATAGTTGTCGTAAGAGGTGACTATTGGGATCGAGTGATCTTACTCGCTAACTTGATTCTCATCGCATCTCGATTGTTCAGATCGATGCTCTCGGTGTTGATCACTGGATTGTCTGGTCAAGACTCGATTATTTACTGACCGCCGTTATATAACTGGAACATTGTTGAATGTAGCGTAAAAACTAAACCCAATCCGGTCGATGTAAAATGTTGTCATCATTGCTCTACCTCTGCTCTTTCTAGGCCGCTTCGCACACTGTCGCCTTCGGTGTTTTCTCTAACAACTGGCAACTACGTATTCATACTGACTTTGTTTCACATTCGTTATAACAGAACTGTATACTCACGTAACAGCAACATGAGATGGGTTCATCTTCTCTGCAACAATTACAGTTACAAGAAACTTAAAAGGTGTCTGCGTCAGTCTTTGAGAGAGTTACCGACCTTGGCCTACAGTTGTCCACTCCACGATGATGTTCGTGTTATTTCAGAATGCGTGAGTGAGTGTAGATTTACGCCACTTTAGCAATATTCAAGTAATATTACGGCGGGAGACACCAGAAATAGGCTTCACGCATTGTATCCATGTGGGGAGTCGAACCCGGGTCTTCAGCGTGAGGAGCGACCGCTTTAACCACTCGGCTACCTCACCGCCCCTTCAGAACATGTCATGGTGGCACATGATGTTCACATCGTCAAGGCGGGGTGCCAGACAGCTCTAGTTTAACCACCTAATCCTCATTAGCTGGAACTTGCAACATATAGTTTGTACCGGGGATGTATTCCGAACACATACGTTTTCTAGCGTATCCTGGCGTGTTTTCCGCAAATACGATTACCAATACATAAATTAACGTTTAATAGTTCCCATTCTAAAGGTTTAAGTGTAGACCTCGATCTAACAATACATGGATTTGCTATACCCCTATTAATTGGTAAGAATTAATCTGCGAAAGCTCAGGTACTATTCAGGGAATTAGGGCAGTTTCCCCAAACAGCATTCGCTCTAAGGCTTGAATGTAAACAACAATCTGTTTCTTTCAAATATTAGCACATATACGTCAGTTATATCGAGCACAGACGAAGAAACACTGACGACGTAATATCAACGGCTCTTGCGTGGGGTCAGGCAAGGATCGATGTTTGTTATAACCTTTACTCTTCAGATCAGGGTTAGAACCGTCGTGAAAGCTTGTCTTATGAGTTAACTAACGGGATCCGGTTATCAGGCTGACTGACATGGTTGACGCCTGTCCTTGTAACCTTCTTGCATAGATCGATGCTCATGGTGTTGATCACAGAGTGCGGCGTTAAGTAAAAATCCAAACGCAAACCTTTATTTTTTTTCTGTCATACAGATCGTGTTGATTGTACACGATGGACATACTCACAACAACCATCTCTCCGTGACCATGACAACAAGTGAAGTATTCATAAATGTTCGCTACTGTGTCTCTAATTCAAACACTGTAAAACAACCTTTTCAGTCTACTGTTTTATAATTATGACTGTCATCACATCATCACTGTACACATATCATGTCATACTTTATGTATGCGCTGCTTTGTATCTTGAAATGGAACAAGAACTTGGCATCCTTGCAATTAATGCCTGAGAATTGCATCTTCGTGCAAAAAGTGAATACGTTTGGCTGTACAAAGATATTTAAATATATTTCACGAAGCAGGTCTGCAACTCACTGTTGGCTGTCCCTTGGCCGCGACAGGAACCTGTGAGTTTCATAAGTGGTTCACATCCAAGGAGTGCATCGCTTTACGTCATAACCCTACATCAAGCCATTCCGTGGTATATCTGAATACCACCCTCTCATTCACATTGATGCATTTTATAAATACTGAATCTGTAACCTGTATGTAAAGACACGTGCACATTTGTATATGCCCAACCATAACAATTGAAGTGTGTATATTTTCTCTACTTTAAAAAATCCCTCCATCGTAAGTTTTTTAAGGATATAATTGGTAGTGAGATAGTGTTCAGTATTGATCGAGTGAGCTCATTTTTACTCAGGTGGTAGCAAAATTCCAGCAATATGACGGCGGGGGACACCAGACATGGACCTGTAGGGAAGTGAAGCAGGATCCTCGGCTTGACGAGCGAACGCTGTAACCACTAGGCTACCAACCGCCCCGTAGGCAGGAATAACATTATACCCATGTGTTTATGCTATTTTGTGAAGCAGTCAAGTTTAACCTTTGTTATCTACACTGGCCTCAGTCACAGACAAATCTTTGGACTCCGTAACTCCAAAGGAGGCCTTACCCCTTAGCACTAACAATGAACACATGTAAGTTATAAGTATAAATATTTATTTACATATGATACATACATGTTTGTGTTGATATCTTATCGCCCGATAACAAGTCATGATGAAATAAGGAATAACACAGAAACGGGAGTGTGGAAGTCTAGGCAAGTATATGGTACAACAAAGTGGAAGAGACGCTGGTCCAACCCCGTCAGGTTGGGAGATCATTTCCTAATCGGCATCGTGTACTTCGTAATGTTTACATTTTCATGTCTGCAATATCCGTATATCTTACTTTCTAATGTCCATATATCCAACTCAGTAATATCCATATTTACTTCTTCACGAGGTCCTCATTCTCACTCGGTAATGTCCACATGTCCTACCACGTGATGTCAACATTTACTTCTTTACAAGATCCTCATATCCTACTTTCTAAATGTCCACATATCCTATTGCATAGTGTCCACATTTACTTCTTCACAATGCCCACATTAACGTCATCGTAAGGTCTACATTTCGGTCTTTTCAATCGTAGCATATCCTTCTTCATAATGTCCACATATACTGCTCCGTAACGTCATCATATCCTATGTCGATGTCAGTGTATCTGTCATTGCAATATTCACATCAACTACAATTACTTCGTCTTGGTACGCAATGTCAGCATTTATGACCACATAATATTCGCACTCCTATTCGGTATTACGACTTGAATAGATGACACCCTGTCAACTTTCGATCGCCATCTAAACAAAAGAGAAACCTAGTTATAGTGGACGACTTCGACATAATGGACTCGACGTCACGTCATTAGAATAGAGACGTCACTAGGGACGACGACCAGCCGTGTAAATGGTCTTATGCATTCAATCCAAACTTAAAGCGAACCCCGTTTATATGGACGGTACAGATCCGGATAAAATCGCGCGGTATACCGAAATCCTGACGAATCGTGGGTTCGTTGTAATGGTTATCGTCTGGATAGCACAGGATCTCGATTAACGGGGGACGGATTATTGGAGTTCCAATCTCTACTGTAGATGAAATAATGATGTAACTACTTGAATAGGCTGTAGATACAGTAACAATCGACAGATAATGATTTGAACAGAAACAATAGGTGGTATTCTTAAATTTGTTGTTGTTTTTGTTGTTGTTCTGACTCGGCCAAATTCCACAGCATGGGCGTAACGGCTTTACGCTTACTTCATCCCAATTGTAAAACCAGTTAGGGCAACTTCGTACGATCATAAATGGGGACCACGTAGCCAACATGTGATGAAGCATTGTATGTGCAATGCTTAGAGATAGGATGAGCTTAGCTCTGAAACTTCTTTGTGGAACGGGACCTATATCGTGACTAAATTATACCTGCCTTGCTAGAGCAGCTTTAATGATACAGCGTAAAGCAACAGGCATTCACTCATTCTAGACTTATGAAGACGTCAGAAGGTTAAGATCGATGCATATGGATGCAGGTCAACACAAAGAAGTCATCTGATTGTCATTGATCATCATTGTCAAAATAACCTGGACAGCGTGAACACAAGGGAAGAGATGAAGAGTCAGATCTATGCACAGGTACTAACAGGGAGATGACGAAGAACAATGTTAATGTACAAACATACAATACCCAGTAACACAAGGTAATGTAACACAGTGTCCCTTCCATGCATGTACATCCACTCAGGGCTGCTATGTTCAATGTTAAACCTAAGTCGATGAATGGTTGATTGCGACGTATGTGAAGTGAAAATGGGGTTTCAAGTAGATTGTAAATGGCAAGCATTCTGGCGTAAAACTGGTTAAATGGAAAGCTTCTGGCCTCGAGTAGGTTAAATGGAAAGCTCCTGGCCTCGAGTAGGTTAATTGGAAAGCTTCTGGCCTCGAGTAGGCTAAATGGAAAGCTTCTGGCCTCGAGCAGGTTAAATGGAAAGCATATGGAGTAGGATACAGAAATGGAAAGAACCATGGTTCAGGTTATATGGATAGCATATGGAATCAGGTTTGGTATATGGAAAGCACTGCGCCTCAGTAGGTTGAATGGAAAGCAGTTTGCCCTGTGGGTAAAATGCACATCGGGAAGGGCTAATGCCCGTCGCTGCTGTACATATACCGAGAAAATGTAGAGAATGTAAAGCTCCATTATCGACATATGGAAATCAGTCACTGACTTCACTGAGAGGAGAATCGAAGCGGAGTCTTCGATGATGATTGAAATATGTATCTTCGGAACGATCCACCGCCAAACATATGGTAGCAGACAAAGTTAACGGAAATACAAAAGGTGGACAAACATAACACGTTTGCAGTAGTGAGGTATCATCAACACAAATGACAAGAATTCTGGCCTTGCACTTGAAAAGCGAGTTTCTGCCTCCCTTTTTGAGTGTCAAGTTTTCAGGTACAGTGAAACCCGTTAATCTGGACTGAGGACTATAAGTTTCTCTCCGAATCTGCATAAACAGGTGTCCAGTGAACAGTAATTACAATGTGTCTTAATAAATAACGATGCAGGATATCTTCCCAAATGATAATGAGAAGAGAGGATGTCCGGATTGACGAACATCCGGTTTAACGAGGTTTCACTGTAGCCTTCGATTAGATTTAGTGTCTGCAGGTATCACTAATAACTCAATGACGAGTCAAAATGTTCAATGCTCTTGGGGTAGGTTTTCACGGACGAGTATGAGCTTGTTAAGGTTCCTGGAAGAGAGTATGGCCTCTCGAACATGAAATCTGGATCCACCTTGTATCCATTCTGCATGGAAGTTGTCTGCTTGGAGACGTCATATTTCAGCCTGGCGACCATATGTATTTTTGGAATGAATATGACAGTGAGCATGAGTGTCGCGCACGCCATGATTCCCGCGCTGACCACTGGTTCAATGAGCGTCACGTCGAGGACCATGAGGACAATTGTCCACCCTACCCACACAAACACGCACAGCCAGCTGCTCGTTAACAGGAGACGGGCTTCACCCATGTTCTTTTGCTCTTTGCGCACCCCGATTCCATATAAGGAACTGAGCACGAGCAAAAACATGACGTACACCAAATACACAAGGAACTCGCTTCGCTGGAACGCGCATGCGTAGAATGTCTGAGATCCGGTTGATTTTTCTGTGATGAAAGGAGCTTTTAAAACCCAATACTGAATCCCAATCGCAATTTGGACACTTGTGACGAAAAATACGGATAAGAATTGGTTCAGATTGGAGACTTCCCCACCTAAACCAATCAGCTTATAGTCCCGTATGGACGTCATTTTTATGAAGACGGTAGCAAAGCACAAACAGTATGTAAAACCTGGTGCGAAAAACCGTAGGCCACACACCGTATCGGAGGGCGTGAACACAAATGGAAGAACAGCCAGATAAAGGAGGAGAACTCCCATAAGCAGCAGGAGGCCTAGTCCGACGTAACGCTTGGCAAGTGCGCCTGCGCAGACTTTGTAGATGACGTAGAAGATGAGAATGAGGGTGACGAAGGCCCCGGCGGCTGATATGGTGACTATGACTGTGGCCCACAGCTCTCCGTTAAATCTTCCCGAGGTTTCGTAGAAAACAGCATCCGCCGGTGTGATGTTGCGCTTGGTGGTGACGTTGTTGAGGCAGATGCATTTGCTTTGACAGTGAGCAACGTTGGCAGACGTTTGTCCGTCGATGTAGTAGAGTTTGCTGGCGTCCAGTTGAAGCTGACCGCTCCGCCATTCTCCTGCCTGAAATAAAACAAAAACATAATGTCAAAACTGAAAAATGTTTCCATTTGCGTGTGTATTATTACTTCGCGAGCTAGCGAGTGGTCACTTTGGCGTGTAAAGATACATGATCTCCACTGATACAGGAGTTACACCATATCCATATCATTATGCCGAACAGTATTTCAAAGAGCAGCTTCACAAAGCTAGTGTGGTTAGTACAGGGTGTCCCCGTGTTGGTATTAAAGAAGAAAAGCCCAAAGGAAGAGAAAGTCGCAATCACACTTTGCGCCTAGATGTGTATGATCTCTAGAGAGCTGTGAATGATAATATAATGTGCCACTCAGATTGATATCAAATCATCGAGGGCACCAGCGCCTTGATTATGTACTGTTGGCAGAGTTTATTAATTATTCAAATAGGTTTCAGCGTCCTGTACATACCTTCACTCTTCCCTGGGGGTGGACGCTGAGAAGACTGTAGGATGACACCAACTTCCCTGATTCCGCAAACTTGATGATTTCGTCCTCAAACTCAAAAGCCACGGTTTTAGCTGAAGCTGGGACTCGCCCTACTCCCTCGTCAGCGAAGCGCCTACAGAAGCCCCTCTTCTGGTCACATGACGTCACATACTGATTGTGGACCGCGTGCAGTATGACGTCAACGCCGAGTATGATCCTCGTGGCGACCTGGGATGGCATCGGTCTCTGAACAGCGGTTGCCGAGCACGGTTGTAGATACGGAGATGTGTCTGTCAGAGAACATCTGGTCTTGTCCTCCCAATACTGCTGCCACCAGGACGAGGCGTTCCTTCCAACAAGCATGCTCGTGTAGAAGTCGGTAAAAGCAGGACTGAGTTTACCGTTTCTGTCCATGAGGAGTGTTCCCGTTGGGACATTCAAGTCACTGAGGACTGACCAGTCTGTAGCCGATATGCTTATGAGCCATGTGCGAGGAACTCTCTTTACACTGCTGTCCTGGAACAAACGGACGGTGTCTTCCTTTGACGCCATCACTACTATGGGAACAAATCCGGTTAAGGTTAGCTGGCTTGTAGCGTATTGCAGCGAGCTTAGGATTGTGCCATTAAACCGTATGAGCTTTGAAACACAAATTGACTTCACAGCCGTTTGAGATAAAATAAGGTCCGATTTCGATCTGAATATGTCCTTGTCAGATATGATTAGTACTATCTGAGTCCAGTTGAGGAAGGTTAATGTTTGCACGATTGCTGATACCTCGCTTCTGGCTTCGTAGTCGATGGTTAAGTAAGTGTTAGTGCCACTTTCTCCCCAATCTGATACAGTGGCAACTGACAGTTTATCAACTGCGGATACACACTGTTCCAGCTGTTGTAGGTCACCCTTGTTGCCGTAAAGGAGATAACCGAGAGTCTGGGAAGGATGTGGTGGAGCATCAACGTTGGTGTTGAACGTCGTCGTACACGTTTCAAAATTCACAACTTTCTGAACTGCTGTGCTTGCATCTGAACAGGAGTCAATCACCAAGCCCCCAACTTTCACATTGGGCAGGAGATATGGGTAACGTCTGCGAAAAGTCTCCACTGCGAACATAAACGCTTCCACAATTTGTTCGGATTCAGCTGATGTAGACAGATCTCCACACTTCAGGCCTCCTTGTTCGCTGTTCCTGAGAGGCAGAACTCCCGCCACGATGACATCACCGGGGAGATACAGAGATCTGTTGGAAGGGGACGGGTCTCCCTGACATCGTTGACACCTTGGACACCATCCGTCACATTCGCTGGAGGAAGGTAGAACTGCTGTACCATCCAAAATGAGGTCGGCTTCACCGTCTGTCCCAACTGTGCCGATCTGAAACAATACAGCTTATGTTATTCTATGCCTCCCTCTTTTGTCAACCCACTGGCTTTATCACCTCACTTCCAAGTCACTTATGTTAATTATCTTGTTCTCTTGTTTTCTTTGTCACACTCAGAATACTTTGCCCCTGCTCTATGTTACAATCTTTGTCACAATATCGCTTAAATGTTGCCGACCAAAGTTTTAACTCACTCACTTTGTAACATTCCTGCTTGACAATGGAAGAAGAATCTCTGTAGAAACGTCGCACTCACGAAATAAAGAAATTATCAATATAGTTTGTCTAGTTTGTACTTCCCAGTTTCATAAATCCAGCCAAAGAAGTTTTATATTACTCGTATACAGACATATTTGTCAACTTTTGAAAAGTCGTGTTAAAACCCGTCAGGGATCCGGAAACTTTGTCATGACCTTACCTTTTCAGACACGATTGTTCCATCCTTGTGAAAACGTTGGACAGAGATTTCATACTCTGCCCGAATAGCATTATCTTGTGATTGGATATGTGACTTCACGTTTTCAAAATCTGTGAAAGCATCACAGAGTCCGTCCTTTTTCGGACACAGTTTTGTGTAGGCCAGGTTTATCTGCCTTGCAAGAGCACTGACAGCATCAAATACAAGAAGGGATTCAGACATCTCTTGAGCAGCAAAGAACTCGGGTTTGGATGAGGTGTTGGCGGACTCTTGAAAACCTTCGAACCAAGGATTACCAGACATGTCTATACCGCCATCGTGGGAACTGGACATTGATTTAGGCCACACAATGAGAACTTCCTCCACAACAGAGCTGAGATTCTTGCCGGAGATTGTTCCCACGTTCCAAGTGAACATCAGAAGGCGATACTTTCTTCCCCTTGGAGTCAGACTTGCTAGGATAATCTCGGTGTCGGTGGTATTCGTGAGGAGGATAACGGTTTCCGTTTCAGTTGCAGCTTTTCTCAGAGCCTCTGATGCTGGTGTTGTGGCGGTGTTATAAACTCTGTCAAAGCAGATGGGTGTTTGGGGACGTATCCTGTTGAGAAGGCCTAATATATTGGATGAATGGTCGTCGTTTGAATGTATGAGTGATACGTATGTCCATTGCACTTTAATAAGAGTAGATACGACAGCTTCAGTGTAATATTGAGCAGCCTGTCCTTCCATACCGATTCCGAAATTTGACACAATTGCCGTTGGTTGTGAAGTTTTGGGGTTCCTGTTTCCATCGAGGTTGACATAGGCAATGGTTCTAGCTGGTTGAACAATGACATCTTTTTCGTTCGCATCTTTATATTTATACAGGCATGTGTCAATCTCATGGTACTTTCTCTCAAACCAAGTTGTGTCGCCACAAGAGTCGAACATAACCCAACCAATTGACACACCAGCTGGTAGATCCTTCACGAGATCTGTTGAGTTGATCCGACCAACTGCCGCGGTGAACGCCTGAGCTACTCGAAATCCTGGAACGTTGGGGTCAGCGCATGCCACACCGGATGTTGACTTGTGGATGGGAAATACTCCTATGATGTAAAGTGTTCCCTCTTGAACCACGACTTTCTCGTTGGACGTGATTATTGGTTTGCAGATGTCGCACCCAGAGCAGAAACCGTGACAGTGTGAATTGTAGAACATCTCGGGGAGGGACTGCGGAAGCTGAAGAGTGCCATGTTTGGTCTGGACCTACGGAAGAAAATACTGAGATGCAAAAACAATAAATAAACAATGTCCGTTCCCGTGACCCTTTCAAACTCTTTTTGAAGGGAAGCAATCCACGTGATATTAAGAGTACACATCAACTTTGAACGATTCCATAATACAGTGGATTTTCTACATAAAAATTAAATTGATTTGGAAACACGAGACATTGAAATGGAACGCTGTATGTGGCTAATGCTGACACATGATTTTTAGTTATATGAACCGAAGTATGAGTAATCAGAACCATTTATTATTTTTTTGTTTGTAAAGTATTTGATCAACACGGACTCAGCAAATTTAATATATTTAAGAACACGATACTCAACAAACACCTACCTCTGTCAGGTTAACGGGCCATGAAGATGTAGTTGCAATAATAACTTGTGTGTTCTGTTCCACCAACAGTTGTTCATGCTCCCCAGATCTCTGTGTGTGGTGGGCTCGTTGTCTAATGGACACAGGTGTGACAGCCATGGACAATGCCGGACATGTGAGAACGTCATACTCTGAACAGAACATAGTCAATGCTGTTGCCAGAGCACTACTGACAATCTCTACGGCGTCTAACATTGCCAAAGATCCTGGGTTCGATTCTGGTTTGATGCATGACGATATCATGGCCGTGACGTCACTTCCGGCCACAAAACACGTTCCTTGGAAATAACTGGTGTCTCGAATCCATTGCAAGGTTGTGTTTTCAGTAAAGGTATTGAGGAATTCTTCAAAGCCTTCAAGGTTCATATTTGAATCTGTAACTTCGATGTATCTGTCCTGCTGTCGTCTATTGGACAATAATTCTTTAGATACAACTATTGCGGTCTTGGGGGTTTCTAGTGTGAGGGTGAAGACGCCATCAAGAGAAGCATCTCCGGTGAAGACAACAGTTCCTTCAGAGGTGCTCCTGGTGACAGCGCTTGTGATGGCTTGTATGTTGCTGACAACACGGCGTTCTGATGCACATACTTTATCAATAGAGACCATGTCTGCAAAAAGACGCTCTTCGGCGACGGCCCGGGTGTTGGAGAGTGACACGGTGCTGACGTAAGTCCAGTTGAGATGACGTGTAAGCTCGAGCACTGCCTGAAAAGAAGTAATGTGTGTAATATTAATGTATGTTCTATTCGTCTGAAAATGGCAATGAAAAGTGGGTTTTTTTTGTCGATGTCCGTAGAGATAATTGTTCTGTGATTTAGAATAGAACTTTAAATTAGATTTAAGAAACGTGAAGGACACACACACAAACACGAACGCACTTACGCTCATTCTTAAAAAATAGTTGTCCATATTTAACCACGTCCTACTTCAATATTTACTATCTCCCCTTATTGGTGCACCAGGATGTGATTAATGCAGAGCGTATAGTGATAGTATCCTCTTTAATTTCATATGGTCACTGGACAAACGCTTAAATTACAATCCTACTAATCTGTGTTGTCTCGGTATTCAAATAACGTATACCTCCGCTATTTTCAAACAGATCACATGCACAGCCTCGGAAATCGACAGATACGCTCTTTCTACGCATCAATACACACATACATCCTCTATATCATCGAGTAATGAACACCTACGACATTCTTCAAAAACACCAGTGCTTTTAGAACCCCACTCCTCCCGCTAAATGAAGAGAAAAACGCATCATCTCGTCAAATGATGACTCGTCTGTTTAATACAAAGATCATGAACAGAGTATTAACAACATGTCGGACCATATTTATCAGTAATGAGACGTGCACCCACACAAAAGTCCTTATAGCCTGCCTCTTCTCTGATGCATTTTACGACCGTCTATTGTCCCCGTCTGAAATAGATACCTACAGTGCACTAGCAGGTACGATACAAGGTATCTACCATTGTTGTATACGTGAAAAACAACAATAAAAACGTCATGGTAGATTCCAATTTTTTCTTATTCTCGTATTGAAGAGATCAGCATGATACATCCTAGGTGTATGTGTCATACTTCCTCATACCTGGTACCCGACTGTATTTCAGGTAAACAATTGACTAGCCATTGCATGTGTCTGTGACAGGTGATTCAAATGGGATAGGATACGTTCTCCTTTTCGAGTGAGTGAGTGAGTGAGGTTACTTTTACGTCGGATTCAGCAATATTCCAGCAATATGGCGTGGAACTGTAAATAATCGGATGCGGACCAGACAATCCAGTGGTCATCAGCATGAACATCGACCTACGCAATAGGAATGATATGTGTCAACCAAGTTAGCGAGCCTGTCCACCCGATCCCGTTAGTCGCTTCGTGTGACAAACGTACGTTACTGAAAATCAACTATACCCCGGATCTTCACGGATCTCCTTTTCGAGAACACATGGCATCGACACCATTATGATCATACACACATGATCATGATATAACTCTATTATGATATAACTCTATAGTATGTGGAAATCGTTCTGTCACTATTATCTACTTGTTCTAGTTGCCGCAGATGTGTATTGTACAAACGACAGAGCTGACTTTCGTCACCATGTCACCTTGGAAACTGTTAGCAATGTTAATCATATACACATTACATCAGTACTGTTGCATTTATTCCTTTACATCTGGGATTATGAAAAAATCAGCAAAAAAACCAACAAAAAACAATCAGCAAAGCCTTGTTAATCGGAACAGTTACAACCTACAAAAGTCTATCCACAGTAACTGTAAATGTCTGCAAAATTAATGAAGTGAGTGAGAGAGTGATTGAGTTTGGCTTTACGCCGCTTTTAGCAATATTCCAGCGATTCACTGAAGTGAAGTTGTAAGAATCCGACTGTATCATTATTCATGTTTATGAATCACAATCAAATAGCGGAGATACCAGATGAAACTGTCAAGGTATCGTGTTGCTGTCGACACAAACACATGCAAAGGCAAGACAACATTTGTTCCGGCAACAGACATGCATAAACAAATCCATATGTAAGTCTGGAAACTTCTCTGGTCATTACTGAAGACATCGTCTGTATGTACTGCTAAAATAAAGTTACAAAAAAACCACTCGGGTTGTTTTTTCAAAACATTCAAGATTTAGTTTAGCCATAGGAAACAATAGGGCATTCTTTGACTTCGTATGAGCTGTACATACACGAATGACATTCTGGAACAGTGGTACCAAGTACAGACAGTTGATAATAGGGAAGATTCGACTGAAACAAAGGGGTTTCACTATAAGGCAATAATATATTCTTACCTCTGACTTAGCCCTTGATGCAAGGGACATGCTGATGCAGTTAACATCTTCTCTGCATGAAATTACGTCATCGGTTATGTCGATGTGCAGCAGATTTAAATGACGTAGTACACCACTCACAGCTGACGTCACGCCTGGGGACGTAAACGTTATGACACCTGAAAAGAAACGACACAAATTTTCATTTAATAAAAAAAGGTTGATTTCAACCGTAAGGCGGATTCTCAATGATGTTGAATAGTACAAAAATGTATCTGAATGAATCAACCATAAATATTCTCCAAAGAAATAGATATAATCTAAACATGCATTGTAAAAGCATTACGGGAAGGGGGTAGCCTAGTGGTTAAGACATTCGGTTGTCACGTTACGCTGAAGACCCGCGATCGATTCCAGATATGGGAAGAATATGTAAAGCCAGTTTCTGGTATACAAACTGTGGTATTGTTGGAACATTGCTAAAAGCGTCATAAAATTCAAATGACTTACTCCCTAAATTCTAACAATAACCAACAAGACGTATCTCACGACGTCTTGGACTAACCCTGTATGGAGAGTACATATTTACCAAGGGGATATTTAATTTCAAATCAAAGGAGGAAGTCGCAGTATCCTTGATCTCTGCGCGTTCAATATCATATGACTAACAGCGGCCTTGTCGCTGTATTTAACAAGAAGACTTCAGATTCCGCTATTGTTGCTTGTCTGTTGTATTAAAGCATATGGGAGGTTTAGGCAAACAGTATGTTTTCATATAACAAATACCGTCAATCTTGTCTAACGGTACCTGTGGCTGAAATGCGTAATGAAGCGACTGAAATGTACACGCCGACGTCCCAAATCAATGACGCCTAGAAGCCATTTCTTGTAGGACTCAGAACCGTATTTACAAACATCTTACCGACATAGAAAAGGTGCTGAATGAAACTACTCCTTCTAAACATAGTGTGTATATGTAATTTGAGCTAAGCACGCCCCCAAATACTTTTTAAATTAAATTCTTTCCCTTACAATCAATCCATAGGAATGCCTCTTGTGATTACAGGGCAGTAAAGTAGTGCAAGAAGGGAATGGGCTTGGCAACGCCGTGTCATTGGTAATTATAGATTGATAGAACGTTTTACTGTTAAGTCGAAACAATTTTCCCATACAGAAGACCGAACGATTTATATTTATATCTCGTGGGATAGAAGATCGAGGGAAGTAGACTGTGACTGGTTTCATTGGGAGTGATATTAAAAGGGTGATTCAAAAGTCGTTGGAGTGTGACGAACGCTGCGGAAATAGGGCATATAATCCATATCACTTGAATGGGTATTAACACTGCTATGGACCTAATTGAAACACGCTATATCAATTATTGTATTATTGTATATTTGAATTATTTATTGATGTCGTCTCTGTCATACTAAGGTGAAGTGTATGAAAGTGTCTGCTGGAAGCACTGGATTGGTCGATTGGTCGTACAGGTGTATATTATATCGACAAGTGTTATTCGAGTGAATATGTTTGTTTGTATGTTGGTTGGTTGGTGTTCATTTTGCTTAACGCAGCTCTCAGTGACAGTCCAATTATATGACAGCGGTCTGTACTGGACTAGACTAGACAATCTAGTGATTGACATCATGAGCATCGATGCACGTAAATTGGGATGACATGGATCAACCAAGTCAGCGACCCTAGCCATCCAATCTTAGTCGCCCCCTATGACAATCATGAACTGCTGAAAACCAATTCAAACCCGGGTCTTCACTGGCCTCAGATGTTTCGAGAAACACAGGCACAGCGTTTATCCACTCTTTATAAACAAGATTTTGTCGTTCACATATGTTATGGTGACCAAACTGAAACTACTTTGTTAGCGATAGCAGTATAAGAGAGTTTGGACATCATAACCAAATCCTCTACATGTCACTAAAGTCTGCTTGTTGGTAGTGTAATCCTGATTAAGCGTTAAGAACATAACATCCGACCTGTAATACCGTTAATCACACAGAAATCTTAGCAGCTAGTTAAATTTGGTTGGATGGTTGGTTATTTAACGCCGCTCTGACCAACAGCAAAGCTATATGACAGTAATGTGTACACAACTGAGCCTGGACCAGGCAATCCAATGATTAACAGCGTCAGCATAGATTTACGCAATCGAGATACGACTAATATCAACCAAGTCACCGAGCCTGACCACCCGATCTCGTTAGTCACCTCTTACAACAAGCAAGCCTAACCCGGATTTTCACGGGTCAAGTCAGTTAATGGATTAGTCAATAAATGATCATTGCAGCGTGATATCAAATAAGAAATATATGGCACGAGTCAATATGCACTACACCACACAGAGACACAAAGACACTGAGTCAAACACACAGACAAACTAAGACATATGCACACTGACACAAAATCAGATATATCCTGACCCCACACAACATACAGCATATGATATCCACATAGCACGTTCAGCTCCAACTGTAGATGCTTTAATCATTAACTCAACTGTGCAACGGAGAAGTGGCTCAAGTGTTGTTGCCGTGTGTTGTTCTAGATTGATTAGTTGTACGTGTGTCTGGTTTGTGAGAGTATTCTGCCAGGTCATCACATCTGCCACAGCCAGCCTCACCTTAATGTGATCAGAAACAGGCTTCCAGCAGATACACACGTGTACAATACATGTGCAGCACGTCAGATACAGCATCCACAAAAACCAGACAGTCTACCAGAGTTTAGTTAGTCTAGTTACAACTAGATCTGAAATAACACATGTACGAAATAGTAAAAATATCACTATGAACCAGGTCTTCGCCAAAACAGGTGAGCATGTCCCATCCTGCGCCTGTAGGGTGTATTCGAATTCTCATGAACAAATGCATACATGCCCTTTGACGCGATGTACATGTGAATAGTTTGAAAACTGACCAATACGCATGTTTGAGACTTGAAATCTAAACGATGTGCTTGCATATGAATCACAACACACACGATGTGCTTGCATATCATATGAAACCTACATGATGTGCTTGCATGTCATTTGAAACCTATACTACGTCCTTGCATACAATTTGAAACCTGCACCACGTGCATGCATATTATTTGAAACCTACAAGATGTAAATGTTGAAACTGGTGTAAAGTGATGAAACATACATGATGTTAATGTGGTCACTTCAAATGTAAACGATGTAAAAGCATATCAGTTGAATCCAACGCGATAAGCTTGCAAAGCATTTGCAATGCTCACGCTGGGACAACTTACAGTGAGTGAGGGAGTTAAGTTTTACGCCGCTTTTAGCAATATTTCAGCACTATCGTGGGACACAAGAAATGGGCTTCACACATTGTACCTATGTGACTACCCTACTGTGCCGGACATTCCTCAGACTGACGTCTATGTCGTTGAATATCACTAATAGCTGGAGAGACGTGTAACTGTGATGCATGGAACAATGCATGTCAACAAAAACTGACACGAATTGATCAGGCCACATCTGAACAATTGTTGCCACATAGCGCCAACAGTGATAACTAAACTCCTTACATCGCATGGAGTCTCCGAGCGTACAGGTTACGAGGTGCTAACAAGATTACAACAACACTGACATCGATCAAAACAGCACAGTGTGATCCACGTTCACAAACATCGTATGCTGTGGTCAAATATTTTAAAACAAATAATTTCAACCAGGAACACAATGTAACGTTGTAATTGTATGATTGTCGAATCCCCAAAATAATCATGTATACGTGAAAATTCACAAATTATATCAAAGCGCTGAAGAAATAAATTAAACTAAACGTGATAAAACAATGCCCATCACACATTAAGCACCACGCAGTGGAACTTCAAACACGACTTTTCAAAGCACCAGTGATGCATTTGGACAACACAAGAAACTAAATATTGTTTGAAATTCAAGGTCCCACCGGTAATGCAATTACTTCAAATTCTCTTGTCCAATGCCACAACACTCAGCTCATCAATACCAGATTCCTCAAACAACATGCTTTCCTTCCGTGAGTCAGGACAATTAAAGGAGGCCTTGGTTAATACAAGTCATAGATTCCACCTGCTGTCCCATAGCTCAGTGCCCACCTGAACTCAGGCTGTTTGATATGAGGATCGACTGGGGCCTATTCTTCAATGTGCCTTGAAGTGCGGGTGCCCAACACTGGAATCGACCTAACTAAAACAAGGCGAGCTGTCTGGCATTCTTTGAATACGTCTTCTGTTTAGGAATGGTACAAAACAACCCTGCGAATGGGCAGTCAGGAAGAATTGGTGGATGGTTTGGTTTAAGTAAAGGGGAAGTTTACCTAACGATTATATGTAATATTTATTTTCAAACGTCAGTTATATTGCCGTTAAACATGTTCGTAATTCTCTATGTGATTAGGGCAAGATGATGTCGATGAGGTTTGGAAATACTCATGGCGCCATCTTGCTGTGGTGTAGTCGTATGCCAAACAATCGATGGAAAAGGATCTAGTTCACGTTGTATGCAATCAACCATGCAACATGTTCCGAGGTATTGTGATAAACACAATGTAACATGATGATGGCCTGTCTATGAAGTACTCTTGTTGAAATCGATTTATATATAAGAATACGGTCAATGCGACACAAATACGACGCGCAATACTATGATTGAACGTCAGACCATGTTGCATGTTACGTTGCCTTTGTCTCTGAGAAAGCCCTTTGCCTATGTCTGCCTATGCCAATTACTACTGAATGAATAATGCTGTGCCGTATGGAGATATGACGTCATCACTTGACATAAACTGGCTTGATAATGTTATAGTGACTGAAGAGCATTGGTGATTGAAAATTGTTCTTGTGTCTGTGGCTTGAAATGTGAAAAGCCATAGAATTATCTGCCGACGTAAAGGCAAAATACTCAACGATGTAAATGTGGGTCGACAACAGATGTTCGCGAAATCAGACACTGGAGATGATCAGTCTTACTATTCAGATTATTCTCTTGATAAAACAGTCACACAACCCGACTGATGCTTCAGTCATTTACTTATCTCCTACCTCCATACATACTATTTGAAAACTTTGGTAGAACATTTAACTTAGAAATGGTTGATTGTACTTTCAGCAGGTAATTTCAAATTTCAGTTGATATAAATAGTGTTAGGCAGTGTTTAATAATGTATACTCATACAGGCAAGGTCACATACCAACTTTATCAAACGTCATTACGATTTTTGACAATATTTTCAGACCACTTTAACATGCCCCGCTGGCTCTGTCTGAGAGGTATATAGCTAGTTGCACTCAACTAATCGCCTTTCTAAATGCTGTTTACGGCCTCAGTTGTACCCCCAAAGGACAGGCTCTTCAGACACAGCCCCATCTAAATTGTTTGTGACCAATTTTCCATCACCGTCATCGCTCCCACAACAAAGGGGTCCTTTGCTTCGTTGTTTATCGTGACTACCTTACCACCAGTAGACACCAGACAGTCTGCAGGGGGATGGTCACTGCGCCCGGTACAGTCAAACTCAGCTTCCATCTCCAGCTTCAGACACGTGCGGGCAATCGATGGCGGACAGCGGTCAAGCAAGGACAACGTCTTTATGCAGCTTAACGCTTGACTCCACATGTACAAACACTGTCCAGAATCTGATATTGTCATAGAACTGTAGAGGTATGCTTAGATGTCGCGGCAATGTAGTAAATTTGTTTGTCAGTTCATGTCCGTAATGCTAATATCTTGTAACATGTCTAAGAAATTACGACGAAAACGTATTTTCTCAATACCTGTCATTTCGATACATAATGGATCTGCCTGACATATTTCGTGTTGTAAATATAAAACTAGAATAATTAGAAAGATATGTATTTGTATCTTCAAATGATCCATTTATAGTAATATTTACAACTGTTTGACGTTTAAGGTTAATGGAATCTGTCTCAGCGGATGTTCGAGACGGATATTTTCTGATGTGAAAGAGTTTTGATGAGAAGTTATGCTTGTTTATGAACACAGGACTAACTATTATTGTTTAATAAATTCTCAGAAGGAAAGGGGTGTGTTCAATTTGCCACACGGTTACGTCGGGTGCCTATTTCAGGTACCCCTGTCCTGAAAACGGCGTAAAACAGTATATTCTTTCACTCACTTGACAGGTGTTGAAATGTTGAATATATCAGACACATTTGTCAACACAGGGGATAACCTTAACGCATAGTTTGTTATTATTAAACGGAAGTGTTACTTTCAAGAAGGGACCCGCGAAGGTCCCGGGGTAGAATAGGCCTTCAGCAACCCATGCTTGCCTCAAAAGGCGACTATGCTTGTCATAAGGGGTGACTAACGGGATCGGGTGGTCAGGCTCGCTGACTTGGTTGACACATGCCATCGGTTCCCAATTGAGCAGAATTCTCGGAGTTTATTTCAGCTTGACAATGTCATGCTAATCCTACAAAAGTATTGGATAATAAACTTTGATTTGTAGTTCATGATCTGAAACGATGTAAGTACCAATGAAAACATCCCAAATCTGGTGCGTCATGGTTACACGTACACGTAAACTCCGACGTCTTATTGCGTAGACTGCAGACTAACAGCTAGTCTCTGAAATGATCATATTTTACTGAAAAAACGTTCATAGTGAAAAAAAAATAATATAATGAAATGGAGCCCTGAGGCTTTCTTCATTTTCTGAAGCTATGGAAATCTAGACTTGCCACATTTTCTAGACTTGCGTGGGCTTTTTTGGATATATATACTTCAGGGTCTGTACGACAGACTAAGTAGACTGTTTCATTCAGAGCAGTAGTCCGAGACGGTAGTTGACAATATGTACATATTTGGATAGCTTTTTCGTAGACCAACACCGCCTAATCATGTATTTGTCACGAATAACTAATCATTTGACTACATGACTATTTCAGAAAAGTTACAAATAATGTCTCCATATGCGCTTTTTACTAGCAAACATCCGTCTTTTTCCCTTCACTTTCTTATAGAAAGAGAAAAAGGACAGAAATCGAAATATCTCAACAGAAATATCCTTATCAAAGTTTGACCAGTTTGCCTAAGGTTAACCTGTAGGAATAATCTTAAAATACCATGTCTAGCTGGAAAATACACAAAAATATTTGTGATAAAGCCAGTATATAACACTTGAAGACTGTCCCTCGGTTACTGCATTCACGCCCAATGTTTGCAAAGGTGACCCACTAACGGCAGTGTGGCCATCCCGCCTTGTAACACAGGGGACGGATTAATGCACGGCATATCAATATGACACTATATACTGCGTGGTCCTCTGTGAGTCAATGATACATAAGGCTGATACAAATAATTTCTTGCTTCTCATTACCATCCGACCGTATTTTTAAAATCTTTTGCACTGCTAAATTTTAGTGTATAAAGCAGGCATACTTCCGAAATCCGTCTCAGCTTCCTACATTCTAATGTTTCGACTAATATTGAATAGAGAATCAGAAAATAATACATCAAAAATAAAAAGAAAATTCTTCCATTCTCACCCATTTTTTAAATTGCTGGGTAACACGGAATTTATGCCAATGTCCTAATACCAAAATAACTAGAACTTGAAGTTGTGAAAATAGTTTACCGTTGTTGATAGGTTGATAAGCATAGTCAGTCAATACGCTGCTTGACATACATCTGTTGGACAACACATTGCCTTACAATACCCATTTAAGACTGTCTGATAGTTTATATCGAAGACTGGTGACACGTGTGGAGATAGATATTAATAACACGTGGAGCTGAGTTATTGATCAAGTACTATTTCCATCGGATCTAATTTATCCAGCCTATGACACTCTTCGTTAACTATTTCCAGAAATATATAAATGTCACGTTGGCACAGCAGGTGATCCTGAAACAGCTTGTGTTGTGTTTAGGAAGATTAGCATCGATGACAATTTACGCTGATGTCTCAGTGGAATAATCGATACGATGAAGTGAACAGAGTGAGTGAGTGAGTGAGTGGCGAAGTATTCAGGCGTCTTTTGGAAACAACACAAGCGAAGAACCATGTTAGAATTTGTCTTCAGTAAACCAAGCTTGTCGTTGGAGGCGACTAACGGGAACCAGACACGCGGACTTGGTTGACACGTAATCGTAGCTCAATTATAAATATCGATGCCCGTGATGCCAATCACTGGATTATCTGTTTACATACCTCCGTGTAACAGTGATTATATGCTAATTGCGGCGTTAAACCATAAATAAAGGACGAGGAAGCGTGCGTCAGTGAGTAAGTGAGTGAGTGAGTGAGATATTTGGGTCTCTGGTCGTTTAAAACAGTGTTTGAGGAAAATAAAGGACTGTCAACCACTTCAACGAACCACATATAATACCATTATCAGCTCAATAGCCTTGCACGTTTCACAGGTGCACTTCCACGTATTGTTGTACCATTAATGTGAGTGGGTGAGTTAATATTTAACGTCACATCGGCAATATTACAGCCATATCGTGACAATCCCTTATAAAGCTACCATGTTGTAACATAGCAGAAATGCTGTTAAACAAAAACCTGCATATCGTTTTGAAGTTTGTTAACATGTAAAACTAATCCTGTTTAATCAGATGCGCGTATAATGACACAATCGGAACGGAGATATGAATCATACAATCCGGATTAATTCTCGAGAACGTGTGAAATCGGACTACGTGGACAAACACTGCAACTCTCTCAACAGAAGAAGCCTTGACGTAACGTCACAGTTGATCTGCTGGCTGCCTAGAATGTCCTTCTGCCAGAAAACATTTCATCTCCGGCAGAGATTCGAGCCTTGTCCATAAAGCCGATAATTCCACAACTCAAATCTCGTAACCTTCACGCGCTGTAACGAGATCACGACAATGCCCCAGTCGGGGGACTGTATCCCAGGCATGCACCAATACCAAGGCAAGTCATCTAGGCATGCTAGCCACGGGGAAGAACCTAAAGTATTTCGTCGGGAATCTTTGCACTTTCAATGAACACCTTTCTTCGACGGAATACCGGGAATATGGTTTCGAGATGCCGTAAAGCGGTTGAAGTGCCACGAGAAGTGTTGTGCCATAGTATCTTTTTACCAAGGTGTATTTATATCGTGTTGCATGTTTTGAGTGTAAGTGAGAGGTGCAGGACTGGATTGTGACGGTAAATTGGACACAATGGTCTCGAGTTAACACCAAACAGGAGTGAATCAATTGTTTGTTGATTGCATTATCTGACACGGTGTGCACAACATGACATTAAACTTAGAACTGCCAATTCCCATTTTTCTTCACCAAATCCCCTCGTTCGGTGGAAGGAAATTCAAGCAATGTTTCCAGATATGTATGCATTGGGATGTAATCGGACAAAGGATTGCCTCTTGTCATCTTCCATACAGACTACTGAAGAAATTCTCTGCGAGCTTCGTATGAATGAGTGACTGTGGTTTTAAGAAGATCTTTCTAAAGCAACATTTAGCTACATTTCAGCAATATCACAGCTGTTAGCATGAGAAATGGTTCTTTACAGCACTCTTCAAACGGTATTTTCTCAGAAATATAAATCAAGCCAGTTGACATTTTTAAAATGTCATATGTTGGGTGAGGAAATGCTCATTGTGCTTCTGTTCAAGCGCTTAAAACAGTGCTGTTGGTTTAATCGTTTATCCTGAATTTTGTCCGTTATGTCCATCGTCTTGTTTAGGCCTGCTATTGAGGGGCTAAAAAATACTGAGTGTCATTAATCAGTAATGTGAGAAAGTTTGTACTTCGTATACTCCATATTCCGGACACAATCATTATTAATAATATCGCATTTCAATCCTACGTTGTCAATAATAAGCATTCAGTTTGGCTTTTCTGGAATGAAAAAAGGGAAAATAAGAAGATATTTGGGAAAAGGGTCTGAAATGAAGACCTGTATATGAAACAGTAAATGATCACAGCTATCTCAATTGTCACCTGTATTATATCATCAATTCAGGTTAAAGAATCATTGATGAGACTACATTACTACTAAAATATCAGGAAGTGGCAAACACATCTCTGTTTTGAATTTTTCAAATAGTTTATATCCTGAAACACTAAAGACCACAAATTTACTTCAGTCTTCTTACATTTATCGTTGTTTTCTCAGAGAGAAGTTAGAGCTCAAAGAGAAATGACACGGGTCTAGAAAGAAGTCTTCCGAACGATCACCTGACTTTATCAAACAGGTATAAACAAACACGTGAATCTCACTTTGTGTAATGAGATTTGTGGCTGAAATCCAGCATTATGGACAAGTTTTGAGTGTGCGTGCATGGCTGACAGCGCTAAAGCTGGGTCTGTCATATATCAAACACAGCTTCCAATATTCATGCTATGCGACCGCGTTTGTATTGCAGCTTGACATAGGGATTAACTTAAACCCGTGTTCAGGCTGTGGTTGGTTCTGTCAGCCGAGCCCTCCTCCTGGAGCACACGTGCTGGTCGTTGTTTAGCCATAGTCGACCTTTGTTGATGGAAGGGTTTCCATAATGCTGTATGATATCTATGATAAACTGCACGCTTTTGAACCAACGTCGTTGTAACCTATTCAACTTGTTGTTCGTCGGGGCTGGGATCACTCACGTTTGATCCAGCAACATTCCACGGGTTAAACTTACGCACTTGTAAGGAAAAAGGTCTTTACAATTATCACGAACCATAAGCGAATGTCAAATACTATTTTAAACAGGCGTGTATTATTTGACAAAAAGATTTGAAATATTGTTACCATGCCAGGAGATACTGAACACACACTGGTGTTTGTGTTCCAATGCATGTCAAGATTTAACATTGGTGTATTCTATTGTGGAATAACGTTGTATATCATATCTGGATCATGTTGGTGGGTTTGCACTGGCGCGGGGCGTGGAAACAAATGTGTAAAAACGGGTCACCAAGTCGCTAACGTGGTGTTGGGAAAAGTACAATCAATATTAACATCATCATAGTAACATGTTTGGTTGTCCTGTAGCTTTATCTGCTCACATTGTGTGCGTGGTCGAGCGTAATCTGACTGGCCCCATACATGAGTCATCGCCTTCTGTTATGATGCGGTTATCTAAGATTTCGTAAGATGGAATGACATCTTAAAACCACAAGTACATATACTGTTTGACCGTTAATTATGTAACGCCCAACGCCATATTTAGCGATACTCTGCAATCCGTCATGGGTTTTTTTGTTCTTTGGGGTTTTTTTTGTTGTTGTTTTGTTTTTGTTTTGTTTTTGTTTTTTTTATTGTTGTTGTGTAATGTAGTCAAAAACGTTGCGTTAATTTGAAACTAACAGAATCTGGACCAGACAAGCAACTTGAAGTCATCTAAAGCATGAATACTGATCTACGTCACCGGGCTGCGATGACATGGGGTAACCAAGTCAGAGCGTCTGACCACCCGATCCCCTTAGACGCCTCTTACAAGTATAGGTTACCGAAGACCAATTTTACAACGGAGCTTCACGGGTACCAAGCATAACGACGAATGTAATTAGGTGCATTGTGTTTGGGAGATATCAGTCGCCATTTAACAAGCAGCAACAATAAACAACTCGTAGATGTCCGTGCAACCGATTAATGAGTATGGCATTTCGCAGCTTTCAGCAATATTACGGCCGCGGACTCCAGAAATGGGCTTCACACATTATACCCATATGGGAATCGAACCCGGGTTTACAGCGTGACATGCGGACACTTCAACCATTAGGCTACACCCAGTGCGACCTGTGTGTACGTGCCCTGTAATCCCGCTTGGTGTATTCAGAACATCCTTCCACAAAGCGCCAAGGTGATCGTAAGTCACTAAGGTCACTAAGGTAACCTTAGAGCAATGTTAAAGGAGTTAAGGTTAACCATAGTAAAGGATACTTCGTGAAGGGAAACCCAGGATGTCGGGTCTTCACTGTTGTGTGGCATGTGTAAAGGAGCCACAATAGATTACAATAGTGTCCACAAGTTACACGTGCATAGTGTTTTCCGAACAGCTCAGCCTCAGGAGATGTCCTCAAGTCAACTGAAAAGCTTACATACCCCTGGGCTGCAATACTTCTGTTTAGCCGCGAGGCCACCATCTGTTTCAACGTTACGTCAAGACTCAATCATTGTATATCCACGATCCTCCCATAAAGCCACAAATAATTGGTATAGCTGAATTTCTACAGCACAGAAGGACGGACAGTACTTGAATTGTAAATGTCAGCGCCCAATGTTCACGTTTTCAGATTGTAATCACGACGCTGGAACAAACTGAAGAATGCTATCACTAACGGCCTGCTGTCCAATACTGGAGTGGATCTAGTCGCATCTAATTGTGACATTGCCTCTGTGTAGTGAGTCGAATCATCGGATTAGCCACCAGATCACTAAGATCAATACACGATACCGTAGCAGAATGCCAAATTCATGACCGTTATGTTATAGTACAGTGGCCTGTAAACATAATCCACCCTGGACCTGACAAAACAGTGGTTGATATTAGGAGCATCAACCGTGGTATGTAGTTAAATGAAGCTGATATGCATAACCTGAAAGTAAACCTTAAAGATGGTTCGTGCCTCTCTCTTAAACTAAAATGCGTAAAGTCCATTTCTGGTGTCCACCATCGTGATTTCTTAAACAACAATTACTCACTCTTAAACAACAATAACAATAGCAACGTTAGAAATACCACCGACCGTAACACCTCCATCGTCATCAGAAATGTCCCCTAAACATCTTTGTGGAATTCCGGCTGTACCATAAGCAAAAATTAATGAATCGCCATTAGCACGTAAGAACACCAGGTGTTCAAGAAAAGTCCACTGACACCTGTCTCAAATGCAAGATTTGTTTCTGGAAACGACGTAAAATATCCCTGATGCAATATAGATGTGATTAAATGTTAGTGACGGTAGCAGGTGGAACTATGACCAGTGATATACATCCAGTGCGACGGGTGAGCAAGGTGTACAGGTGTACATGAAATGTCATCAGGATCAGGTGTGGCCTACACATACAGAGTATCAGCACAACTAATAGTGGTTGAAGGTACTTACCTCCCACTTTAACATTATCACTAATAGCTGAGCTGATGATACGGATAGCGCGTTCCTTGGATCCACAGGTGTCGTAAACAGAAATACCTGTAATCAACGCAATAAGTAAGACTTGTGATCTTGTACCTTCTGTTCTTGCCATCTACTGTATTCATGGCAGAAAATGAAGCTGTCCATCATTTACTTTTTCAAAAATTAACTCTCATCTTTATTAAAGATACTCATAATATTTTATGAATGTATTTTGGTATACGAAAATCGAATGTAGGTATCAATGTATTAGATGAAAATCAGAACACGATTAAAGTGTCCAATGATTCAGTTGAATATTAAAAGGTCTTTGTCGTGTATCAGTAGAACAGTGTCACGTGCAAAACAAAAAAATAAGTTTATGATGATATCGAAATTTGGGATAACTGTTTAAATGGATATAACAAGTTAGACAACTCAAAGCAAAGGAAGTATCAAAAATGTATATTTATACATTACCGATATCAAGTTACACATATGTACACACAAATAAACATAGTCTACAAAATGACAGTGACAGAGTTCACTTACCGATTGAGAGTGATCCCATCTGTTTTAACATTTTATCCAGTTTCCACAACGCAACGAAAGCCATCTGGAGAACGTATGGATTCGATGTATTACATATGTTATGATGTGTGTCCGAAGTCGTGCGATGTAAATCCAGGAGACAGACGATTTTCACAGTACCAGGCGTCGCCATCACTGGCGGATGATGGCTGTTTCCATCACTTATATGTACGAAAATCAAACATATCACAATAATCACCGAAACTCCCCTCGTCGAAATCATGTTGATGAAAGATATCATCACGTGTGGTTATCCCAGCGATCAGTCATTAACGTCTGCTGATGGAAGAAATCACGTCTGCTGCTTGTGTCGTCTGCTCGTCGTCTGCTGGGAGAAAGCCCGGGTCTTGGCTGCGCTCGTCACTGCCGAGTCCCTTAGATCAACATCCCTCACGGCGCTCAAGTAATTGTCATGCACACAACATATCAACAACGATGTTTGGTCGTCTGGAAAGGCAAAGAAACGACATCAAATTAATTCAAACGGCTCAAATCAACAGCCAACTGACAAGCCAAACTGTTAAGAAATCAATGAGAGGACATTGTTGTTGCTATTCGTTCACCATTATGATACAACTGCAAACTGCCATGGTGAAAATACGCCAAACATTTTACTTCTCTGACGTCACAACCATTGCGATGTCAGGGATGGAAACATCTCCAACAGACATCGCCTACGTTCCAGTAATTCTGGTCAACAGGATACATAGCCGACATGATAGCCCTTGCTTGCTATTTGTACTTCGGACAGCATATTTAAGTTTTGTCATTTCTCTTAATTGTGGCGTTTGGCTATCCGTGACATTTTGTCAACTATATACGGTCGCTGACATTCTTGGTCGACAATAAACACACAGTTAGGCGCATTAGGATACCGCCTACGTCGTGATTGATGTAGCATTTGTGTTAACCTACTGATAATTGACATGACTTCACCAATTCATATTCGTTTTGTCATTGAGAATCGCTCGTGTTAACCATGTGAAAATATTTGCTTTGCGGAATGGCATTGCTTTGGCGATTCATATCACTATTGCTCTTTGAAACATACACATACATTTATTGCGTTAGGTTGTTGCCATTAGATTAGACCAACACCAATGAACTTCATGAAGGTAGAGACTTCTTCTTTACAGGAAGTAGTTTTGTTCTGTTTAATGTGCGACCATAGAATAGGCGACTCCAGACTACTACTAAATAAGTGGTGCTGATTGGGGGCTTTCTACCACTACAACCTCCAGCAACTACTACTGCTACTACTACCACTATCAACACTACTACCGCTGCATCTACTACTACTATCACCACCATTACCACCACTGTCATTACTACTACTACTACTACTACCACTACTACTACTACCACAACTATTACTACCGCAAAGAACTACAGGTTCTTCTAAGATGACTGCGACCACTACTGCTTCTACTGAAGATGATAATATCGCTTGCACCACACCATAACAACTGCTAAAAACTGAGATCAGAGTTAGGACTGGTCTCCAAAAACCTTCCTAGTGGAAAGATGCAAAACTGGTGAGACGCGTTCGACATGTGATACATGTAGTATACAGTTTCCGTATGACGATGCTCATAACGTCAGCCATTAGTTGACTGGCTAGATTTCTGCAGACCCTTGCACAGATAGAACAGTGCCGAGAAGCGTTTTAATTAACGTGTAACCGCTACTGCACTAAATACAAAACCAATATCTACTACAGACGTAAACACTACGCTTTGGCAGGACCTACAGCGAAAACCTTCGAACAGAAACAAAAGAATTATTGGCAAAAGGTACCTCAAAAGCTCATAAGAATAGAGGCCATGACTCTTGAGACAGCGTCGTGATGTCATGTCATGTCATGTCACGACACTGTGTCATCATGAGGATTCAAGGGGGCCAATTGGCAGTGTAGAATTAACCCTCTTAGCTGTGGTTCGCTGATTATCGGCTCCAATAGTACTGACAAAGCAGTAGCTTTATTTACATGTAAATACTATAATTAGATTCTTAGTTGTAATTAAGAACAATAACAAGCTCCGTGCGTGAATAGTAACATACCTTAACCTGTACATACATGATGTCATCAGTATGCGAACACATGAGTTATCTCCCGAACTTTTCATATTGTTCATAACGTTTCTGCCTCTGGCAAGTTCTCAACAACTCGTCAACAGGAAAACTTCGGAAATAAGACTTGACACATACGGCCATTGCCTGTACATATAATGCAGTACGACATATAATTCTTGCGTAATTGGGCCTGCCCGAAGCCTTACCCTCGGCTAGCCTGCATGACAGGTGTAAATATTTTTCAAATATCCAAGGAAACGTGTATCCCCCGAGATAATGCTAATCGCAGCATACCTCCTTGCCAAACCCCTACAGCTACTGCTACCGGCAGGGGGCTGCCAGTATAGATCACTAACGTTTACAGGTTCATCAAGCGGCCTTTACCACAAAGACTGCCCAGATAAAAACACTCCACATAACCCCGAATACTATAGTAATCAGTGTTGAACAAAGCAAACATATAGTCCTGTTTGTACACGGCAGGAAAAGACAACCGACATTGGGTGAGATTAGACAGGTTAAAATAAAATCTCGCGGTACGCCATCAAATTTGAACTTGGATTCATCTTGGCACATGCACTATTTGTTGAAGAAGCCAAGGAAACGATGAGGCTGAACATGAAAACACAGGGAAAGCAACTTCCGGTGAGAAGAAGATAAGAGGGGGACGAACAGCACCTTTAATACCCAGTGGTGCGGACGACCACGTACATCCATAGTAGCTTTGAGTCTCGTATCTCTGCCAATTGGACGAGGGGGACGTTTCCTGGTTTGAGGCAATTATATCTTTGCCAGTAATGAGGGAATGCAGACTTAATAAAAGTACAGAAGGCTTTGGTAATTGTTGGTTGAGATTTGTCAGTGAACCTGGTCGATCTTGGTCTGAGAACAACTTCTCCGTGTCAAATATGTAACCTCATAGTCAAAGCGGTTTCACTTCCTCATACCAATGCAGATAGACTTGAAAACACCAATGTAGATTAAATACAGATTTGGGACAGAGGGTAAAATGTAAACTTATTTTTTTCCTCAAAGCCACGTTTGATTGTAGTATCTTACGATTTGTCAACAGTAACTCCATGAACTTGATTCAAAATTTTCTCAGTACATTGACGTATGGCATGTGTGTAGTGTTTGTCGCTGATCTTAAGCTTGCTCTGCTGTATATTACTCAACACCTAACAATGAAGACCGGATGTTGTGAAAAACACCTTTTGGTTCCTGAGTCCATTTGTTATAACAGGTTCTGTACTGCAAGAGATAACGATGAGGTTTTATGTAGTTTAAGCATTTAATGTATTTATGTTTTAATAATGTCAGTTCAAGTTCGTCACTTACAGAAAGGCATATGATAATATAACCGAACTGATAAATATAGAAAATAAGAAGCAAATATTGAACTTAAAGACTAATGATAATAATTTTAAAATGTCTGGCTAGGGAATATAGACATAACTATATTCCACAAGTGTTCATTAGATAAGAAACATTTCTCATTACTTTGCATTTCGAATATAAAAAACAAGATCGGAGTACTTAAGTAAACATATATTGTCCGAATAGAAAACCCAAAAATGACAATGTATTTAGCTATAAAAAATACACGAAATGTAGTATTCTTTGTAATCAGCATGGCAATACAACTATCACAAAATAACAGACACAATACTGACTCAACGAAAACATACACTTGGGCATTACAACCTTGGAGTCAATTTGTACCGATGGACATGTGAGCTAAATAGCAAAACCTTTCTATTTCTGTTGGAAATAATTAGCTTAGAGCATTCAGGCTATTTCACTGTCTAATGTCTAATGTTAGACTATTTTCTGTTTAATGGTTTACTTGACTGTGTGTGTCAACATGAACTGTGAATACAGTTCAATTGCATCCGTCCAAAAACTCATAAATGATAGTTTTAGCTTGAAACAGGTGTTCTTTTGACATACCCCCAAAACGCCTTTGTTGACATAAACGTGTGTCGACAACTAAGACTAAATCCAAAGAAATATTTCTTTTATATATTTTTTAAAGGAACGAAGTTAAAGTCAACGAACCACTCGATGACAACGGTTCATTGACTGCCTGCTATTATATAAATTGCCTCCCGTTGTGATACAGTTTAACTGTGTGATCATCCATATATAATCGGAGTTCGGGGTGTTTAGAAGTGTTGCGAAATATTCGTTGGTGTTGCCAGCGTTGTATTGTTGTTTTCGGGAGCACGTTATCAAAATAACGTAGCACACTTTGCGTTGAGGTTTGAGTCATTGACGACCATGTGCTAATCGTATACACCAGTCCGTTCGTCTTGAGTCAATATTAAGCTCAATTATTGGAACTTGTTATACAAAAACATTTAAAACACACATTCACCTTTTCTAATGTCAGTCGATATCGCACTTTAAGGTACAAATGTTCATTTTTACGAATAAACACGCTTTTTGTAAAGAAGCAAATTTTTCCCAGAACGGTTCATTTGGGAAGGCGTCCGAATGAATGAGAAGACGGCGTGTTTTCAGGTGGTTGTCATATGTTTATTTGAAAGTTTCGATTGAGACGATTTTGGAATTCCTGTGCTAATATCTCAGAAGGTTTAAATGATAGATGGTTAAGACGTGATCTGCAAGGGCAAACAGCATGTGCAGAATATCATAAACATCATGTCACTGGCCCATGCGTCAGAAAAAATATGAAAGCACAAAGGCGACATTTGCATAATCGCGGAGGAATTTGATTATCAAATATTGAATGATCTGAGAAACGTTCCCAGAAAATAACAAAAACATATACGTGACAGATGTGTGATTGTTACTAGTATGTTGAGGTTGGCAGCATTAGGGTAAAATGGATACAGAAAAATACAATTCATTCGGGCAAATTGCACTCAGTCTGTATTTCCCCTCCTGCCGTCTGTCCAGGCGGCGGCGTAAGCTAGCGGTTAAAGCGTTAGCTTGTCGCGCCGAAGACCCAGGTTCTATTCTCTATATGATATAATGTGTTATAAATTACGAATCCTGGGTTGTCAGTACTCACTTTTGTGAACAGTCAATACTTTTGAATGCCTTTCCTCAAGAGTTGCCTTTGCACTACATGATCTATCCAAAAGCAGTTCATAATTACCTTATTCTAGACAGCACGGCGCCGTTGTCGAAATGGCGTTATGACAGTTTCGTTTATGTTTAGTGCAGGTGTCCTCGGTACACCATTCGCCATGTTCATCAGTAGGTCGGATATAAGTTATAAGGCGAAAATCAATGTTGGGGTTCAATGCGATTTGACATACTAGAAAAAGTATCCTTGTAGCAATATTTGTAAAGATATGATGACATGTGTCAACCAAGACATCGAAACTAACCATCCGATCTCCATGAGTTACTGAAGATCATTTCAAACGCGGATCTTCATGGGTCTTATGGATATGTACAACAAAGATAAAGGCCATGAATGAGACTTATCGTCAGTGGTCAGTGTCGTGATAGTGTTGTAGTACTAATTGTAAGTGAGAAATGCACCTTTCAGGAATTGTCATGTTATACAAACAATCCCAGATAGATAGATAGACAGACAGACAGACAGACAGACAGATAGATAGATGGGAAGAACCTGACCCACTGTGAGCACAACACTAAGACAAGGCTTTGTTCCACAAAGCGGCATCAGAAATACGACCATCGTATGAGTGACGCATGTAAGAGTATCCAGCCAGGAGAGTTGAACTATGCCGTGATTATAGATCTGCTAACCTTCTACATCACACCGTGTACTCAGAACAGGCCATCTTAAGTGACAGGACTATAATTCTAACGAGTAAATTTTAAAATTTATTGGATAAGATTTTTATTTTTTAAAACAAAAATATTACATAAGCGCGTTTAGCAATATGGCAAGCACAAAGAAGCACATATTAATAAATGGTATGTTATAAACCAGGGCTCTAATGTAGAATGACAGGCCTGCCTTCTGTTTCAAAGCAAGTTCCGTTTTGAAAGATCAAACCATGCTTGTGTAACTTATAAGCATTTCCTCGGCAGTCTGGTAAATGTTACATCACAAGTGTATTGGTGTTTTTAGTTTCCTCTTTAACATCAAGACCACGTGGATATGTTACGAGACACGTTGGCATGGGAACAGTGATGCCCAACAAACAGGAAATAAACACGAAATCCTTCAGCACAATTTATATATGCCTTGTCCTTTCTTGTCCGTCTTCCTATATGCCGAACACGAACTACATGTTATTAATTTGATAATTCTAGTAAGAATTTTATTTTCCTGACGGGAAGTTTGTAAGTTTAAAGTAATAGTTTGTATGCAGACGGCTGGGTTATTTGTCATGTCAGTGTATATAACGCCTCAGACATATTCCCTAACCTCAACTTCTTTTACCAAACTTCCCATCGTCAACACAATGGAGGAAGAGTGTCTCGAGACTTCTAAACTCTGTAAGCTATGTTTTAACTTTAAAGGCAACCCGCTACAGCTTTTTGCGAGCCTCTAAGCATACTCAAAATGCACCAACCGTTAATGCGCCTGAGACGATTCAAAGTATTGGCCAAAGTCCCACTCCCCTTTTGTGTAGCTTGTTTGTATATATTAAACGTCAATGACAGAACATAACACGCCTCGTGCTGCTGCCGAAACAAACTACATTGAGGTTAAACAAAAATATTTCCACAAAACAGTACATGAATGGATAACCAGATGTGATATTTCTACACGCCAAAACAAGAACAAAAACAAGAAAACAACAAAAAGGAACAAAACAAAAAAAACTCAAACTGAGATGTTACCTAGAGCAGGATGAAATACATCTTAAAATAACGTAAGTTGTTCAGTGCACGTGTTCTCGTAAGTGTAAATACCAATCCAGTGAATCACGTCTTACCTTGAAGAACTATCTGAAAGTAGAATAACTGCAAAAGTAATCCACTTGTTTGAGAATTCTTTCGTGAACAGATGTCAATGTCAATGAGACATCAATATTGACCAAATACGTGCAATAACAGAGCATCCTAATATATTTCATGATACTCAAACATACCCTGCATGTGCTAAATAACCTGTATTGGTGCTTCAACAATGTAATTTCTTGAGCAAACATTGTTCTCTACATTAACACATAAATAATCTCTCCACTACAGCCCCCTGCCATGTCCCGACATAATCTTGTTTTCCACACAAACTCGGACCCTCTCTCAGACCCAAATATGTTGGTTCGCACTCTGATCTATACCTGAATGTGAGACTGTTTGATGAAAGCAGCAAATATCAAAGCCAAAGCTAAAACACAAAAAATCCAAGTCAAATTGGCATACAAAGTTTGCGGCCTGCTGCGCAGAACCTTCAGCTGGCCAGAATACATGGTCCAGTAATGCTGTGTTTACAGGGGAGATTTCGCAATTGACATTTCAAAGACACATTTGCTCCAGTTTGAACCCAGTTGTGTCGTTAACGACAAAAGTTACCAGGTATGTGAACCTGGAACAAACATGGTTCAGACAATGAGTCCAACTCGTCATCGCTGCCTAACCATGATTGGAGGACAAACATAACTGACCAAAACTAACACACTTGCGCCCATTGCCTGTGATTTGCAGGGAGTGACTTAGCTTCAGCTCAAGTCAAATTATCTTGTTCAACAATCAACTTCCTCTTCAACAGATAACACTGTTGACGCATCAGCGGACATGTTTGGCTAAGAGTACATCGTTCATCTGTGGCAGTGAGCGGTAGTTAACTGCCTATCATCCGAGAATTATATACACTGGTATCTATCTCAAACTATCACAAAATGTATTCTTTACAAGACTGTAGACCTTGAATAATTATTGTGTATCTCCATTCTACCATAACCGCGCTAAGATTTTTAAAAAATACATACGTACAAATCAGAGGTATATAACGTGATTATACACCTCTGATTAACCAATCGCAATCCAATGAAGTCATGGTAGAGTAGATAGTGGAACTTAACTGGTTGCCTTCTTCAAAAAACACGAGTCAAGTAAATGATTGCAATTCATTGTCTGGTAATCATACTAAATCTTAAATATCTATGAACAAACGTATGTGTATATGAGAAAGCTCGGTTCATCTGAGGATTCTGCAGATATATACATTGAACTGTTTTCAACTTTATACATTGAACTGTTTTCAACTTATCTGGCCTGTGCAGAGTGTGTTGTTTTAAGGGGTGAGTAAGTTTAGTGTTATGCCACTTATAGCAATAGTCCAGCAATGTCGGGCTGACGAGGGTGGGGGCTGTGAGGGTAGAGACACCAGAAATGGTCTTCACACATTATATCAACGTGTAGGATCGAACCCGGCTACTCCACCGCCCCCTTGTTTGAAAAAAACACACATCAGTTTGCATTACATAAGGAAGTACTCAACCAAACTCAACTCAAGACTAGCTGGAGCCTTTAATATGTGAATGGTTTTACAATAGGTAAACCTTTCAGTTGCAATCTACATTTATTTTTGAGAACTAGGCAAGTCGCAACATTATCATGACGCAAACATTTCTTGATTTACAGTTATGTATCATTTAACATCAAACACTCCCGCCTTGCACACCCACTGAGTTCAACTACCTCGACTAGACGAATAAATATATGTCAGATCAACATAAATGCATGTGTCAGTGCAAGTACAGACATCTCTGTTCACAGCTGGCTCCCTGCCCTCCATAGTTCCCGATGCGTAGAGAAATGAAACACGCCATAGACCCGACCTACCCACCGGTAATGGAGGCAAGAATTTCAAACATTTGAAAGGTTTAGGTACCTTTTGAACCGGGGATCATTATTTGTCAATAGAGCAGTATTTTTGCCCCGCGGTCCAGTGGGCGGTGAGGGGAACATGACCACAAAAAAGATAAATCTCTTTTCTGTCGAGGGCTGTTATTCTAGGGTCAGAAGTATCACAGGATGTAAGTACTGTATTCAAAGCCACACAAGGATTTCATTTTGCTTTGCAACTCCGCCAACTGTTGAACGACGCTAGTCAAGGGCATATGAAAACATGATTTGTACAAAAAGTATAAAAATAATATTTCATTTAATTCACCAGTGACGAGGTTGCAATGTGTTTAGTCATGGCGTGTCATGTTACCAAGAGGTGTGTGACTTCTAAACAGAGTAGTGGTGAATTGACAAACGCGTTAAAGATACGTCTGGATCGGATGTACAAAACTCGTGAGTTGGGATAAGAACAAACTTTATGGATGAACAGTTTGTGTTCAGGTGATGCGACGTTTCGTTAGAGATTCTTGTATCGTTGTAAATGCCGCATGAGGAAGATTTTCGTTCGAGGGTGTATGTGAAGCGTCACCTCGGAGATCCGGATTCGGTGAGCGTAAAAATTAAAATGGCGGTGAAAATCTTGACATGTGTAAGATAACCGTTGGGGCTGACAGCGCAGAGAGAAATATTTGTATTTTCCACGAAATACAACACAGTTTTACACGGAAAATCACACCGTTGAACACAGAGTACAAGAACAGACTGGCGCACAAATTACACACTGCACAGTACTGGTGCACAACGAGTGCAACACACCTTTACATGAGGAGAACACACCTATACATGGAACACAACGACTGAGTTATTACACGACACACAACACCTTGTAGAGACAGCTATTATACAATGGATACAACACGAGAGTAAAAAGAAAATCGTTATTGTTTACATGGCGTACATAAGGCACAACAAATTTTAGATGGCATAGCACAACACAGCCGTACAAGGGTATTGGAATAAGTGTCTGTTGTTAAAGGAATACAACAGTTGATGGGCATTGTGTACAGTGCTTTTCTTAATGACATGATGGAGAGATGTTTGCGACAAACGACTATTAATGATAGTCTTCTAAACACGAGACTTCACAATATATGTATGTATTCATCTACACAGCCCGCCATTGTGGACAACATGTGTTGTGTAACCATCTGTCGTCAGTTTCTGTCGCCAGGTTTGCTGCCTCGTTTGTTGAACTCAATGAACCTCGGATTTCATAATAGCATGTATTACCACGACTGTATGATTCATAATTCATGAATATATTCTATTTACAGAATCCATGTTTACAAGCATGTCTAGGATACAAGGAAACCTAACAATAGTTTGTTAAAATATTCAAGCCTGCCTTAATATGTATTTTACAATAAAAGACTACACGACAATAGTTCATTGTATGTTTTAAAGTTCATGTTTCTTCTGTAAATCGTGACGGCGATAAACACATCTAAAGCTGAACATTAAATGCACGATAACAAAAAAAATCATCAAACGCTGGGAGGTAACAATATGCATGGCTGTAACCTATGAGTGTCAGCATATGTGACTAGGTAATAAAATTCAAATAGAAACGGAAAGGTACTGTTCTTAAATGTGAATCTGAACAATTAAGCATAGATAACTAACCCTTCGAATATGTCTCTGTATTTGGAATGATGTATTCAAGACGGAAACCGTAATCTGAAATTTAATGTACACACTGCACAATAAAATGGTCCAAATTTCATGATTTTATGAGATTTCTTATGGTTGAGGAACGGGGTTTGTTGTTTCTATTTATGCACTGCGAAAATCTGTATGTCTAACTGTATGTCTCACTGAATATATTTGTATGCCAGTCTTTACGTATATCGCGTCAGGCAGCTTCACCTGGGAAGGGGACAATGGGGTAACTTATTGGAGAAAAGCCTTCGCTCGTCGCGCCGAAGACCCGGGTTCGATTTCTCACAAGGGTAAATCGTATGAAGAGCATTTCGGTGTCCCGACGTGATATTGCGGCAATAAAAAGCAGCGTACAATATATGCAATCACGTAAACGAAACATTCCCAGAGAGAGAGTGAAGTGCCGACAACCCAAGGTTCGTAATTTGACACTCGAGGACACGATGATCGGATCCCGGCACACACACTCGGAAAGCAATTCCAAAGAACATACAGTGGCACCTTAAACGAGAGACCTACCCGTATTCCGTAGAACTGTGACATTCTTTTTAACATGTTTCATGACATGTATGTCGACGAAACTGAGAAAGAAAGTCCATTTAACGCTGTAAACAATGTTTCCATACGTTATAAAGTTTACGCTGTGTCGCAGCCTATTCGGATAGCATATCCAGAAATCTAAACTCGAATGTGGAGGATGTCTGCACATGATCTAACATATCCTTACATCCTTACACACACTTAGTAATGTTGCTGGAGTGACGAGAGAACACTTTAGGGATTCGGTCACCCCATCAACCCGACTGGCCGAGAGATTATGGCGGTGTATTGTAGAACTGGGCTGTGTGGAGGTTTAATTACGCTAATTTAATGGTAGCCTCATATGACATACACTGTTAGTCGATTTCATCGTGGCAATCAATGAAGCGATTTCATCGTGTTTATAGAGGAAATTGCTCAGGATCACAACACTAATACTAAAGTAACCCCAGCTGCAATTGGTACAACGTAAAGGTATCTGCAGTTCAACGTGTCCGTATTTTTAAATACTAATACCTACACACAACAGCAAATGTATGCCTTAGCGGTTGGAAACCTTTGCCCAAGCGAGATACTATTCACACATACTAGATTTGCTTTACAGATATTACTATTAATTTATCCTTCAATATTATTAGACAAACTGGTTTATTATAAAATAAAGGAGTGGATACATCGAGATGTTCACTTGACATCGTTACCTTCCTTACCATCTGAGAAAAGTGATCTGATATACGACATAACGCATGTCACACAACATGGTCAGTTACTCTCAGTTTAACCAATATCAGGCCATATAAATTCTTGAATAAGCCCAATCTCATGTCAATGCCAGAAACCGAAGTCTGTAGTATTAATTCATCGACATCGTCAATTCTTCTGGTTTAATACACTGCGCCTAGAAGACACGCATGAAGAAACCGAGACATGTTCATTACAACCATGAATGAGTGATAAGACCACACAGATTCAACAATGACCTTACTCAGATCCCAGACCCTGTTTGACCACTCGGTGTTATGGAAATTGTGGCGGGTCAGGTCGACGCTGCGTTTGACGGTTCCTTTGAAGTGGTGATCTAACCCTAATCTAGCTTCTGTGGCAGTCGAGCGTGCCGGGTGGTGTAACGGTACATACGAACAGGCAAACTTTGGATGCTATCACTTGGGTCTATAACCTGTTCCTGACCTTTTGTAACGGGAACACAAGTGGCTGAGTGGCGGTCTATGCTCTTGTCTCTAATAGACGTGTAGAACATTCACAAAGATTAATTCTTAACTATAACTGACAGGATAATTCATGTTCTGGGGAATAATTTACTTCTTGAAAGAACTGGTGATGCTGATTCATCCCGATGCGTGGTGCATGACGTACATCAACCTTAATAGCTACGCGACCGTTTCATGTTGAACGCTGTTAAGTCTGAGGCCACGCGAGTGTAACGTGTGGCTTAGACTGTTAACAGATAGACTTCTTCTAGATAACGATTTCTTAACTTATCATGATTGAATATATCTGACATCGCACCATCATCATATTATTTAAATGATAGCAATAACCGGAAGACAAGTAAGACAAGACGCGTTTGTGGTTTTGACTGCTGTCCTATATTCAAAGGTTTCGAGTCCTGTTTCGTAACCCTGTCGTAACTTACGACTCTGACATGTCCATGTTACAGTCTATGGTACGACGGTCGTAGCGCTGCGATAGCTTTGTGAAACGGGGCCGTGCGTGTCAGGTTCCTGGGAACATACAACAAATATTAGCTAATGAAAACGCTTTGATGTCTTCGATTGCCGTTTTAAACAGTTCCTGGGAAGTGACAAGGTTGTGTCATAGGTCCGTTGTTGTTATTTATTTCTTCTTGTCAATACACCTGTGAGGCGGTGAGGGCCGGGGTCGATGACGACGATGTTGTTTGTTGCATTCTCCACATATATGTAACCACCAAAGGCATTGGATGGCGCCTCGACATCTAAACAAATGGACACGTTACACAATCGCAGCTGTTATATTTCTGGTAAGGTCATTGTCATGTTTCAAGAGGAATGCACATTTTGTAACTATGGTGTCACTTCTGTTTAGTATCCTTGTCCGCTTTTTTCAGCAGTATTTTTAGAAACAGGCGAGCAGTTCCGCAGTTTGATAACGACATCACAAGCACATGACTCGCATAGTTGCTATAATGGATACATTGAAAACATAGTATTGCTATTTGTCGTAAATGACCTGCACCTAATTGAAGGTTTCCCTTTTGTAAAACCGACCGTGTGTAGATATGTAGAAAGTTCTTGAAAATGCCCTGTCGATGGGATCACTACAATAGAACCACCAAAATAATGATATTATAGCGATTTCATGTACAGCGTAAGCTATCAAAATCGGCATCTGTCTAATCCAGTAAGTCGTCAACATTGGCATAAAATCTAAGTCCCTTCTGTGGCTTGTGCATTTATCATCAGCTCTACAATCTGGCACATTGTCTAAAATGGATTATTTGTTTCAGTTCCAATGAGTGCCGGATTAAACAGCTTCCAGTGTAATTATAATTACCAGGAACCACTTGTTCTTGAAAATCAAATGGAAAGAGTAAGCGAATGAGTTTGGTTTAGGTCTCTTTTAACAATATTCCAGTAATATCAATGTAGGGAACACCAGAAATGGGCTTCGCAATGTTGTACCGTTATGGAGAATCAAACCCGAACGAACGCTATAGTAACCTAAGTAAAAAAAATACCCCTAAAAAGAAAAGTTGAAAACTTTGTTCCTTGTTTGGATCCTTTGGATATACACGTATCTGTGACGGCACACCAGAACTTGCAATATTATTTCAAGTGATTCATCTATTAACGTACGATAGGGCCTAATTCTAAAACTGCTGTTTGTAACACCAGAGTGCCCTAAGGAAAAATGTAAACACGTCCGCATTGTCGTTTCCAGAATACTTGTTATATAAGTTATTGTGTTTCGGTGTCTCGGCAGTAACCCCGTTCTGGGCGAGTGTTGAGCGTCTCATGTCCAACTAGTACGTGATGTAGGACTGTGTTTCAAGGCACGTCACTGTGCTCCTAGACAAGGCAAGATTGTGCCATAAGTAAAACCATTTCACATCGAGCCGTCTCCTTATATTCAGTGTTAAATATGTAGCTATGTACCTTGTGTTGTTAACCACATAGTCTCGTGTTAAACCCAATGTTGGAAGTACATGAAGTTCCCAAGTTTTGTCCTAGCTATGCTTGAAAAGCACCAGCCCACAAAATAATTCACTAGCTCAAAATCGTAATGTCGAAACTAAGCACTAACACTAACTTTAAATACCATCATCTATCAAGCCATAATACCGCATGCTTTAAGATTGCATTATAGCTTAACAAGTCGGAGAGAGTGATATGTTAAAAATATCACACCATGAATATTAAGCGGCCAGTGGCATGGATATTTACTGGCCCGATTGGATTTTTACTAACCACGGGCAAGTGGGAAAGTGGCTATTTCGTACACTTGTTAATCCTAGTAGTGGGCACTCAAAAGAAGCCAACGTCTCCCTTTTGTCCCAGCATTAAAGGGTTTTAATTCTACTACCTTGTATGTTTCTAGAAAAAACATAAAGGGTTCTACTGTGCCTCGGTTAATCCATGCGATGACTGTAACTTAAACTGGTGAATATCTACGCCTAGTTCAAAAATTCACCCATCTCAGCACTTCGGCTTCATAATCAGCCCATCGCATCCATTTTGATTCAACGTAGGATGACGTAAAACGCCGGACGCACCGCGACCCCAAAACGACCTTGGCTATCCAGATACTACAGGAAAGAAACCGGAACACTCCTACATTCCTAAACCACAACAACTTCAAAATATCTTACACATGCATCTTACTCGAGGGGCAGAGCGGGATCGACTTCAACTGGATTAGGCTGTGGAGTTAAGCTTTGCATGCTTTTAACACCACCTCCAACTGATGTTCACTCCAATGTTAAATTCAAGGCTTGTGGTTACACGGATTACAGTGAAGCATTAAGGTAGTATTAAAGTATCGAACAACAGGTTATACTTGGTTAAGGAATGGTGAAGTCTTTTGTTCCCCGAGCTTGCCATTCCGATAAGCACCAGCTACCTGCCTCCCTCGGATGTTTAAACATTTAACGGATAACGATTATGCAAGAACATTGCAGAAAAAAGTGGGAAAAAATATTTAGGATATCCACAGTCGGGGCACATGAGACGGAAAAAGAAATCCCATGCTGTGGATAAATCTCATGCATTTTCATCCAAAATTACGTGTCGTTCTGTCAAGAGGAAACCCGTGTCGCTTCGAATCAATCGAGAATGTGGGGCTCGTCCCGCAAAGGAAATAGATGACATGCAAAGGGGAGACAACTTATCGTGGAAACGTTACTGGTAGGAAAACAACCGGTAGACAACTTTGAAAAAAATGCACTGTCCAAAATTTTTTTATCATTGATTAAGTAAGGAAATGCTTCCACTGGATAGAACTAGCGTGTTTTCTACGATGGTGCGAAATAAACACTTCAGGAAATGAAACACAAAAAATACTATTAATTGCCTCCGGGGGAAAAGGAATTGCGAAATCTCCCCCGAGGTGAAATTGACAACATAAGTTGTACTATGTGCATCGACTGTTTTCACAATAAGTAATGCCTTATCGACACGTATTGTAAAGCCTCGGGGTCACTGATTGACAGGGAGACACTGTGACATATAAGATGTAATCTAGATTTTCAGTGAATGGTGGAAAGAACACGGGAGTATTTATGACGCACAGTTTAAATCCATCTTCACTGAGCTATTGTTATAAACGGCATCCCTGGACGAATAGTAATGTTGTCGCTTTTGTTTCACAGACTGTCATTTGGGGTAGCCAAAATAATCCATCCAGTTATACAAATCGAATAATTTGAGAAAGGGCGGCGTCTTTGACAATGGTGTTAATGAATCGGCTATTGTTTCTTTTTTCCCGACGCCATGTTCGACCAATACATCTAATGATGTATTCATGCATGTCAGTGTAAAGGAGAAATACGGGTGTCTTAACCGTTATGGATCTGGCAGATTATTTGCAATTTTTAGGGTAATTTAAGTGATGTTTTGACAGGTGAGTATTGACTCATGTTTTATCCGTTGTCCTTGAAAAAACACATTTATTTTGAGAAAATGAACCAAAAGAACGTTGCACAACAATTCTTTTTTGGACAGATATTTCTGACATGACTGATCAAGATGTACTTGCCTCTAGCCTAACACAACCATCTACTACTGCACTCCATCAGCATGTTGTATTCAGTACAGACATTTCGTATTGCATTGTCATATCGTGTTCAAGAGTTTTGAATGAATGGACGAATGAGTGAATGAATGAATGAATGAATGAATGAAAGTGAATGAATGAATGATGGATGTCAGTGAATGAATGGATGAAAGTGAATGAATGATGGATGACAGTGAATGAATGGATGAAAGTGAATGAATGATGGATGAAAGTGAATGAATGGATGAAAGTGAATGAACGAATGATGGATGACAGTGAATGAATGGATGAAAGTGAATGAACGAATGAATGAAAGTGAATGAATGAATGAATGAATGGATATGGTTGCTGTATTTACGATAGATGGATCTAGCTAATGCCTAGAATAACTACCCTGTATTTGAGACACATGTTCGACCTTAAACACGAGGAATAAAAGCATCGTGCACCTTTAAAACCCGACCTTGAAGGACTTAAACAAGGTCTGAACAATACTGGATAATACGCTTGTCATATCACCACGCAAGCTGTCGGTTGGTTGTACTTTGATGAAGACACGCATATACAGACGCGCCAGGTGATGCATGAATAGTACTGCCAGTATAGCAGTTCACAATGAATGCAGTTCTACATATACATCTTCATCTGTAATATCATTTCAAGGGGTGTTGATAACACGCATTGTGATGCATCATCAGTCGTTCAATAACTAGACACATAGATCTATACTCACCCTACCTGAACATCCTATCCTCAAAACAGAATTGGTACTCGATCCTTGTTCAGTGGGTGACACTGTTGAGGTATGCCAACAACCGCACCCCAGTACGTCCCAGTACAGTAACATCAACCCGTCAACTCACCTATCTATACGCACTGCTTTGCCTCACCGCACTTAACCCCTAAAGTGTCGACTGGGCATGACGATATTTCAAAACAGTGTGTGTGAACTGTATAAAATCGTTTACCTTGTTCAGCGAGGTGGATGCTAACAGTCCGTGCTGCTTGGTCGCGGTAATCTCATCGACTGACCGGGGAAGTCAACACGTTCGATCAAGGCCCTTGGGGACAGTCAGGGCTAAAAATAGCTGGAGGGAAGCCGTACTTGCAGAGCAACTGAAGCAATCCTCTCGGATGGAGAGAAAGCTAGTTGTGCCGATTACAGCATCAAGGAGAGCGCTGGAGAAGCTAATCGGAGTCTTTGAAGCAGAAAGGATCTCAGTAGGTATTATAATGGAAGAATAAGTGGCAAGGTAGACGTCACGCTTACTGCTCGGGTATCTGTAAGCTTACAGGGTCAAAAGACTGTGATCGTTTACAAAGGGCAGAAATTCTGCCATTGTCTGCAACAAGTTGTAGTATTTAGTTAGAAACTTTTCGTTTATTTTCATTATGTTGCAAATGCACTTATGAGAGCATTAGAGTGAAACATCGCGTTGGTACATATGTATCAAGATTACTGAGGTGTTATTTTAACTTTAACACACACACAAAAACAACTTAATAAATTTGATTGTTTTGTTTGTTGTCAAACGCCGCACTCAGTAATATTCCAACTATATGGCTGCGATCTGTACATCATCGAGTCTGGACCAGATAATCCAGTGATCAACAACATGAGCATCGATCTCCACAACTGGGAATGTGTCAACCAAGTCAGCGAGTCTGACCACCCGATCCCGTTAGAAACCTCTGACGACAAACGTGAGTCGCTGATGACCAATCTAACCCTGTATAATGAATTGGAAATATAGTTTTACAGTATGTGTTTTAGAGTGGATGTGATGTTATGATGCATGTAAAACTTTCGGTAATTACGCAACACCAAAATTGTGCTTCACACACACCGGTATTCCCAGCTACCCCGATGGATGTATCTAGAAACACATTACTACAATACTGATAACATTAATGTATTAAAACAATAACAGTCACAATTACACTCATATGCTATTCTATAATATAATTATTGTTCAATTTATACACACACAAGACAATGGTGTGTGTAGGCGGTGGGGTAGAATATAGCTAGTGGTTAAAGCGTTAGTTGGTTTACGGTCACGGGTTCGGTTCCTATCGGGGTACAATGGAGCCCATTTCGAATGTGCGGATATATTGTATTGCTTTTATATTGCTAAAACGGCGTAAAATTGCAGTCATTCTCGAACATGGTTTAACAGAGACGTAAAACATATGAAGCTTTCAGAATAATATTAATATGGGTGAAGTCATTGATTTTACAGCACACGTCTTATCGTGTAAAAGGAATATATAATGCAGACTATCAATGAATAAATGACGCCATTCACACCTTTTGTTGGCAGGTATTTCCCCAGGGATGGACTGCACGATATGTACAATGAGCCCAGTTTGTATCAGTCATAGACAATACCACCACCTCTCAACGTATTACCTATGTAGCAGTAACTGTAGATAAAATACACAATGCACTTAATTAAGCACCCCTTGTATTTTTCCAACGATAGGTCAGAAAGCATAGTAGTAACAACGCATAGTGTGAATGATTCTGCTGGACACTGGAACTGTCTACCCGACATAATGGCTTTAATGGAACAATACAGTTTGGTCAATGGAATATTTCAGCAAATCACGACAGCTTCAAGGCGTTTCATCAATACGTTTTACCGACAAGAGTGCGAGTGCAAGCTATTAATATTGATGAAGAGGATATCTGCCCATCTGAATACACCGTCTTCAGACGCGTTGTGCAGTAAGCTCCTTATCACCGGAACCAAGTCAGAAAATAGAGTGATACGTCTTAATTAGCCGAGCCATCTGACATGCGGGAAGATACTGTGTACAACATCAAAGCATGATTGACTGGCCTCGACAGGTGTCACGCCAGGTACCAAGATGGGTGATTACTTGAAGAAATCAATAATCAGTGAGGAAGGTCCGCTGTCAGCAATCTAGCACTCACATGACTGTTGACTGTCAAGTTATAATACAGGTCGGACAAACGTGTGACAAAAAGATTGAGGCACAGTATGCTCTGTCAGACGAACAGGTAACTTGGCCAATGTGTTAATGGCACCAGTTACTACTTGTCTCTATTCAGACACTATTGCACTCTTTTTTCTTGCTAGTTAATTAACGCCGAAACATTCCAGCCATATGGTGGCGTTCTGTAGTCTGCACCAGGAATCCAGTGATTTACAGCAGCTATGCATTGAGCAAAACTAACATCAACCGAGGACTGTATGCGGTCAAGCTAGAATATAAGACATCTATGTCACTTTTATCGAGCTCAATCTTGATAACCATCTCTCCGATACGCCTACAAGTTCCATTCTGTAACTTGGGTACAATCTGAGAGTTTGTGGCAGTTTGCATACAGTTGAGAAGCACAGAGTAAGGGCCAAATCTTTTTGTTGATCGTGACCAGTAACATCAGGTTGAAAAATCTGCGTTCTCCACTTGAACACTTTTTGAGAAAAATATCCTTATTAAGAAGCAGACTGACAAAAAGACAACATTTAGAAACCACCCTTCCTAATCGAGTTTGCTATGATGCAGACAAACCAGGAAACGGAATCAGGGTGATCTTGTGACTGTTAAATGCTATGAAGACCACATTACTAGGCTTGCTAGATTTATGGGTTGAAACCATAACTCCTGTAAAGACGCATACAATTACAACCAGGCCATGATGATCAGATCAATGCTCACTTCTCAGACCAACATATTAACAACCTGACAAACACTTCCTCTCGACGCAACTCTCCACACCTAAGCTCCACAACAACGCTGTGCCAGCGAGTTGCGAGATTTTCATACCGCATGATTGGCTGGTTTGGATTTTAATTAGAGTAAGCGAGTTCAGGTTTACGCCGCACTCTGCATTGTTCCAACTGTAAGTAGTCGAATCTGTGTCAGGCAATCCGGTGATCGACATTATGAGCATCGATCTAATTTGACATGTGTCATGTCAACGAGTCTGACCACACGATAATGCTAATCGCCTCTTACGACATGGAGAACAGTTCTAACCCGGATCTTCACGGGTCTTCGACCGTGTGAACATGAATCTACACTAATAATATACATAAGTCTTTTAGTACAGAAATTGTCCAGGGCACTTCGACTTACTAGATTGAAAGTTTAACATGCTATCTTGAAAACTCAAGTTACTAAGTTGAAATTTCCAGGCAACATTTAGTTGAAACATCCATATAGCATCTGAAATATCAAGAAAAGAATTACTATAACAAATAGTCCTAGGAGGCTTTTGAACTAAAATTTTCCCTAGGGTTGCCCTCCCGCAATCGAATTTGTTAATTCCATGTACCACATCTATCTCGACTGCCAACCTTTCTTTCCGTCCAGTTTTGGTAAGTGAGGTAAGGCCACTTCGTCAACGGTCTCGATCCACAGAGAGACTGGAGCGTATGTGCTGCATGAAATTCACGAGGTTAAAACGTGTCATGCAACCCATGGCGCAGTGAAAGGTATGTCACTCAATGGTCTAAAAACAATTCATCTACGCATACTGACTGAGAAACTAGTTTGTCCGTTTGATTAAAGTCACACTCAGTAGTATGTTAGCTATATGACGTCGTTCTGTGAATAATCGGGTCTCGATCGGACAAACCAGTGATCGATGGCATGATCTTCGCAATTGGGGTACGATGGCGTGTGCACTCCTGACCCCTGATCCCGTTAATCGTCTCACACGACAAGCATGGGTTGCTGAAGATCAGAGAAATGAAACGAAAGAAACATTTGCGTGCATTTCGTGCATTCTTCTCTTGTATACACTCTAGCAGTGCTGTTCTTTAACTACTTACCACACTCTCATCTATGGGGTATCTGAATTTATCCTTCGTGCCTGGACGTTACATGAACTTATTCTCCGTATGACCTTCGAGACCGCTCTTCAAACGCTAGGTTATAGGGTATTATTCAATAGGACAATATATTACGAATGCTTCAATTGATTCATCAAAATGATAAAACTTACTTTCATATGAAGAAGAGGCAAAACAAACATGAGGGGCTAATGGATATTTGCAATGCGCATGCTCTTTCACGCGGATTGCATACAACATTGCGTTACAGAGCATCAGTTGTGTAGAGCTATCTACAGATGTGCTGGCCATTAGGTACCTGATTCTGGTGGAGCGGGTTCGATTCCCAGATGGGACTTAACCAAAAAAGTACTAGAATTTGTAATTTACTAAGGAAGTGAAATCCCAAATATAACATACGTTGTATCAACAGATAATTTCAAATTATATAAGGAAATGTTTAATACGCCATATGCAACAAAATATCTGTAGAATAGCACGCGGCCCTTTTGTTACCAAATGAGAATAGAAACCTTGTTAAATGGCAATGGATATATTATATCCAACAAACTCTGTTGTTTGTTTATGTTAAACCCATCATTGGTAAAAGTTTGTGCACAGATTGACATGTTCAACAGGGAGGGAGTTGGGATAACAACGGTAGGTGGGACCACTGCAAACAGATGAACTAATTTCTCAGGTGAAGCAAGGGATATTTAAACCATTAATACCTGAAACTAGCCTCTGTACTGTTGGTGTGTATTTTTTAACGTGGTGACTGTCTCGGAAGACTAAATCATTACACTACTGTAGACGTTGGCGTTGTACCTCTTGAAGAAACCGAAAGGCATTATGGGAGTATTATAGCAAATGTAGAAGTGGTGCCTCTCAACCGGAAAAGAAACATGAAACAAGAAACATGAAACAAGAAACATGAAACATGAAGAAAGGGTACTTCTGAGCCTGAATTAAACCATTAGATGATAAATCATAATTGTAAATATAAAAGTCGTTACTCCCACCCAGAACTAAATCAGAAGAGTAAACCATTAACCTTCACGTAGAATTTTCTGTTTCTCTGCCGAAACTGAAACATGGAAGTCTAGCTCTAATGTGGCAAGTCTCAGTTGGAACTAGTAACAGCTGAACAACGGAAGACTAAATCCTTTTTGTATATTGTGAGGTTGTGCCTCTCTAGTATCAGCTAAACAACGGAAGACTAAATCCTTTTTGTATATTGTGAGGTTGTGCCTCTCTAGTATCAGCTAAACAACGGAAGACTAAATCCTTTTTGTATATTGTGAGGTTGTGCCTCTCTAGTATCAGCTAAACAACGGAAGACTAAATCCTTTTTGTATATTGTGAGGATGTGCCTCTCTAGTATCAGCTAAACAACGGAAGACTAAATCCTTTTTGTATATTGTGAGGATGTGCCTCTCAACCACACCTGAAACATTTAGAGAGTAGTTCATTATAATATATACAGACATTTTACCTTTCAATCTGAAATGAAATATTTCAGTATTCATCCATAACTTCAGGAACTCAACTGGAAATGGAAAATTGAAAACCTTTTTCCTCATCATTTATTTGTCAGTCTCAAGCGGAAATAAACAGAAGAAAAAATCATTGCACCACATGTTGAAGTTGTACCTCTCAGCCGGAACTAAATAAGAAAAGTGGAATGTCCTAACTTGGTTTGTAAAAGTTACAACAATAATTAATGAATATTTTACCACTACGCAAGATAAACATAAACGCTGTGCACTGACTCCTGTGTAAATTGTTTCTCAAGGCGAAATACCCTTTCAATATTTAGATCTATTCGATAGTTACAAAAACATGTTTAAATACCATCATACTTCCTCAGCTGATACTGCAACTGCCCATCCATGGTAACTGGGGTATCGTTGGGTGTCCGCAACAACACCGTACGCTTCACTATGCATGCGGAGGGTAATACCTTCACCGCTGCTCAGAACATTTGGACAAGCAAAATACACACCCTATATATACTGACTACCGACTTTCTTCAAAGGAAAGTCCAACATACTATGGCTTTCTCGGAATGGTGACCACGGACAGTTGTAACGAGTAACCTATGTGCAGGTGCCTTGGCCGTCTAGGTACAACCTACATGTTCTATGACAGGATGATATTTCATATTCAAAGTCAACAGGATTTGGAAGCTAGATCGAATTAAGGTAGCAGTATGTTTACACGCTCCTGTGAGGTTAAGCAATCTGTTTTTGTTCAGTAAAGAGTTTCAGCATGAACTGAAGCATTAACAACCAAACTTCATTATAAGTGGATAGAATTAGGAGATAAACATCATGTGTTGGCCACTTTCCGGGTGTTATTGAGTATTTAAAGCACGGGAATGCATTGGAACAGACGGCGTCAGTCGGAGGTTTCAAATGAAATATTCCCGTGCTTCAAATACTCAATAACACCCGGAAAGTGGCCAACACATGGTGTTTATGGACATTGTAAGCACAAAAGTAAACCAAAGGGTTTTACTGTTTGCACTCGTTTACATCGAGTAAAGTTACAGCAGTGACGTATCATCAACAGACCGTTTCAGCTGGTTCCCATGGTAGCATCTGGAGCTGCTCATTTGTGACATCATTCTGACCACTTTTGATGACACAACAAAACAATATTAGTTGCTTACGTGTCAATACGCAGTGAATAGTCTTGCAGTTTCCGGGCATCTAATACCATTTCATCATGTTTTTCAACCAATCAGATTTCAGAACACTGTGACTTTTGGTGGATCAAGAGAGACGAAATCGTAGAACCAATATGATTCTATGTGGTATACCCGCTGAGAACCGGGGCCAGTCGAGATGCGGCCGAGCGTTTCCATGCTGAAAAATGACGTTCTGGCAGTTCACGAAAGGAAGGACATGACGTCTGATGATTTCATCACAGTAACGTCGAGCTGTCAAATTGCCCTGTACCTGAATGAGATTTGTCCAGCCACTGTATCAGATTTCCCTTCTACCACCAAATCTGTCTACTTCCTGGACACAATTTGCAGCGTACCGTTTGTTACGTCGTCGGTATACACGTGTTGTTGCCGATGTTGACGTGTAAGGACAGGTCCTCCCAAAGATCTTCTGGAACGAAATAGCAGTCTCACGTAAGCGGTTCCTCACAGGCTGATCAGAAACTGGTCTGAGTCCTGGTACTACCGATGTTGTGGAGGATGCTGTGGTGAACCTGTTCCGCAAATGTCGAAGCCAAATAAACCTGTCCTGAGCGGGCGTGGTCACACGGGGTCGACCTGACCTTGGGTGATCACGTGTTGACCCTTGCTGCTGGTGGCGATGCCAAAGTCTTGCTATGGTACTCTGTGACACATTCGGTTGTCTTGCAATCGCAGACTGAGACTCCCCAACCTCCAAATGACCAATCGTATTGTTGCACTGAGCCTCTGTAAGTCTAGGCATGACGTCAACACTAACTTTAAGATTGTCAGCTGTCGCAAGAGCATTGAAACCCCCGACGATTTATTGGAAATGATGCATGGAATGTGAGTGCAAAAGGAAACGCACGAATTCCTTCCCGTTCACAATTTATTGCATTTATTGAGGAAAACAGATTTTGGTGTGTTTTGTCGAGTTGTCCTCAACGACAATGGATTCCAACTCGGAAATGTTCGCAGACAGCGTTCACCATACTTATAGTGATTACAGACACCAGTGATTCAAATTCGAACCGTTACATGGAAAAATACTGCCTATGCGTTTCTCTTTTCTATATTTTGTTATTGTCATTCTTTTTAAAAAAAATTATTTGAGTAGTTTAGTAAGAGCATAAAATTCATATTCCGGGACATTTCAGGTATTACTCAGAAACTTCAGGACATCGTTTTTGTTAACTTGTTTAAATTGTTTGATATTATTGGTTTAACAGAGACTTGGAATGATGATCATTGTGGAAATGATGTATTTACAGATTTTGACTGTTTAAATAAAGATGGAGATAAGATAACCTCATCTTGGAGACTCTCCGGAGGTAAACTGTATTGGTAAGACATTCACTAACTAAATACAGCATAAGTACCGAGATCACAGAAAATGCAGTTTTCATATTATTTGAGAAGTCTGTTTGACATCGAAGGAGATTTTTATGTAGCTGTGTATATATACAACCAGAGGGATACTCTTTGTATGAGAAATTAAGTGGACATTGTAAAAATGGTATACCAGAGGGATACTCATGTTATGAGAAATTAAGTGGACATTGTAAAAATGGTATTTCACTTTTCCAGGAGAAACCGTTGGGTATAATGTCTGATCTACTAAATGTACACTTGCTTCGTGGGAGTGATTTTAATGCGTGGACAGCTGCACTTCCCGACTTTGTTGATGAGATGATATAATATATCATATGGAAAGTATAGATCAGTCCAATATGGGATTTCATGTTGGATTATTTTAATTTAGAACGATTCTCCTGTGACAAAGTCTTCAATCATTTCGGTACATGCCTTTCAGCATTTTAAATATACATATTATGAATGGCAGATGTGGTCAAGATTTCACATTTATTTTACATTTATAGGTACACGTGGCACAAGCGTCATAAACCATGTCCTAATTTCTGCACATCTGTTTGACAAAGTATTAGATTTTGCTATAACCACTTAGGCAGAGTCTTCCCACCTCCCGTTAACCCTAGATGTATGTGCGCATCACTCACTAGTACAGCCAAAGACCATGAATGGTAAATCTAAACCTGATCCTAATTTGTATGCTGTCGCTCTTCAGAAATAATTTACTATCGTAAGATATGCAAGGCATATTTGATAAATCTGCTGATGTAGCATTCATAAGTCAGTGTGTAGATTATGTCGTAGAAGACTTGTGTCCAGCTGCCTCCGGTCTAGGTGCCTATTCAGAAAAAACATAACATGAATATCTGGTATGATGATAAATGTAATCATTTTAAAAAGAACGGTGTAATTTCCTCCCTCCTTCAGAAAAGATAAAACTACAACGATGATATTGTATTATTCTCTAGTACCGTTAATGGTTCACAGACACAAATAGACGAATTAGACAAATTTTCTGACCAGTATGAATTGTGTGTAAACAGAGACAAAACTAAAATTATCGTCTTTAAGAAAGTAGGAAAACTCTCTCAATTAGAAAAATGGTATTATAGAGGGCAACTACTCCAAACTACCAGTGTTTATAAGTACCTTGGTCTGTATTTTTTCTTATAGCCTTCCCTGGTCTAAACACACAAAACAAGCCTTGAATATCGTAACGTTTGATACTTTTATAAGCATCCAAGTGTAAGAAAATTAACTTCACCATTAACAGATACTACCACATCACTATTACAGAATCTGGCAATGCACATTTACTCCCCTATGGGATTACGAAAATGTACTGTTACAGAACAGAATTTATAAATGACTTCTATCTACTCATGTGAACTCTAAATGTACTACAGGCCTTTTTAGTACTGAAATCAAGCTTGACAGATTGATGGAAAGTGGCATGTCGCAAACTGGAGACTTACCATCAAAATGACCCGCATATAAAGTCAAAGGATACCACTCATCTCAACTAGAATTACTGATTGTGATAGCACTTGATGCATCCCAACTTGACCTGAAAGACAACAGCCGAACTCGCCACTTCTCAACCAGAGCTAAACCATCTGAAACTAATTCACATCAAACGATTGTACTTTTCAATTGGAGCTAAGATGATGGATACTAACGCTTAAGCATGAGAAGCTTTGCCTCTGAACAGGAACTGGAACTGATACATCATCATTAACTTAACATTCAAAGACGGAATAATGAAAGTAGATGTAGATCCTTTACTCCTCTCTCAAACGGAAATAAACACTATTACTATTATTGTTAGATTAAATTATATATGAACATAAACGGAACTTAGCTCCATTCAAATTTTAGGAAATAGCGAATTTCATCTGAAAATGCAAAACTAAAATGAAACTTATGTCTGGAGTAATCTGTGCCTCTCAGTGGGAACTGAAACATCAAAAGACTGAATCTTTATATTTGAAAATTACGACTCTGTCAGAAGTGGGAAATATAAAACACGCTCATTATTTGGGTAACTGGTACACAAGCCTAAATCATTTTTGACATGTAGGCATTGCATCTCAACGGAAACTCAAAAATATTACAAGAATAACTCATTATACCGCACGCACGTGAATCTCAAACATTACAAGTTAGAGTCGATATTGGCGTGACTCGGTCAATCAATCCATTGTTCAACAGCACAACAGTAGCTAAACATTCGAAGACTAAATCATTTAACAACATGGAGATGTTGTGCCTCTCAAATGGAACTGAAACTTTAGAAGAATATATTATCATTGTACATATGGACGTTGTGCCTCTCCATCCAGCCACCATGCCAGAAAAGACAAGCCCAGGGTGTGTTCTTTCTCCGCTACACATTAACAATAATTGACCAACTCTTCGACGAATTGTGTTAGCCCCAAATGTACCTGAAAGAATAAATAATAGATTAATTATAATGAGGATGGTCGGTGGGTTTCACTGTGTAACGCCCTCAGCAATATTCCATCTGTATGGCGGTGGTCTGTAAATAACTGAGTCATGACCAGATAATCCAGTGATCAGCAGCATAAACATTGATCTACAAAACTGGGATACTACGAAATGTGTCAGCGAGTCTGTCCAAGAGATCCCGTTAGTCGCCTATCACGGCAAGATGTTTAAAAACACTTATACCACCCCTAACAAGTGAATACACGTAAGTCAAAGTGAGTGTGTTTGGGTTTACGCCGCCTTTAGCACTAGTATTATTATTACAGTAATATCACGGCCGGTCGCACCAACTATATCCATATGAGGTGTCTTCAGAGAGTCTTCAAAGAGTCTTCAGTGTGACGAGCGAATGCTTTAAACACTAGGTTACGTCACTGCCCCCTAATTCACGGTACAACAGGTCATTGATGGAGGGCACCCAAATGTGCCCGACCCAACAATATCGTGAACAAATTAAGTGAAAGGCAAGCAATAAAACCGTGAGCTGTTTAAAGGTTTTAACTATCTGTTATTATGAAATACATCAGAAATATGAAATGACGGAAATGATAAATATGTTCAGTGAACTGTTGTCAAAGAAAACACCAACTGGTTACAGTAGAAGTAACTCTACAGTTGATGTTAAATATTACCCTCAAGTGGTTATAACTGGGGGCAGTTTTATCAGAACATCTGCGATTTCTATGTGCACTAAAGTCTATTTGTTGACGAATTATATATGCTTGAAAATACATTTTCGCAACAGATTTCTCGTCTATGAGTTTCCTTTGTTGGATAGTATAATTTTGATTTTCTCCATTTTTTATGGGATCAAAATTCTCAGCTAAGACACCCGTTCTCCAAATTGCCGTATGACCCCTGGCTTCATATCACACTGAAGTCAAATAATATTCCAACCATACGATCACATAACATTCGGTTGTGACGCGACGAGCAGTGTGTATCAATGAGTTCCCGTCGTAGTAATCTTTCAAACTGGCCCGGGGTTGAAGGGGCAGAAATGATGTAGAAAACCGGATTATTTTCTTCAATAGACTTTACTGGACACCAATTGCAATGTCGCGAGAAACCGACCGGAATGCGAATATGAATCAACCCAGGTAACCAAAATCGACTCCAGGTGCCAGGTCACCTGCCAAGCAGATGAATGTCACCTTGGACGCTCAGAAACAGAACTGAGTTGAACTTCATCTACACCATCGACCGCATTAGAGGTACAAGTTTAGAGTGAAATAGACTAGAAGTACGGTGAATCGTCACAACGGAAATCGGTCAAGGGTACTACAGATGAACTTTTGAAATCAGCAGACTTTAACTGCGAAACCATCCTTACCAACGAGGTTGTAGCCAATAGACTTCGAGAACAGGTGACATACGTCAAAAATGAAGACAGTCTTTTGAAACAAGAAGTGTACTTTCGGGAGCAGAATTTGATGGTCTACGGAACTGCAGATAATCGAGACTTGTTCAAAGAAATTAAGATGCCTGATGTAAAAATTCATAATGTACCCCGGGCGTCTTCAAACAACTTTCAACGAATCCGCGCAAACCCATGATAGTAGAGTTTGACAAAAATGTCTCCACCTTAGGACAAAATCGAAACAGGACATATACAGTGGCCAGAAAGAAACGCATAGGTGAAAATCCAGTGTTATCAGTGATGCTTTAATAAATAAAATTACAGAAAAGGTAATGATAATAGAGCAATAAAAATTCACACAGGTATTGGGACATGTGTATCCAAAAATATACAGTCAATCACGGTGGTATTGAAAGTCACCGTTTTTGATGGCACGGTCACAAAATCAGTATCTGGTGTGACCGCCACGAGCCTCAATGCTCTGCATCGCCTGGGCATTGGATGTAAAAGACGTCGGATCCGCCATTTGGGATTCTTTTCCACTCATTCTGCAACGCATCGACAAGCTGTTGACGTGTCTGCGGTTGCGTCTGTCTGCGTCGTACACGTTGATCCAATTGGTCCCATAAATGTTCAATTGGGTCAAGAACCGGAGACTTTGAAGGCCATTGAAGAACTATAATGTTATTGATGGCAAGGGAATCTGTTGTAATGCGTGCTGTATGCAGTCTTGCGTTGTCATGCAGAACAAATTCTCTTCTAGCGTCAATTACGGGAATAACATGACGTACCAGGATTTCATGACGATAGCGCACTGCATTCAAATTCCCTTGGACATGCACCAGCTCTGTTCTGTCATTCTGTCTGTCGCCGCCGTGCCTGTCGACCTCACGAACACATTGTTGGGCATATCTTTCATTTCGACGTCTGTAAATCCGCATCCTGCCGTCATGTCGATGCATAAACCGCGACTCGTCGCTGAACCAGATTCTGCCCCTGTTCAAGAGGGCCCATGGTCGAACGTTCCTGCTCCATTGAAGACGTGCACGACGATGGTGTTGTCGCAGAAGAGGTCCTGTATGTGGTCGCACCGGTCGGACTCCATGCTCTCTTAGGCGATTCCTGATGGTTTGTGCAGAGACTCGACGCAGCCCTGGGACATTGTCGGCGGTGTACGCTGCAGTGATGGTCCGATTTCGCAGATGTAACACCCGGATGAAGCAGTGTTGCGCTAGAGTTGTCACCTTTGACTCCTTGGACGGTCACTGGTCGAGTTGTGCTGCCAGAGACAGGAAATCATACTGTGACTCACGTATAAATGTCTGGCAACTGAGGACTGGCTTTCTCCAGCTTCCAGGTGTCCAATGGCTCTGTTTCTGCTTTCTTCAAATAGGACAAATTGTAGGGATAACAACTTCTTTATTGCGTGATAGCGACGCTTCGGTGCAGATTCTTGTACCGCTGCACCGAAACGTCGCTATCACGCAATAAAGATGTTGTTATCCATACAATTTGT